>NC_059158.1:60369278-60994278 GCF_019923935.1 Bubalus bubalis
AAAGTAATGTGTCTGCTTTTTAATAGGCTGTCTAGGTTGGTCATAACTTTTCTTCCAAGGAGCAAGCGTCGTTTAATTTCATGGCTGCCATCACCACCTGCAGTGATTTTGGAAACTAAAAACATAAAGTCTGTCACTGTTTCCATTGTTTCCGCATCTACTTACCATGAAGTAATGGGACTGGATGCCATGATCTTAGTTTTCTGACTGTTGAGTTTTAAGCCAACTTTTTCATTCTCCTCTTTTACCTTATTAAGTGCTGGATATTTATTTGTTCTTATTGATGCTCCTGACTGCATTCTCAGAAGCGATTGTATTATTTTAACCATTTGAACACATGAGTGAGTTTTGCGTTTAATTTGTTAGCAGCGTTTGGTCTAGGGTTAATTTTGCTCTACCAATGAGATAAAAACTTGTCTGGGTACTCTGGCCAATTTCTTATGAAAAACTAGGCTTCTCCACTCTGGCTGTTGGGAAAAGGTTCCTGGTTTTGTGTAAGTTCCCAGTGACTATCCTTTTAATCCTTTTGAGTGTTTCTTTCATTGGTTTTAGATACTTTTCTCACATGCTTGTGCTGATCAGTATTTGGCTGTAAACTGAACTGAGTAATTCTGCAAAGTACTGAAGCTCTCCATGAAGCTTTTCTCTCCCCTATCCAGCACCTGGACCTCCAGCCCTTTCCCTTTCCTGCTTAGTCTGCTCAAATCCAGGAGATCATTAAGTCTTTCCTGAGTTTCCTCTCCTGGCACCAAAACCCAATAAGTCTTTCTTTCTCAAGGTAAGGTAGGGCAATCATAAGTCTCACCTCATTTGCTTTTTGTCTCTCAGGGATCACTGTCTTTAGTTGTTGTACTGAATATCTCCAATGTCTTGAAAACTCAATGGTTTTCTATAATTTTAAATTTTCTTTTCAGTCAGGGGGGTACATCTTGTCCATATTACTTCACTTTGGCCAAAAGCACAAGTGAGCACGGGGGCTTTATTGAATATTCCAAAGGTAAATTAAATATACATATATATATAGAGAGAGAGAGACCTTTAAAAAGCAGAGTAATTTTAAACCAATCAGCCTAGAATTTCCTGATCTACACTCTTGAAGTAATCTGCTTGATAAGACCCCATGTCTCCCTCTAAGGAAGAGAGACCTTACTTGAACTAATTCATTCTTTTAACTTCCTTGTCCCATAGCCTTCTGTTTACAAAACACCTTCCATTTTTTATAGCTCTTTGGAGTTGCTAAATGGGATGGTACCCCCATTATAAAGCTAATTAAATCTTCAGATTTATTCAGTTGAATTTTTTTAACAGTTCCAAATTATTCCAGGAAAAAAATACTCTACTAAAAAGTTTAAAATTTGTGCTTCTGATAAGAACATCTCTTTTCTTTTAGGAGATTATTGTAGTTGACTTTGACTAGTGGTAAAAACAACAGCAACCACAACTTGAAAGCTTGACAGTTATTGTTTACCCATTATAGCTGTCATGCTTAAATTACAGATGGCATTGAAATTTGGAGTTGTTACTTTGAAGCTTTTGTGAGAGCTGAAACTTGCAGAATATTTTTAATAATTATAGTTAGAAACTGCTATGCTTATTTATGTTAGTGTTATAGTTCAGTGCTTAGCACTCAGTCACTCATTTACTCTTTGTGATCCTGTGGACTGTAGCTCACCAGGCTCCTCTGTCCATGGGATTCTCTGGCAAGAATACTGGAGTGGGTTGACCTGGCACCCTCCAGTGGCTCTTCCTGACTCGGGGATGGAGTCTGCATCTCTCTTGCATTGTCAGGTAGATTTTTCCCACTGTGCCACCTGGGAAACAGTTACAGTTCAGATTCCTCTGCAATTTCATTTACATTTTTATTTTTGATGATTTTTAAATTTAATAAATGGCTTGCTAATTCACAGACATGGCTTTAAATGACTTACATAAGCTATCTGGTCTTTAAAACAACCCTAGGAGGTAAAGTTTTGCTTTATTTCTCTTTTTATTAAATGACAAACTAAAGCAAAGTGGAGTTCCTTAGCCAGGAAGTAGAAGAGCTAGAAGTAGAGGGCCTCATCCTATCACTCTCTCTTACTAGGATATCAGATTGCTATACTCCTTTGCTTTTCATGATTTAGGATTTGAGGTTAAAGTTGTATCTGATCTACTGACGAGTATTTGTATTAATGCTAAATAAAGGTATAAAAATTCTTATACAATTTCAGAATACTGAGGTGATAAAAGTAATTTTATCCAATTTATTCACAGAGATAAGAGACATGAAAATTTAGTCATGTAGTCTCAAGCCAGCTAGCTAGCTAGAGTCAAACTGACTTTTTATTGCATAAATTATTCTAGGCATTTTAAATGAAAATGTTATGTGACGTAATAAAGAACAAACTATCATTTGACAAAGGGATGCTCATTTTATTGTTTTCTGCTCCCTAGTTTTCCTCAGGTGGTTATTTGGGAAAATATATTTTTCTCCATTTCATTCTCCAACTTTCACTCCATTTAATTGAAATTGTAGATTAAGTAACCTAAATAAAGAGATTTGTATTATTTTCATTGTATTATCACCTGTAAAGAAATTATTTTGTTAGTGCCAGAAAAACTATAATGCATAATTAATTAATTAATAAGTTGCAGATAAAACAGCATTAGAATAGAACTATATCAGCATCAATCTTGATACCTAAAAATGTGATGCCAAGACTGACTGCATAGGTATCAGATAGGAGTTTGCCAGAAATGCTGAATCTCAGGCCTAACCCCAGACCTGCTGACTCAGAATTTTCTTTTAATAAAATCCTTCAGTGATTTGTGCACACAAATTTTGAGAAGTACTGTTCATCCCAGTTTTGCAGCTGTGTCCTTCTTCTGTTCATTTATCTCCCCAGTAAGGAGCTATAATCTGACTAATTATCCTTGATTAGCAAACCTTAAAGGGGACAGGAGAAGGGAAGTTAAAGCATAAACTCTAAATTACTGACTTCAAATTGAGAAAGATCACCAAGTTGATTCCCTAACACCTTTCCATTCTCTACTCAGCTTTTTCAGATATTCTGAAAGAATATCTAGTTACTCTGAGTAACCAACAGCTGTCTGTATCAGAAAATATCCAAATAATACTGTTCATCTTTGTGATTTCCTGTTTCTCATCCTTATTCTACAAATTATTTGTGTCTTTAAAAGTTACTCCTTTAAAAATCTATAGAATTTAAATGTAATATCATCAGAGAAGTTACAGACATTGAAATATTTGACTATTCATAATTAAGTCCTCAAACATAGTTCTCACATAATTTAGTATTTACTTGGAATGGAGTTAAGAATTTTTCAGATATGATTAAAGTCAACTCCTTTGAAATATATCAAAGATTAAATAAATAGTTTTCTTGAAAGACAATGTAAGGAATTAAGTGATGATTCTGAAGCAAATTTTTCTTGGTTTAATCAGGTAAATTCCAGCATCAAATTATCCACACTATTCCCTGAGATTCACATTTTAAGTGATGAAATAGATGAAAGAATAAAATATAGTTTGACATAAATATTCTCTCAGTTCTGAACTTTGTCAGTTTGCTCTTTAGGAAAATGAAGAGGCCTCCTCTATGGATTTAAATGTCTTCCTCTTCTCCAAGACTGGGAACTCTAAAATAGCTCACATCTGTCTTGTGGAATGATTGAGCAAGTGCTCTCTGCGGTATTTTACTGCTCTCTGTTCCGTACTATTTGCAGACTACACTACAGATCATCATCTTTGATCCTCCACTTTTCATCCTAAAATTTCCATCACTAGGGGTCCTAAAAGGATAAAAGTTAGTAAATATGTTACTATCTCTAAAGGGTTACACTGATATCTATCTATCTACCTACCTATCTATATCTTCTGGAAGTAGGTTTCTACTTTTCTATTGCAATAGCTCTAAATTCTGACTGTAGTCTATCATCATTTGGAGAGCCTAAAAATGTGCCCAGACATCATCCTAGAGTCATACTAACTAAATTCATGATTATGTAATATAATCTATTTGACTATTTTTTACCTTCCTTGAGCCCTAAATGGGGATACAAACCAATTCATAAACTTCAATGAGGCACTTTCTAAGACAAATCACAGTAATCAGTCAGTGGGCAGGAATGTGATAATTGTGTGGGCAAGTAGAGATAATGGGACATTGAAGGTTTATCATCTCATTCTCATTTTTTTTTCTGTCTTCTACATCAATTTTGTATCTCATTCTATAGTAGAAATAGTCTGTTACAGAGTAACTATATATAAATAGCCTAGTCCTCACTGGCATAGTTATACATGTTAGTTAACAGCAGTAAAACAAAGTCCTTGCTCTGAGTTATGATAATTTCTGATAAGTATAGTCACCCAGTCCAGCACCTGCTCCCACAGTCATCTCACAGTTAGGTAGTGTTTTGCCTAATATTGTTTTTTACTTGTTTTTTTCTTATCTCCTATGCCCTCTTCTTTCCACTTCCGATATCAATAGGATTGGCCCATTTTGCTAACAGTAAATGAATTCCTTGAGTCTCAAATGGAGTAGTGTAGTGCTCTTAGTGAAGCTGGGGAGCCATCTATGGTTCCATCTATGACTTCAGAATTTTTCATTTTACTACACCTGGGCTTGTTAGAGCATTTCCTTGAAACATGCAATGTACCTCTACGATAAAATAGGTTATGATGCAGTAAGTAAGACTCTCCAAGTTTTAGTCACTTACTGTGAAAGTATGCTTCCCTCATAACTCATTTGGTAAAGAATCTGCCTGCAATGCAGGAGACCTGGGTCAGGGAGATCCCCTGGAGAAGGACCTGGCAACCCACTCCAGTATTCTTTCCTGGAGAATCCCCTGGACGGAGGAGCCTGGTGGGCTAAGTCTATGGGGTTGCACGAGTCAGACACGACTTAGCGACTCTACTACTACTTCTGTGAACCTCTCAGTCTTTGTGACCCCGTGGACTGCAGCCCACCAGGCTCCTCTGTCCATGAAATTCTCTAGGCAAGAATACTGGGCTGGGTGGCCATTCCCTTCTTTAGGGGTCTCCTGCATTACAGGCAGATTCTTTGCCATCTGAATCAGCAGGGAAGTGACTTATTAACAAAGATTTATTCCTCACTACATTACATGTTCATTCTTGGTCAGCTTTGACTCTTAAGTAGTTTTTACTTCAGGATCCAGGATGATATCGCAACTTCTAGCAGAAACAGTGACAGTCATAGTCACTGTTTCTGCTAGAAACAGTGAAGAAAAACAAGAAGAAAGAGAATTTGATAAACCATGCACTGGCTTTTAAGAGTTCTCCCACTGTGTGATATGTATGACTTAACCTCACATTCCACAGGCCAATCAAGTCTTAAGGCTCACATAGTATCCATTGGATAGGGAAATTATGATTTCCCTTTCCTAACTGGAAAGACAGTGCGTACTTATGCACAATAATTCACTCCATCATCAAAGCATTATGGAAAAAATACAACTTTATCCACTATTATGTATGATATTCTACTTTTTAAGTTGTTCCTTCATGAAACTGAGATTTGTTCACTCAAGAAACTGTTTTTATTATTCTTTTGTTTCCTCAACATCTAATTAGTGCTTCACACTCAGCTGGCATTTGAAAACAGTTTATGGAATGGATTAAAGATAAACATTATTAAGCCACATTTGCATTTAGGGTTGAACACTGGTGTTGCTGTAATAAAACCACATGATTCTTAGATACAAGCATTTCTTATGTGAACAGTTATGCACTTAGAATATATCTTGATATCATCTGCCAAACACATCTTACCATGACGGGAATGTGGCAGAAGCTGTATTAGAATTATTTAAGAAACTCTCAAGGAGTTTGTTCAGAGAATAACAAAGTTTTCACTTCTGCCAAAAACTTTGTGTATGATTCTTAAGATCTTAAAAACAAGGATGAAGACAGTTTATCTGCTTCCCTTCTTTCATGGGTAAAATAAAGTGTGGCACCGTCACAATGGGATTTGAAGTATTTGTGGAAAGACGCTATACTGGAGAGGGCCCATTATTTATATTCATGTTCAAAAGAAGAGGCTCTTTTTGTCTTCTCAAAAATAAATGTGCACACTATCTTCTTGTAGGACTAGTTGTTGTAGACTTAATTATATGGACTTATGAAGTAAACCACATCTAAAATATTTGCTTTCATAATGTTAGGCTAAATTATATCTCACGATACCATCCATGATCATAACAGTAAATGCAATACCTAAAAATTATTTTACATCTTGACATCCTTTCTCAACCCAGAAAGGCAGGGAAGAAAGGAGTAGCTTTCTATGAAATTATGTAAGTGCATATTAAACCATTACTATTTTGCATTTTGAACAGTATTGTATAAAAAGATTAATAGCTTCTTAAAATTATTACAACATTCAAATACTAGATACCTATTTTTATATGAAAATAAATATTATTAGGTATAAATGAAATATGTTGAGGTGAAGGGATTTAAATTAATTGTGAAATAAATTATATTAGTAAAAGAATGTCTTTAGATTTAGATGTAAGCAAAGCCAAAACCTTAAAGAAAAAGAGAATGAGGGGGCAAATCTCCTCCTGCTCACTGATGCCTGAAATTGAGCTCTGGAAGCAGAATTCACTTAAAGTTTTAAATTCTTGTTAAAATGCCTTAAAAAAAAAAGAAAACACACAGTGAAAATCTCCTCTTTTAAATTGCAGATGACTTGAAAAGTAGAGAGAATATCATCATATCCACACTCAGGTTCTTAGAAGAGTATTTAAATATAGATGAAGCATATTGATAGGAACCCAATTAGTCACTCTGAGCAATCAATGCACTATTTAAGTAGTCAGTAACTTCCTGGTTTTGGGTAAACATTGGGTCATTTTGGAGTAGACTGCATTTGTTCAGAATCATTGAAGTGACTTAGCTTTGTGATACAAATTTAGGGTGGTGAAAACTTTGTCGTTGCTATTGTTATTGTTTCCATATAAAGATGTCTCCTTAATAGTCTTGGTAGAAAGCATTCTAAGAAGGATACGAAAAAAAAAAATTAAAAAAAAATTTGCACAATCCTGACAAGTTTGCAGTACACAGGGAGTGTATAGAGATTGTTGCCTTTCATGATAGAGTTGCACTATATTCATGGGTGAAGCTGGTCTTTACCTAGCTCTTTTGAAGGCAGAGAACACTGGGTGTTACCTAAAGAAACTCACCATGATGGCTGTAGTAGGAATCAGTGTCAAGAATAATGGAGGGTGAGGAGAGCTGGTCCAGCCCTGCATGTGACCAAGATTGGATGTCAGTTCTAGCTGGGAACAGCGGCAAGGAAAGCAGAGTTCACAGTGTGATGAGTCACAATCTTAGGTTGTTTAGTCACTAAGTCATATCCCACTCTTGTGACCCCCATGTACTGTAGCCCACCAGGTTGCTCTGTCCATGGGATTTCCCAGGCAAGAATATTGGATGGATTGCCATTGCTTTCTCCAGGGGATCTTCCCAACCCAGGGATTGAACACACATCTCCTACATTAGCAAGCAGAATCTTTATTACTGAATCACTGGGGAAACCCCACAACCTTAGGAGCCCAGGTGTAAAACATGAATGAGATGATAGGGTTGGGGATAGATGGATTTTCCTCCCTGGAAAATTTTTATAAAATAATACAAGAAACATTTGAGTATCCATTTCATAATTTTGAAAAATATTAATATTGTTCCAGAGTTGCTTCAGATTCTTTTTTTTTTAACCTTAAGATATATTTGAAATCTCCTGTTTATTCCTTTCTGATCCCATTTCCTTTTTTAGTTAGTGAAGTTAGCCAGTATTTGATATTTATTATTCTTGTGTATATTACCTCTATTATTAATAAATATATACAAACCCATAAAGTAATGCTTTTAATAAGCAAATGAATAATAAATGAATAAAACATTAGGTAAGCACTAAGGAAAGCCAAAATAAAGCAGGGGGAAATGGCACAGTGATACAATGTGAAGTGTGTGGGTCTGTAGCTAGGATTGGCTAAGAAAGCCTGATTAAGGTTACCATTGTCAACAAAAAAATTAATCAATACTCAATCTAAGAAAGAAATAAAAACTTGTATTTGAGCCAAATTGAGGATTGTGATGTGGAAGGCAGTCAGTCTCTCAGTGAGTTTTGAGAAATGTTCTGAAGAGGTAAAGGGGAAGGCCAGAATGTATGTGATTTTGGTGAAATACAACTAATATAGTTAGTAACATAAATAGTAAATATTTAAGCTGAGAATTTCAATTAGGTGTGGTCCAGGATCTCCTCAGGTCATCTGACCAGTCTGTTTTGCACTGATATCTGTCTTTAAGGGGAATGATTTACTGACATTGTACCAAAGATGTCTGCAGGTACAAGACGAGTGGTGGGTTACTGTGGCCCCTTACAAGATGGAGAAAGAAATGCTCTCTTCTAAGGAGTTACATGGCTAGCACCAGAAGAATAATAAAGATCAATTTTTCTTGTGGTGCTGGCCATGTAATTCTTTAGAAGACCTGTAAAACTAGACTATAGTGAACTTTAAACTGCTCTTAAAAAATAAATAGTAATAAATTCTTTAAAAGTTTGTAGAAAATTAATCTTTTTCCCCATACCAAATCCTAATATTTTTCCTCCCTTGTCCCTCATGTGATTTCAAAAAGTGGTTGTTACAGTGGGCATTCCTTTCTTGTTCTTCACTTAAAGGGAATTAAAGTAAAATTTCTCCATTAAATGTACCATTTGATGTAGCTTCTTTTAAAGTCTCTTCATTGGGCCTAAAATGTCCCATTCTATCCCCTTTTTGCCTGGGATTTTTTTAACTTGTTTCTTTTAGAAAAGAAACATTTTCTGAATTTTATTAAAATTTTATTCTGACTCATACAGATATAGTATCTAGATCTCATCTTTTCTTGCATCCTGGAGATTAAATAAAAATTGATCACTTATATTTTACATTTCTTGATTTTGATTAATAATATTTTATTTAATTTTTTTAAGCTATGCTTGTAAATGGAATTGACGTTTTGTGTTTTCCTAGTGAAGTTTTGGTGTCAAGGGTATTGTCCTCTCATAAAATGAGTTAAGGGACTATCCCTTCTTTTTCTTTTTTTTCCCACTTTTAAATATTGATTTGCAGATTGGGAAATGATTTGCCTGGAACTAGACCTGATATTTTTGTTTGTTTTGAGAGACTTTTACTTACTCTTTAAATATCACTGGGCTACCCTGGTGGCTCAGCTGGTAAAGAATCAGCCTGCAATGTGGGAGACCTGGGTTTGATCCCTGGGTTGGGAAGATCCCAGAGAAGGGAAAGGCTACCCACTCCAGTATTCTGGCCTGGAGAATTCCATGGATTGTATAGTCCATGGGGTTACAAAGGGTCGGACACAACTGAGCGACTTTCACTTTCAAATTTCATTAATGGATAAAGTTCTAATTTAGATATATTTTTATTTAGTCCGTATCATCTTTGCACTGTTCTGGCAGTAATTGAAACGGAGACAACTCCTGCCTGGTTTAATCTTTTACCAGCTGGATTTGAAAGAAAGAATATACCTTTCAAACTGAGTTTCAAACTGAGCTGTTGAATAATTGTTGGCAAACTGAGAGGTAAAATGAAAGAGAGTTTTGGAACATTTTGTTAATTCTGGCACTTAGGAGACTGAAACTTTTAGTGAGACTAAGATTTTACTTGTACCTGAGGTTAGTGAATGGGCTCATGCCAGTTACAGCTCTATCTATCCCTATGTCTATCTCTCCATCCATTATCCTTCTCTGTCTATCTCTATGGCTCTTTTTGTCTATGTGCATTTCTCTAGTGTCCTACACATAACAGTTTACCTGTTATGCCTAGTGTGTAGGTAGATGTGCATGTTCTACTAAAATGTGCATGTTCTACTCCCCAGTACCTGTGATAAATTAAGGCTACAAATGGAGATATGTTTGCTAATGAACTGACTTGGACATGGGGTGAAAGTCTATGACTTTGAAAGTCATTTCAATTCCATAAGTTTCTCTTTCTTTCCATTTAAATTAATAAAATCTAACTCTCCTGTATATTCAGACAATATTAATAGTCCATCAAAGGGAACATTGACATTAAATAAATCAGATAAGTGATAGACTAATTAATGATTCTTAATTGATTGCTGATAAAAAGTAAAGACATTTTCTTGAAGGATGAGTCCAGAATGTGAGGGAATTTCAAGGCAATTAGTTAAAAAGTGGACAGTGCATGAACAATCTAAAAAGACATGTTTATCCTAGGAAAGTAAGTTTTTATTAGCATAAAATTTTTAGACATAAATTTTATGTCTAGTAAAAGAGAGTAGGTTTATTAAGATTAACATTACTTCTTACACTAAATAAGACTGCCATAATGCTTGAGCCAGATTACTTGTACTAGAACCCGAAAAGAAGCTCTTTAATGTTGTAGCACCTTGATTGCAAAAGCTATAAAGTAGACTTTCTATCTACTGGAATATTCTCCACCTGGCAACAATATTGGAAAAAAAGACATAAGTTATGGTAATATTGTTGCTGCTTAGTTCCTAAGTCATGTCTGACTCTTCTTGACACCCCATGGACTGTAGCCCACCAGGCTTCTCTTTCCATGGGATTCCCTAGGCAAGAACACTGGAGTGGGTTGTCATTTCCTTCTTCAGAGGATCTTCCTGACCCAGGGTTTGAACCCATGTCTCCTGAATTGGCAGGCAGATTTTTTACCACTGAGTGACCAGGAAAGCCCTAGGATAATATCAGTTCAGTTCAGTTCAGCCACTCAGTCATGTCCGACTTTTTGTAACCCCATAGACTGCAGCACTCCAGGCCTCCCTGTCCATCACCAACTCCTGGAGTTTACTCAAACTCATGTTCATGAGTCGGTGATGCCATCCAACCATCTCATCCTCTGTTGTCCCCTTTTCCTACCACCTTCAATCTTTCACAGCATCAGGGTCTTTTCAAATGAGTCACTTCTTTGAATCAGGTGGCCAAATTATTGGAGTTTCAGCTTCAGCATCAGTCCTTCCAATGAATATTCAGAGTTGATTTCCTTTAGGATGGACTGGTTGGATCTCCTTGCAGTCCAAGGGACTCTCAAGAGTCTTCTCCAACACCACAGTTCAAAAGCATCAATTCTTCGGCGCTCAGCTTTCTTCACAGTCCAACTCTCACATCCATACATGACCACAGGAAAAACCATAGCCTTGACTAGACAGACCTTTGTTGGCAAAGTAGTATCTCTGCTTTTGAATATGCTATCTAGGTTGGTCATAACTTTCCTTCCAAGGAGTAAGTGCTTTTTAATTTCATGGCTGCAATCACCGTCTGCAGTGATTTTGGAGCCCCAAAAAATAAAGTCTGTCACTGTTTCCACTGTTTCCCCATCTATTTCCCATGAAGTGATGGGACCAGATGCCATGATCTTCGTTTTCTGAATGTTGAGCTTTAAGCCAACTTTTTCACTCTCCTCTTTCACCTTCATCAAGAGGCATTTTAGTTCCTCTTCACTTTCTGTCATAAGGGAGGTGTCATCTGCATATCTGAGGTTATTGATATTTCCCCTAGCAATCTTGATTTGAGCCTGTACTTCTTACAGCCCGGCGTTTCTCATGATGTACTCTGCATATAAGTTAAGTAAGCAGGGTGACAATATACAGCTTTGACCTACTCCTTTTCCTATTGGAAGCAGTCTGTTGTTCCATATTCAGTTCTAACTGTTGCTTCCTGACCTGCATGTAGGTTTCTGAAGAGGCACATCAAGTGGTCTGGTATTCCCATTTCTTGAAGAATTTTCCACAGTTTATTGTGATCCACACAGTCAAAGGCTTTGGCATAGTCCATAAAGAAGAAATAGATATTTTTCTGGAACTCTCTTGCTTTTTTGATAGGATAATATAGTTGGTGATAATTTGAAGGCAAGTTGCCTACCTTTAGCTAAAAAAAATTTGAAAAGAGGGTAGAGTGTTGTTTTTTTTTTTTTATTTAGTTCAGACATTTAGATTCTATAGTGAAGAGGCTTTATCAGTATGTAGATTTCTATGTATGGAATTTTACAGAAGAAGTGGCTTTTAAATCTTTGAAAGTTTACACTGGGACCTAGCGGGTGCATACACACACACACACACACACAACACACACACACACACACACACACAACACACACGCACTTTATTTACCTTTCTCAGGTGAGATGTAATCTAATATTTTCTATTTTATTTGTTCTATTCTGTTTCAGTCTATTTCATTAAGATGTTGTTTCTGACACAAGGGATTTACCTTAAACCACACTGAGGCTGTACCCGGCAGTTTGAGGATCACTGCATTAGAAACTGTTTTCTAAGGGGCATGGGGGCTGGGGAAGGTATTTCAACACTCAGGCTATGTGTGCTATATCTGCTTTTCTGGAAATGCCCAAAGGGTATGAAAGGGTTATAATGAGGGATTATATAACCAGATTTCTGGAGAACCATTTTTATGCTGGGATCTACAGGGCAGTGTGTGGAGCCAAGAATTTAAGGGAATCAGAACAGTAATCAGGGGGTTATCAGATGAGATGCACCATTCAGATGAGATGGGGTAAGACATCATAAAGGTGGATAAGCTTGTCTAACTCAATGAAACTATGAGCCATGCCATGTAGGGAGACAGTGAAGGACAGGGAAGCCTGGCGTGCTGCAGTCTATGGGGTTGCAAAGAGTTGGACATGACTGAGCAACTGAAAAACAACAATACATCATTTCAATAAGAAAGCATGTATACCTGTGGTGGATTCATTTTGATATTTGGCAAAACTAATACAATTATGTAAAGTTTAAAAATAAAATTAAATTAAAAAAAAAGAAATCCAAGGAACTCACAAAAAAAAAAAAAAAAGGAAAGCAGAGTTTTTATTCCTATAATTCTTATATGTTAGAATTGTTTATATACATTTGACTGCAAGGTGCAGCATTCAGGATCTTAGTTTCCCCTGACCAGGGATTGAACCCAAGCCCCCTGCAATGGAAGTGTGAAATCTTAACCACTGGACTGCCAGGAAAATTCCTAGAGCTGTTTTAAAGAGGATAAAATCATATAAATGGTTTTCGGCACATAGCAAACACTTATTAAGTCAAAATGGTGAGATATAAAAGTTTTCTGAAAACCTAAAAACAAGCAGCAGGCAAAGGAAACTCATCCAATCACTAAGTGTCATTCCACTTCCTAACTATTTCAAAGCAATAACATTAGTTTGCTTAGCTATAAAAGGAGATACAATCAGGTTGAAGAGTAGGTGAGCTAATGGAGATAAAACATTTATTATTGGAAGATAATTCTCCATGGCTTTTCTGCATGCCTTATATTAAGTTTTGTCCTGGACTATCTTTTCAAGGATGTTTGTAGGAGAAAGAGCTTTGAGAGACAGAGGTAATATCTCCCATCAGGGCAGAGGCCAGGATTATTATCTTTTAAAGAAATTATATTCCTCTAGGACAAACATTTGGCAGGTTTGCTAGCAATTCTCTCTAAATGATTAAAAAATTTTAAACTCTGGGTCCCTCAGCTAAGACATAAACCCATTGTGTGGGCAGCATTCCCATGAGTCAACCTACATAGAGCTGCTGTGGGTGCAGAGAGGTAAGAAGAACAGATGCAGACTTGAAGCTCATGTTGCCTGCTGTGCCATGAATAATAAAGTCCCTTGTCTGTGATCCTCAAGTCTATTCTTTTCTGAAACTGTGGTTACCTTGTTAGTTTGCAAGTGAGAAAAATAAATCTCAGACCATTCACAGTTCTTCATGCTTAGACAATGATGAGCCACATACTGAGTACTCAATAAATTCTACCCTGTTAGCACTATTTTTGTCGGTGTTGTTATTAGCACTATGGCACTAACAAAACAAAGCTATGGTTTTTCCAGTAGTTATGTACAGATGTGAGAGTTGGACCATAAGGAAGGCTGAGCACTGAAGAATTGATGCTTTCAAATTGTGGTGCTGGAGAAGACTCTTGAGAGTCCGTTGGAGTCCCAGCAAGAAGATCAAACCAGCCCATCCTAAAGGAAATCAGTCCTGAATATTCATTGGAAGGACTGATGCTGAAGCTGAAGCTCCAATACTTTGGCCACTGAAGCAAAGAACTGACTCATTGGAAAAGACCCTGATGCTGGGAAAGATTGAAGGTGGGAGGGGAAGGGGACAACAGAGGATGAGATGGTTGGATGGCATCATTGACTCAATGGGCATGAGTTTGAGCAAAAGATAGTGAAAGACAGGGGAGTCCGGCACACTGAAGTCCATGGGGTCCCACAATAGCACACCTGACTGAGTGACTGAACGACACCAGCGCTATGGTATTTATGAATGTGGCAATGCGGTAGATGACTAATTTAATTTAGCAGCTATCTAGTGCATATCTGCTATGTGTTAGTCATGACACAATGTCTAAGGTTAAGAAAGTGAATAAGACAGAACTCTGATTTCACATTCACAGGGAAAGACATTTGTATATAGACAATTATAACATAATCTCAATACTGTAATAGAAATGTGTATAGGTATCTAGAGCTGCATAAAAAAGGGAACATCTATTTGCCCGAAATGTGAGATGAAGAGAGGTATCAGGAAAGTTGCTCAGGGTAAGAAATACTTCAACTGTATTTTAATAGTTGAATGAGGATGGTGAATGTGGATTTGTTCAGTCCCAGTGGCAACAATGATTTATTATTGTTTTATTATTATTTACTGTCATGATTTGTTATAAGTTGAGCTGTTTCCCTCATATGTTAAAGTCCTAACCCTTTTATCTGTGGATGTGAACTTATTTAGAAATTAGAGTCTTTGCAGAGGAAATTAAGATGTAACTTAAGGTAAGCTTATACTGGAGTAGGGTGGATCTGTGCTCCAGTATGGCTGGTATCCTTATGAGAAAAGGAGGGACTCTGAGATAGACACACATACAGACAGGTGGGGAGAACATGTGAAAACACAGACATGCAGAAGGAAGACATCCATGTGATGACAGAAGAAAGAATAGACTTATACACATGCAACCTTAAGAATGCCAAGTATTGCTTGCAACCACCAAAAACTGGGAGAGAGGAAGCATGGCCTCTCACACTGAGTTTTTACTTGTTTCTAGAACTGAAGGAAAATAAATTTGTTTTATGTAACCCAGGTTGGGGTACTTTGTCACATTAGCTCTAGGAAACTATTAGGCCATTTTAACCGTTATTGTCTTCAATGTTGTTATATTTAGACAACAATGAGGAAAGGATATAGCAGTCACAAAGGCATGAGAGAGAGAATAACAAGCTCAGGAAACCATAATTGCTGACTTTTACTCTGTGGGGAGCTAAGTGACAGTTTATGAGGCTGGAAAGTAGTGCGCCTTCTATGGATATTTGGGTCCTGACATAGGGCAATGACTATAGAATACGGGTACTGGCAGATCTGTCCAAATTCTAGCTTCTCCACACAGTGGATGTGTGATCTCGGGAAATGAAGCCATCCTTTTCAAACCTTGCTATCATTAGCTGTAGGATGGGATAACAATTTCTGCCACAAAATGTGGTTTGAAGAATTTGAAAAAATGCGGATAAAGCACATGGCGAATGTTTGATCTGTGGTAGTCAGCAGTGCTATCAGATTTGTGTGTTAGGGAGGTTTTCTGACAGCCATGGTGATGATGGAAGCTGGGCGGGGAGGGTTGTGGTTGAGACATCCTGAGGTAACTGTGAGACAGGTGGGCAGTGTTAGAGGCCTAGCTACAGTAGTAGCACACGTGGGCAGAAAAATGAGGAAATGAGTAAGAAATGTTTCATCATTAGAATTGATTGACCATATTGCCCAGTCATATGGACGCAGTGATGAGGTAACAGTTGTTTCATCTTGTATCTGTTCCTGGTAATGTGTGAAAAGGGCTAGGTAATTCAGGTGTTTTGTTTTGTTCTTCCAAATAAAGAGTGCCATTATCCCACTCTCCCTGGAGAAGGGCATGGCAACCCACTTGCCTGGAGAATCGCATGGACAGAGGAGCCTGGCCAGCAGTCCATGGGGTTGCAAAGAGTCTGGCATGACTGAGCATCTAAGCACAGCACCTCACAGCATTATCCCACTCTACTTAGACAACTAGGCTCATTTATAGGCCCAACACCTTAACTGAGGTCTAAGCTGGAATGTCTTGAAAAATCATTAGAATAAAGAGGTGGTACAGTTATTTCACGTGAAAAATGGCAGCAAATTTGAGCATCGTTTGTCCTGGAGGACAAAAATAAAAATTATGTATCACCAATTCAAGATTAACTCAACCCAATATGAAAAAAATCCCAACTATGCAAAAATGTTATCCTCTGCTCTTAGAAATTCACACACAATAGAAGGAACCCCCACCCAAGACTCAAGTCTAAACAAACAGAAGCACAGGAAAGCCATGCTTAGAATGATGTTATTTCTGCAAGAAAGAAAAGTAACATTCTCTCAAAAAAGTATTTAATATATTTTAAGAAAAGTTTTATAAATAAAATTTGAATACTGATAAATTTTATGCATTTCCAGAGGCTTATATTTATCACATCAAATGTGCATCACTTTCCCTGTCCCTCTATCACACACACACTTACATTCACACAAACACATATATTTTAGAACACAAAGACTTGAGATTTAGAATACAAATTTCATAGGAATGATTATTTAACCAGAAAATTCAACACTAAATGCTTCAACTGTAGGGAATAAAAAAAACAATCTGAAATGACAAGTAGACAAATTAATTTGTAGCAGCTAAACAATGAGTGTGACGTTTACCAAGTGGAGATGATAGATTTCTGAGAACACTGAAAACAAAGTTCTCTCCTAGAGGACTCCTCTCGTTCTAAGGCTTATTTGAAAAACTCCCTGGTAATGTAAACATCCTTACAGTATGATAGATAGCACTCATTTTCCTTAAAGTTAGGAATATTAATGGTCATTCTGTTTATTTTTGTCTTCATGGCACATTTCTTTTGAATATCATTTAGTGTAATTTCTAGATGCATGAGTTTTCAGCTCCAACCATTTCAGCATAGGAAATAATCATCAAACACAGCTGATCCAAAAACTGTGGACTGAAATACTGTTTTTTGGTGTTTGTGAATTTATCTTTTCAAGCTAGGCTACTTTTTATCAGATATCCTTAGTAGTGGCAAAACATCATCCTTTAAAGATGAATTTGATTTATTAAACAACTTATGTCATTAAGACCCACGTCTGTTGAATAAGGTTAATGATTAATTTGCAAAATTAAGTAAGATTTGATTATAAAGAAGAAAAAATAAAACCTCTTTTTTTGTTATTCATGTGCCTGAGCCTGAAGATCTTGCCATTCAAGACAAGAGTCAGTATAAAGCTAATGATTTTGATATTTGGCAAAACTAATACAGTTATGTAAAGTTTAAAAATAAAATAAAATTAAAAAAAAAAATAAAGCTAATGATTTTCCACACCCAAACATTAAGTACTACTAAGCAGACAAATGAAGAAAACTAGGATTTTGAGAAATTGTGACAAACGTCCTTCAGAAAAAATGTTTTAAAATAATATTTTTAAGAAACTTATCATAATTTGTACAGGATAATATTCCTCTTTCTCTTGTATAATAGAATGTTTTCACTTCTATGCCTATTTATCATATCTGTGTGTACTAGGAATGCCAAATATAAATGCCAGGGGTCAGTGATTGCCGTCCCTTTGCTTGCTGGGGTTAACTGGCTCTGAGCCTTTCCAAGCAGTCTCTGCAGGGAACCTGATCTTTCACCCTCAGTCATGTTTCAGCCTTCTGAGGCCCAAGTGCTTTTGCATTCCTACAGCCTCTCTCCAACATAATAAGTTTAAAATTCTTATAGAAATTAAGATTAATTGGAATGAATTCCTTGAATATTTGTGTGTGTTCTCTTATGAGTGAAGGGCTTTCTTTATGCATTTCCTGCTGTGATTTTCTGAGGAGGCCTAGCTCTGTTCTCTGGGTGTTACTCACCAAAATCATTAATAGTATTAATCAGGATAATTCTATTTATTTTAGTTGGCTGATTTTACAGATATGAAAGAGTTGACAAAATGGTTATGGAGGATAGGAAGAAGGAAGCAAAACCTACAGTTCTACCACTGGCCTTGTGTTAGGTATGACATTTCTGATGACTTCCTGGGGTCAGATTGAGTGATGCCAGAAGCCACAGGTGATAATACTCTATTTCACTCTACTGAGCCAGGACATGGAGCTACTTTAAGATAAAAGAAATTCCATATGGACAGGAGAAAAATGAACCACATTTAAATCTTCTAACTTTGAAGGCCTGTGAATTTATACTTTTCCATAAAACATACATATGCATTAAACTTAAAAGCATAAAAATAATTTATTTGATTGCTTTTTTTATTGCATTGTAAATCTATTCAATGAAAACTTACAACTTACTGTTTTTTAATACTATTTATAAAGAGTCAGTAATGAACACATCAAAATGATTGACTGGAGAACTGGAAAGGATTTTTGCAAGAACATAACTTAAACTCAGAGCCCTAAAGCAAAATTTGCATTACATCTGTCATTTCCAATATTGCATTTATCTTTATAATTACTGTTGATAAATGTGAAAATGATCCTTCTATATACAATATGGGTGTCTAACAAATTAATTGTAAGTACAACATAGTGGCCTTTTTATACAGTTCATAGGGTTCTTACGATAAAAATACTGGAGTGGTTTGCCATTTTCTCCTAGGAGGAGGATTGAAGGCAGAAGATGACGACAGAGGATAGGATAGCTGGATTGTATCACAGATTCAATGGACATGAACTTGAGCAAACTCTGAGAGATGGTGACGGACAGGGAGGCCTGGCATGCTGCAGTCCATGGGGTTGCAGAGTCAGACATGACTTGGCAACTGAACAACAACAGCATAATGGTAGTGTTATGATGGTTTAGAGCTTGTTTTGGAACCAGATAGACCCAGATTCATATATATTCTTTATATTCCTTGTGTCATTAAAGCAATTATCTTATC
Organism: Bubalus bubalis; assembly: GCF_019923935.1. Taxonomy (NCBI): domain Eukaryota; kingdom Metazoa; phylum Chordata; class Mammalia; order Artiodactyla; family Bovidae; genus Bubalus; species Bubalus bubalis. The sequence continues at coordinate 60,388,303 of NC_059158.1, forward strand.
TCCATAAGCCTCTGATTTCTCATCTGCATCCACAATAGTAATGCCTACTTCATAGCTTGTTTTGAGGATTAGGTGAAAAGTTAGTGGTTTCCATAGCATTTGGCACATAGTATTCCGTAAACAAAAGTGGTTATAATCTCTGCACATTATTCTCTAGCTAATTACTGATGAAGAAACTAATCACTGCTTATTTGCACTGCACGTTTTCTTTAAATTGTTTCTTCTTTTCCATGTGCTCTGCTCCTAAATAGATCCTTATCTTATTGTTCTAAAATTTAGAAAAAATGTTTAGTTATATAAATATAGTTTAGTTGTGTATGTTACTTATATATAATATATTTGTAGATTTATAGTATTATGTATGGCATATTATATATAGTAATACATATATATAATACTATATTATAGTTTAGATTTAGCCTCTCAGTTGTGTCCTATTTTTGCGAACCCCTGGACTGTAGCTTGCAAGGCTCCTCTGCCCATGGGATTTCATATATGTATACTATATAGATATGTATATATATACCTATATATCAATAGTGTATCTGCAATAGTAATCAACTAGATTGACTTAGAAATTTGTTAAAATGATATTGAGTTGCTAGTGGAATGAACAATGACCATTAATAGAACTTCTTGGAAAAAAAGGAAGAGTGATTGTGGGAACCATATAACTAGGGTCACAGTTAAAATTATGACAGAACAGGACAGGGAGGACTCTGAGGAAATCACGGTTGAACACGTGTCCTAGCCTCTACCTCGGGCACTGCAGGCATAGAATAGTGACATCACATTTGCCACTGTTGCTAGAGGTGCCCGTGGGGATTATACATTGGTGGTACTCCTCTTTAAAGAAATCTCTGCAGGATAGGTTTGAAATTCTAGCTCTTGTTTCCTATGCATCTGATTGACTGAGTTGTTAGGAAGGCTGCAAAAGCAAGTTTCTAGAACTTTAGATTCAATAGTAGGCTCTACTTTCCATCAAGACCTGTAAAGTAAGACATTTTCTAAATATAGCAAAAGGAATTTACATATTGGGCAGTCAAAATTGACTAGTGCTCACTATAAATAGTAAAATTTAAGATGAACCTTAAGGGAGCTCCCTGGTGGTCTAGATGTTAGGATTCCAGGCTCTTATTACCATGGTCCAGGTTCAGTCCCTGGTTGGGGAACTGAAATCTAGCAAGCCATGTGTCTGGCATTCCCCCCAAAATAAAATAAAGCTTTAAAAAGTTTTAATGTGCACTAGGGTAGAAAGAAATTGACAACTACCATGGATAGAGGGACATTTCACCTTTAATTATTCATCTCTACAACTTGTTCCTTTAGAATAGATTACTTAGAATAAAAACTCACTTACCAAATTAGTCACAAAGAAATAATGACTATGAATTAGCTATGGTATTATCATGAATACTGTGGGTTCTAAACTTAAATTATATGGAAATCACTAAAGCCATCATTTCTGAGAAGTTCTGATACTGGAGGTGGGATTGGGTGAAATACTCATTTAGATTTAAAAAAATGGCAAATTTTCTAGCCTTAATTATTTTGCATGTTGCTTGGGGTTGGATGATGTCTACAAACAGAACAGCAATACTTTCATTTAGAATTTGTATAGTCCTTTACGTTTGTGAAGATTTTTGCGTCCAATCTCTCCTGTCTTATTGAGCTGCACTATACGGCATAGAGAACATCTGTGAGCATTTCCATTTCTTCAATGGGGAGAGAAAGCCCAATGGACTTCTTTTAGCTTTCTTAGAGTGAATTCATTTTCCTTTTTCTACCTTTACCCTTTGGATGCACCCAGACAAGAATCTAACTAATCTGAAAAATTTTCTCAACATCACTCCATCCAGAGTGCTTACGGAAAGCTGTAGGGTACAAAGCTTATGTAATTTACATTTGTTGGCATGTCAGTTAAGAAGATATATGGACGGGAAGAAAAATGAAGCCATTTTCTTAAATGAGTTTGAATTTCACACACTTAACCTGTTCCTGACATTTAAAATTATCTTGGATCATGAGCGGTATGTAGGACTTTTTTTTTTTTTCTTTTTTCATTTTGTGGGGTTGGATTGGAAGGAGAGTGCCGTCTTCTCAGGTCTGCTAGGCTCCCGAGTGAAGCTCAAGGGAGAGTAATGCCAATCTGCTGATTACCTTTCTTTCACTCCGTTTTCTTCTCTGAAGTCACTTTGACTCTCAAGCATAGCTTTTTTGTTTTGTGTTGTTTTGCTTTGGGGGTGGGGGAGGGAAGTGCTGCTACCAGGCATTTTAAAGAGGCTTTGCTTCCTGTGAATTTATCTAATACACTATTTAATATTAGGCTAGCCAAACAAATCTAAATAATTTGGAATTGCAAAGCCAAAGAAGTAGTAAGGGCATAGAGGTAGTAGGTTCCTGAAGTGAAGACAATGTTCCAAAGGTCAAATGACTGGATTTTCTTTGTTTCCTTTTCTCTATGCCTCTCAGGGTAAGACCTGGATTAGTAGTAAACTAAGAAAGCCCTTAATCTTCAAACTCAGTCAACTGTTACTTTTTAAGGAATTCTTTGCTGCATTACCCCCATTTCATTGTTCAATCTATTTAACAGTATAGTTAAACATACCTGGATAATCCGAAGTTTTTGCTGATGAGCTTTTCTCTCTGTGTGTGTAGTTTCTCAACAAGCCCTTGAGTCTATTCAGTTATCTGAATCCCAAAGTGATGAGACGTCATGATTTGCTCTATCTAGTTGTTTCGTGTTTCTGCCACTTAAGAAATGGGCTTTCTTTTCCATATAGAAAAACCATCTAGGATATTTAGATAATGACCAACTGGAACAATTATAACTTATTTTGGGATCCTTAGAAGTTCACTTGTTAGAAGATAATTTAAATCCTGGGTTGCTATTTGGGAGCCATCTTTTTTCTTTTAAAAGGAAAATTTCTTATGAAATTTTAGATCTTAATGTGACTTTTATTAATTGCTTAAGTTAATCAAGCTAAGTATATTCTAATACACACACATGAGCTTCCCAGTTGGCTCAGTGATAAAGAACTTGCCTGCCAATGCAGGAGACACAGAAGACTCAGGTTCAAGTCCTGGGTCAGGAAGATTCCCTGGAGAAGGAAATGGCAACCCACTCCAGTAGTCTTGCCTGGAGAATCCCACGGACAGAGGAGCCTGGTGGAATACAGTCAGTGGGGTCGCAGAGAGTCGGACATGACTGAGTGACTAAGCATGCACAGGCGAGCATGAACGCGTGCAGTACACACACACAGATCTAACTGCTGGGAGGCATAGTCTGGAGCATCTGTTTGAAAGATTTCTGTAAAATATTAGGCAAGTATTTCCTTGATACAAAAGGTGAAAAGGATTCTTCTCAATTAAGAAAATGTATTAACTATTCAGCACAAAGCAATTAGGTAAGGAAAAACAGAGGCCCAACAAGAGTATAATGGGATTTTTTTTTTTTTCCACTGATGGATGGTTAGGCTGACACAAAGGTAGTAAAAATTGTAGGGTGGAGGCTGTTGAATATTTGAGTCACCTAACAGCTATTTTATATTTCTAAGTTTGGTATCAAGTCCAGATATCCAGCTTTTTATTTTTTTTTAATGCACGAGATAAACAACAACAACAAAGCAGCATCTATTATCTCATTTGCAAAAGCTAGACCATAGAAATCTATGGAAAAAAAGTCACACTTGCATACTTGCTTTGCCTAAATAAGTGATGGCAGAAAAACTACCAGGTCACTGAAAGAGCAAACACTAGTGTTACTCAGATTTCTCTTTGCTGTGTTCTCTCTCTGCTGGAGTTTTTCATTCGTATTCATTCATTACTTATCTATTGCCTATTGGATAACAAAGTCCTCATAAACTTTCTCATTAGTAGTAGAGAAATTAAAAAGTAGTTTGTCAAGTTATTTCCTCAAATGTATAAACCAGGACATTTCAATTTACTAAATAAGGTGAGTGACTGTAATTCAGAATATCAGTTTAATAAAGTCTCTTAAATTAAGCCCTAGTTAAACATACTTGCAAAAGACCTAAGTTAATTTTTTTTTAATTTTTATTTATTTATTTTTTTAATTTTATTTTATTTTTAAACTTTACATAATTGTATTAGTTTTGCCAAATATCAAAATGAATCCACCACAGGTATACATGTGTACCTAAGTTAATTTTTTTCCCCAATTTTGCCATCTACTGTTCATTGTTTTCAAAATTAGAAGTCAAAGTTTTCACAGAATACTTTCATTTGTATAAGGAATTGTGCCTGATCCCCAGTGCTGTCTAAAGAAATTAGAACAGACATGTTTCTGCCTCTGTAGGTAGAAAAATGAGTAATTGATTACCTGAAGTAAATAATTAGATGACGATAAGTGTTTTGTTTAAAACAAGATTTTCATTTGGCCATAGGCCTGTATAACAGGGTAACCAACCCCAGCCTGGGAGTTCAGGAAGTGTTTTGCTTTGGAAGTAATACGCTAAGTCATGAAGGAGAATAACACTTATGTTGCTGCTGCTAAGTCGCTTCAGTCGTGTCCAACTCTGTGCGACCCCATAGATGGCAGCCCACCAAGCTCCCCCGTCCCTGGGATTCTCCAGGCAAGAACACTGGAGTGGGTTGCCATTTCCTTCTCCAATGCATGAAAGTGAAAAGTGAAAGTGAAGTCGCTCAGTCCTGTCTGACCCTTAGAGACCCCATGGACTGCAGCCTACCAGGCTCCTTTGTCCATGGGATTTTCCAGGCAAGAGTACTGGAGTGGGGTGCCATTGCCTTTTCCAACACTTATGTAGGCAGAGGCAAACAGAAGAGTGTTCTAGGCAGAAGGAAGTGCAGGTAAAGACTTGAGAGGATAAACAGTCCAAATGGTATGAGGAATGAGAGAAGCCCATGGAGCTGGCATGGACAGACAGGGACAGAGTATCCTATTAAATGACTCAGAAGCACAGAGCACTGTATTATGCAGGCCCTCCTAGATCCTGCTCAGGTTGTTGAAAGAGTCCAGGTAAGAGAGGATGAACTATACAGGTAGCAATGAAAAAAGAGAAATAGCTTGCTAATCAATAGGAAGGGACTGGGAATGGATGAGAGTGAGAATGTGAGGAATGCAGAGGGGACCAACATGGCTCCAAAGCTGAGTGGAGGATGGTGTGAGTATCAAAGACTGGGAAGCAAAAGAAAAATCAAGCTTAAAGATGAAAATCAAATGTTAATTTTTGGGTTTATTATTTTGTGATATCTATGAGGCATCTCAAGTAAATTATTGCATATAGGAATTTGGAGCTTGATGTGGAAACATAGATTTGAGTGTTATCAACATCAATATGCTGGTCAGGGTTTAGTCTAAGTATTCTAACAAAAGTAATTCCATATACAATGGATAGAACAAGATAGATAGAACAAGATAGAAATCCATATCTTCTTCTCAGCAGTGCAGAGGAAAGTAATACAGGGCTGGCCAGTTTTCTCTGTGCATTTCAGGACACAGTTATAACTCTTGGACCCATGGTGGCTGCTCTAACCTGTGTCATCCTGAATGCATTCCAGCTCAAAGGAAAGGGAAAATAGGAGGTCACTTCTTCCTTTTAAGGATACTGACAGTTAGACAAAGTCACTTACAATCTGACTCAGACAAGAAAAGTGGACTCTGTGTTTAGTAACATCCCATTGTCTAGTGACCTAGTTACAGCAGATTAAAGAGTATTTACTGGGTGCAGAAGTAGCAAACTATTTTGAGAAAATTTGTCATGAGAAAATAGACAGTGAAATAGAAGCTGGAGGGATAAGAGGAATTGAAGGCCGAGGGGGGCTCTTTTAAGATAGGCACATTTTGAAAAAAAAAATTATTATAGAATAAATCATGCTGCTGCTAAGTCACTTTAGTCGTGTCCGACTCTGTGCGACCCCATAGATGGCAGCCCACCAGGCTCCCCTGTCCCTGGGATTCTCCAGGCAAGAACATCAGAATAAATCACAAGTGCATACAATTTGAAGACACTGAGAAAAAGGTATAATTGCTAGTCGAATAATTGTCTCTAGATAAGAAATAAGACAGCAATTCCATCTGCAGAACAGCAGAAAAGGATGAAAACAGATATAGAAATAACTGGAGGGTTGAAGGCAGAATTTTGACATAGTTCCATTTGTTGTTTTATGTCTGTAGATGGTAAACTCGTCTGCTGAGAGTGACTGAGGAGATGGCATCCGGAGTCAGGATATTAAGGAGAGAGGGGGAGATTTGAAAATATCATGGAGGTCAGGGCAGTCTTGGACAAATGAGCAGGTTATGCCCCATTCATCTTTAGGGGTTGCTATGCACACAATTCACCATGAGAGCAGTGCTCCCTAGAGTCATAAGGTGCATAAACACAAGACTCAGTGGAGGCTTTCAACACACTAGAGATCTTTTATTGTGCAATGGACGGGCCATTAGTGGTTTTCAGCCCGAATTTATGGCTTATCCGTTTTTCCTATCATTCTTTAGCGATGAAACTGTGTTCCTATTCCCTTTACAACCTGTTAGATTGCCAAAGCTTTGTCTCTTCATCAGTTACCTTATTTATTTTCAACCATTTTTTTCTTATTCTGTCTCATAAGAAAGATTTTTTTTGATAGTCATTCTTAAGTTTTCCTCATTTTTCTTCAAATTTCATTTTATTTTATATACTTACAGTTTTAACCTTAGTTTTTAAGAGTAAGTAATGTTTTCATATGTGTAAGAACCTTTATACTTGTCTCATCCTCTTTCCTTATGTCAGATTTCTTCAGTTTGAAGAGCTGATTTCTTCATAGATGCCCATAATCTTTCATTTTATTTGGTTTGTAGGGTTATATTTTTCGTTCACATTAGGCATTATATCTTCCAAAAATCATCTCACTCTTAAATTGATTTTTAGTGTAATAATTTGGGAAGGGCAAATAAGTTGTATCAGGAGAGGCCAGTTCTGACTAATAATTATGCCTGCTATGAACAGAAAGTTGACAAATGTGTCTCATGTGCCTTTTCCTGACATTTTTTATTATAAATAAACAAATGAACAACTACAGTAACAACCAGCCTGAGTGTTTGGTCCTTGGGAATGTAATCCTGGTTTCATTTCAATCCGGAGACACTGAGGTAACTTGAACAGAGCAGAAGTTCTACACAGCTTTTGAAGCCTAAGATGTGGAAACCAGGAATTTTCAAGTGTATAACTCTACTGCTTGCTTCATTCTTGTATCACAGTGGTTGTTCCTGATAAGAGCTTGACAGGCAGTTATCAAGACTTGCTAGCTCTCAAAAAACCAATTCAGATATTTGAGCCTAATTCACTTTATGAACTCTCCATGACTGATCTCTGACTATTCTTCTAGAAAAGCAATGTCCTTGTAGGAAGTCTGGACTGATTACTAAAAATATGTACTATTTTATTATCTCTTTTACTTATATCTCAACAATAAGAGGGAATGGTAGAAATGCTTAGGACAGAGAAATGCAGGCACCTGGCTACAGGTTTGGTCTTTAAACTTTGAATCGAAATATCAAGGACTCATTATGTAAATAACTCAAAATGTTAATGAGTTTTTCAAGTTCTATGTTGTCATGTATAAAAAAAGGCTGGCTCTAAACATGGTTTAATGAGGCCTAGACAATGGTTCTAAATGTGGTCCAATGAAGAATATTTTTTGGTCCAACCATTTCCTATAGATAAGCAAATTAACTCCAGATTAGATTTAAAAACTAAGATCATGGCATCCCTTCCCATCACTTCATAGCAAATAGATGGGGAAACAATGGAAACAGTGACAGACTTTATTTTCTTGGGCTCCAAAATCACTGCAGATGGGGACTGCAGCCAGGAAACTAAAGACAGTTGCTTTTTGGAAAAAAATCTATGACAAACTTAAACAGCATATTACAAAGCAGAGACATCACTTTGCTGACAACGGTCTATCTAGTTAAAGCTATGGTTTTCCCAGTAGTCATGTATGGATGTGAGAGCTGGACCATAAAGAAGGCTGAGCACCAAGGAATTGATGCTTTTAAACTGTGGTGCTGGAGAACACTCTTGAAAATCCCTTGGACAGCAAGGAGATCAAATCAGTCAGTCCTAAAGGAAATCAACCCTGAATGTTCATTGGAAGGACTGGTGCTGAAGCTCCAATACTTTGGCCACCTGTTGTGAAGAGCCAACTCACTAGAAAAGACCCTGATGTTGGGAAAGATTGAAGGCAGGAGGAGAATGGGATGACAGAGGATGAGACGGTTGGATGGCATCACTAATTCAATGGACATGAGTTTGAGCAAACTCTGGAAGACAGTGCAAGACAGGAAAGCCTGGTATGCTGCAGTCCATGGGGTTTCAAAGAGTTGGACACAACCGAGCAACTGAACAACAACATGATTTTGATGTAGATGGAGTAAATCTTATGATTCATGAGAAAGTCTTTGTTCTGTCTATAGGCAGTCCATATATATATAATAATAATAAAGAATAAAAATAAAATTAAATAATAAAGAATAATAAATAAAGAATAAAGAATAAATCAACCTCAGATATCATTCTTATATTAGTTAATAATTAGCTGCTGTTAGTAATCTGTCTAAGGAGAAGGCAATGGCACCCCACTTCAGTACTCTTGCCTGGAAAATCCCATGGACGGAGGAGCCTGGTAGGCTGCAATCCGTGGGGTCTCTAAGAGTCGGACACGACTGAGCAACTTCACTTTCACTTTTCACTTTCATACATTGGAGAAGGAAATGGCAACCCACTCCAGTGTTCTTGCCTGGAGAATCCCAGGGACGGTGGAGCCTGGTGGGCTGCCATCTATGGGGTCGCACAGAGTTGAAACCGACTGAAGCGACTTAGCAGCAGTAGCAGCAGCAGTAATCTGGCTGACATAATTGAACATTCAACAAAATGTCTAAGACATTGGTTTTAAAACTACCCTATGGAGAAAGCTGGTTTCTCCAGAGTTTTCAAGTTAAACTTAAGAAGCTTCCTGGGTGCTGAGGAACCATTGTTAACCTCTATCCTTTGTAAGAAAAGGAGGTCTGCTTTGATATCTTTGAAATATGAACCCCATAAAAGCGTTCATTTGGAGAACATATTTTTCAAACAAAAAGAGGTTTGCAATCACTTTTTAAGGATTATAGGACCAACCTTTTCTATAGATTTTTTAAAAACTCAGTTCTTGAATCATGGGTAAATAGCAACATAGAGACATTGCTTTAGCATAGGTAGATAGATCTATCTCTATCTATACATATATCTTTATCTATCTATCTATTTATCTATCCACCTTCCCAAATGCTATTTATAGCTCCAGGGTTGGATCTTAATTACTGCTGACCAAAGTAATCCTGTCTCCCTTGCCACAGTTGTTGACTTCAGTTCAGTTCAGTCGCTCAGTCGTGTCCGACTCTTTGTGACCCCATGAATCGCAGCACACCAGGCCTCCCTGTCCGTCACCAACTCCCGGAGTTCACTCAGACTCATGTCCATCGAGTCAGTGATTTGGCTCTCAGCTTTCTTCACAGTCCAACTCTCACATTCATACATGACCACTGGAAGAACCATAGTTTTGACTAGACGGACCTTTGTTGGTGATGTCTCTGCTTTTCAGTATGCTATCTAGGTTGGTCATAATTTTTCTTCCGAGGAGTAAGCATATTTTAATTTCATGGCTGCAGTCACCATCTGCAGTGATTTTGGAGCCCAGAAAAATAAAGTCTGACACTGTTTCCACTGTTTCCCCATCTATTTCCCATGAAGTGATGGGACCAGATGCCATGATCTTCGTTTTCTGAATGTTGAGCTTTAAGCCAACTTTTTCACTCTCCACTTTCACTTTCATCAAGAGGATTTTGAGTTCCTCTTCACTTTCTGCCATAAGGGTGGTGTCATCTGCATATCTGAGGTGATTGATATTTCTCCTGGCAATCTTGATTCCAGCTTGTGCTTCTTCGAGCCCAGCGTTTCTCATGATGTACTCTGCATAGAAGTTAAACAAGCAGGGTGACAATATACAGCCTTGATGTACTCCTTTTCCTATTTGGAACCAGTCTGTTGTTCCATGTCCAGTTCTAACTGTTGCTTCCTTACCTGCGTATAGGTTTCTCAAGAGGCAGGTCAGATGGTCTGGTATTCCCATCTCTTTCAGAATTTTCCACAGTTTATTGTGATCCACACAGTCATAGGCTTTGGCATAGTCAATAAAGCAGAAATAGATGTTTTTCTGGAACTCTCTTCCTTTTTCCATGATCCAGCGAATGTTGGCAATTTGATCTCTGGTTCCTCTGCCTTTTCTAAAACCAGCTGGAAGTTCACGGTTCACGTATTGCTGAAGCCTGGCTTGGAGAATTTTGAGCATTACTTTACTAGCGTGTGAGATGAGTGCAATTGTGCGGTAGTCTGAGCATTCTTTGGCATTGCCTTTCTTTGGGATTGGAATGAAAACTGACCTTTTCCCGTCCTGTGGCCACTGCTGAGTTTTCCAAATTTGCTGGCAGATTGAGAGCAGCACTTTCACAGCATCATCTTTCAGGATTTGAAATAGCTCAACTGGAATTCCATCACCTCCACTAGCTTTGTTCGTAGTGATGCTTTCTAAGGCCCACTTGACTTCACCTTCCAGGATGTTTGGCTCTACATGAGTGATCACACCATTGTGGTTATCTTGGTCATGAAAATCTTTTTTGTACAGTACTTCTGTGTATTCCTGCCACCGCTTCTTAATATCTTCTGCTTCTGTTAAGTCCATACCATTTCTGTCCTTTATCGAGCCCATCTTTGCATGAAATGTTCCCTTGGTATCTCTAATTTTCTTGAAGAGATGTCTAGTCTTTCCCATTCTGTTGTTTTCCTTTATTTCTTTGCACTGATTGCTGAGGAAGGCGCTCTTATCTCTTCTTGCTATTCTTTGGAACTCTGCATTCAGATGCTTATATCTTTCCTTTTCTCCTTTGCTTTTCACTTCTCTTCTTTTCACAGCTATTTGTAAGGCCTCCCCAGACATCCATTTTGCTTTTTTGCATTTTTTTTCCATGGGGATGGTCTTGATCCCTGTCTCCTGTACAATGTCACGAACCTCATTCCGTAGTTCATCAGGCACTCTATCTATCAGATCTAGTCCCTTAAATCTATTTCTCACTTCCACTGTATAATCATAAGGGATTTGATTTATGTCATATCTGAATGGTCTAGTGGTTTTCCCTACTTTCTTCAATTTCAGCCTGAATTTGGCAATGAGTTCATGATCTGAGCCACAGTCAGCTCCTGGTCTTATTTTTATTGACTGTATAGAGCTTCTCCATCTTTGGCTGCAAAGAATATAATCAATCTGATTTCGGTGTTGACCATCTGGTGATGTCCATGTGTAGAGTCTCTCTTGTGTTGTTGGAAGAGGGTGTTTGCTATGACCAGTGCATTTTCTTGGCAAAACTCTATTAGTCTTTGCCCTGCTTCATTCTGTATTCCAAGGCCAAATTTGCCTGTTATTCCAGGTATTTCTTGACTTCCTGCTTTTGCATTCCAGTCCTCTGTATTGAAAAGGACATCTTTTTTGGGTGTTAGTTCTAAAAGGTCTTATAGGTCTTCATAGAACTGTTAAACTTCAGCTTCTTCAGTGTTACTAGTTGGGGCATAGACTTGGATTATTGTGATATTGAATGGTTTGCCTTGGAAACGAACAGAGATCATTCTGTTGTTTTTGAGATTGCCGTTTTTGAGTTGTTGACTTAGGGATGGTTATATGACTGTACTATGGAATGAGATGAAAAGAGGGCTTTATGAGGATTTCTGGAAAGGGAAGTTTATATCTCTCCTGTATCATGATGACAGTCCAGTTTTGGATGTCAGAGAAATCATCTCATCCCGATTCCAACTGGAAGATGTCCTTGGAACATAAGGACTAGATCTAGAATGGAGCCAGTGTGATGAGTGATTAAATCAAAAGTTGGAAAGAATTCAAGAACTTGATTATAATGTTGAGTTATGGATCAACCAGGCCTAAAGCTTGACTTCCCTCTAACTTGTTTTAGATGTGAAGTCATGTCTGACTCTTTTGCAACCCCATTTTGTAGCCCACAACTCTTTTGTAGCCCACAAGGCTCCTTTGTCCATGGGATTTCCCAGGCAAGAATACTGGAGTGGGTTACCATTTCCTATTCCAGAGCATCTTCCCGACTCAGGGACTGAGTTTCTCCTGTGTCTCTTGCATCAGCAGGCAGATACTTTAACACTGAGCAACCAGGGAAGCCCAACTCCCACTTATGTGAACCAATATATGCTCTGTTGTTTAAGAGTTTTTTTACTCCCTGTTACTCACAGCTCAAATCATCCTGACTGACATATATTCCAGAGGAAGGAGGTAGCTTATAGAGAGATACAGAAGTGAGAATAAGCTTGGCATGTTCACAGAACAAGAATGCTACCAGCAAGTTATTAAAGATGAATGAAGGTGAAGTCAAGTGTTTCTGAGCACGAAACATGAATAAGATAGAAATTGTAGCTGCAAATATTGGCGGTTTAATAGAAGCACAGTTTAATGGAAGTAAGGTGTTCAAAGAGTCAAGAATATGGGATAATGCAGGGATTAAGGATTTAGATACATTTTGTTACTCAAGTGAAAAGTTTCCAGTGACTCCAGGAGCCTGCTAAGGATGTAAGTTAATGGTAGCATTATGGAAAGGAGTAGTGATTCATATTGCCAAATGGAATATGGCACATGGAATGGTAAGTATAGATTCTCCTGGAAAGGACCAGTGTAAAGATCCAACCAAGAAAAGATTACATGTCAGTGAGGCCAAAGAACAGTGATGAAGAAAGGGTTTTGAATTCACAGGAGAGCTTAGTAAACATGGAATGTGGTTTCCAGAGGGTGGAGTAGAAAAGGCTTTCAGGAAAGACAGGACTTGGTTAAGTCAGAGAAAAGGAAAAACTTTCAAATAGATGTAGTGAAAAAAGATTATCAGTGGGGAGGAAGGAGTAAAGGCATGGAGAAAACACCTGGTTTTGAAACAATATGTAACACCATCATTTCAACAAAGGAATTAAAAGGCTAGCACACAGGTTTTTAAAAAGAAATTGATGGAGAGATTGTATTAAAAAATCCAAAGAAATCCTTTGTCAACTGTGCAATGGAATGGATTTCTAGAACCTTCTCCTAGAGCTGAAACAGCAGTAGCCTTAATAAGTGGGCAAATTCATGATGGTTATAATCTTAAGGGATGAAAATCTTGGGCAAGAGAAAGGACTTCTTAGTTCTTAGGGACAAGAATTAGCCACCCCAAAGTACTTGAGGCTTTGTCCTCAAATTTGTGCATGGAACATACAATATTCGTTCCAAGACAGACTGTTTTGTCTGAAATAATGAAAGATGTAAAATAAGCTTTTCATACAACTATCAATATTCTTGGATAGAGTTTATTTTCCTTCTCTAGTTCTTTTACCTTTATGTCCAGGAGAGAGAATGTCTCATATATTAGGATGGTTTCCTTCAACGGAGTTTGTGAATGAATAGTCTTCCTTCTATAGAAAATGCTGTGTGTCTTCAAACTGCTGAAGAAACTTGCTTTATTTCTTTATGACATTTATGAAACTGAAAGGTCATAGGGGTAAAAGACTTATGGCTTAAAATTAGTTTAATGAGTGAAAAGAATATATTATAAACTCATAATTAAGAAAGACTATAAACAACTATAATCGAAAGAGGTAAGTTTTACATGAACAATTGCATAATTAAGGAGTTTTGCTATAAATACAAGACTTGGGGATATTAATACTTGACACATATTTTACAGAATAGTGTTCTAAACAAGAGAGTTAAGTGCTATAAAAAAGCCTTACATAATGAAAGTATTTCTGGAAAGTTTTGTTTACAATATTCTAGCAGTTTTTTCATTATAATTCCATTGTCCTTGTTGCCTCAAAATATCTTTCCTTTCCCTGTGAATTTATGAAAGAGATGTCAATTTCCAAAAGCTTAAGTTGTTTCAAACTTAACTGCACCGTATGAACCTATTTTTTAACTGTAAATGTCTGTGTGCAGAGATTTTATGTTAATTGTGCTGTGCCTTTTACAATTTTTTTCTATAAGGAAATAATAGTAACTAGCTTTGTTATATAGGTATCTCTCACTTCTTAAAGTTAGCTTTACTCCACTTCACATTTATGAAAGACCTACAGTAGTATCTGTTTTTGCTAACTGAAAGAAATTCAAAGAGGATTTTCACTTTTCCAGGAAAAAATAATCTAAAAGCAAATATAGTTTATTGCTCTTAAAAGCAATTAAAGTTTTTTTGCTTTGATGGGGGTGTTGTAGTGGCCACTGGAGTGGTAATGCCAAGCCCCTTCCCTGGGAATTACACTCAGTATCTCAGAGTCAAGGGACCAGAGTCTTGAGTTGTGTCTGTAATCATCTGTGCTTTATTTCAATTTACTTTGTGCATCCATCAGCAAGATGTATTCAAAGGTAATTGCTTCTTCACTGTATACCATTTCAGCTCAGAAAAGATTTCATAGTTACACACTACTTTTGGAAGGGATGCAGGGAAATCTGAATATGATATACTGATAGATGTCATTTAAAAAATATTTCTAATATCAAGTTGTTTGTGCACTTATTAAATGATTTTGAATTTGTCATTGATTTCTTATTGTGTCGTGCTATTTTATAATTAATCATACAACATACAGTTAATATACAACAGCTCAAATAAACTTAGCCTATATTCGTTTAGAAGCACCAAAAGGAATGATTCAGAATTATTCACTCTTAACACTTTTTAAAAAAAATATCTTATTGCTGCCCTTGATTCAGTCTAAAAGTAGTTTAGGTATTAGCTTTGCTAGTAGTGGTAAATGCCTCTGATTCCTTGTGATTCTCTGATCAAATCCATCTGAGTAGAGTTAATTTAGCTGGCTTTGTGGGATTTGGCTTCTCAGGATAAGCAGCTATTTCAGTGCCTGTATATACTTATCTTCTTTTACAGTGGTTAACAAGCACCTAACAGAATGACAGATATCCAAGGGTCACTCTATAAATATTTGTTAAGTTTCTAAACAACAGATCTTTGGCTCTTGATGCTTCTGTTAATAGAAAACTTGATAATAATTAGTTATTATGATGTGTTCAGTAAATTAAAATTGTTTGGCTTAAAACATTTATAAAGAGCTCTTTTAAAGTCAATAATTGAAGCAAGTGTGTGTAAATATTGCTGCTTGAAATATTAATAATCATGTAGAGAAGGAGAACCCTTTGGAACCATGTGAGAACTAATGTCTCAGTGAGAGTGTTTAAGGATGTTAAATAATTGCAATAAGGTTTGGAGTATGTTTTTGGCTCATGGTATGTTTTTTCCACAAATAAAGTAAGAGTGAGGCCTTTTGGATATAGTTGAATGGTAAGTGTGGGGAAATTAACAAGATGGCACCAGTCAGTCTCTCTCAGCCCACGCTCTCACTCCCTCTCTCCACATATTCTATAAACAGTGATTTTGCATGATTGTGCGACAGTTGAGACCACTTCAGGACTGCACATGCACATCACGAGGTACTTGTGTGGTCTCAGGCTACTTTGTGTGGTATGCCTATATGAGCTTCACCATGGAAGCCTTGGCTGCTACTGCATTGGGGTTACATTGGAGTGGCCTCATGGTCATGTTATATGAGGTTGTATTATGCCTATGTCATTGCTGTCTGAGGAAGTCTTACAAATAGCTGAGAAAAGAAGAGAAGCAAAAAGCAAAGGAGAAAAAGGAAAGATATACCCATCTAATACGGAGTTCCAAGAATAACAAGGAGAGATAAGAAAGCCATTGTAAGAGATCAATGCAAAGAAATAGAGGAAAAAAATAGAATGAGAAAGCCTAGAGATCTGTTCAAAAAAATTAGAGATACCAAGGGAATATTTCATGCAAAGATGGACACAATAAAGGATAGAAATGGTATGGACCTAACAGAAGCAGAAGATACTAAAAAGAGGTGGCAAGAGTACACAGAAGAACTGAACAAAAAGAGATCTTAATGACCCAGATAACCACGATGATGTGATCACTCACTTAGAGACAGATATCCTGGAATGTGAAGTCAAGTGGGCCTTAGGAAGCATGATTATGAACAAAGCTAGTAGAGGCGATGGAATTCCAACTGAGCTATTTCAATTCCTAAAAGATGATGCTGTGAAAGTGCTGCTCTCAATCTGCCAGCAAATTTGGACAACTCAGCAGTGGCTAGAGGACTGGAAAATGTCAGTTTTCATTCCAATCCCAAAGAAAGACAACGCCAAAGAATGTTCAAACTTCAGCACAATTGCAGTCATCTCAGAGGTTAGCAGCTGCTTCTGCTAAGTCGCTTCAGTCGTGTCCGACTCTGTGCAACCCCATAGACGGCAGCCCACCAGGCTACCCTGTCCCTGTGCTTCTCCAGGCAAGAACACTGGAGTGGGTTGCCATTTCCTTCTCCAATGCATGAAAGTGAAAAGGGAAAGTGAAGTCGCTCAGTCAGGTCCGACTTTTCGCGACCCCATGGACTGCAGCCTACCAGGCTCCTCTGTCCATGGGATTTTCCAGGCAAGAGTACTGGAGTGGGGTGCCATTGCCTTCTCCAGATATTAGCACAGTAATACTCAAAATTCTCCAAGCAAGACTTCAACAGTACATGAACTGATAACTTCCAGATGTTCAAGCTGGATTTAGAAAAGGCAGAGAAACCAGAGATCAAATTGCCAACATCCATTGGATCATCAAAAAAGCAAGAGAATTCCAGAAAAACATCTACTTCTGCTTCATTGACTACACTAAAGCCTTTGACTGTGTGGATCACAACAAACTGTGGAAACTTCTTAAAGATGTAGAAATAACAGACCACCTTAAATCTGTATGCAAGTCAAGAGCAACAGTTAGAAAAGGGCATGGAACACGGACTGGTTCCAAATTGGGAAAGGAGTACAACAGGGCTGTACATTGTCACCCTGTTTATTTCACTTATATTTAGAGTACATCATGAGAAATGCTGGGCTGGACAAAGCACAAACTGGAATCAAGATTGCAGGAGAAATATCAATAACCTCAGGTATGCAGATGACACCACCCTTATCCCTTATGTCAGAAAGCAAAGAACTAAAGAGCCTCTTGATATAAGTGAAAGAGAAGTGTGAAAAATTTAGCTTAAAACTCAACATTCAAAAAACGAAGATCATGGCATCCAGTCCCATCACTTCATGGCAAATAGATGGAGAAATAGTTGAAACAGTGTCAGACTTTATTTTTTGGGGGGCTCCAAAATCACTGCAGATGGTGACTGCAGCCATGAAATTAAAAGACATTTGCTCCTTTGAAGAAAAGCTATGACAAACCTAGACAAACCTAGAAAAGTGGAGACGTTACTTTGCTGACAAAGGTCCATGTAGTCAAAGCTATGGTTTTCTAGTAGCTCTGTATGGATGTGAGAGTTGGACTATAAAGAAAGCTGAGCACTGAAGAACTGATTTCAACTGTGGTGTTGGAGAAGACTCTTGAGAGTCCCTTGGACTGCCAGGAGATCAAACCAGTCAATCCTTAAGGAGATCAGTCCTGAATATTCATTGGAAGGACTGATGTCGAAGCTGAAGCTCCAATACTTTGGCCACCTGATGCAAAGAAGTGACTCATTGGGAAACACTCTGATGCTAGGAAAGATTGAAGGCAGGAGGAGAAGGGAACAACAGAGGATGAGATGGTTGGATAGATAGCATCTCCTACTTGATGGATGTGAGTCTGAGTGAACTCCGGGAGTTGGTGATAGACAAGGAAGCCTGGCATGCTGCAGTCTATGGGGTCGCAAAGAATCGGACAGGACTGAGTTATTGACATGGACTGAGTGATTGAACCGAACTACGCTTATGTCATGGTTATGTTATGGTTATGTCGTGATTGCTGCCTCAGCCAGGAAAGAATATCTATGTCTGCAGTTCCACAACTCCTCGAGTTTCCTTCAAGCCTCTTAGCTCCTGCCTTGCCTACCCTGTGTTCCGAGAACAGTGAGGACAGTGTGAACAGGTAGATGATTAGAATCTTGAGCAGGATGATGAGAGGCAGTAGGTAAGTGCAAACTGGATGACTGTTAATGGTAAGCAGCTGACTGTTAGAAGTGTTATGAGCACACACAAAAATTGAAGCAAGACATAGTGCAGTTCTAAGTTTTTAGTCTCTTTCTGAATGAATGTCTCTCTCTTTGCCTTCGGCTTTGATTCTCACCGCTCCCACCCCCCACCTCACATTTTGCCGTGAATCGCTTTTCCAATCTTCCCTTTACTCTGAAGTTTTGTTTTTTTTTTCCAAATCTGTTGTCTTAATTTTTTTTTTTCTCCTTCATTCCAAATTTACTGGCTTCCCTCCGCATGCAAGCATTGCTCCAAAGCACTGGGACTCTGGAGATACAAAGCTTCATGGAGTTCTTCTTGTCCTATTTTCATGGTAAGATTTAAGTCAAGTCCAATAAGTAAACACTTTCTAGCATCTCCTGTGTATAAGTCACTATCCTGAGGGAAACAAAGATGTAGCATCCGCCTGACTTGAGATCTCATAATCAGGTTAGGGAGACCAACATTTACAAACATAAAAACTGGTAAGATAGATGTTTATTTAATTTGTTGTGGGAATTCTGAAAAAGGATCTAACTTTATATACCACTGGCAGCAAGGTAAAGAGAGGATGGTTCATCTCCACATTTGATATTTATGATTTACTTCCCTCAATGTCCACGTATTCAATAAAGACCTTGCTTTGTTGTCTTTTTGCTGATATAATTTCTTCTTAGTGATTTAGCTTTTTATTTTTCTCTCTCAGGTTTTTATTTTTCCTATCTCTTCATATCTGGGAGGCCTAAGAGTCTTAAATGAAAAGCAGTGGTGATCATGTGGAAATTGGAGAAAGGGATATCTGGGGGGAAGAGGCTCTAAGTATTCATTCATTCATTCCACAAATCTTTACTGAGCATGTACAATATCAAGCACTCTTCTAGGTTCTGAGCATATAACATTTCACAAAACAAACACAAATCTTGTTTACAAGGTTAACAAAAAGAAGTTAAATTTCTTCTTCTTATAAACAAAAAGAAGTTAAATTTCTTATAAATTTCTTCTTATAAAAAGAAGATGTATTTCTTGTGGATAGGACAATTAAACAAATAAATATGGAAAACATGGCATGTAACATGATAAGAGTTATGGAGAAAAAGCAGGAACAGCAGAGAAGCAGAGAGTCTTAAGGTTGGGGTGGGCTTACTTCACATATCTTTGATAAAACAGTCCTCACTGATAAGGTGATGTTTGTTCAGAAACGTAAAGGTAGTAAGGGATTGAGCCATGCAAGTACCTGGAACAATAGTATTACCTACTTAGAGAAGAGTACATGCAAAACTCTGAGATGTGAGCATGATCAGAATGTTTAGGGGACAGCAAGAAAGTACCCTAAGGACACAGAAGAGGATTTTAAGATGAAGTCACAGAGAAACACAGAGATGGTGTAATGGGGGTGATGTTGCATGGGCTGTTCAAAAAGAGAGGAAAGAGGTCAATATAAGGTCAGCTATTAGCTCTTGATCAACATATCAAGGATCTTAAATTTAGGTAGCAGGTGAAGGATCAGTTTTTTGTAAAGATAGGAATTCAATGTAGAGAAAAATTATTCTCAATTTTCCCATTTTTAAAATCTAATAGAGTAGAAAGGGCCTAGATTTAGAGTTAGAAACTGAATTCTTGTCTCTTCTGCCTCCAACTATCTGGGAAACTGATGCTGATAAATTACTCCAAGTTTCTCTTTTATTTTTCCTTTACAATGGAAGGATGTTTTCTAGATGATATTCAACTTTTGAGAGTCTAATTCAAGGACAAATGGCAGGTGCATTCAGGCTGGTGCTGCAAATAGAGCCGTATTGTTTTCAGAGCACAGGATACTGGCTTGTATTTGCATTACTCTTTTTCTCCCACTCTTCTGCTTTTAATTCTTTTTTTTTTAACTTCATGACAATTTTTATAAGATAACAATTCTTTCCATTTATTTCCTGGTTACTGACAGGAGGTGTCTTCCCTCAAGCTGGTTTTCTAGCTTTGTTCTGAACTCCACAGGGCTGAGTCCAGAGGCATTCTCTGGGATCTCTGCAGGTAAAAATGCTCATCCTCTGCTCTCTAACATCTCAAGCATAAGTTGGTGCCATTCAAAAATGCAGAGAGAAGCTGGCTGTGAAGGAGTTGCGTAGTCCTTGCCTCGTTTTTTCCCCCAGAATGAGTCTTGGGGGAGCCTGTTAATACTTTGGCTAAGCCAGAGGCTTCCATAATTACCTGAAAATATGGGACTGTATCACATTTTCTATAAAGTCATGATTTTATAAAGTGAATTTATTGTATGCCACTCTTCAATCCAGAAATGGAGGATTAATATGCTCTGAGTTCCTAACAAAGTAAAATCTGTTAACTGATTAATTTTTAGCTTTTGGAGAAAGAGATTAGCAATTTCATTATAATATTTTTTAGAAGATTAAACAAAACCAAAGCAACAGATTGTAGGATTTATGGAAAAATAGATATTTACTTGGAAAAAAATGTGAGATTTATGGTCTTTTATAAGAAAAATAACCAACTTCTGAAAAAATAACAGACGAATGGATAGGGCAAGTTAGGAAAACAAAAACTGAAATAAATTGAACTGTATTTCTATAATTTAACTGACTATCTTAAAGGTATCAAATCAATATCTTAAAAGAAAATGTAAATAAAATGAAATAAGTTATTAATTTTGATAAAAATTAAGCAAAATAACCTAAAGAATTTACTAAAGAGTTAAAAATATAATCACATATTTTCTGGGGCAAAAATTTACTCTCTTACTAGAAAAACTCATAAATGGTTACTTGGCTTCTACCACCTTATTTTATTTCTCTTCTGAGAGTAAGCATATTACAAATATTCTATGATCTATAGTTCAGAAGTTTAAAAATCATGCTCACATATGAGTTAATGTGTAATTTGGGCTGGGTTTTCAGTGTTAAATTCAAGGAGAACACTTTTCTTTCTTATTTCCAACCATAGTTTTACATATAATTTATCACTAAATAATCCAAGCCCCCAGATAAAAAAAATTATAGATGAACACACTGCTCTATGTTGCTGTTGATCACTCGCTGAGTCGTGTCCAGCTCTTTGAAACCCCATGGACTGTAGCACACCAGGCCTCCCTGTCTTTTACTATCTCCCAAAGTTTGCTCAAATTCATGCTCATTGAGTCGGTGATGCTATCTAACCATCTCATCCTCTGTCGCCTCCTTCTTCTCCTGCCCTCAGTCTTTCCCAGCATCAGGGTCTTTTCCAGTGAGTCAGCTCCTCACATCAGGTGGCCAAAGTATTGGAGCTTCAGCATCAATCCTTCCAATGAATAGTCAGGGTTGATTTCCTTCAGGATTAACCGGTTTGATATCCTTGCAGTCCAAGGGACTCGCGAGCGTCTTCTCTAGGACTAAAATTCAAAAGCATCAGTTTTTCGGTTCTCAAACTTCTTCATGGTCCAACGCTCACATCCATATATGACTACTGGAAAAACCATAGCTTTGACCATACAGAAAAGTGATGTTTTTTTGTTGGCAAAAGACTCTCTGCTTTTAATATTCTGTCTAGGTTTGCCATAACTTTCCAAGGGACAAATGTCCTTTAATTTCAAGGCTGCAGTCTCCATCCACAGTGATTTTGGAGCCCAAGAAAAAATCTTTCAGTGCTTCCCCCTTTTTCCCTACTACTCAACATAAGGACTGGATGCCATCATCTTAATTTTTGAATGTTGAGTTTCAAGCCAGCTTTTTCACTCTCATCTTTCTTATCAAGAGGCTCTTTAGTTCCTTTTCACTTTCTGCTATTAGAGTGGTACCATCTGCATATCTGAAGTTGTTGGTGTTTCTCCCAGCAATTTGATTCCAGCATGTGCTTCATCCAGCCCAGTATTTCGCATGATGTATTCTGTTTGATGTATGATGCTTTTGAACTGTGGCATTGGAGAAGACTCTTGAGAGTCCCTTGGACTGCAAGGAGATCCAACCAGTCCATTCTGAAGGAGATCAGCCCTGGGATTTCTTTGGAAGGAATGATGCTAAAGCTGAAACTCCAGTACTTTGGCCACCTCATGCAAAGAGTTGACTCATGGGAAAAGACTCTGATGCTGGGAGGGATTGGAGGCAGGAGGAGAAGGGGACAACAGAGGATGAGATGGCTGGATGGCATCACTGACTCGATGGATGTGAGTCTGAGTGAACTCTGGGAGTTAGTGATGGACAAGGAGGCCTGGAGTGCTGCAATTCATGGGGTCTCAAAGAGTCGGACATGACTGAGCAACTGAAATGAATGAATGAAGAAGTTTCCACAGTTTGTTGTGATCCACACAGTCAAAGGCTTTAGCATAGTCAATAAAGCAGAAGTAGATGTTTTTCTGGAATTCCTTTGTTTTTTCTATGATCCAATGGATGTTGTCAATTTGATCTCCGGTTTTCTGCCTTTTCCAAACTCAGCTTATACATCTGGAAGTTCTTGGTTCATGTACTGCTGATGCTAGCTTGAAGGATTTTGAGCACAACCTTATTGGCATTTGAAATGAGCACAGTTGTGCTGTCTGTAGTTTGAACATTCTTTGACATTGTACTTCTTTGGGACTTGGAATCAAGACTGACATTTTCCAGTCCTGTGGCCCCTGCTGAGTTTTCCAAATCTGCTGGCATAATGTGCGCAGCATTTAAACAGCATCATCTTTTAGGATTTTAAATAGTTCAGCTGGAATTCCATCACCTCCACTAGCTTTATTGCAGAAATGGTTCCTAAGGCCCACTAGACTTCACAATTCATGATGTCTGGCTCTAGGTGGGTGACCACTTATCATGGTTTTCCGAGTCATTACAACCTTTTCTGTATAGTTTTTCTGTGTATTCTTGCTACCTCTTATTAATCTCTTCTGCTAACTTTAGCTGATTATCTTCCTTGACCTATGGAGTCTACAGGCATTACTAATACTACTATGGGCAAGAGTTTGTGTGCTAGAGTCTCAGCCAGTGTCCCTAAGCTACACTAACATTCTTTTAAGAGGTCTGTATAGTCAAAGCAATGGTTTTTCCAGTAGTCACGTATGGATGTAAAGTTGGACCATTAAGAAGGCTGAGCATCAAAGAATTGATGTTTTCAAACTATGGCTCTGGAGAAGACTCCCGAGAGTCCCTTGGACAACAAGGAAATCAAACCAGGCAAT
Organism: Bubalus bubalis; assembly: GCF_019923935.1. NCBI lineage: Eukaryota > Metazoa > Chordata > Mammalia > Artiodactyla > Bovidae > Bubalus > Bubalus bubalis. The sequence continues at coordinate 60,411,536 of NC_059158.1, forward strand.
CCTAAAGGAAATTAACCCTGAATTTTCATTGGAAGTACTGATGCTGAACTTGAAGCTCCAATACTTTGGCTACCTGATGCAAAGAGCCAACTCACTGGAAGAAACCTTGATGTTGGGAAAGATTGAGGGCAGGAAGAGGAGGGCAAAACAGATGTTGAGATGGGTGGATGGCATCACTGACTCAGTTGACAAAAGTCTGAGCAAGCTCTAGGAGACAGTGAAGCCTGGTGTGCTGCTGTTCATGGAGTTGAAGAGTCAGACATGACTGAACAACAACAATGAAATCACAATGCAAGACAGAAAACATAATATCAATTACTATTGTAACTCATCCTTTTATGGCAAAGAATTCCAAAGCATATGTTTTGACAGGACAGTATATGTGTTGTCCTCTCTGAGGGTGAAGGACAGCACAGATGGAGTGCTTGGAAGAGTGACCGTACTGACTCAAACTTCAGCTCCTCACTGAAAAGACTCACATTTGACAGTCTGGTTTTCCAAGGACAAACGTGTCGTGATTTCTCCCTTCCTCCTTTTCCGTACCACTTTCCAGAAGCCCTTCTTCACATTGCACAGCTTCTTGGAACTGAAAAAATATGTATATTTGCCTTAGCTAATGAGAAATGAGGCAATAGAAAAGATTGTGGAAGAAAAATGTGAAGTTCCAATTGGCAAAGTGTACTGAATAATTAAAAGCACAGAATCCAGGAATGAGAGAAAGCAACAGTGATGCTGGATCTAAGGAACTGACAAAGGGTGGGTGACAGTGAAGAGGAAACTGAGGAGAAAACTTGCTTTACGGGAATATGAAAATACTGAAAGCAATGCTCCAATTTAAGAAAGAACAAAGTAGTGCTGGGCTAAACTGCCTGATATTTCTTTTTCAGAATAAAGGATTATTCAAACAAAATTTCAGGGGTGGATCCACCTTATGTCTTTAGCTAATTATTAGATTGTTTTATGTAGTAAGACTTGGTTTTGTGAATTCTCACAGTCAGCATTGAGGTGGCAGTGGCCAAACTGAGTGAGCCATGCATGACGATCCTGGTCTGATTTGGGTAAATATGATCTAAGAATTAGAAACGAAGGCTCAAGAAGAAAAAAAGAAGAGAAAAAGGTAATAAGACAAGAAACAGAGCAGAGGGAATTAGAAATATCCTCAGCCTGAATGCAACATTGGCTGCTTAGTTTTTACTTTGTACTGTCTGTTGAAGGGTTTTCAAGTGTCTTACCCTTCTCCCTGTGACAGAATTTATTTTCTGTTTTTTTCCCCCTTGGTAGTCTGTAGAGAAATTATGCCTTTTGACATTGCTCCAGTTATAAAGATCTCTGAAACTGGACACATCACTGTGGACGATGAGGAAGCTATGCCGCTGAGGATGTTACGGGCGGTACAGAGTAATCAACTCATCTATTTCCCGTGGGTCACTGTGCCTTCCACCTAGACTATTACCTGGGGACAAAGGCAATTAGCTTGTGAATGGACTGCTGCAGACTACACACTGCTGGGAAGACAACTCTTGCGCAAAAGCAATGGCTGAGAGGCCTTCCTGGGGGTGTGCTTCCTGCCCTGAGCTCTCTGACTAGGGCTGCAACAGTGACCAATTTCAGTGAAGAGGTCATCTTATGAGCACTGAAGAATCAAAGCAGGAAAATGTATTTTTTTTCCATCTTCCTGCTCCTTCAGTGAAGAACATATTTCTTTTCAAAAGCTTCTGTTATCTATTGGTGCTATCATCTTAAAGGATTATTTCAACATTTCTAATTAATCAGTCAACGTGTCAAACTTCACTGTTGTCTCATTTTAAGACACTGACACAACCAACCCAACCTTCAGCAATCGTTACCCTGATCAGTCACGACCATCAGCACTGAGGAAAGATACTTCACCAGCAAAAACAGTATGTCTCATCGAAGGCTCAGATGATAATTAGCCTTTGTTAACAACAAGGTATTTATAAATTAAGGCATATTCATTGCTTTTTAAAAACATAATGCTATTGCACATTTAATAGACTAACATATAGTATAAACATAACATTTATGTGCACCGAGAAACCAAAAAATTCCTGTGACTGGCTTTATTGCAATATTCTCTTTAATGCACTGGTCTCGAAGCAAGCCCACTATATCTCCAAGGAAGGCCTTTATTAAACTGGATAAAGGTTTTTAATATCTGACAAAAACTTCTATTAATAATCTGACAAATCTTCTAGTAATAATCCAGACAAATGAATGGATAGTTATAGATCCTGTCTAGGACATTGTTCAGAGATGGGGAAGGAAAAACAGAACTGGTTCCCAGTGGGATATTTTTAGTTTTTAAAATATTATATATAATATAAATTATGCTTATATAACATATATAATATATATTCTAAAATATATATATCTTTCCTTTCATAAATAACTACTTTAAAAGGTAAAATGAGTAACTGGAGAATGCCAAAGTAGAATATGATCACCCAAAAGTAAATCTCAGGTTGAGAACTCCCAGTGATTCAAAAATAGGGAATTATTTCCCCCCTGCTAATTGTTGTTAGGTCTACCTGTGGTGGAAAACAAAAAACAAAACCAGCCAATCAGCAATAAAAAAAACTGTACTGTATGGAGCTTAATAAGCCCTTTTACTAAAGCATGCAATACATATCCCCAAACAGCTCAGAATAAAATGAACTTGTTCCTTTTTCTAACCTATTATGGAAGAGGCTGTGCATGGGTTAAGTGGCATTAGGAAGATTAATCAGGACATCTGTCTACTAAAGAACAAAGAAATACCTTTAGGGAAAAACAAATCAGCCTAAAATAAAAAAGTAAAGAAGTATAGGTTTGGCTTAAAGACACTGCATCAGTATCAGAAGAAAACAGATCTGAGGTAAAGCTGTAGGCTCTTATTAGCTTATACTGTGCCCCACACCCATGAACTTATGTCTTAACTTCAGGGAAAGAAAGCTGCAGTGAAAGAAAAAGAATAACTCTAATGTCAGTTGCTCGATATTTTATACAAGGCATTGAAAGCACTACTTGTATCTTTTGAAACAGAAGAGCAACAGTTAATTGAGCTGCATGCTCAGTGCATAATGTCCATTCAGACCAACTTACATTTAGAATAGAGAATAGACATCAGGTCTTGGTTCCCCCCAAATAAATGGTGTCATTGGTACCAGTCTTGATAGCTTTGACAGCAGACACCATGTGAGAACAGAGCAGTCATGTGAAAAACCACAGACACAGCAGGGGCTAACCAAGATCAAAATTTGGTGAGCAAACAAGAGACACTATTCAAAAGAAAATAAAAACTATCAGGGAAGAACTTGCTGCTGCTGCTGTTAAGTCGCTTCAGTCATGTCCGACTCTGTGCGACCCCATAGACAGCAGCCCAGCAGGCTCCCCCGTCCCTGGGATTCTCCAGGCAAGAACACTGGAGTGGGCTGCCAGTTCCTTCTCCAATGCATGAAAGTGAAGAGTGAAAGTGAAGTCGTTCAGTTGTGTCCAACCTTCAGCGACCTAAACGGACTGCAGCCTACCAGGCTCCTCCGTCCATGGGATTTTTCCAGGCAAGAATACTGGAGCGGGGGTGCCATTGACTTCTCCAGGAGGAACTTAGGGGAGTTGAAATTCTTGTAAAGATGGGAGATTCCAAACAAAGGGAAATTTTTTAAATTGTTAATGATTCTATTACTACCCCTAAGTTCAGTTTAGTTCAGTCGCTCAGTTGTGTCCGACTCTTTGCAACCCCATTAACTGCAGCATGACAGGCCTCCCTGTCCATCACCAACTCTCGGAGTTCACCCAAACCGATGTCCATTGAGTCAGTGATGCCATCCAAACATCTCATCCTTTGTCATCCCCTTCTCTTCCTGCCCTCAATGTTTCCCAGCATCAGGGTCTTTTCAAATGAGTCAGCTCTTCACATCAGGTGGCCAAAGTATTGGAGTTTCAGCTTCAACATCAGTCCTTCCAATGAATACCCAGGACTGATCTCCTTTAGGATGGACTGGTTGGATCTCCGTTCAGTCCAAGGGACTCTCAAGAGTCTTCTCCAACACCACAGTTCAAAAGCATAAATTCTTTGGCGCTCAGCCTTCTTTATAGTCTAACTCTCTGGTGTCATCTAAATACAATGAAGCAGCTGACGTGATATTACATATTGAAAATTACATATTTTACAAAATTTTACATTTTACAAAATTACATATTGAAAATCTGGAAAATACAGGGAAGGAAAAAGCCATCTATTATCCTACAGGTACACTCTTTGGACAGTTTCATGGAGGAAATATATTTGGATCAAGGCAGACATGGAAACCATATGGTTGCTGCTAAATATAGGTTTAAAGGTGACCCATTGGATGATACATTTCTGACCTGAAATTTTTATGCATTCTACTTTCCCATATGAACTGAAAAGATAAAGAGAAACTTAAAAGAAAAAGAATCAAAATAAAAATAGATAAAATTATAAAATGACTGTTAGAGAATAAAGAAGGTTAAACTGCAAATTCCTGAGATAAGTGAAGAGCAATTTGGGCTTCCCAAGTGCATTAGTGGTAAAGAATCCACTTGCCAGCAGGAGATGCAGGAGGCATGTATTCGATTCCTGGATGGGGAAGATCCACTGGCAAGGAAATGGCAAACCACTCCACTATGCTTGTCTGGAGAATTCTATGGACAGAGGAGCCTCAGTACAGTTCAGTTCAGTTCAGTCACTCAGTCATGTCCGACTCTTTGTGACCCCATGGACCGCAGCACACCAGGTCTCCCTGTCCATCACCAACTCCCGGAGTTGACCCAAACTCATGTCCATTGAGCCAGTGGTGCCATCTAATCATCTCATCCTGTGTCATCTCCTTTTCCTGCCCTCAATCTTTCCCAGCATAGGGTCTTTTCAAATGAGTCAGTTCTTTGCATCAGGTGGCCAAATTATTGGAGTGTCAGCTTCAACATCCGTCCTATCAATGAACACCCAGGACTGATTTCTTTTAGGACGGACTGGTTGGATCTCCTTGCAGTCCAAGGGACTCTCAAGAGTCTTCTCCATCACCACAGTTCAAAAGCATCAATTCTTTGGTGCTCAGCTTTCTTTATAGTCCAACTCTCACATCCATACATGACCACTGGAAAAACCGTAGCCTTAACTAGACGGACTTTTGTTGGCAAAGTAATGTCTCTGCTTTTCTATATGCTATCTAGGTTGTTCATAACTTTTCTTCCAAGGATTAAGCATCTTTTAATTTCATGGCTGCAGTCACCAACTGCCATGATTTTGGAGCCCAAAATCAGAGGAGCCTGGCAGGCTACATTTCAGGGGTTGCAAAGAGTCAGACATGATGGAGCACACACATGCATACACACTTTATCATCTTACTTATGTGATTTATGATTCATAATTTATATATTGGACTTCTTTAAACTAGGTTGCAAGTTGTAGAATTATGTCTACTCAGAAGGCTAATGGAGAAGGCAATGGCAACCCACTCCAGTACTCTTGCTTGGCAAATCTCATGGACGGAGGAGCCTGGTAGGCTGCAGTCCATGGGGTTGCTAGGAGTTGGACACAACTGAGCGACTTCACTTTCACTTTTCACTTTCATGCATTGGAGAAGGAAATGGCAACCCACTCCAGTGTTCTTGCCTAGAGAATCTTCCAGGGATGGGGAAGCCTGGTGGGCTCCCGTCTATGGGGTCACACAGAGTCGGACACGACTGAAGTGACTTAGCAGCAGCAGCAGAAGGTAAATAAGACAAGACAGGAACAAGAATTTGGAAGAGAAAAAGTGAATATATATATATATATTTTTGTTCCTTTGCTCAGAAAATATACACCGGCTCCCAAGTGACATATTATAAAAACTGTTTAAAGAAACTGCTTGTAGACAAATATTAAACATAGATGTTGCAAATAAGCAATAAGAATGAGAGAAAGAAAAAACATAAGAATATCTTTTTCAAATACTTATTAGTACTTAGGAATTATTATTCCAGAATATTCCTAGGAAAAGCTAATAGAATTATTTGCAAATTTAGAAATATGAAATATACTATGTAACATAAAGCCAGGTGTATGCAGATAAAATTATTTCTATCCTTAGAAATACGTTGCTAATTGTTTCTTAAGAAAATATTTTGTTCAACTTCAAGCCTTTCATAAACAGATGCTTTCAAGAGGAGATAATAAAGAGAGCTTTTTTTTTTAATTTCTTGTACTTTTAAAAATGCAGTGTAGATTTCTGGAGTAAGTCCTCAGTGTTCTACCAGTGGAGTATTATATAAATGAAAAACTAATTTACTTGGAAATACAGCAGAGGTATTACAGTAGTACAGCCTTAAGAAGTAAATAAAATGTGTATGGTGTGTCTTTGAGTCTGAAATTTATAAAGGAAAACTGATGTAATTTCTTAGTCATTTAAATAATTATTTATATTGTTAAAGTTACTAGGATAACTCGTGACAAAATTGTAGCATCTGGGGCAATTTTACATAAAAATACAATGTGTCAATCACCCTGTGTGTTAAGATATATGGTGCAATGACAATTTTTGACAGACGTATCTGAGCTTATCGTTCATGTGTGCATTATCATCAGCCATATTAGTCTCTTCACAGTTGACAGAATTTATGTGGAAATTGTCTGTCTTATCCTCAAAATTTTAGTAAGTAGATGAATCAGACCAAGAAAATGGGATCAATAATTCAAAATATAGTCATGTCCTTATCCTAAAGAAGAGTTTTAAATACAGTGGAGCTAACTATGGTATCACTGGAATAAGCTATGATTCTCAGGGTGATTAATCTGGAGGTGACCAAGATGGTGTTAATTCTTCCCTCAGTTTCACTGAACTTTAGGAAGAATTTTTCCTAACTCCAGGCCCTCATCTCCTTTTTCTTAGAACATCTTATTTGGTAAGCTGTAATTTTAAGTTCTTTCTCTTCCCCTGAAGTTTTACACCTCAGTTGAGTTCAGTTCAGTCATTCGGTCATGTCTGACTCTCTGCGACCCCATGGACTCCAGCATGCCAGGCCTCCCTGTCCATCACCATCTCCCACAGTTTACTCAAGCTCATGTCCATTGAGGCGGTGATGCCATCCAATTATCTCGTCCTCTGTCATCCCCTTTTCCTGCCTTCAACCTTTCCCAGCATCAGGGTCTTTTCCAGGGAGTCAGTTCTTTGCATCAGGTGACCAAAGTATTGGAGTTTCAGCTTCAACATCAGTCCTTCCAATGAAAACTCAGGACTGATCTCCTTTAGAATGGACTGGTTGGATCTCCTTGCTGTCCAAGGGACTCTTAAGAGTCCAATGCCATAATTCAAAAGCATTAATTATTTGGTGCTCAGCTTTCTTTATAATCCAACTCTCACATCCATACATGACTACTGGAAAGCCTTAGCTTTGACTAGATGAACATTTGTTGGCAAAATAATGCCTCTGCTTTTTAATAAGCTGTCTAAGTTTGTCATAACTTTTCTTCCAAGGAGAAAGCGTCTTTTAATTTTATGGCTGCAGTCACCATCTGCATTTGCTGCAAAATCAGCAATGATTTTGGAACCCAAAAAGATAAAGTCTGTCACTGCTTCCCCATCTATTTGCCATGAAGTGATGGGACCAGATGCCATGATTTTAGTTTTCTGAATGTTGAGCTTTAAGCCAACTTTTTCACTCTCCTCTTTCACTTTCATCAAGAGGCTCTTTTACGCCTCAGGAAAGTTATTTTTCAAGGATATAGTTGTCATCTCTTTGAAATGTAAACAAGGGATGTAGCATCCCTATTTCCCAGTCCTTTTGGGAGGGTAAGGGCCTAACTTTCCAACATGAAATTTTGAGTAGGCTTACTTTTCTTCTGTGGGTGTCTGTGTTTAGTCATGTCCAACTCTTTGAGAACCCATGGACTGTAACCTGCCAGGCTCCTCTGTCCATGGAAATTTCCAGGCAAGAATACTGGTGTGGGTTGCCATTCCCTTCTCCAGAGGATCTTCCCAACCCAGGGATTGAACCGGAGTCTCTTGTGTCTCCTGCATTAGCAGGTGGATTATTTACCACTGAGCCACCCGGGAAGTCACTGGGCAAGGCCAGTTAGCAAATACAAATGCCTTTTGATCCCCCACTCCAGCTTTTCAAAAGCTGTTTTTTCTCATTTAAATGGAGTAGAGTTCATTCTGGATGCTAGTCTCTGTCTTCTGTTGCAACAGACTTGAATAAAGTCTTCTTTATCTGTTTAACTTTGATGCAGTTTTTGCTTTGACAGAGAACAAAATATTTACTGCTCCCTTTGTATGATTCTTCACACATCTATTCTATCTAACATACCTCCCCATCTTGTTAGATGAGTTTAAGAACTTAGTTAAAGTAATTCTCATCTCTTTTTTTCTGTCATAATCTTCATGGAAAACTATATTTGTGGAGTGACTAATGAGCAATGGTGGAAAACATCACAAAACAGTGTGATTAAGTCCATTTAAAAAGCACACACTCTTGTTTTTATTTCCATCAATCTTGGAGGTGGGTCAGAGAGAATCTTACTTTGATTTATGTTAAAGAGTGTTCTGCCAATGTTTTCCTTTTTATAGTTTATGGCCTTGCATTTAAGTCTTTAATCCATTTTGAGTTTATTTTTGTGTATGGTGTTAGGAAGTATTCTAACATTTACTAGAAGTTTTTCACTTTTTACATGTAGCTGTCCAGTTTCCCAGCACCACTTATTGACGAGGCAGTCTTTTCTCCATTGTATATTCTTGCTTCTTTGTCAAAGATAAGGTGCCCTTAGGTGTGTGGGCTTATCTCTGGGCTTTATATCTTGTTCCATTGGTCTATGTTTCTGTTTTTATGCCAGTGTCGTTCTGTCTTGATGACTATAGTTTAGTTATGTAATTTGAAGTCAGGGAGGTTGATTTCTCTAACTCAGTTTTTCTTCCTCAAGATTACTTTGGCAATTTGAGGTCTTTTGTGTTTCCACACCCACCTCCAAGATTAATAGAAATAAAAATAAACAAATGGAACTAATAAAACTTAAAAGTTTTTGCACAGCAAAGGAAACGATAAACAAGATGAAAAGACAACCATCACGATGGGGGATAATTTCAAATGCAGCAACTATTAAAGGGTTAATCTCCAAAACATGTAAAAAGTTCATACAACTCAATATCAGAAAAACCAAAAACCCAATCAAAATATGATCTAGAAGAACTAAACAGAATTTCTTCAAAGAAGACATATAGATGGCCAATAAACACATGAGAAAATCATCAACATGGCTCTTTATTAGAGAAATGCAAATCAAAACTACAATGAGGTATCACCTCACACCAGTCAGAATGACTGTCTTCAAGAAATACAAATAATAAATACTGGAGAGGATGTGGAGAAAAAGGAGCCCTCCTGCACTGTTGGTGGGAATGTAAATTGATGCAGCCATTATGAAAAACAGTATGGAATTCCTTAAAAAACTAGGAATAAATCATTAGTCATGTCCAACTCTTTGCGACCCCGTGGGCTAGTCCACCTGGCTCTCTGTCCATGGGGATTATCCAGGCAAGAATACTGGAGTGGGGTGCCATGCCTCCTCCAGGGGATCTTCTCAGTCATGAAAAAGGAACGAATTTGAGTCAGTTGTAATGAGGTGGATGAAACTAGAGCCTCTAATACAGAGTGAAGTAACTCAGAAAGAGAAAAATAGGTATCACATTGTTAGGTAGTTAGAAAAGGAAAAAGGAGTCCAGAATGGTGGTGGTTAAAAGACAAGGAAGGGAAAAGCCTGTGAAAAATAGAACAAAGGAAGGTTTGAGGACCGGAATGAGGACCTCAGGTAGAATAAATAGCACTCCTGGCTAACCAGATTTACATAGGGCAGGCCCAGGGGAAGGAGAGAAAACATAAAAAGAGGAGCCAAAGGACTGTGGTGTTTGTCTATCTCTCCCTTTCTCTTCTCTTTGTGTGTTTTGGGTTGTCATGCTCTCATGCCTCAAGGATGTATTTTCCTTTGTTTTCTAAATAAAGCTGAGCTGTGACACTGGTCTGTCCAAGAGCTGTAATGCTGGCCCATCCAAGGGCTGTAACGCTGGTCCATTGCTTCAAACTTTGTTGTGATGATACAGAACTGAGGAAATTACACACTCCCCTGACATTATATTAATGTCTATATATGGAATCTCGAGAAATGGTACTGATGAACCTAGTTCAGAAGGGACTTGTGACATAGCAGGGGAAGGTGAGGGTGGGGTGAATTAAGAAAGTAGAACTGACATATATTCACTATCATATGTAAAGTAGATAGTTAGTGAGAAGTTGTTAAATGACACAGGGAACCCAGCCTGGCGCTCTGTGATGACTTAGAGGGGTGGGGTGGGGAAAGGGAGGGAGGCTCAGGAGTAAAGGGATATGTATTTAATTATTACTGATTTGCATTGTTGTATGGCAGAAACCAATACAAAATTGTAAAGCAATTTTCCACCAATTAAAAAAATAAATGAAATTGAAAACAAATTTTCTAAAAAGCACACACTTCTGTTGAGTTCTCATAGCACAATTCTATTTAACAACTATTTAACAGCAATAAGTTGAAATTTATTATATTTTCTATAATTTACCTTAAAATAGCACAGTGTAGCAAATGGCTTAATATTTTTAACTATCCCTTTACTATTATGAAATGAAACTCATAAATAATATGGCCTACTTACACACAGAAGATCAATTAAAAAATCAAATCACTCTAACATAAATGAAACAGAGCTGTAACATAAAAGAGAAATTTAAGGGACGTTATAATACAATTATATGCATTTTATTTTATAAAAGACTTATAATAAAAGGCAAAATGAAATAGCCAAATGTTTGCATCAGTGTATAATATGATGATTGCAACAGCTACAAAGGCAGACTTATACTGTGTTGTACTGACTGCTTCAAATAGTACAAGTAATGCTACCATTGGTGACATTATTTTCTGTAATTATAAGCAACTCTTGACAAAGATTTGAACAAAACAAGTATTGTCTCTAACTCAAAAGTCACTTGCATAGCTGGAAAAATGTGTTCACTAAAAAGCTGCCGAAATATGTCACACTCTTCTGTAAAGCAGAGATGAAGGCTGGACTCAGGTAAGTATAATAAGAAATTCACTTGTGGGAATATCTGACAGGCATTTTGAAATTGACTGTGTCCAATTTGTCTTTGTTAAAAAATTATTCTATATCCAGCAACATATCTTGCAACTGGTCTATCTTCACCTTAGTTCAGTTCAGTTAAGTTGCTTAGTCCAGCTCTTTGTGACTCCATGGACTACAGCATTCCAGGCTTCCCTGTCCATCACAAACTCCCAGAGTTTACTCAAACTCATGTCCATTGAATCGGTGATGCCATCCAACCATCTCATCCTCTGTCGTCCCTTTCTCCTCCCACCTTCAATCTTTCCCAGCATCAGGGTCTTTTGAAATGAGTCAGTTCTTCACATCAGGTGGCCAAAGTACTGGAGTTTCAGCTTCAGCATCAGTCCTTCCAATGAATATTCAGGACTGACTTCCTTTAGGATGGACTGGTTGGACCTCCTTGTAGTCCAAGGGACTCTCAAGGGTCTTCTCCAACACCACAGTTCAAAAGCATCAATTCTTCAGCACTCAGCTTTCTTTATAGTCCAACTCTCACATCCATCCATGACTACTGGAAAAACCATATCTTTGACTAGATGGACCTTTGTTGACAAAGTAGTCTCTGTCTTTTAATGTGTTCTCTAGGTTGGTCATAACTTTTCTTCCAAGGGACAAGCATCTTTTAATTTTATGGCTGCAGTCAACATCTACAGTGATTTTGGAGCCCTCCAAAATAAAGTCTGATAGTGTTTCCATTGTTTCCCCATCTATTTCCCATGAAGTGATGGGACTAGATGCCATGATCTTAGTTTTCTGAATGTTAAGCTTTAGACCAACTTTTTCACTCTCCTCTTTCACTTTCATCAAGAGACTCTTAGTTCTTCTCTTTCTGCCGTAAGAGTGGTATCATCTGCATATCTGAAGTTTATTGATATTTCTTCCGGCAGTCTTGATTCTAGCCTGTGCTTCATCCAGGACAGCGTTTCCCATGATATACCCTGCATATAATTTAAATAAGGAGGGTGACAATATACAGCCTTGATATATTACTTTCCCACTTTGGAACTAGTCTGCTGTTCAATGTCCAGTTCTAACTGTTGCTTCCTGACCTGCATACAAGTTTCTCAAGAGGCAGGTAAGGTGGTCTGGTATTATTATCTCTTAAGAATTTTCCAAAGTTTGCTATGAGCCACACAGTCAAAGGCTTTGGCATAGTCAATAAAGCAAAAGAAGATGTTTTTCTGGAACTCTTTTGCTTTTTTGATAATCCAGGGGATGTTGACAATTTGAACTCTGATTCCTCTGCCTTTTCTAAAACCAGCTTGAACATCTGGAAGTTCACAGGTCACATACTGTTGAAGCCTAGCTTGGAGAATTTTGAGCATTACTTTGCTAGCGTGTGAGATGAGTGCAGTTGTGTGGTAGTTTGAGCATTCTTTGGCATTGCCTTTTTTTTGGGATTGCAATGAAAATTGACCTTTTCCAGTCCTGTGGCCACGCTGAGTTTTCCAAATTTGTTGGCATATTGAGTGCACACTTTCATATCATCATTTTTTAGGATTTGAAATAGCTAAACTGGAATTCCATCACCTCCACTAGCTTTGTTCATAGTGATGCTTCCAAAGGCCCACTTGACTCCAGGATGTCTGGGTCTAAGTGAGTGATCATATCATCATGATTATCTGGGTCATGAAGATCTTTTTTGTATAGTTCTTCTGTGTATTCTTGCCACCTTTTCTTAATATCTTCTGCTTCTGTTAGGTCCATACCATTTCTGTCCTTAATGGTACCCATCTTTGTATGAAATATTCCCTTGGTATCTCTAGTTTTCTAGTCTTTCCCATTCTATTGTTTTCCTCTATTTCTTTGCACTGATTACTGAGGACGGCTTTCTTATCTCTCCTTGCTATTCTTTGAGACTTTGCTTTTAAATAGGTATATTTTTCCTTTCTCCTTTGCCTTTTGCTTCATTTCACAGCTATTTGTCAAGCCTCTCCAGACAATCATTTTGCCTTTTGCATTTCTTTTTCTTGGGGATGGTCTTGAACCCTGCCTCTTGTACAATGTCAGGAACCTCCATCCATAGCTCTTCAGGCACGCTATCAGATCTAATCCCTTGAATTTATTTCTCACTCCCATTGTAAAGGATTTGATTTAGGTCATACCTGAATGGTCTAGTGGTTTTCCATACTTTCTTCAGTTTACATCTGAATTTGGCAATAAGGAGTTCATGATCTGAGCCACAGTCAGCTCCTTGTTTTGTTTTTGCTGATTGTATAGAGCTTTTCCATCTTTGGCTCCTAAGAATAAAGTCAATCTGATTTCGGTATTTACCACCTGGTGATGTCCATGTGTAGAGGCTTCTCCTGTGTTGCTGGAAGAGGGTGTTTGCTATGACCAGTGCATTCTCTTGGCAAAACTCTATTAGTCTTTGCCCTGCTTCATTCTGTACTCCAAGGCCAAATTTTCCTGTTACTCCAAGTGTTTCTTGCTTCCTAGTTTTGCATTCCAGTCCCCTAAAATGAAAAGGAAATCTTTTGCGGGTGTTAGTTCTAGAAGGTCTTGTAGGTCTTCATAGAACTGTTCAATTTCAGCTTCTTCAGCATTAATGGTTGGTCTTAGACCTAGATTATCGTGATATTGAATGGTTTGCCTTGGAAAAGAATAGAAATCATCCTTCGTTTCTGAGATTGCATCCAAGTACTGCATTTTGGACACTTTTGTTGACTAGTGATGGCTACTCCATATCCTCTAAGGCATTCTTACCCACAGTAGTAGATATAATGGTCATCTGAGTTGAATTCACCATTCCAGTCTATTTTAGTGTGCTGATACCTAAAATGTTGATGTTCACTCTTGCCATCCCCTATTTGACCACTTCCAATTTTCCTTGATCCTTGGAACCAACATTCCAGGTTCCTATGCAATATTGCTCTTTACAGCATTGGACTTTACTTCTATTACCAGTCACATCCACAACTGGGTGTTGCTTTTGCTTTGGCTCCATCTCTTCATTCTTTCTGGAGTTATTTCTCCACTGATCTCCAGTAGCAATCTTCACCTAGTAGCCATCAGTTAGGTTCAAGTAACAAACAAAATGTCACAAATAACTTCCACCCTCTACATAGTGACAGTATGTTAATGTTTTGCTGATACTAACTTCAACAATTTAAGAAGTGTTGTTCCAATTTTAAGTACCAGAATCTGTTGTTTACAATTCAAGGATAATTAATTAGCATTTGAACGACTTTAATCAAAGGCCCACACTTCAGCAAGTCATTCAATTAGTGTTATCTAAATCTGCACTAGAGAATTTGTTAATTAACATAAGAAATGGTGAAAATAAATTTTCTCTTGCAGAATGAGTATTGTACATGATACATGATTAGTTAAAATAATGCACAGGTTAGTGGGAGAGGGGCAAGATAAGAGAAAGGGATTAAGATCTATAAACTATTATGCTAGGTCTGGATACACAATTCATGGCAAGTAGATGGGGAAACAATGGAAACAGTGACAGGCTTTATTTTGGGAGCTCCAAAATCACTGCAAATGGTGACTGCAGCCATGAAATTAAAAAACACATGCTCCTTGGAAGAAAAGCTATGACCAACCTAGACAACATATTAGAAAGCAGAGACATTACTTTGCCAACAAAGGTATGTATGTATGTGACTATAAAGAAAACTGAGCACCAAAGAATTGATGCTTTTGAACTGTGGTGTTGGAAAAGACTCTTAAGAGTCCCTTGGACTTCAAGGAGATCCAACCAGTCCATCCTAAAGGAGATCAGTCCTGGGTGCTCATTGGAAGGACTGATGCTGAAGCTGAAACTCCAATACTTTGGCCACCTGATGTACAGGCATCTGTACTAGGTATCAATACACAGGCATGTGATACTCGGGATCTAAATCTAGGAAGTTCAGCAAGTGAACAGCTTTGGAAAAGCACCCTAGTTCTAGCACTCCATGTAGAGTTGTTCCCTTGACTTGGCTAGAAGATTTTCTCTTGATTCAATTAGAAAGGATCATATTAGGTGATTATATTTGCCATCAAATATTTGTTGAATTTGCCTCCATTGATCTTTTTATCAAGATGCTAGTTAAGAGTGTTAAGAGTATAGAAGGCTGAGACTTTGTCTAGCTTAGCTTAACATGGCTTTAACTATTTTTGTACCTTTTTATGACCATGGAAACTTCAATCTGAAACTTACTATCATGGCAACATACCTGCGGGTAGTGAGATTCTAGGAGAGGAAAATTGTGGATCCCAACTACTTCAAATTTTTGGCAGCTGCCAAACTGACTTGGGCAATTTGTAACAGCAACAATGATTCTCATTCTTGGAAACTTCTAAAGAATACTTATACCTGAGACTCTCCCAAGAGATTCTCATTTGTGGATCTGGTGTGGTCTAAGCATTGGAATTTTTGAAAAGTCCCTAGTAACTTTACTGGGCAATCAAAATTGAGAACCACTGTCACAGAGCCTTCCCGATAGCAGTTTTCCTATAACATTTCCTCTTTTTGCAAGTCCTGGTCTCTCTCCATTTTTCAATATTTGAGCAACTTTCACCTATTTACTGGGGAATTGAGAATATTCTATGATAGCAATTTAATTTCCTTTTTTCCCTTCTTCAAGTTTCTCTGTCTCCACCCATCTAAATATCTGTCTGTGTAAATGGGAATGTCTTTTCCGGATAAATTGACTTATTGATGTTCCTTTGAAGCCATCTGCTATATTTTCTAGCACAGTGTTTCTTAAAATTTGGTTCCTAGACTCTTGGATAGTGATATTACCAAGTATCAGTATCACTTGAGAGGTTTCTAAAAATATAGAATCACATGTACCATTCCAGACCTGCTGAATCAGATCTGTATTTTAAACATGTTTTTGAGGTCATTTGTATGCACTTAAAATTTGATGATCATTTCTCTGGGGTAGTACTTTCAGTTTAGTTCAGTTCAATCGCTCAGTGGTGTCCGACTCTTTGTGACCCCATGAATCGCAGCACGCCAGGCCTCCCTGTCCATCACCATCTCCCGGAGTTCACTCAAACTCTCGTCCATCAAGTCGGTTTATCCATCCAGCCATCTCATCCTCTGTCGTCCCCTTTTCCTCCTGCCCCCAATCCCTCCCAGCATCAGAGTCTTTTCCAATGAGTCAACTCTTCGCATGAGGTGGCCAAAGTACTGGAGTTTCAGCTTTAGCATCATTCCTTCCAAAGAACACCCAGGGTTGATCTCCTTTAGAATGGACTGGTTGGATCTCCTTGCAGTCCCAGGGACTCTCAAGAGCCTTGTCCAACACCACAGTTCAAAAGCATCAATTCTTCAGTGCTTAGCTTTCTTCCCAGTCCAACTCTCACATCCATACATGACCACTGGAAAAACCATAGCCTTGACTAGACGGACCTTTGTTGGCAAAGTAATGTCTCTGCTTTTCAAAATGCTATCTAGGTTGGTCATAACTTTCCTTCCAAGGAGTAAGCGTCTTTTAATTTCATGGCTGCAATCACCATCTGCAGTGATTTGGGAGCCCAGAAAAATAAAGTCTGACACTGTTTCCACTGTTTCCCCATCTATTTCCCATGAAGTGGTGGGACCGGATGCCATGATCTTCGTTTTCTGAATGTTGAGCTTTAAGCCAACTTTTTCACTCTCCTCTTTCACTTTCATCAAGAGGCTTTTTAGTTCCTCTTCACTTTCTGCCATAAGGGTGGTGTCATCTGCATATCTGAGGTTATTGATATTTCTCCTGGCAATCTTGATTCCAGCTTGTGCTTCTTCCAGCCCAGCGTTTCTCATGATGTACTCTGCATATAAGTTAATAGTAGCTATTAATTGCGTCTCTATTCTCTCTTGGCTGACTCTCTTTGACTAAAAAATAAAAACAAATAAACATTCTCATCAATACCTTCTTCCCCCTGAAACAATGTAAACACCCTCCCTCAGCCCTCTGAAAAGCTCAAACCACAGTTCTCAACAATGCATTTAAACATTCATTGACTCATTTTGAAAAATTCATTCAATACTAAGTATTGATTGTGCCAGGCACTGTTAATACTTTGAAAATGCAATACAGAGCAAAACAGGCATGGGATTTACCTCCAAGTATATTAGAATAAACTACAGGAGACATACAATTAAATGCATAATTAAAATAGAGTATGATTTATTCCTAAAATGGGAGGGAGCATAAGGTACTGTGTATGCACAGCAAGGCAATCATACCCAGATTAGTTTGGGAAGATGTGTGATACTTAAAATGAGTCATGCAGGATGAGTAAAGAAAAACAAGTGAAGTTGAGAGGAAGAGCAGTGTGATCTGAAGTGTTAGGAATAAAGGGCAGAGAAGAATTAGTGGCACATTTACATGCTTGAGGATCTGAAAGAAAGCAAGGATATTTATGCCTTTCTTAGATTTCTGGGGATAATCTATATTATCTCAGTGTTTTTATCTTCCAGTCATTCATTAATTCCTTTCAGACTGCCTTCTGATACCAACACTCTACTTAACCTCTCACTCAGCATTACTAATGCCCTGCTCATTGTAAAATGCTATGGACTTTTTTCCATCTTCATTCCCTTGACACATTTTTGTAGTAGAGTTCCTGGTTGGGCAAAATTTCAAATCTCTGTCTCCTTCCTAATGGAGTTGGATCAGAAACTCACTTTTTATCAGATTATTTGTTATTTAAAGAATAACTGAATAATTCCTCTTAGTTTTATTACAGCAAGACCACAATGTACTTATTGCTTAGAGAAAAGTTTAAATTTTTTGCCCCACTTTAAGTTCTTTGCCAAGCATTTGATAAGTGGGCAGCAAGTAGATACATTTTCTTTTTAAATTATCAAGATAATATATGTAAATGATTAACTCTAATTAAGTGGGGATAATAAAATTATGGTCTTCTCTTTCATCTTTCTCCACTTCAGGACTGAACTTCAGAGAAAAACAATTTTAAACCATTTTTATTTCAGTTACTTTTTAAGCTTCCTTTGTATCTCTAAATAAAAGACATACCTTTTTGCCACAATTTATTGAAAGTATACAACCCAGTAATTTCCTGGAAAGATACATGAAGTTTGAACTATTTGCCACATCTTTGTCTTCCTTCTCCCCTTTGGAATTTTATAGCTACACCAGTTTTTTTTTCTTTTCTTACATTTAGTTACACTTGAAATTCAAGTCATAGGCTTCCCTGCTATTTCTCCTCCTATCAATATTTGACTGACATCTAGTTTTTGTAGTTCTTATTTTTGAGATTTTAGAGACTTTTTGGTCCCTCCACTTCTTTTCCCATTTATTCTTACTCTTGCTAACATGGATTTATTCATTTGCTAAGTTGTGCCCAACCCTATGCTATCCCATGGGTTGTAGCCCACCAGGCTGCTCTGTCCATAGAATTTTCCAGGCAAGAATACTGGAGTGGGGAGCCATTTCCTTCTCCATGCTAATATGGACAACTGTTACCAGATTATTAACATTTATACTCTGTCCTGTAAGAGAATTAACTTTTCAATACATTACATGTAGGCTTACTCTAAAAGTTGAGAGCTGTATTAGCCACATTATTAATATTAAGGTACACAACATATGGATCTTCACAAAACCCAGTTATGTGCTGATTGTTTCCTTCTCAGTAATTCCAATATCCCAATAATTCAGGTAGTTTTTAAAAATGAAATATTTCTAGTTGCAATAGACTCAATTATCACATCCAGCCTTTTTACCACAAATTCTAAAAATTTTGTAATCATACAATTTATTTTGATTTATTAATTGTTTGAACTTTTAATTTTACTTAATAAATGGTCATGAGTGTTTTAGTTTCTGAATTTATTCATGTTTGAGAAGGTCCTCATGACATTAGCTTATCTAGCTATCTAGTTATCTGTCAGCTATTTATTAATATCTATGTATCTACTTTTCCCAGTTTCTTAAATTGTTTCAGACTGTTTTCATCTGTCTTTTCCAAGCTAAATTTATTGTAAACTCTGGAAGATAGTGGAGGACAGAGGAGCCTGGTATGCTACAGTCCATGTAGCAGCAGAGAGCTGTACTTAGCAACTGAACAACTGTCTGTTTATCTCCATTTTGCCTTTCTTTAGTATGTTTGAATACGTTTAAGGTCATATCCTTGCTTGAATTTTCCTTAATGATTATCTGTCTCAGGATTCTGCCTCCTCTTGAAAGGTACAGATGGAAGGCTGTGTGTTGGTGTCTGCACAAAAATTTCTGTAGTTGAAGGCATGGGGGTGGTGGATAATCTATTCTGGCCCTACTTGTAGTTCTTTTTGGAAAACCCAAGATCTGTTCTGTGTTCTGAGGAAGACAGCCACATGAAGATGGAAACTGAAGCTACTCGGCCATAAGCTAGGCAATGCTGGAGGCCATCAGAAGCTGGAAGAGGCAAGAAGAGATATTCCCTAGAGGCTTTGGAGGGAGCACAGCTTTACCAATACTTTGGTTTTGGATTTCTTGCCTTTGGATTTCTCAGAATTGTCTGTTGCTCTAAGTCATCTAAAAAACTCTTGTGGTACTTTTATGGCAGCTCTAGGAAACTAATACAATGTTGAATTAAAAAAATTGATGATGAATTTTAAAAAAAATTAAAAATAGCAGGTATTTTTGGTTTTCTGATATCTTTAGTTACTACAATATTTGTTTTCCTGTCTTTCTCCATTGACTTTTACATAGAATTAGCTAAAGTCTCTATATTTTTCCTTATATATGGCTTCCACAGTTTTTTTTTTTATAATCTTTGTCTCTAAGGTAATAATATCATCATGCCATCATCGATAGGAATTTGAAATTTCAAAGGAGAATGATAGAAATAACTCTTGAAAGTAGGTGAAAGTGAAGTCGCTCAGTCGTGTCTGACTCTTTGTGACCCATGGACTGTAGCCTACCAGGCTCCTCTGTCCATGGGATTTTCCAGGCAATAGTACTGGAGTGGATTGCCATTTCCTTCTGCAGGGGATCTTCCCAACCCAGGGATTGAACCCCAGTCTCCCGCATTGTAGACAGGTGCTTTACCGTCTGAGCCACCTGGAAGGTAATAATTAAATATCAAGGTGCCATCATTGATAGGAATTTGAAATTTCAAAGGAGAATGATAGAAATAACTCTTGGGAGGGTATCAAATAAGAATTTGGGTCATTGGAATTAAAAATGATGAAATGAATATGAGTTGGTGCCAGTGTAGTTTTTCATCTGTCTGTACAATTAATGCATGTCACACAAAAGTATGTTTCATCTGGACTCAGTTTTCTTTCATAGTGTAACATACAGGGCCATGTTATCACAAATTATTCACTTAAGGTAATTTGTCCTTGCATTAGGTGTTAACTGGTTTTAGTTCAAGCAATTGTGAAACATGTTAAAAGTGATTCAAAAAAATTATAATGAAGAATCTGAATAATTTAAATCTTAAAAATATTTAAGTGGACTCAAATTATTTCTTCAATAACATTACTTTAGTGACACTAAGATATGCTTTAAGAGTGTTTTTAGTAAAACTGAAATTTTAATGGGAGAGGCATTTCTTCTAAAATAAAAAGAGAAAGTCTGATGAAAGATAAGGCCTTCCCTGTTTTTGTCTATGATGTAGATTTTGTATTGAGAAGCAAAAGTCACACTTTATTTTGTGACAACAGGTTTAGAAAATGCAGGATAAATAGCCTTTGTTAACCACCAACAAGGCTCATTTGTCTACAAAACCATTAACTCTTAGGTCCCCATGGTGATGTGTAATATTTAATGGTTAAATTAAAATCTTCACATTCAACAATACCAGATATTACTGTAACTCCAATGTCAAGGATAGAGTTATGCTGCCATTCTATTCCGAAACAAAATTATTTTTAGCCTTAGAATAATTTTCCTTTAAGTTAGACTCTGTTCTAATACAAAGGCTTCTAAACTTAGTAATTCTTTGTCATTGTACTAGGTGGACTTGGAATGATGAAGTGAATGAACTATACAAATTCTGAGATCTTTTTGTTGAATCAATAATGGGGTCATCAGCTAACTTAAGCATAGCCATCCCACTGGCTGTCCTTCAATCAGTGGCAATCTAGACAAGAAGAAGTAATTTTCCTTCTTAGAAATTTAACTAAAATTATTAAAATAAAAACGTTGTTAGCAATGAGATTGGAAGCTAAGAAGTCATAATAAGATAAAGAGTCAGAGCTATGAAAAGTTGTAACAAGTCAATGTCCTAAGCAAGCTGAAATCTTGTTTCAGCATGTACAATTATTAGTCAGAGAAAAAAATATATACAGTAGCAGTTGAGAAAAGCTGACATAGAATGATACAAAGAATAATTAAAATGTTTAGTTGAGCATCTTCAGTGATGGCCCATGAAGTGAAAATTTTAGGATAAGCATTACAATAGATTCCGGATTTATCCAGATATCTGGCTTTTCTTAGTCCATACTGTAGCTTTATTCTTCAGTGTTTTATGTCCCTGAATGTTCATATGTGTAAGTTAAGATTGTTTTGGTTACAAATAAAATAACTTATGTAAGAATATGAATTTATTGTGAAATATTTGGGCCTATCATTGATTCTAATCCAATGAATAGTTGGGCCACCCAACATGGAAAAAGCAAGATTTTATGAAACTTCTCTTAAAATGCTGCCATTTATAAGCAACCCAGCTTCCACAAACTCAAATTCTCTATCATTTAGTTTTAAATTACTAATTTGTAGAGAAAAAATATTTGATTAGCTCAGCCTTCTTCCCCCAGATATTCTATTATGATGCCTAGGGAAGCAGAATTACACAACAGATCAAAGACTGTGGGGGTAACTCCAGTGCTGAAGTTGGGTATTTCAGAGAAAAGGAGCTGAATAGATAAACTAATATTCATGCACCTCAATATTTATTCTTACAACAACTTCTGATTACTTAAGATAATTTGACATGTTTCTGTTGATTGTAAACAAGAGAATCAAACAATCTTAGGTATTAAATTTAATGTATTACATGTGCTTTAATGATACATCTTCATATCTGTCAAGGAATTATACCCAGAGCTTCTGCAGCCTATAGTTTCACTGCCCAAATCTGCTGTTCACATGTTTTCTACTTGAAGTTCCCAAGAGTTTCTGAGCATATCACGAGTGTCTGAATTATGTGATTCCAAGTGAGATGGCTGAAAACGAGGCTAACGTGTCTAGATAATTTTGCCATGAACTAAGTTGTGCACGCTCAGTTGCTCAGTCGTATCTGACTCTTTGCAACCCCATGGACTGTAGGCTGTCAGGCTTCTCTGTCCATGGGATTTCCCAGGCAGAAATACTGGAGTGGGTTGCCATTTCCTTTTCCAGGGGCTCTTCCCAGCTGGAATTAATTACATTTGCTACGAAGAATGTACAATAACTAGACAGAGATCACAGCCTTTTTGTTGGAATGAGAATGAGAGAACTACCTACAAGTTTCCCTATAGTCCTAATCATCTTTTATTTCATAAGTCTTAACTCCCTGAGCAAATTCTTATAAAATCCCCATTCTAATTAGTTGGCTTCAACACCTGTATTCTTGAAAATCCTACCAAGGCTTACTCTTGAATATTTATTGGAATGATCTCCTTTAGGTCTGTATATACTAAGAGGCCTAGATATTTTCCAAGATGCAAACACAGACACTACCTTGGCTAATAGGGAAAGCACTTTATTTGACTGAAAATCAAGTATGAAATGTGGTAAAATGATTAAAGACGTTTTCTTTATATAAGAACATAAGATTAAGGAAAGTGCATTTTGCCTCATAATATTAAAAATATTTCATACTTATTAGTTCATTAAGATGTCCCTTCAATGCTTCAAAGTATTAAACCTTTCTTGAGAGAAACATAAGCAGAAAGTCAAATTTAATAAACTTTAGGGAAAAAAATCAAGGATTAAACATAAAAGGAAAATTCATTCTGCTTTTAATATTATGTTTTAAAATTTTAAATGCTGATTTAGCTAGCTATAAAAGACTAACCAGAAAAAGTGGCATCTGGATATAAGAAATTTATGTAAATACAGACCTATTTCAGAAAAGAGAGTCAAAATTTTTGACATGCTGTCATTCAAAGAGAACTCAACTGATTTAATAGTTATTGCTAAGATACTAAATTAGTTTCACATGAATATTTTTGTGTGATAGCTTTTGGAAAAGAGATACATTCACTGGCTTTTCACATTGTCCTCACAGTTTTTCATTACTGTAAACAGAGAAAAACAAACTGTAGCAAATGTTACACTAACAAGAATTTGATTTTAGAAGACTGACAAAATAGCAGAATAATAATTAGAATGATTAAAGGAAACTAATAAAATAGTCAAACAGTAATTTATTCATTTTGGTAGTTAATTTAAAATAAAACATTGGTAAAGATGTTTAGAGAAATACAATCAATGGATCTCAGTAACATGACATTAATTCACTGTATAAGCCTGTTGTAGCTTGAAAATTAAGATGCTATTTTGCTAATATCCTGTGATAAGAATAACAATAGTAAAGTTAAAATATATTTTCATGGTGACTTAATCTTTAGTATTACTTTGAAATTGACTAAAGCAACTAGAAATCCACATGATTTGTTTAAATAGACACTCTTAATTTTTCATAGACCAACAGTCATTCAAGTGGTAGGATATATGGGAAATGAACAATTTGCTGGCTTCAAAAATAGCTTTTTAAGGCTGTCACAATTCCTGAGGTGCTTACAATTATAATTTGATTGAGTCCAAGTGTTGGAGAAAGAGGAGATGATGGTGGGAGAAAATAAACATTTTTCAAATACTGTGTTATGCATTAAAAATGCATTGACTTGCTATGTGAACTGTGAGGCATTTATACAATAAGATTTGTTCAGCAATATACCAGCTCTACTGGTTTTCAGATTAGTTCACTAGTCATCCAGTCAGGTACTTAGAGACCATTATATGGTATCAGGGTGGCATTATATCAGAGGAACAGTGACTGAGAGGAGAGAAAGGAAATAGCAAACATATTTTAGTAATCCCCCCAGTATCTCTAAGAACTAAGCACTTACTGAATGAATGAGGCCAGCATTTCCTGTGTCAGCATGAATTCTAGGAAGCTGTATAAAATCTGGTGTGTTTATTATTCTGGAGTAATATTTAATGGTTGAATAAATTAAAGAAATAATGAATTAAACAAAGGTAAATACATTTCAGTATGGCAGGACTTCATAGATCTTTTAATAAGCTAATGGGTAATAATTTAAAAAATGAATTTATGTACTTTATTGCAAACTAAACTAGTCAATGAAAACTTTTGTCCTAGATTTTCTCTTTTGGTCAATATTTTATGTATCACACTTTGGAACATGCTCTCCTGGACCTATTAATAATAAATGCACTGGATAAAGCCCTGATTCCAGTCTACTGACAAAGCAAGAGTTCCCTGGGCAAAGGTAAAAAAAGGTAGACTTACACGAAATTTTATTTTTGAAGGTATTGCTAAAAGAGAAAAGGAAACTCTTTATAATATTACTTTAATTATTTCACTTAGACATTTACAAAACAAGACTTTATAGAGCTTTAATTTCATAGCAGATCTCAACTCTCGACTATAATTACTTTCTCATAATAATGAGAATATTCATTCGTATTTGAAGTGATTAAAATAAGAACCTCTTGATTAAGATTATAAACCATAATAGATTCAACTATTAGGTATAAATCCACTTATTCTGATTTATGTCCAAGAAATTAGTTGTTACTGAGAAAAGAAAAAGTTTTTTTTTTTTTTTTTTCACAATAAACTTGCAGTTAAGCAAGACCTGCTCACTGAATCATGTCACTAATGTTATTAATGTTATTTTTTGGTATGGACTTAAAATGACTATAAGATAGTTAGAGATAGTTCACAATGCTCCTTTCTTTCCATACTTCATTTTATTCAAGTTATTATTTATATGAAATAAAATTATGCAGATATATATTGTCAGAATTTTTGGTATCCTTACTTATCTATGTATAATAGCACACTTTAAAAAGTAACAAAACCAAGCCAAAGAAATATAGGCATACCTCATTTTTATTGTGCTTCACTTTACTGAGCTTTGCAGATACTGCAGTTTTTATAAGTTTAAAGGTCAGAGTCCTTCGCTGGTGGCTCAGATGGTAAAGAATCTGCCTGCAGTGCAGAGGACTCAGGTTCAATCCCTGGCTTGGGAAGGTCCCCTGGAAAAAGGAATGGCAGCCCACTCCAGTATTCTTGCCTTGAGAATCCTCATGGTCATAGGAGCCTGGTGGGCTATAGTCTGTGGGGTCACACATATGTGACCGGGGTCACATATGGGGTCAGTCCATGAGGCAGACATGACTGAGCAAACAAGCACACAAGCAACCTTCAAGCAAGTCTACTTGATGCTATTTTTCCAACAGTAATGTTGGAATGCTCACCTAATGTCTTCGTGTCACATTTTGGTAATTATCGAATATTTCAGTCTTCATTATTATATTTGTTACGTGATCTGTGATCAGTGATCTTTGATGAAACTATTGTAATTGTTTTGGGGTGCCCATCTAACGTGGTGAACTTAATTAATAAATGTGTACATTCTGACTGTTTTTACCAGCTATTCCCCTCTCTTCCTCTCCGAGGGCCTTCCTATTCTCTGAGACAAAACAATAGTAAAATTAAGCCAATTAATAACCTTACAATGGCTTCTAAGTGTTCCAGTTAAAGGAAGAGTCAATTAATGTGACAAACTTCATTGGTGTCTTTGTTTTTTTTAAATGTTGAAATGTTATTTCAAAATCACTTGAGCCTAAAGGAAGTGTTCAAAGAGTTTTAGCAAAGTGTTTCCTGATGAAAAGTTTCCTGAGGGCACCTTTCAGATCTCAGGCTGCAGGCTATCGGTGAAGGAGTGCAGCATAGAGGTGACCACGGTGGACATCATGGCTGACACCTCCCTGGCTGGTGTGTGTGGACGTGGGGTTGAAGCAGACGCCAGTGACAGTCCCACAGAACAGACAGACTACACAAAGGTGAGTCACAAGTGGAAAACACTTTCCATTTACTCTGAAATAAGGGCACATTGTTGTCCTATTTTAAGAAATTGCTACAAACACCCAACCTTCAGCAATTGCTATCTTGATCAGTAAGTAACACTTGATCAGTAAGTAGCACTGCTTGATTGATCAAGCAGTGATGAGTGGGCAAGATTCTTCACCAACAAAAACAATTATGGCTCACTAAAGGCTCAGAGGACAGCACTTTTAGCAATAAAGCATTTTTTAAATTAAGATATGTTCATTGGTTTTTAGACATAATTCTATTGCACACTTAGTGCAATAGACTATCGTGTTGATGGGAGAAATGTTCACATATTGAGGTGTAGCAAAGTAATTCTGCCTAAAGCATGATTTGGCTTGAACTTTATGCTAACCAGAACAGCCTGTTTTACAAGCTGTCAAACATGGATTTTACATTTTCTTTAACCATTAAAAAAATGTTAAAAATCAAAAGGAATAACTGTGGTTCAGGGTGGCCATGTCTGTAGTTTCAGACATGTTCCTGTATCCCTGAGAACTTCAACTTTCTGAACTTTATTGGACTCAAGGACACCACAGCCATCCTCAAAACAATATCTGTTAGCAGCTGCCAGCTGCAACCGGGTGGTGTCAAGGTTTCTAACTATGCAATCATTTCCGACTTCAACCAATCCTTGCTTACTAAGCATTCTTACTTCTTGCTAGCTCCAATTATAACTCTTGACAAACAATTTATGTAATTTTGCAGTTTCTACTTTTACAAGCCTTCCTCATTTTATAATCCAGTGGAACACAATTCAAGTGCTTCTTGAATTTGTGTTTCCCATGTTAAAGTCTCCAGTTGCCTCCAATTAACCTCTTTTCTACCTCTATTATAAATTGCTTCTTGATTATTTCTGTCAACAGTATAAACATAGCTTTTATATGCAGTGAGGAACCAAAAATTTACATCCAAAGAGAGTATCATTTTATGGCTATATTTGCTTCATTAAAGTGGTCTAGAACCTAACACACAATGTCTCTAAAGTACGCTTGTAAAAGGAATACAGATTAGAAAGGAAGAAATTTGTCTTTAATTGTAAATGATATTATTGCTTATGTCAATAATCCCATGAAATCTATGAAACAAAACAAAAAACAAAGACACAAAAAATGAACAGTATCCTGGACTAATAAGTGAGTGGGCTTCAATGGAGGATCAGATAGTAAAGAATCTGCCTGCAATGCAGGAGACCTGGGTTCCATCCCTGGGTTGGGAAGATCCCCTGGAGGAGGGCATGGAAACGCACTCCAGTATTCTTGCCTGGAGAAGCCACATGGACAGAGGTGCCTGGTGGGTTACAGTCCATGGGGTTGCAAAGAGTCGGACATGACTAAGCAACTAAGCACAGCACAATAAGTTGGGCAAGGTTGCAGGATACAAGACCAACACTCAAAAATCAATCCATTTCTATGTGTTAACAATATATGTGTATGGAATATTTGCAATCACACCAATAAAAATAAAATACTTAGGCATAAATATAATAAAGTATAATAAACATAATATGTTGAAACATAAAGTACTGATGAAAGAAATGGTGAAAAGATCTAATAAATGAATAGATATATCACATTTATGGTTTGGAACATACAACATAGAAAATATGTCAATTCTCCTAGAATTGATCTATTATTGGTTTAAAGCAATTTTTATAAAAAAAATTCTAGCTAGTTTTATACACAGATAAAACTATTCTAAAGTTTATACATAAAGTCAAACAAACTAGAATGTAAAATCAATTTTGAAGAAGGACAATAAAGTGGAAGGAATAACTCTCTGATCCCATTGAATATCACTCAATAACAACTAAGAACAAACTTTTGATCCCTGTAATACCTTAGATGGATCTCACGGGAACTATGCTGTATTAAAAGCCAGTCTCAAAAAGTAATATGCTGGCTGTAATTCCATTGATACAGTATGTTTGAAATGTCAATTATAAAAATGAAAAAGGGATTAGTGGTTGATAGGTGTCAAGATCAGGGGAGGAAGAAAGTCACCTTGGCAATAAGTGTACAGCTGAAGGGATTCTCATGATGAACTTTTCTGTATCTTGACTATATGGTGGCCATACAAGTCTATACATGTGATAAAGGTAGATAGAACTCAGTAGACACATACATACAAATGATAGCCTATAAAACTGATGAAATCTGTATAAGGTCAAAGGATTATATCAATATTAATATTCTGGTTGTGATACAGTGCTAAAGATATGCAAAATGTTACCATTCGGAGACACTAGGAGTATACAGTATCCTCTGTATTATTTTTCCAATTTTATGTAAATCTACAATTATCTTGAGATTGTAGACCCCTTGTAGACTCTTTGAGACCCCATGGACTGTAGCCCGCCAGGCTCCTTGGTCCATGGGATTTCCCAGGCAAGAACATTGGAGTGTGTTGCCATTTCCTCCTCCAGGGGCTCTTCCCCCCCTAGAGATAGAACCCTCATCTCTGTGTCTCCTGTATTGGCAAACAGATTCTTTACCACTAGCGCCACCTGGGAAGACTCTGAAATGTATTTTGTGAAAGGTGAGATCCAGGAGAGTGTTATTTTCCACCTTTATTATTTCAGCTAAAAGGTCTTTAAGAGAATATCATATTAGGAAACTATTTTGCATAAAGTAAATTCTGTTATGACAATGGTGAGCTTCATCTATTTTTATAATGGACTATGATACATTCTCATTCATTTTTAGGATTAGATTACCTCTGGAGACTTTTTGGGACGATCCCCTGGAGGAGGAAATGGCAACCCACTCCAGTGTTCTTTCCTGGAGAATCCCATGGACAGAGGAGCCTGGTGGGCTACAGTCCATGGGGGTCTCAAAGACTTGGACATAACTGAAGCGACTTAGCACACACAATTGGAGATGTGATTTTTTGAGTTTTCTTTAGTGTCTCTTGTAAATCTGGACAGACCTAGTGTGTTTTATTCATATATTTACTTTCTGCTTCTCAGAGTGGGTGATTGCCACAGGTGGCTTATTATACTTGATTGCTATTCTACTGGATTTCATTCTTTGTCTTCTTAAAATTCCAGGAGTGCCTCACTTTTCCTCATGTTATTTAAATAGCAATGGGTTTCATGACAGTCATATATTTTATATTGAAGTTCTCATTTCATTTACATTAATACTTATTCTATATAATGAATATTTTTCCCCCTGTGGTGAAACAACTCTGAATTAGAATAAGTTTTGTCTACTTCCATTCATTCTCTAGCACAATTTTAAACTGGTCTAAAAGAATGTCCACATTATTTTATTTGAAAGAATTTACATCTTCAGATATGCCTTAAGATAGAAAATTATTTCATTTAAAGTGATAAGTTTAAAATATATATTTTTCTTCCCAAGTAAAATTATAGTTAGAAAAAAATTGAGTAAAAAAAAAAGTCATTCTTAAGGCCCTCATTCAGAGAAAACTACTACTAAGATTCTAAAAACAATCAACATATTTTGTAATATATACATACATATGTGTATGTATATATATATATATGTGTGTGTGTGTGTATATATATATATAGAGAGAGAGAGAGAGAAGGATGATACAGAGGATAGATTTTATTACATAAATTTTAGCTTGGCTTTAAAATTTTAATAACATTATCACATACTTTCTCATGTTGATAAAGCACTATAAAATGATTTTTAAATGTGCAATCAATATACAAATAGCAACACATATACAACCAAAATAATCAGAAATTTACATGGTGTCCCAGTTTTTGCTACTTTAAGGAGTGCTCTAAGGAACATCTTTGCTCATACATTTAATTCATAGTATGAATTTATTAAGATAAGTGATAATTAAAATAAATAATATTTATTTGCAAGATTATTTTAAATATTAGTATGTTTTCTTATGCCTTCAAATACTTTGATATTAAGAAAACATTTCAAAATGTTTTGTACTAGATAATTAATAATTGATTAAAAATATATTACAAAGAAGAAAAGGAAAGATACCCATTTGAATGCAGAGTTCCAAAGAATAGCAAGGAGAGATAAGAAAGCTTTCCTCAGCAATCAATGCAAAGATAGAGGAAAACAATAGACTGGGAAAGACTAGAGATGTCTTCAAGAAAATTAGAGATACCAAGGGAATATTTCATGCAAAGATGGGCTCAATAAAGGACAGAAATGGTATGGACCTAAAAGAAGCAGAAGATATTAAGAAGAGGTGTCAAGAATACACAGAAGAACTATACAAAAAAGATCTTCATGACCCAGATAATCACAATGGTGTGATCACTCACCTAGAGCCAGACATCCTGGAGTCATGTGGGCCTTAGGAAGCATCACTACAAACAAAGCTAGTGGAGGTGATGGAATTCCAGTTGAGCTATTTCAAATCCTAAAAGATGATGTTGTGAAAGTGCTTCACTCAGTATGCCAGCAAATTTGGAAAACTCAGCAGTGGCCACAGGACTGGAAAAGATCAGTTTTCATTCCAATCCTAAAGACAGGCAATGCCAAAGAATGTTCAAACTACCACACAATTGTACTCATCTCACACGCTAGCAAAGTAATCCTCAAAGTTCTCCAAGTCACGTTTCAACAGTATGTGAACCTTGACTTTCCAGATGTTCAAGCTGGATTTAGAAAAGACAAGGAACCAGAGATCAAATTACCAACATCTGCTGAATCATCAAAAAAGCAAGAGAGTTCCAGAAAAACATCTACTTCTGCTTTATTGACTATTCTAAAGCCTTTGACTGTGTGGATCACAATAAACTGTGGAAAATTCTGAAAGAGATTGGAATACCAGACCACCTTACCTGCCTCCTGAAAAATCTGTATGCAGGTCAGGAAGCAACAGTTAGAACTGGGCATGGAACTGGTTCCAAATTGGGAAAGGAGTACGTCAAGGCTGTATATTGTCACCCTGCTTATTTAACTTATATGCAGAGTACATCATGTGAAATGCTGGGCTGGTTGAAGCACAAGCGGGAATCATGAATCCCGGGAGAAATATCAATAACTTCAGGATACACAGATGACACCACCCTTATGGCAGAAAGCAAAGAACTAGAAGAGCCTCCTGATGAAAGTGAGAGAGGAGAGTGAAAAAGTTGGCTTAAAACTCAACATTCATACAACTAAGATAATAGCATCTGGTCCCATCAATTCATGGCAAATAGACGGGGGAACAATGGAAACAGTGACAGGCTTGAAATTTGGGGGCTCCAAAATCCCTGCAGATGGTGACTGCAGCCATGAAATTAAGAGATACTTGCTTCTTAGAAGAAAAGCTATGACAACCTAGACAGCACATTAAAAAGCAGACATATTACTTTACCAACCAAGGTCCATCTAGCCAAAGCTATGGTTTTTCAAGTAGTCATGTATGACTGTAAAAAAAGCTGAGAGCTGAAGAATTGATGCTTTTGAACTGTGGTGTTGGAGAAGACTCTTGAGAGTCTCCTGGACTTCAAGGAGATCCAATCAGTCCATTCTGAAGGAGATCAGTCCTGAATATTCATTGGAAGGACTGATGCTGAAGCTGAAACTCCAATAATTTGGCCACCTGATGTGAAGAACTGACTCATGTGAAAAGATCCTGATGCTGGGAAAGATTGAAGGCAGGAGGAGAAGGGAACAACAGAGGATGAGGTCGTTGGATGGCATTACCGCCTCAATGGGCATGAGTTTAAGTAAACTCTGAGAGTTGGTGATGGATAGAGAAGCCTGGCATGCTGCAATCCATGAGGCCACAAAGAGTTGGACACAACTGAGTGACTGAACTGAAAAATACATTAAAAATAAACTCTGATTAAAAATACATCACTTTTCCTTTTTGTCAGATACATTTTCTAGACCATGGCAAGTCATGAGGGAGTGAAGACATGAATGAATTAAAGACACATTTTTCTACCTTATTGAGTACCATAATTTGAGATGGCTAGCCTTATCTTTATGCCTCATATTCCCAACACTTTATTGTAGCCCTCTGGTCCATCATTTAAACTAGCTCTCTCATTACATATTGAGTTTCTTCTCTTTTACTGGTTTTCTACCCTACATGAATATGGCTTCCAGCTTTTATCATATTCTTTCAACTTCTAGTTTGAAACTCAAGTTGATTCTTAAAAAGACCTTTGAAAGACAAAAAAGTGAAACTCTGAATATGAATATAATTGACCACCAAATATCTCTTTGATTTTCAATATTTTTCCCACCTTAAGACCACTTTCACACCCACAAAGACTGTATAGAAAATAGTTTCACGTTGCAAACAAGGTATTTCCGTAGATAACAAGATAAATTACTGCAGAAAAATGTTAATGACAGGCTTTCATTGTAAAAATGTGACAAGATAATAGCTGCACATGTAGATATGGAAAGATTTTATTTCAAGATATCAAAAAGGGCGATAATTTCACTCCCATTAGTTCCCCTCTTTCTGTTTTCACTATCATCATTTAGATTCAGGGCTTGTTTCTGCACAGAATAATGACCTGTTTTGCTTCCATTCCTGTCTATTTCACCCTGCACAGGAATACAAGGTTATTCTTTCTTAAGTAGAACTCTAATAAATTCAGCCATCTGCTAAAAACAAACAAAACGGAAACTGCCAGTACCTTCCATTGCCTACAGTTTAAACTTGTTAGGCTGCATTTTAAGGCACTCAGTGATCTGGCTTCCACCTGTTTTTCCAGATTCATCTCTTGTTATTCTTCTTCACCAATGCTGTGCTGCAGTCAGTCTAGACACCTGGATGTTTCCTTAACACACCATGAATGGTTCTACTTTTTAAACTGTCCTTACTCTGTTTTATTTTACCTTTTCTTGATTTCTTGACTTCAACCATTCTTTAAAATGCCACCTCATTCATAAAGCTTTCTGTGAGACAAACCATCCATTAGTCACTTACTGCTTTCTTGAATCTCCATGAGAGTTTAGCATATTCTACTTTTAATGAACTGTGAAATAATAGGAAATATATTTCTTATATATTTCCTGGTTTCTGACACACACAGCTCCTAAGACCTTTGTAATTTCCCAAATGATAAGAGCTTCTGACATTGAACTCCTAAATCCTTTGGAATTTTATGGGTGATACAAATGCTTTTTGTCTAAATGAGGTGACTGTTGATGGGTTTCTCACTGAAGGTTGGTCACCAGAAAACCTGTCTAGGACATGATTAGGTGCTTGGAAGTTTTAGTTGCCCCCTATGCCCCTGACATCTTCCAAAGAAAGGAGAGGGGCTGAAAATGAAGTTAACAGGCTTTCCTCATAGCTCAGTCGGTAAAGAATCTGCCTGCAATGCAGGATACCTGGGTTAGATTCCTGGGTCGGGAAGATCCCCTAGAGAAGGAAACGGCAACCCACTCCATTATTCTCACCTGGAAAATCCCATGGACAGAGGAGCCTGTCAGGGTACAGACAATGGGATCACAAGAGTTGGACACGACTTAGCGACTGAACCACCAGTGGTGGATCATACCTAAGTGATGAAGCCTCCATAAAATTCCTAATAGTTTGCATTTAGGGAACATTTGCATTGGTGAACCCATGGATGTGCTGGGAGAGTGGATTTCCCACATACTTTGTGCTATGCATCTCTTTCATCTGATAATTCTCGAGTTAAACCCCTTTTTTAATAAATAATTGGTAATATAATAAATATAATGTTTTCCTGTGTTCTCTGAGCGCCTCTACCAAATCAATTAAACTCAGGAAGGTTCATGGGAACCTCTGATTTGTAGCCAGTGGACTGGAAGCAAAGACAACAATCTGGACTTGCAACTGACATCTGAAGTGAGGTGGAAAGTGGGTGGGGCACAGTCTTGTGGGGCTGAGCCCTTAACCTGCAGGATTTAATGGTAAATCCAGGTAGATACAGTCAGAGCTGAATTACATTGTAGGACACGAGCAGGTGTTATAGTATGGCTTGATGTGTGGAAAGCCTACATCTGGCATCAGAAATATTCTGTTTAAAGGAGAAACAGAGCTTGTCCAATAAATAAGTGAACAAAAAACAGCCAAATCATAAAATTATGAAAATGATAAGAAGTATTTCACTGCTCTCTCTATTCAAGAAACCACTGTACTGAAGATACCTTGACATCAGGGACTGTGCTTTGCCAGGAGCCAGCGTGAGGAACTCCATCTGTGGCAAAGGTCATGAGGAAGGAGGCTCGGCATACGCAAAGGCGGGATCAAGCCTCAGGAGTCCCCCTGGAAATTCTCGAGCATCTACCCCCAGAACCAGAGTCTGCCTACTTTACTGCTTTGTGCTCTCACCTACACCTCTGACTTTACTGGGGGCTCTCTGAAAAAGAGTTAACTTACAGCTCCAGTTAATAAAGTTCCTGGGCATGACAAGAGTGTTTCAACCTACAAACTCCTTTGGAAGTCCTCTAGCCTGCCTGAACAGGCCACATGTGATTGTTCACAGCCTCCCAACCGTGAGAGGCATGAGATGTTCTAAACTGTCTAAATACAGATTCCTTTGAGCAGTTAAAAGATTGATTAGAAATTGTATTGGTGAAGGGTTTTTCACTTGTTGAGCCAATGTTTGCTGCTAAGTTTCCATATCCCTTACCTACTGTGTCCCTGGGAGTGTATTGATTAATATAATTGGTGTATAGGAATGTAAGTAATAGCTTTAATATTTGTAACCTTGGACCCTTGAGTTAATTCTTTTCTTGTTATAGCCCACCACACCTTTGCCCTATAGGAATGCAACTTTATCTAATGCTTTTGGAGGGTGGCGCCTGACTTTAGAATAATCACCTTTAGAGAAAAATAAGTTTTCTGAAGAAAGGGTCATAAAATGTTAACGGGCCTCCTGGCCAGAAGATGATGTAAATCACCTAAACTTTTGCATATGATAAGTTTGCAGGAAGAAAGCCTGGCTTACTGCTGACTCTACCCCTTCCCCCATTTCCTCTATGCACAACTTAAGGTATAAAAACTACTTTGGAAAATAAAGTGAGGGCCTTGCTCACCGAAGCTTGGTCTCTGCATGTCGTTCTTTCTTTCACCTTCTGGCTGAATTCCCATCTGGAGCGTGGAGGCTCGTCAAGCCTACTAATTTTGCCTGGGCTTCTAAGATCTGACCGGGGAGGCCTTAGTGTCTCCTCTCCTTTGGGAGAACGGGAGGACGCCTGCGGCCTACGTAGGTGACGCAAATTCATTGTTTTGGCATTTTATTGGCTTTCCAAGTAAACCAAGTTATTCAGCCTCTTTTCTTCACTGAATTTCTTCGCTGAGCTCTCCTTATTTAACCACTCTTTATATCTTTAATTCTATCATATCCTGATCACTGACGCCATCTCCCCTTAGAATCCTCTGACTCCACTGAGGCTGGATCCTGGTAGTGCTTTACTTTGCATTGCTCCTTGCTTGTGCCACCCCTGTCCCCCTTATAATTGCCATATTATTTTGTACAAAGAAAGAATTGCTGAATTGAACAGAATCAGCAGAAATATTTTGAACTGTTATTCCACTTTGCCTCAGAATTAAAACTACTATTTTCTTTCCTCACTATATGAGCTCACTATTAAGTTTAAGATGTGAATTTTAAAGCTTGATAGGTGGTAGGTCTCTGAACAGAGCACTGTGGCCTTGGGTTCACACTGGCATTTGGATTTGGCAAAACCTAAAGATGCCAGACTGTACTTTTCTACCTGCTTTTCCAGCTGAGGGCTTGATGTTGGATTTTAAATCTGAGCCAAACAAGTAGGGGAAATAACCATCTGATACTGTAGAGACTGAGGCCACATGGAAACTTGCCGTAAAATTCAAACAAACTTTAGTAATGTCAGCATGAACTATCTTGAATTTCTTCTTTGGAGACATTATTATTATTAAAGATAACATTCACCAAAACACTATATTTCATTTTAAAAGATAACTTGGAAGGCAGGCTCAGGAATGTGATTGGCAAACCAGAGATTGTAGAAAATAATAATTGTAGCTTGTGCTTAATTTCCATCAATGATCTTAAAATCTAGAGTGGAAATTCTTAAAAAAAAATCAAGTTGACTAAGAAGACTAATATTTGCATAGGTCCAAATAGTTATTTTCTCATAAAAGTAATAAAACTTTAAAAATGAGTACAATGATCCAGTAATTATTTTCTCCAGAACTTTTTCCTGAATTTTTAATTTTTAAAACATTTAGAGTTCCTTTAGTATTTAAAAAGAGGCTGGAGATGTGACATTTACAACAGTTTGGAGATGATGGTAAAAAGACAAGAAGCCTATAGTATAATGAAGGGATGTCCTTAAAAGTTCAGACAATAAAAACCATGAGAACCATAGATAACACATGTCCAGCCATTCAACATAGCCCATTAAAAAGTGATTACAGAGTCATAGAAAAGGATGCACTTTGACTAAATGAGAGCTTTGTAATGATCCAAGCTGCTGCCTTCCTGAACTTTGCAGTGGCCTGCTAGAACATGAGAGAAGTGATCTTTTGCATATCACAAACATCTATTGGGAAAACATCTGTTCTTTTTCATTTGTCTGCAACTTAATGGTGTCATAATGCAGAATTATCACACTGAACAATGACCTCTTTCCTCTTATACAGTTACACAGATGCTAGAATAAATGATCAACTTAAAAAAAATGATCAACATAGAATCATACTGTGTCTAAAGTCTAAGAGCAATGGGAATAAGGGCAGTCAGTATTACCTAATGATGAATAATAAAGCAAGCTGTTTAAACTTTCAAGAGTTTCTTGATCAACCTACAAGACATATAACTATGACTCTCATATTTTGAGTCATAATTCCAGAGTAATCCAATATAAGAAATAGTTCTGAATTTTCTCTTTCTTTATCTTCTTCATTTGTGTCCTTGAATGTAAGTAACGAATTGCCTTGAATACTGTTTCAATCTTTAATATTTTCTATTAATGGATTTTTCAAACTCAGAAGAGAAAGAATATACTAACTCATTATTTAAACAAAATTGTCTAAATAGGCATCAATCACTCTTCTTTGTTATTGATGATTACTCAGAGATCCTGTATGCATGATGAGCTATATAGGAAAGAATGAATTGTTTCTCTCTGTCAGAAAGTAAATTCACTCATTCACTAAAAAATTTATTTAGTGGCCATTAGACAGCAGATCAGAGAAGGCAATGGCAACCACTCCAGTACTCTTCCCTGGAAAATCCCATGGACAGAGGAGCCTGGTAGGCTGCAGTCCATGGGGTTGCTAAGAGTCGGACACAACTGAGTGACTTCACTTTCACTTTTCACTTTCATGCTTTGGAGAAGGAAATGGCAACCCACTTCAGTGTTCTTGCCTGGAGAATCCCAGGGACAGAGGAGCCTGGTGGGCTATAGTCCATGGGGTCACACAGAGTCGGACACGACTGAAGCAACTTAGCAGCAGCAGCAGCATACAGCAAATAAAGATGCTTACTCCTTGGAAGGAGAGTTATGACCAACCTAGACAGCATATTAAAAAGCAGAGACATTACTTTGCTGAAAAGGTTTGTCTACTCAAGGCTATGGTTTTTCCAGTGGTCATGTATGGATGTGAGAGTTGGACTATAAAGAAAGCTGAATGCAGAAGAATTGATACTTTTGAACTGTGGTGTTGGAGAAGATTCTTGAGAGTCCCTGGGACTGCAAGGAGATCCAACCAGTCCATCCTAAAGGAGATCAGTCCTGGGTGTTCATTGGAAGGACTGATGCTGAAGCTGAAACTCCAATACTTTGGCCACCTGATGTGAAGAGCTGACTCATTGGAAAAGACTCTGATGTTGGGAAAGATTGAGGGCTGGAAGAGAAGGGGACGACAGAGGATGAGATGGTTGGGTGGCATCACTGACTCAATGGACATGAGTTTGGGTGGACTCTGGGAGTTGGTGTTGGATAGGGAGGCCTGGTGTGCTGCGGTGCATGGGGTCGCAAAGAGTTGGACAAGACTGAGTGACTGAACTGAACTGAACTGATAGAGCAGATATGCCAGATTCCAGGGATACAAAAAGATTAATACTGAATTCCTATTTTCTATTAGCTTAGCCTCTCAAAGAAGCTGACAAGTATTAATACACTAATAATGAAGTCTGATGAGGGAGAATGAACCAAAGGAAAGAATTTTAGTTTTGAGAACATTCAGGAGAAACAAGTAGAGCTGGCTTTATTTTAATGCTCCTTTCTTCTCGTATTTTAAGATTGTATGTTTATCTTGCAACTTCCTTATTTAGAAAATTCTGCATCCATTTAATGATAACATTTATAAAGAGTTGAAAGGACACAAGGAAAATGGTTTTTCAGTTGGGCGGGACATCAAATGTGAAGATACATGGAGGGAAATAAATATATTTTGTGGGCTGTACTTCAGATTTGTAAGTTCAGAGTATTGACAAGGCTGAGAAAGTTCCTAACTCTAGAAAAACTAAGACAGAGTGCCTATTAACTCACCATCGGAGCATTCTTTGCAGCCCTCAGAATACAAGCTATTCTCTCATTTCCAAGTCACTGCTCTCCCAATAGCAGAGCATCTCAGAGGCCAAACCAGCAAGGAGGTGAATGAACACAGTGAGTATGGAAAGAGAGAAAAGAGAGCTGACTAGTCATAAGGTATTTTATAAGGCAACAAAGAAATATTAAATGATGCATCTGCCTCAGATCAGAAAATTCTCCTTTAATCCTAGAATGATTGTGATCTTCATATTTTGTGTTCGTATGTACACAGGTTAAAAACTGGCAGATTCTCCAATCCCTGACTCCATTTTCCTAATTAATACTGGATCGTTATCCTCTAGGTGACTGTGCATTCAAAGAAGGTGACAGGTATGTTAACAGAGAAGGCTATGTAGAAGAGTGAGGGCAAAGGAATGGGTTTTCAGAGTTTACCGGAAACAAATAAATACTGGCATTTTGATAAAGCTCCTTTCATTGAGCTTTTTTTTTTTTTTTTTCCTTCAGATAAGTTTCAGTAGAACTGATTATGTTTATGATGAACTTCATCAATTTCTAGATTAGATTAAGCTACAGAATCATTTGTTATTATGAGTAGACTAAAAAGTGGTATAGCTGAGACTGCCATAGTCACTCAGATGGAAGCTTTTTCTTCATCTATTTTCTCTCTACTGTTTGGGGGCCTCATTTCCATGAATGCACTTAGTAGCTATTATTCTTGATACCGTTATTCAGTATGTCAAAGTTAGAGGAATGTCTTACTTGCTGCACACAGGTTTTATGACAGACATGTATGTTATATTGACATTGCTCTCATTCCATTTACGTTTGCTGTATGCATGTGGCATGCAATCTGCAATGGTGGAACTGGCTCGAGTTTGCACTCTACATTGCATGCTTTCCTGGTATTCTTTGATCTGATTTTGATTGATATGTTCATTTAAAAATAGACATTGGAATAAAAGCTTTTTGAATGACAAGGAATCTAATAAACTCTGAACTGCTATAAAGAAGACATTAGGTTAATTCTTGCTTCTGTCTAAACTTGAACAAGTATCCACATTTTCTAAATTTCATAATTTTTACAAAAGAGAAGAACCTGGATCATCTATCTCTAAGCTATCTTTCTATAGCAAAAATATATCCTAAATTCTATTATAAACCACATCATGACGTTGTATGGCAAATCATAAAGTATTGGGCAGAAGTATCAGTAGAGTTCCTGAAAAGATGACATCTAAAAAATTCTGAACTTTATTAAAGGTGTGGGTAATGGAGAAGACAAAATGATGAGGCTGAATATAAATATAAAGAAGGCAAATAAATTAAAAGACTTCTTGTTTAGTGTTTTGAGTCTTTGGGACTGTTCTAGGCCTTAGTATTAGAAATTCAGTAAGTTCTTGACTTTGAAAAGCTCATGTATATATAAATATAAAGTATTTATTGAAAACTTGAAATGTATTATGTTTACCTCTTGATGCCAAATTAGAAGACAAATGTAAATATTTTATTCAAATTATGAAAATGAATGAGCATACTACTAAATATTAATAAATATTGGTAGTAGGTATTAAATTTAAAGTTATTTGGTTTAAAAGTTGAACTACATCAAATGATTTCTTAGAGATTCCTTCTATCTGTCTGAAGAAAACCTTGAAATGTAAGGACGAAGTTCTCTTTTTCATGAAAATTAATCCAATAATCATCACATATAAGTGTGAATAAGAAAGGAAGAAAATTATTTACTTTTGTATAAACTATCTTAAGCTTAATTACATTAATTTGTAGACAGAAAATTTACATTAATAGATTTTACTTAGTGTGACTTAGAACAGATTGTGACATAAATTCAAAAAAAGCACAATTTCACTAAAACTTTTATTGGTCTATCTCAATCCAAATTAGGGTTTTCCCAATGGCTCAGCAGGGAAAGAATTCACCTGCAATGCAGAAGACATGGTAGACATGGGTTTGATTCCTGGGTTGGGAAGTTCCCCTGGAAGAGGAAGTCACAACTTACTCCAGTATTCTTGCCTGAAAAATCCCATGGACAGAGAAGCCTGGTGGGCCATAGTCTAAAGGGTTGCAAAGAGTTGGACATGACTGAACATGAACATGCAGACATCCCTAATTAGGAGAAACATAATGAAACACATCATAAATGAAGCTAGTGGAAATGATGGAATTCTAGCTGAGCTATTTAAAATCCTAAAAGATGATGCTGTTAAAGTGCTGCAGTCAATATGTCAGCAAACCTGGAAAACTCAGCAGTGGTCACAGAACTGGAAAAAGTCAGTTTCATTCCAATTTCAAAGAAAGGCAATGCCAAGAATGTTCAAACTACTGTACAATTGTGCTCATTTCACATGCTAGTAAGGTTATGCTCAAAATCGTTCAAGTTTGGTGTCAGCAGTACGTGAACCCAGAATTTCCAGGTATAAAAGTTGAATTTAGAAACAGCCAAGGAACCAGATATCAAGTTGCCAACATTCCTTGTATCATAAAGAAAGCAACGGAATTCCAGTGAAGCAGAAATTCTGCTTCATTGACTACACTAAAACCTTTGACTGTGGATAACAAGAAACTGTGGAAAATTCTTAAAGAGATGGGACTACAAGACCACCTTACCTGTCTCCTGAGAAATCTGTATCTAGGTCAACAAGCAACAGTTAGAACTGGACATGGAACAACCAACTGATTCCAAATTGGGAAAGGAGAATGACAAGATTGTATATTGTCACACTGCTTATATAACTTATATGCAGAGTACATCATGCAAAATCTGGGCTGGATGAGCCACAAGCTGGAATCAAAAGTGTTGGGAGAAATACAAATAACCTCAGATATGCAGATGATACCACTCTAATGGGAGAAAGTGAAGAAGAATTAAAGAGATTCTTGATGAGGGTGAAAGAGGAGAGTGAAAAAGCTGGCTTAAAACTCAACATTCAAAAAACAAAGATCATGGCATCTAGCAAATAGAAGGGGAAAAAGTGGAAGCAGTGACAGATTTTATATTCTTAGGCTCTGGAATCACTGCAGATGGTGACTGCTGTCATGAAATTAAAAGACACTTGATCCTTGGAAGGAAAGATATGACAAACTTGAAACTGTTAGTTGCTCAGTTGTGTCTGACTCTTTGTGACCCCCTGGGCTGTGGCCTGCTGGGCTCCTCTGTCCATGCAATTCTCCAGGCAAGAATGCTGGAGTCAGCTGCCATTTTCTCCTCCAGGGGATCTTCCTGACTCAGGGATAAAACCCAGGTTTCCTGCACTGTAGGCTGATTCTTTACCATTTGAACAACCAGGGAAGCATGACAAACCTAGACATAAAATTAAAAAGCAGAGATATTACTATGCCAACAAAGGTTCATATACTCAAAGCTGTGGTTTTTACAGTAATCATGTATGGATGTGAGAGTTGGACCACAAAGAAGACTGAATGATGAAGAATTGATGCTTTTGATGCATTCAAATTATAGTGCTGGAGAAAACTTTTGAGACTTCCTTGGACTGCAATGAAAGGTAGTGGAGGTGATGGAATTCCAGTTGAGCTATTTCAAATCCTAAAAGGTGATGCTGTGAAAGTGCTGCACTCAATACGCCAGCAAATTTGGAAAACTCAGCAGTGGCCACAGGACTGGAAAAAGTCAGTTTTCATTCCAATCCCAAAGAAAGGCAATGCCAAAAAATTCTCAAACTACCGCACAATTGCACTCATCTCACACTCTAGTAAAGTAATGCTCAAAATTCTCCAAGCCAGGCTTTAGCAATACATGAACCATGAACTTCCAGATGTTCAAGCTGGTTTTAGAGAGGGCAGAAAAACCAGAAATCAAATTACCAACATCTGCTGGATCATCAAAAAAGCAAGAGAGTTCCAGAAACACATCTATTTCTGCTTTATTGACTATGCCAAAGCCTTTGACTGTGTGGATCACATTAAACTGTGGAAAATTCTGAAAGAGATGGGAATACCAGACCACCTGACCTGCCTCTTGAGAACCCTATATGTAGGTCAGGAAGCAACAGTTAGAACTGGGCAGGGAACAACAGACTGGTTCCAAATAGGAAAAGGAGTATGTCAAGGCTGTATATTGTCACCCTGCTTATTTAACTTATATGAAGAGTACATCATGAGAAACGCTGGGCTGGAAGAAGCACGAGCTGGAATCAAGATTGCCAGGAGAAATATCAATAACCTCAGATATGCAGATGACACCACCCTTATGGCAGAAAGTGAAGAGGAACTAAAAAGCCTCTTGATGAAAGTGAAAGAGGAGAGTGAAAATGTTGGCTTAAAGTTTAACATTCAGAAAATTAAGATCATGGCATCTGGTCCCATCACTTCATGGGAAATAGATTGGGAAAGAGTGGAAACAGTGTCAGACTTTATTTTTTGGGGCTCCAAAATCACTGCAGATGGTAATTGCAGCTATGAAATTAAAAGACGCTTACTCCTTGGAGGGAAAGTTATGGCCAACCTAGGCAGCATATTCAAAAGCAGAGATATTTCTTTGCCAACAAAGGTCCATCTAGTCAAGGCTATGGTTTTTCCAGTGGTCATGTATGGATGTGAGAGTTGGACTGTGAAGAAGGCTGAGCGCTGAAGAATTGATGCTTTTGAACTGTGGTGTTGGAGCAGACTCTTGAGAGTCCCTTGGACTGCAAGGAGATCCAACCAGTCCGTCCTAAAAGAGATCGGTCTTGGGTGTTCATTGGAAGGACTGATGCTGAGGCTGAAACTCCGATACTTTGGCCACCTCATGCGAAGAGTTTACTCATTGGAAAAGATCCTGATGCTAGGAGGGATTGGGGGCAGGAGGAGAAGGGGACAACAGAGGATGAAATGCCTGGATGGCATCACCGACTTGATGCAACTGAGTTTTGATGAACTCTGGGAGTTGGTGATGGACAGGGAGGCCTGGCGTGCTGTGATTCAGGGGTTGCAAAGTGTCAGACACAACTGAGTGACTGAACTGAACGGAACTGAACTGGACTGCAAGGAGACCAAGCCAGTCAATCCTAAAGGAAATAAAACCTGAATACTAGTTGGAAATACTGATGCTGAAGCTGAAGCTCCAATAAGTTACCCACCTGATATGAAGTTTGCTGTTCAGTCACTCAGTCATGTCCCACTATTTGTAACACCATGGACTGTAGCACTCCAACACTCATG
This sequence comes from Bubalus bubalis, assembly GCF_019923935.1. NCBI lineage: Eukaryota > Metazoa > Chordata > Mammalia > Artiodactyla > Bovidae > Bubalus > Bubalus bubalis. The sequence goes on from NC_059158.1 coordinate 60,455,277, forward strand.
GGAAAAGACCCTGATAATGGGAAAGATTGAAGGCAAAAGGAGAAGGGGATGGCAGATGATGAAATGGTTAGATGGCATCACCAACTCATTGCTCAAACTCCAGATATAGTGGAGGAAAGAGGAGCCTGGCGTGCTACAGTCCATGAGGTTGCAAAACTTGGACATGACTGAACAACAACAAAAGTGATATACATGATAGTCCTAGTACTAATTCTACCCTCTAAATAGTGTCAATCTCTAAGATTGAATGGGGTCATCAACATTTGATTTTATCTGGTAGAAAAAAAGAGATAGACAGCACGATGCATGATTAGGCATTGGTTCCTTTAGAAAAAAGTGTGTTTACTTTTCTATTAGTGTATTATGAGATGTGAATTACAATTGAGGGGAACAGAAGAAAAAAGAATACATTAGTCTTTGGCTTATGTTTTGAATAGAATGTTTACCAAAATGTGTTTCTGGAATAAAAAAAAAATTATTGGTCATTCTATATTTAGAAAAAAACGTTTCTATGACTAATACTTTGACTTAAGCTGAATCAAAACCTATTTGTTTCATTTTTAGGAGGCATAAAAAATGAAATATAGCCAACTGCATGAAACAGGGACTTCCTAATCCAGAAAGCCCTACGGTTTAGACAGAACGTACTAAACTGTACCCTCAATGGAGCAGTCAGACTTCATGGGTGTATACACCTGGGCTGAAGAGAGAAAGATGTAGTTATAACAGGTGCTTGGGAATTATGCAACTGAAAGCTTTTGCTTAAGTAAGAAGAAATTCATCTACAAATCTGGATAGACTTACATGAAGGCCTGCTGTCCATGTAAGAAAGAGTCTATTGGTTACAGACAAAGAATTTAAAAAGCTAGGGCTTTTTAGGAAATATTTATGGGAATTAGGACTTTTTCTCCTATGAATTAGTGATACAGGCAAAGTAAAAGCATGACAACTTCATTGCTTTCTCTTATATCTTTGATTGAATGAGAGAGAAAATAAGTAATACAAAATTTTGAAGGAAAAATATACCTCAATCCTTTGAGTTCTCACCTTTACAACCATGGAACTACCCAGCCCAAAGCCTCCCCGTTCTTCTTCAGGGCACTGCTGCTGCTCAGGTGTGTCTAAGTCTTTGCAACCCCAGGGACTGTAGCCAACGAGGCTCCTCTGTCCTTGGGATTTTTTCAGGCAAGAATACTGGAGTGGGTTATCACTTCTTCTCCAGGGGATCTTCCTGAACCAGGGATCAAAACCCATGTCTTCTCTGCCTTCTGCCTTGAAGGTGGATTATTTACCTGCTGAGCCATCAGGGAAGTTTCCGATAGCCAACTAATTGGAAACTTCCTTCATCTACAAGGCCTTCTAGCCCATTCTCCAAATAGCAGTAGGGGAAGGATTTCTTGAATGTTGGAGTGGGGGAGGATCTCCATAAATCTACTTCATAAATGAAATGAAAATACTGGCAAAATTGTGAAAATCAGAACTCTGTCTTGAAAGAAAACCATGGAAAAGAATGTTCGTGAATGTCATTAAGGTAAGAGCATTAAAATGAAGAGATTATACAACATAATCACATGAATCCTTAAAGAGGAGAATATTTTCCTCCTCTGGTCTGAGAGAGAGACCATAATGCAAAAAAGGCATGAAGACATGCAAAAACCATTATTGGATAAGAAGATGTAAGAATGGGACCGTGAGGCAAGAAATATGGGCCACCTTTAGAATACGCCAAGAAATGTAAACTCCTGGGAATCTCCAGAAAGGAATGCAGCCCTGTTGACACCTTGATTTTAACCTAGTGAGACCCTTGTCAGAGTTCTGAACTATAGAACTCTAAGATTATACATTTGTGTTGTTTTCAGCCACTAAATTTGTGGTGATTTGCTATGGCAGTTACAGAAGTTGAATATGTCCTTGAACACCCTGTCAATTTCCCGCCCCTCTCTTGCTTGTACTTGTCTGGCTAAGCTACATTCTGGCTAAACCCAATTCTGAGATTATTCTCATGTAGCTGAAAACAATTGAAGGAAAACAAAACTTTCCAGCTAGTCTGACTTTAAATTCATAATCATGTACCTCAAATGAACACTTAAATGTACCCAGCAAATTTTCCTTATTTTATTCTATCTTCTATCCTCCTAATGGTAATTTCCCACATTCTCCTCTTTCCTTAACCCACTCCTAGATGTTCCACACCCTAATTTTACAATTATTTTCCTGTGTTACTGAGAAAAAAGAAACAAAAGGACAAGAACATTCACAGTGTTCAATCCCATCTGTACACTTAGCTCCTCCATGTACAAGTTCCCTTGTTTTTATGGCTACACGTCCATGCTTTCATTTAGAGCTAACTTTATCCACTTATTCATTAGACTTCATCACCTATCACTTACTAAAGGAAATTAATTAATTTATCATTTTTTCCCCTTTAGCTTCAAAATCTATTTTGAATCTAGTTACTTCTCATCACTTCCATGCTTGCTACTTAGTTCAAGCTGCTTAATTCAAGTTCAAGCTACTTAGTTCAAGTTCAAGCTTAATTCAAGCTACTTAGCTCAAGTTCAATTCTATCCCCTTAAAATATATTCTACACCCAAATGCTAGAGTGGAAATGTTAAAATATAAGTCATCTTCTGAGCTATTCAGCAGTTCTCCATATCTCCTAGAATATTTCCATAAGCATACGAAGATGCTGTTAATTCTCCCTCCCGCAAAGACAGCAATTTCTTGACTCTTCTTGCCAGATCCTGACTTATTTCTACCCTTTTCACATAAGTAATCATTGAAAAGGATGTCAATTATTATGACCTTAATCAAGTTTCACCTCAGCTAAGCTCTGAGCATGATCTTGTCAAGGTGAATAATGACCTCTGCGTTGTTAAATCTAGCGGTCATTTCTCAGTCCTTATTATTAATACTTGAACTTAAGCAGCATGTAACAGAATTAATGCAGATTTTTTCACTTTCAGGATTGCATGCTTGCTTCTTTTCCCTCTAGCTTGCTGGTCAAATTCTCTGGTTCTCGATTCCCTGACCTCTACAATCTGAACTGGTTCAGAGTCCTTCAAACTGTTCTATTTTTACTTTTTATCCACTTTTGGGGGGTGAATATCTGTATATTCTGACTATTTCCATGATTCCCAGGTTTGTAGCTCCAGACAGGACCTCTTCTTGAGCTCTAGAATAATTTATCAAGCTGCCTACTTGAATGTTTAACAGGCATCTCCAACTCGATATGTCCTGGAATGACACAATCCCCAAATCTGCTTATATCTCAACTTCTTCCTAGCAATAAATGACAACTCTATCTTCAGTGTGCTCGTGATAGAAACCTTATAGTCATTTTTCTTTTATATGTCACATCCAATGTGTCATCATATCTTATCAGCTCTGCCTGTGTAATCTCTGCAGAATCTACTACTTATTACTTCCATTGAAATTACTTTGTCCAAATAATAATCATATCTCATCTTGATGATGACAATGCCCGCTTATCTAGCCTGTCTCCTTGATTTCAAGCATGTTCTCCTAAAGTATATTCTTAAATCAGAGATTCCTTAACACATGTCCATCCATATTATTTCTTTCTTCAAAACTATCCAAAGCTATCTAACCTCAGATAGATAAGAGACGTAGTTCTTACAATTACTTACAATACCTGATTACCTCTTTGACCTGATCTATGAATCTGCCCCCTGCTTACTCCATTCCTTCTGTGTAGGTAATTGTGCTGCTTCTTGAATAAGCCGGGTATGCTTCCATCTTTGCATTCCATATTTCAGTTTGTATTTCATCTGCCTGGAATGCTCGCCATCAGAGAGCCAATAACTTGCTTCAAAATATTTCCTTCAATTCATTTCTCAAATATCATCACCTCAGTGGGACCTTCCCTTGCTACTGTGTCTAAAGCTGTGACCTCCCCCACTCCCACCATAGTTTCTAGTTTGACTTTCTGCTTTATTTGTCTTTTAAAACACTATTACTTTCTAATTTGTGACTTTTGTTGTTGTTGTTACTGATCTTGTTTATTGCCTGTCACCACTTCTAGAATTTTTCAATGATCCAACAGATGTTGGCAATTTGATCTCTGGTTCCTCTGCATTTTCTAAATCCAGCTTGAACATCTGGAAGTTCATGCAGGTCAGGAAGCAACAGTTAGAACTGGACATGGAACAAATGACTTGTTCCAAACAAGGAAAGGAGTACATCAAGGCTGTATATTGTCACCCTACTTATTTAACTTACATGCGGAGTACATCATGAGAAACACTGGGCTGGATGAAGCACAAGCTGAACTCAAGATTGCCAGGAGAAATATCAATAACCTCAGATATGTAGATGACACCACCCCTATGGCAGAAAGTGAAGAAGAACTAAAGAGCGTCTTGATGAAAGTGAAAGAGGAGAGTGAAAAAGTTGGCTTAAGACTCAGCATTCAGAAAACTAAGATCATGGCATCTGGTCCCATCACTTCATGGGAAATAGATGGGGAAACAGTGGAAACAGTGACAGACTTTATTTTTAGGGGCTCCAAAATCACTGCAGATGGTGATTGCAGCCATGAAATTAAAAGACGCTTACTCCTTGGAAGGAAGGTTATGACCAACCTAGACAGCATATTAAAATACAGAGACATTACTTGCCAACAAAGGTCCATCTAGTCAAAGCTATGGTTTTTCTAGTAGTCATGTATGGATGTGAGAGTTGGACTATGAAGAAAGCTGAGCGCTGAAGAATTAATGCTTTTGAATGGTGGTGTTGGAGAAGACTCTTAAGAGTCCCTTGGACTGTGAGGAGATCCAACCAGTCCATCCTAAACGGAATCAGTCCTGAGTATTCATTGGAAGGACTGATATTGAAGCTGAAACTCCAATTCTTTGGCCACCTGATGTGAACTGACTCAGTGGAAAAGACTGGGATGCTGGGCAAGATTGAAAGCAGGAGGAGAAGGATGACAGAGGATGAGATGGTTGGATGGCATCATGGACATGAGTTTGAGTTAGCTGTAGGAGTTGGTGATGAACAGGGAAGCCTGGTATGCTGCAGTCCAAGGCGTCACAAAAAGTTGGACATGCCTGAGAGACTGAACTGAAATTCTAGAATATAGCTTCAATTAAATAAAGCTTTTACTTTTTTTTTTTTTTGGCGACTTTATTGCCAAAATCTAGAATAATTTACTGGTGTCTTATATTCTCAATAGATTCTTAATATGAATATAAAGTAGCTGCTGCTTTTTCCATTACAAATGAGACATACTTATACACTTATTTACTTAATTTTTTCGTGTGTCTCCTCTAATTTGTGAGATTCATGATTGCAGAAAATTTGTCTCCTCAGCTAGAATATTGCTTCTTCTAAAAAGGCCTTCACATCAAAGAACCAGAGATAGAGAGAGGGTCCTTTAAGTTTCTGATATACTTTTAGGAAAAATGCAAACATGCACTACCATTGAGATATAGCTTTCAGAGAATTTACAGATACTCTGAAGCCCATGATTAATGCCTGTACTGATAGAACGGTATGGTTTTTACTTCATTGTTTATCTTTTGTGCATCCTAAAGGTCTGGTATTACAATTGAGAACTTGAAAATAAAATCTTTATTACAGCTTATAATTGAACAAAGGGTGAAAATAAATATTAATGTGTTTGTGAGACATGAAAATCATTAAAAAAAAAAGAGATATATGTGTGCATTGTCCAAGGAGATAAGAGAATTGTTTGTGCGTTATGTGAGTGTGAATAAATATTGTGTTAGTTTTTCCTTTTACTATGGTGGTTTAATAAAACTGTCTTCTAGTAAATTAAGATTTATTGTTGTACTCCTTTTCACCTAGTAGATAAAGCTGAAATTTATATGTCATATATATATATATATCCACTTGAAAATACTATACAAGGTGAGTCTGAGATACAAATTGAAAATTATTCTGTAACTATTAGCAGTGATTAAAATTTTTGCCATGTTTCAGACAACAGATAGAAAAATGGCAGTTACAAATTTACTAAAGTAATTCAATAATAAATGTATGTGAAATATGCAAACTAGATTAGATTTACTTTATAATGGTCAGAAACTCATAGGATAGAAGTAATTTAAGTGTAAAATATGGTTAAAATGAGATTTTAGATAGTTTCAAATAATTTTTACTAAAAACATGAGATTCAGTCAATTAAGACAGTAAAAATTCACTAAAATATATTTGCTGTCTGGTCAGTTTAAACTTATAAAATCATGTATAGATGTGAGAGTTGGACCATAAAGAAGGCTGTGTGTAGAACTGATGATTTTGAATTGTGGTGCTGTAGAAGCCTCTGGGGTCCCTTGGACTACAAGGAGACCAAACCAGTCAATCCTAAAGGAAATCAATCCTGAATATTCATTGGAAGGACTGATGCTAAAGCTGAAGCTACAATACTTTGGTCACCTGATGTGAAGAACTGACTCATTGGGAAAGACCCTGATGCCAGGAAAGACTGAAAGCGAAAGGAGAAGAGGGCAGCAGAGGATGAAGTGGTTAGATAGCATCACCAATTCAGTGGACATGAACCTGAGCAAACTCAGAGACTGATGGACAGGGAAGCTTGGCATGTTGCAGTCCGTGAGGTTGCAAAGAGTCAGACACAACGGATACAACTTAGTGACTGAGCAACAACAAATGTATATACAAAAGTTCTGTTTACAGATTCCATTTAAGACATCTTCATAAAAGGAGTTTCTTGATTATGTGTGTCCATTGGAGTTCCTAATTAATTCAGTTCAGTTCAGTCACTCAATCGTGTCTGACTCTTTGAGACCCCATGAACTGCAGCACGCCAGGCCTCCCTGTCCATCAACAACTCCCAGAGTTCACCCAAACCCCACTGAGTCGGTGATAGCATCCAACCATCTTATCCTCTGTCGTCCCCTTCTCCTCCTGCCCTCAATCTTTTCCAGCATTAGGGTCTTTTCCAATGAGTCAGCTCTTCGCATCAGATGGCCACAGTACTGGAGTTTCAGCTTCAACGTCAGTCCTACCAGTGAACACCCAGGACTGGTCTCCTTTAGGATGGCATCACTAGCCATTTTGGTGCTCATTATTGACAGTGCCTTCACACTGACCAGGTGATGTGTCAGTCACACCTTATATAATAAAAATTATTATCCCTATTTTACAGTTCAGGAATTCAGGCACAGTTAGTTTTAGAAACATGTTCAAATTTGTAGCTGGGAGTGGCACAATTGAGATTGGAGAGTTGATGTCCTTACCTCTCTGTCTTATTGCCCAAACCTCCAGACCACTTATATTGTATTTCTCTTTAGTGGATCTTATCTTAGAGGACTTTATCTTCTAAACAGTTTTTTGTTTTTTTTTTTACATGAATGATGCTTTTCCCATTTGGGATTAAGCAGACATATACAAGAGTCAATCAGAGCCCTTGATGAGCATGGTTTAGAGTACTGATGTAACATCATATGTCACATTCCAGAAGAGTTGGTATTTTTATAATTTTGTGCAGTATTTGTCAGGATAAGAATATAATTCTTCTTGGGCTTTTGAAACGATGGAGCTTGAGTAGCCTTACTACTTTAATGGTTCTCTGAAGGTTTATAAATCCCAGGCTAACAAAAAACAATGCCTTGGGCTAAAATTAATCAGTGTCACTTTTTGTGCGCTGAATTTGGAACCTATGGAACATGACCTTTCATCCAGCTGCTCCGGTGCTGTTTAACAATCAGATAATTTCTTCATTCAGTAAATATTTCTGGGCTTGCCAGGTGCTAAGCCCTGAGCTAATACAGGGAGTATGATGATAAGCACCTCAGACCTCTGTGATCAGGATTCCTAAGGAGTAACATGGCTGACACAATAAACTGTGGAAAATTCTAAAAGAGATGGGAATACCAGACCACCTGACCTGCCTTTTGAGAAACCTGTATGTAGGTCAGGAAGCAACAGTTAGAACTGGACATGGAACAACAGACTGGTTCCAAATAGGGAAAGGAGTACATCAAGGCTGTATATTGTCACCCTGCTTATTTAACTTATATGCAGAGTACATCTTGAGAAACACTGGGCTTGAGGAAGCACAAGCTGGAATCAAGATTGCTGGGAGAAATATCAATAACTTCAGATATGCAGATGATACCACCCTTATGGCAGAAAGTGAAGAACTAAAGAGTCTTTTGATGAAAGTGAAAGAGGAGAGTGAAAAGTTGGCTTAAAGCTCAACATTCAGAAAACGAAGATCATGGCATCCAGTCCCATCACTTCATGGGAAATAGATGGGGAAACAATGGAAACAGTGGCTGACTTTATTTTTTGAGGCTCCAAAATCACTGCATATGGTGATTGCAGCCATGAAATTAAAAGACGCTTACTCCTTGGAAGGAAAGTTATGACCAACCTAGATAGCATCTTAAAAAGCAGAGACATCATTTTGTCAGCAAAGGTCCGTCTAGTCAAGCCTATGGTTTTTCCTGTGGTCATGTATGGATGTGAGAGTTGGACTGTGAAGAAAGCTGAGCGCTGAAGAATTGATGCTTTTGAACTGTGTTGTTGGAGAAGACTCTTGAGAGTCCCTTGCACTGCAAGGAGATCCAACCAGTCTATCCTAAAGGAGATCAGTCCAGGGTGTTCATTGGAGGGACTGATGTTGAAGCTGAAACTCCAATACTTTGGCCCCCTGATGCAAAGAGCTGACTCATTTGAAAAGACTCTGATGCTGGGAAAAATTGAGGGCAGGAGGAGAAGGGGATGACAGAGGAGGAGATGGTTGGATGGCATCATGGACTCAATGAACATGGGTTTGGGTGAACTCCAGGAGTTGGTGATGGACAGGGAGGCCTGGCATGCCTCGGTTCATGGGGTCACAAAGAGTCGGACCCGACTGAGTGACTGAACTGAACATGGCTGAGAGTCTCAAGTCAAATGATGACACAAAAGATACAATTTCATACTGTCAGGCACTGTGAAGGGAAGGGCTCAGACAATAGACAATAGGGGTACTTGCCCTGGTCTTCCAGGACAGGAAATTCTTTCCTAAACTAGGGATATATTTAGGATAAATTAACTGAGATTGTGGACTAATCCACGGTAGTGACAGTCAGGCTCAAGTCCTGAGAGTGGAGGAAACATTGACATCTGAGGAAGGAAGGAGGATCAGCATAGCTGAAATATAGAAAGCAAAGGGAAAATGGCATATAAAGAATGGGAGAGATAGAAAGAGCCTTATTGGTTAGTTTAAAATTATTGGAACTTAGGCCAAAAGCAAAGCTAACACAGAAAATGGTTTTAAGTAAGGGAATAACTGAATCATATTTTAACTTTTATAAGACCCTCATTCATTTATCTTTTAAAATATGGTTTTATATCAAGTAGATAAAAGGAGAATTTGACCAAAATTGTAATGTGACCCAGTCATATTAATGCAAAGGAGACTATTTGTCAACAGAGATCATTGCTTGTCATGAATGGGTTAAAAAAAAATCTTAATTTTTTTTAACATTCCAGAAATGTGTGAGTAAATATATGCTTGCAATTTTGCATAATTATAAGTTCATAGAAAGTATCACGAGTGAAGTTTAATTTAGGGACAATACCATCTATGTTTGGTACTGCACTTCTGAGTGGGATGCTTTTTGCATTTCCCATAATGAATTTCAGAACCTTGATTGGGATCTTGCTCTCATGACCTGTTTTCTAGTCATGTGAAGTCATTATTGAATTTTAACTCATCAGGAAAATATGTTGCACTCTTTAAAGGGGCAGAAGGGCAAGGACAGGCATGAATACATCATGACACAATCATTAGCTTCTTCTTCTTTAAAGAAGTCCTTGTTTAATATTAAAAATGTATCAATGGAGTTAAACAAAAAGTAGTTACTTTCATCTTTCACTTGATACTTTTCTTCCCTTGTATTTAGCAGGAGAAGGGAAAACACAGTGTAAGTAAAAAAAAAAAGGAAAAAAGACCCACCTTATTCTGAAATATTTATGTGGGTCAAATTTGTGAAAAGTGTCACCAGTAGCAATGCTAAATAGTGGGATAGTGCCAGTCTGATTAATTAATACATTATGAGGCTTAAGGATTTATTAACTTTCCGTAGAAAAAGGAGGCTTAAAGAACCCATTAACTAGTGTATAATCCAGAAGGGTAAATGTACTAACACTATTTATAAAACTAAAATGGATTAAAGACCTAAATGTAAGACTGGATACCATAAAATTCCTAGAGGAATTTATAATATAATCCAAGAGAAAAATATAATCAGAACACTCTTTGACATAAATCACAGCAATATTTTTTTGAATCTATGTCCAAAGCATAGAAAATAAAGGCAAAATTAGCAAATGGAACCTAATTAACCTTAAAAGATTTCAAACAGCAAAAGAAACCACTCACAAAATGAAAAGACAAATTGCTGAATGGGAGAAAATATTTGCAAATGATACTATGGATAAAGGATTAATATCCAGCATATATATAAACAACTCATAATTCAACATCAAAAAACCCAAACAATCTGATTAAAAAATAGGCAGAAGAATTTAATAGACCTTTTTTTCCAAAAAGGAAATGCAGATGTTCAACAGGCACATGAAAAGTTGCTCAACATCACTAACCACCAGGGAAATGCAAATCAAAAGCACAGTGAGATATCACCTTACACCTGTCAGAATGGCTCTCATCAAGAACACAAATAAAAAATGTTGGTGAAGTTGTGGAGAAAAAGGAACCCTTGTACAGTGGTGGGGATGTAAACTGGGGCAGTCACTGTGGAAAATAGTATAGAGGTTTCTCCAAAAACTAAAATTAGAACTACCATATGGCATAGCAATTCCACTCCTGGGCATAGATCAGGGGAAAAAAAAAAAAAAAGCAAATAAAGAGCCTAATTTGAAAAGATACATGCACCTCAATGTTCATAGTAACATTATTTACAATTGCCAAAATATGGAAGCAACCTAAGTGCTCAACAGCAAATGAATAGACAAAGAAAATGTGGTATGTGTGCATGCATGTGTGTTTGTGTGTGTGTGTGTGTGTGTGTAATACACACACAATGGAATACTACTCAGCCATAAAAAAGTGAAAATGTGCCATTTTCAACAACATGGATGGACTTGGAGGCCATTATGCTAAGTGAAATAAGACAGAGAAAGACAAGTATCATATATCATTTATATGTGGAATCCCAAAGAAAGAAAACTAGTGAATTAAAATAAAAGAAGCAGACTCTCAGATACAGAGAACAAACTAGTAGCTACCAACAGGAAAAAGGAAGAGGAGAGGCATTATAGAGGTAGGCGATAGAGGACAAACTTGTTAGGTATAAAGCAAGCTACAAAGAGATATTGTACAACATGGCATATATAGCCAATGTTTTTATAGCTATAAATGGAGTATAACATTTACAAATTGTTAATCACTATATTGTACACTTGTAACTTATATAATATTTATAGCAACTATACTTAAAAAAGAGAAACGTGTATATAAAAAAGCCCTAAAGCAAAAAACAAAAGAGAGAAGGTGCATCAATGGTCTCCAGGTGAAGACAGTTCCAGGTAAGTCTAGACCAATGGTTCTCAGCCCTGAATGCATATCAGAATCATTCAAGGAAGTTTTAAAACATATTAGCAGAGGGCCTCTTGTTGGTCAATAAATCATCTCACCTAGACCTTGAGCAATAGTATATTAAGGTTATATTATGCTATACCTGGGCTTTCCTGGTGTCTCAAATGGTAAAGAATCCACTGCAGTGCAAGACACCTGGATGTGATCCCTGGGTCAGCAAGATCCCCTGGAAAAACGAATGGCTACCTACTCTGGTATTCTTGCTTGGAGAATTCCATGGACATAGGAGCCTGGTAAGGTACAGTCCTAGGGGTTTCAAAGAGACTGTGTGGATCACAACAAACTGTGGAAAGTTCTTAAAGAGATGGGAATATCAGACCACCTTACCTGTCTTCTGAGAAATCCTTATTCAGGTTAAGAAGCAACAGTTAGAACTGGATATGGAACAACAGTCTGGTCCCAAATTGGGATAGGAGTATGTCAAAGCTGTATTTTGTCACCCAGCTTATTTAAGATCTATGTTGGGTACCTCTTGGGGAATGGTGGGCTGGATGAATCACAAGCCGGAATCAAGATTGCTGGGGAAAATATCAATAACCTTAGATAGGCAGATGATACCACTCTAATGGCAGAAAGTTAAGAGGAACTGAAGAATCTCTTCATGAGAGTCAAAGAGCAGAGTGAAAAAGCTGTTATCAGAATAACATTATATGAGGATGAGGCAATGGGTGTACACTGAAGACAAGGGTCTTTGTATATAGTAATGAATACAGTTAGTACACAGATCATTTCAAAACATCACGCATATTCTGATAATGGAAGTGCTAGATTTTATAAAAAACAGCATTAACAATGGTAACCTAATCCAAACTTGAGGGTTTCAAATTTGAAAGGCTGAGTTTTCGAAACAAAGATTTTCAGGGTGAATATGAATTAACAAGATGAGTGGAAGAGGAAAAAACATCAAAAAGGGTCAGAAGCTAATGACAACATTTCGTACTTCAGAATTACAAGCACTTTGGAATGGCTCATGTACAGAGCACAAATAAGGTGCTAGAAAAATATACATCTAAAACAATAAACATGAGTCACATTAAGAAGTTTGAATTTTATTCTGATAACATTATAGAATTTTAAATGATTATAATATAAAGTATTGCTATTATATTAATACTATAAATGTTATTACTTTTCCTTGTAAAAAGCTGAAACTAGTATAAGAAATTTGAAAATAAAAATTCTCAGTAGGATTTATTTAAAATCAAAAAATTCAAGAATTTTTAAGTGATAATGTGTCATTTTATTTCAGCCCTATGTCTGCACTTTATGTAAGTCTATGTCTGTCTTTAAGGAAAATTGGTACTGCCTATATGCAGAGTACATCATGAGAAACGCTGGACTGGAAGAAACACAAGCTGGAATCAAGATTGCCGGGAGAAATATCAATAACCTCAGATATGCAGATGACACCACCCTTATGGCAGAAAGTGAAGAGGAACTAAAAAGCCTCTTGATGAAAGTGAAAGTGGAGAGTGAAAAAGTTGGCTTAAAGCTCAACATTCAGAAAACAAAGATCATGGAATCCGGTCCCACCACTTCATGGGAAATAGATGGGAAACAGTGGAAACAGTGTCAGACTTTATTTTTTGGGGCTCCAAAATCACTGCAGATGGTGACTGCAGCCATGAAATTAAAAGACCCTTACTCCTTGGAAGGAAAGTTATGACCAACCTAGACAGCATATTCAAAAGCAGAGACATTACTTTGCCAACAAAGGTCTGTCTAGTCAAGGCTATGGTTTTTCCTGTGGTCATGTATGGATGTGAGAGCTGGACTGTGAAGAAGGCTGAGCTCTGAAGAATTGATGCTTTTGAACTGTGGTGTTGGAGAAGACTCTTGAGAGTCTCTTGGACTGCAAGAAGATCCAACCAGTCCATTCTGAAGGAGATCAGCCCTGGGATTTCTTGGGAAGGAATGATGCTAAAGCTGAGACTCCAGTACTTTGGCCACCTCATGCGAAGAGTTGACTCATTGGAAAAGACTCTGATGCTGGGAGGGATTGGGGGCAGGAGGAGAAGGGGACGACAGAGGATGAGATGGCTGGATGGCATCACTGACTCTATGGACGCGAGTCTGAGAGAACTCCGGGAGTTGGTGAGGGACAGGGAGGCCTGGCGTGCTGCGATTCATGGGGTGGCAAAGAGTCGGACACGACTGAGCAACTGATCTGATCTGATCTGATATATGCTTTTTGGGGCAAATGGTGCTTGACTGTGAAACTTTCAGTAATCACATCCTCCATGAAAGCATCCACATGAGAAAATGGAAGATAAGATTATCTAGTCTAATGGGATTATATCTTATCAATGAAAAGGAAAATGTTTTAAAAACAGAGGATTCAGATAGTAGAGTGAAAAGTTTAAGGCAGAAGTTATTTACTACAAAGACTCCGCTGATCCTTTCTAGATTGTTTTGTCAAAGAAAGAGATGTTTGACACTCCCTTAAAGTCTATAAAGACCCAATGGATGGTAGCCTGTCAGGCTCCTCTGTCCATGGAATTCTCCAGGCAAAGAATACTGGAGTGAGTAGCCATTCCCTTCTTCAGAGAGTCTTCCTGACCCAGGGATCGAACCTGGGTCTCTTACATTGCAGGCAGATTCTTTACTGTCTGAACCACCATCAAAGCCCCTAAAATCTATAAGTGGAAGCTACAATTTGGAAGAGTGTCTATTCCTTTTTTGAAGACTTTAAGCATTTCAATTCTGGTCTTGTGAAATTTGACCTGAAATGTCCTTAGCGGTTTTAACAATTTGTTCCCCACATCACAAATTCATATTCTCAGAGGGATTAAAATATAATTAAACATTACCTTTCACATGCCACTTCACTGTTTACCAAATCCTTTAATCTGCATCGCCTTAACAAAATGTTGAAAGCTTGGCTTTTGACACGGTCACTTAATCACCATGTTTTCCTTCTTGTATAGAACTTTACATGGTAAATAAGAGAAAAAATATGATCACTGCAATTCAAAAAGTCATCAACTAGTCAGACATTCTTACCCTATCCAAGTACTCATTTTGCAAAGTTACAGTTTATTTGATTTCTAACTACGTATATCCAAAAATGCATAGTAACATTTAATCACAAAGACAGCTTTTTCTCTCTTGCTCCATCTTTTGGTCTTCACATTGTTTATAGCATTATTTTAAATTCAAGAATTCAGAACAAATGCATTTTCTTATGGTTTCAAGACTAAAAGAAGCTATCATTCATATGTATATGTTAAGACAATAATAGCAGTAAGTGAGACCGGTAGAATTATTTTTTAAAAATCAAGCAATAACTTATTTTGGTTTCATGTGATAAAAATTATGCAAGTAATGAAAGAAAGTTAATGCATTGTATGTTGGCATTTTCTTAGTGAAATGGGAGTATTTTTCTGATCAATTATTTGGAAATTATAATAGAGAAACACGTTGTTTAGAAAAATAATGGCCTAAATAAAAGCAATAGCAAACAAGATCTTCATTAAAAAGGCGAGTAGAACCAGCAGCAAAGGAAAACTATAAAGACATTATGTTTGAGAATAACCCATTAAAGAAGTAGAAGTTGCTAATGCATTACTTCAAAGGGATATATGTTTAATATATTTGGAAGATGAAAGAATTTGCAGCAGAAGGAGTTAGCTATAGGCTGTATTTAAGTCTTACACACTCACCTTAATACTGGGTATACGTATTTTCCAAAATGCATATTTTCTCCTTTCAAATTATGATGACATTTTTTCCATCAGATTATATAATTTCCTCTTTTAAGTATATTTTCAAGTAAACTTTATATTTTAGAACAGTCTTTGACTCACAGAAAAGTGATGTCAATACATATCACACTATTTACTGTATACCCTATATTATTTCTGATTGCTTGTTAACACCTTATGTTAATATGTTACATATGTTTCTGGTTAATGCTATGGATGCATTATAATTAACTAAAGTCCACACTTCTTTCAGATTTCCTTAGTTTTTAACACATGTATTTTTTTCTGTTCCAGAATCCCATCAAAGATGCCATATTACATTAGTTTTCAAGTTTCTTTAGACACCACTTGGCTATAACAATATCTCATACTTTCCTTTTTGACAGTTTTGACACTTTTGAAGAATAGTGGTTGGATAGTATATAGAATGTCCCTAAATTGGTTTTTGTCTGGCATTTCTCTTATGATCAGACTGGGACTGTGAATTTTGGAGAGAAAGACCATAGGTAAAATGTCATTTTCATCATACCATAGCAAATGTCAGTATATGTACATACTATCGACATGACTTGTCTTGATCACCTGGTGAAATAGGGTTTGTCAAGTTTCTTCATTGTAGAGCTATTCTTTGTTTCCCCTTTTGCCTACTGTACACTTTGGAAAGAAGTCACTATATACAAACTACAGATAAGTAAAAATTGTGCTCAATTTCTTTGAGAAAAGAGTAGCTACATAAATTATTTGGAATTTCTTTGCATTGAAATTTCTATTCTTTCCCATTTAAAAAAATATTCAATCATTTATTTATATCAGTAGGGACACATAAATATTTCTTTTTTTTAACCTCTTTTTTAAAAAATATAAATTTATTTATTTTAATTAGAGGCTAATTATTTTACACCATTATAGTGGTTTGGGCATACATTGACATGAATCCGCCATGGGTGTACATGTCTTCCCCATTCTGAACCCCCCCCCCACCCATCTCCTTCCCTGACCCATCCCTCTGGGTCATCCCAGTGCACCAGCCCCGAGCACCCAGTATCATGCATTGAACCTGGACTGGCAATCTATTTCACATATGATAATATACATGTTTCAATGCTATTCTCCCAAACCATTCCACCCTTGCCCTTTCCCACAGAGTCCAAGACTGTTCTATACATCTGTGTCTCTTCTGCTGTCTTGCATACAGGGTCATCATTACCATCTTTCTAAATTCCATATATATGCATTCAGTGCAGTTCAGTTCAGTTGCTCAGTTGTGTCCGACTTTTTGCGACCCTGAGAATCGCAGCATGCCAGGCCTCCCTGTCCATCACCAACTCCCGGAGTTCACTCAGACTCACGTCCATCGAGTCAGTGATGCCATCCAGCCATCTCATCCTCTGTCGTCCCCTTCTCCCCCGGCCCCCAATCCCTCCCAGCATCAGAGTCTTTTCCAATGAGTCAACTCTTCGCATGAGGTGGCCAAAGTACTGGAGTTTCAGCTTTAGCATCATTTCTTCCAAAGAAATCCCAGGGCTGATCTTCAGAATGGAATGGTTGGATCTCCTTGCAGTCCAAGGGACTCTCAAGAGTCTTCTCCAACACCACAGTTCAAAAGCATCAGTTCCTCGGCGCTCAGCCTTCTTCACACTCCAACTCTCACATCCATACATGACCACAGGAAAAACCATAACCTTGACTAGACGAACCTTTGTTGGCAAAGTAATGTCTCTGCTTTTGAATATGCTGTCTAGGTTGGTCATAACTTTCCTTCAAAGGAGTAAGGGTCTTTTAATTTCATGGCTGCAGTCACCATCTGCAGTAATTTTGGAGCCCAGAAAAATAAAAGTCTGACACTGTTTCCACTGTTTCCCCATCTATTTGCCATGAAGTGATGGGACCAGATGCCATGATCTTCGTTTTCTGAATGTTGAGCTTTAAGCCAACTTTTTCACTCTCCACTTTCACTTTCATCAAGAGGCTTTTTAGTTCCTCTTCACTTTCTGCCATAAGGGTGGTGTCATCTGCATATCTGAGGTTATTGATATTTCTCCCCGCAATCTTGATTCCAGCTTATGCTTTTTCCAGTCCAGAGTTTCTCATGATGTACTCTGCAATATGTTAAATAAGCAGGGTGACAATATACAGCCTTGATGTACTCCTTTTCCTATTTGGAACCAGTCTGTTGTTCCATGTCCAGTTCTAACTGTTGCTTCCTGACCTGCATACAGATTTCTCAAGAGACAGGTCAAGTGGTCTGGTATTCCCATCTCTTTCAGAATTTTCCAGTTTATTGTTATCCACACAGTCAAAGGCTTTGGTATAGTCAATAAAGCAGAAATAGATGTTTTTCTGGAACTCTCTTGCTTTTTCCATGATCCAGCGGATGTTGGCAATTTGATCTCTGGTTCCTCTGCCTTTGGATGTGACTGGTGATAGAAGCAAGGTCCGATGCTGTAAAGAGCAATATTGCATAGGAACCTGGAATGTCAGGTCCACGAATCAAGGCAAATTGGAAGTGGTCAAACAAGTGATGGCAAGAGTGAATGTCGACATTCTAGGAATCAGTGAACTAAAATGGACTGGAATGGGCGAATTTAACTTAGATGACCATTATATCTACTATTGTGGGCAGGAATCCCTCAGAAGAAATGGAGTAGCCATCATGGTCAACAAAAGAGTCTGAAATGCAGTACTTGGATGCAATCTCAAAAATTACAGAATGATCTCTGTTCATTTCCAAGGCAAACCATTCAATATCACAGTAATCCAAGTCTATGCCCCAACCAATAATGCTGAAGAAGCTGAAGTTGAATGGTTCTATAAAGACGTACAAGACCTTTTAGAACTAACACCCAAGAAAGATGTCCTTTCCATTATAGGGGACTGGAATGCAAAAGTAAGAAGTCAAGAATACCGGGGGTAACAGGCAAATTTGGTCTTGGAATATGGAATGAAGCAGGGCAAAGACTAATAGAGTTTTGCCAAGAAAATGCACTGGTCATAGCAAACACCCTCTTCCAACAACACAAGAGAAGACTCTATACACGGACATCACCAGATGGTCAACACCGAAATCAGATTGATTATATTCTTTGCAGCCAAAGATGGAGAAGCTCTATACAGTCAGCAAAAGCAAGACCAGGAGCTGACTGTGGCTCAGACCATGAACTCCTTATTGTCAAATTCAGACTTAAATTGAAGAAAGTAGGGAAAACCACTAGACAATTCAGGTATGACCTAAATCAAATCCCTTATGATTATACAGTGGAAGTGAGAAATAGATTTAAGGGCCTAGATCTGATAGATAGAGTGCCTAATGAACTATGGAATGAGGTTTGTGACATTGTACTGGAGACAGGGATCAAGACTATCCCCATGGAAAAGAAATGCAAAAAACCAAAATGGCTGTCTGGGGAGGCCTTACAAATAGCTGTGAAAAGAAGAGGAGTGAAAAGCAAAGGAGTAAAGGGAAGATATAAGCATCTGAATCCAGAGTTCCAAAGAATAGCAAGAAGAGATAAGAAAGCCTTCTTCAGCGATCAATGCAAAGAAATAGAGGAAAACAACAGAATGGGAAAGACTAGAGATCTCTTCAAGAAAATTAGAGATACCAAGGGAACATCTCATGCAAAGATGGGCTCGTTAAAGGACAGAAATGGTATGGACCTAACAGAAGCAGCAGATATTAAGAAGAGGTGGCAAGAATACACAGAAGAACTATACAAAGAGGATCTTCATGACCCAGATAATCATGATGGCGTGATCACTGACCTAGAGCCAGACATCCTGGAATGTGAAGAGAAAGCATCACTACGAACAAAGCTAGTGGAGGTGATGGAATTCCAGTTGAGCTATTTCAAATCCTGAAAGATGATGCTGTGAAAGTGCTGCACTCAATATGCCAACAAATTTGGAAAACTCAGCAGTGGCCACAGGACTGGAAAAGGTCAGTTTCCATTCCAACCCCAAAGAAAGGCAATGCCAAAGAATGCTCAAACTACCGCACAATATATGCGTTAGTATACTGTATTGGTGTTTTTTCTTTCTGGCTTACTTCACTCTGTATAATAGGCTCCAGTTTCATCCACCTCATTAGAACTGATTCAAATGTATTCTTTTTAATGGCTGAGTAATATTCCATTGTGTATATGTACCACAGGTTTCTTATCCATTCATCTGCTGATGGACATCTAGATTGCTTCCATATCCTGACTATTATAAACAGTGATGCGATCAACATTGGGGTACACGTGTCTCTTTCAATTCTGGTTTCTTTGCTGTGTATGCACAGCAGAGGGATTGCTGGGTCATATGGCAGTACTATTTGCAGTTTTTTAAGGAATCTCCACACTGTTCTCCATAGTGGCTGTACTACTTTGCATTCCAACCAACAGGGTAAGAGGGTTCCCTTTTCTTCACACCCTATCCAGCATTTATTGCCTGTAGACTTTTGGATAGCAGCCATTCTGACTGGTGTGAAATGGTACCTCATTGTGGTTTTGATTTGCATTTCTCCGATAATGAGTGATGTTGAGCATCTTTTCATGTGTTTGTTAGCCATCTGTATGTCTTCTTTGGAGAAATGTCTGTTTAGGTCTTTGGCCCATTTTTTGATTGGGTCGTTTATTTATCTGGAGTTGAGCTGCAGGAGTTACTTGTATATTTTTGAGATTAATTTTTTGTCAGTTGCTTCATTTGCTGTTACTTTCTCCCATTCTGAAGGCTGTCTTTTCACCTTGCTTATAGTTTCCTTTGTTGTGCAAAAGCTTTTAAGTTTAATTAGGTTCCATTTGTTTATTTTTGCTTTTATTTCCAATATTCTGGGTGGGTCATAGAGGATCCTGCTGTGATTTATGTCAGAGAGTGTTTTGCCTATGTTTTCCTCTAGGAGGTTTATAGTTTCTGGTCTTACATTTAGATCTTTAATCCATTTTGAGTTTATTTTTGTGTATGGTATTATAAAGTATTCTAGTTCCATTCTTTTACAAGTGGTTGACCAGTTTTCCCAGCACCACTTGTTAAAGAGATTATCTTTTCTCCATTGTATATTCTTGCCTCCTTTGTCAAGATAAGGTGTCCATAGATGCATGGATTTATCTCTGGGCTTTCTATTCTGTTCCATTGACCTATATTTCTGTCTTTGTGCCAGTACCATACTGTCTTGATGACTGTGGCTTTGTAGTAGAGCCTGAAATCAGGCAGGTTGATTCCTCTAGTTCCATTCTTCTTTCTCAAGATTGCTTTGGCTATTTGAAGTTTTTTGTATTTCCATACAAATTGTGAAATTATTTGTTATAGTCTGTGAAAAATACTGTTGGTAGCTTGATAGGGATTGCATTGAATCTATAGATTGCTTTGGGTAGTATACTCATTTTCACTATATTTATTCTTCCAATCTATGAACACGGTATGTTTCTCCACCTATTTGTGTCCTCTTTGATTTATTTCACCAGTGTTTTATAGTTTTATATATATAAGTCTTTTGTTTCATTCAGTAGATATATTCCTAAGTATTTTATTCTTTCCATTGCAATGGTGAATGGAATTGTTTCTTTAATTTCTCTTTCTGTTTTCTCATTGTTAGTGTATAGGAATGCAAGGGATTTCTGGGTGTTGATTTTACATCCTGCAACTTTACTATATTCATTGATTAGCTCTAGTAATTTTCTGGTGGAGTCTTTAGGGTTTTCTGTGTAGAGGATCATGTCATCTGCAAAGAGTGAGAGTTTTATTTTCTTTTCCAATCTGGATTCCTTTTATTTCTTTTTGTGCTCTGATTGCTGTGGCCAAAACTTCCAAAACTATGTTGAATAGTAGTGGTGAGAGTGGGCACCCTTGTCCTGTTCCTGACTTTAGGGGAAATGCTTTCAATTTTTCACCATTGAGGATAATGTTTGCTGTGTGTTTGTGATATATAGCTTTTATTATGTTGAGGTATGTTCCTTCTATTCCTGCTTTCTGGAGGTTTTTTTTTTTTTATCATAAATGGATGTTGAATTTTGTCAAAGGCTTTCTCTGCATCTATTTAGATAATCATATGGTTTTATTTTTCAATTTGTTAATGTGGTATATTACGTTGATTGATTTGCGGATATTGAAGAATCCTTGCATCTCTGGGATAAAGCCCACTTGGTCATGATGTATGATCTTTTTAATATGTTGTTGGATTCTGTTTGCTAGAATTTTGTTAAGGATTTTTGCATCTATATTCATCAGTGATATTAGCCTGTAGTTTTCTTTTTATGGGGGGGTATCTTTGTCTGGTTTTGGTATTATGGTAATGGTGGCCTCATAGAATGAGTTTGGAAGTTTACCTTCCTCTGCAATTTTCTGGAAGAGTTTGAGTAGGATAGGTTTTAGTTCTTCTCTAAATTTTTGGTAAAATTCAACTGTGAAGTCGTCTGGTCCTGGGCTTTTGTTTGCTAGAATATTTCTGATTACAATTTCAATTTCCATGCTTGTGATGGGTCTGTTAAGATTTTCCATTTCTTCCTGGTTCATTTTTGGAAAATTGTACTTTTCTAAGAATTTGTCCATTTGTTCCAAGTTGTCCATTTTATTGGCATATAGTTGCTGATAGTAGTCTCTTATGATCCTTTGTATTTCTGTGTTGTTTGTTGTGATCTCTCCTTTTTCATTTCTAATTTTGTTGATTTGATTTTTCTCCCTTTGTTTCTTGATGAGTCTGGCTAATGGTTTGTCAATTTTATTTATCTTCTTAAAGAACCAGCTTTTGGCTTTGTTGATTTTTGCTATGGTCTCTCTCTCTCTCTCTCTTTTTTTTTTTTTTTCACATTTACTTCTGCCTTAATTTTTAAGATTTCTTTCCTTCTACTAACTCTCACCTCAGTTCAGTTCAGTTCAGTCACTCAGTTATGTCCAACTCTTTACGACCCCATGAACTGCAGCATGCCAGGCCTCCCTGTCCATCACCAACTCCCGGAGTCCACCCAAACCCATGTCCATCAAGTCGATGATGTCATCCAACCATCTCATCCTCTATTGTCCCCTTCTCCTCCTGCCCTCAATCTTCCCCAGCATCAGGGTCTTTTCCAGTGAGTCAGATCTTCACATCAGGTGGCCAAAGGATTGGACTTAAAGCTTCAGCATCAGTCCTTCCAATGAATATTCAGGACTGATCTCCTTTAGGATGGACTGGTTGGAACTCCTTGCAGTCCAAGGGACTTTCAAGAGTCTTCTCCAGCACCACAGTTCAAAAGCATCAACTCTTTGACTCTCAGCTTTATTTACAGGCCAACTCTCACATCCATACATGACTACTGGAAAAACCATAGCCTTAACTAGATGGACCTTTGTTGGCAAAGCAATGTTTCTGCTTTTTAATATTCTATCTATGTTGGTCATGACTTTTCTTCCAAGGAATAAGCATCTTTTAATTTCATGGTTGAGGTCACAATCTGCAGTGATTTTAGAGCTCAAGAAAATAAAGTCTGCACTGTTTCCAATGTTTCCCCATCTATTTCCTATGAAGTGATGGGACCAGATGCCATGATCTTAAGATTTCTGAATGTTGAGCTCTAAGTCAACTTATTCATTCTCCTCTTTCACTTTCATCAAGAGGCTCTTTGTTTTTTCTTTGCTTTCTGCAATAAGGGTGGTGTCATCTGCATATCTGAGGTTATTGATATTTCTCCTGGCAATCTTGATCCCAGCTTATGCTTCATTCATCACAGCCTTTCTCAGGATTCACTCTGCATAAAAGTTAAATGAGCAGGGTGACAATATAGAACCTTGATGTACTCCTTTTCCTATATGGAACCAATCTGTTGTTTCATGTCAAGTTGTAACTGTTGCTTCCTGACCTGCCTACAGATTTCTCAAGAGGCAGGTCACGTGCTTTTTAAGAATTTTACAATTTATGGTGATCCACACACTCAAAGGTTTTGGCATAGTCAATAAAGCAAAAATAGATGTTTTTCAGGAACTCTCTTGCTTTTCTGATGATCCAACAGATGTTGGCAATTTGATCTCAGGTTCCTCTGCCTTTTCTAAAATCAACTTCAACATCTGGAAGTTCATGGTTCACATATTGTTGAAGCCTGGCTTGGAGAATTTTGAGCATTACTTTGCTAGCGTGTGAGATGAGTGCAATTGTGCGGTAGTTCAAGCATTCTTTGGCATTGCCTTTCTTTGGGATTGGAATGAAAACTGACCTTTTCCAGTCCTGTGGCCACTGCTGAGGTCTCCAAATTTGTTGGCATATTGAGTGCAGCACTTTCACAGCATCATCTTTCAGGATTTGAAATAGCTCAACTGGAATTCGATCACCTCAATTAGCTTTGTTTGTAGTGATGCTTTCTAAGGCCCACTTGACTTCGCATTCCAGGATGTCTGGCTCTAGGTGAGGGATCACACCATCGTGATTATCTGGATCTTGAAGATCTTTTTTGTACAGTTCTGTGTATTCTTGCCACTTCTTCTTCATATTTCTGCTTCTGTTAGGTCAATACCATTTCTGTCCCTTATTGAGCCCATCTTTGCATGAAATATTCCCTTGGTATCTCTAATTTTGTTGAAGAGATTTCTAATCTTTCCCATTCTAGTTTCCCTCTATTTCTTTCCACTGGTCACCAAGGAAAGTGTTCTTAGCTCTCCTTGCTATTCTTTGGAACTCTGCATTCAAATAGGTATATTTTTCCGTTTCTCCTTTTCTTCTCTTCTTTTCACAGCTATTTGTAAGACCTCCTTAGACAGTCATTTTGCTTTTTTGCATTTTTTTCTCTTGGGGATGGTCTTGATCCCTGTTTCGTGTACAATGTCTTGAATCTCACGAACTTGACATGGACCAACAGACTGGTTCTAGATAGGAAAAGGAGTACATCAAGGCTGTATATTGCCACCCTGTGTATTTAACTTATATGCAGTCTACATCTTGAGAAATTCTGGGCTGGCTGAAGCACACGCTGGAATCAAGATTGCTGGGAGATATCAATAACCTCAGATATGCAGATGACACCACCCTTATGGCAGAAAGTGAAGAAGAACTAAAGAGCCTCTTGATGAAAGTGAAAGAGGAGCATGAAAAAGTTGGCTTGAAACTCAACATTCAAAAAAACTATTATCATGGCATCTGGTCCCATCACTTCATGGCAAATTGATGGGGAAACATTGGAAACAGTGGCAGACTTAATTTTCTTGGGCTCATAATCACTGCACATGTTGACTGCAGACAAGACGCTGGCTCCTTGGAAGAAAAGTTATAACCAACCTAGATAACATATTAAAAAGCACAGATATTACTTTGCCAGCAAAGGTCTGTCTTGTCAAAGCTATGGTTTTTCCAGTAGTCATGTATGGATTTGAAAGTTGGACCATAAAGAAAGCTGAGCACCATAGAATTGATACTTTTGAACTGAAGGGGATCCAACCAGTCTATCCTAAAGGAATCAGTCCTTAATATTCATTGGAAGGACTGATGCTGAAGCTGAAACTCCAGTACTTTGGCCACCTGATGTGAAGAACTGACTCATTTGAAAAGACCTTGATTCTGGGAAAGGTTGAAGGCAGGGGGAGAAAGGGACGACAGAGGATGAGATGGTTGGATGGCATCACCTACTCAATGGACATGAGGTTGAGTAAACTCTGAGAGTTTGCAATGGACAGGGAGGCCTGGCATGCTACAGTCCATGGAGCTGCAAAGAATCGGACATGACTGAGCGACTGAACTAAACTGAACTGATCCTTTACTAGATAGGAGTTTTCCTTTGCTCACTATTATTTTTTTTTCCAGAATGCCTATTCATCCTCATTTCTGTCATATAAGAATTAATTTCAAAAATCAACCAATGTGGTCTTGAATTAAATGTGAAGACAAGGTAAAATTCTGTATCTGAGATAGTTGAACACCTAGTGGGTCTCTGGACAATGAAACACCTTCACAGTTTTGGGTACTCAAAGAGGGTAATGTTTTATTTTCAAGCCCTACCAAAATATATCATGAATTCTAAAAGAGGGCATGGTCAGAACCTACATGTTGACCACTATTAGGCATAAATGGAGTTACTTATGCAATAAATTTTATCTAATAGAACATCTTGCATTATTTAATTTGTAATGTCTCTTGATGATTTTACCTCTCCCTCATAAAAAAGAATGGCTTGGAAATTAAACATTTGTCATAAACAAATATTTCCTGAGACAAAGAGACTTGAATACTATTACTCATAAAGTTTAATGAACATTTATACAACTTCAGCAGCAACATTAAAGTTAATACTCTATTTGAATATTGAAGTAATTGATCCTTTAAACAGTAAGTTGGACACCTTATTGCAATTAGTCATCTAGTTTAAACAAGTACAAGTCTTCCATAAGATAATTATTTATACTAGGAACTGATGAGCTGGGATATCAGACTTTGCCAGTATTAATTGTGCCCATTGACTCTATTTTTGTCTAATAAGTGAAGGAGAACATTTCAGATCAACATAGAGTGAGCTCAGCAGACCAGATGACGTTTGAGTTCCCCTTTTCAGATGAACAATTTGCAATTTGGGGGAAAAAAGAATTAAAGATCCAGTCATATTCTTTAATATTAAATGCATCTCCCAAGAACCATGAAAGAAAGTACTATAAAAATTTCACCCTAAGATTTCCTTTTAAGTAGAGTTCAATTAAGCAAATATTTGATATGTGTTATTCTCAGGTGGGAGGAGCAAATAAGAACATGAGAGAGAGAGAGATAGACGGAATCACTCAGTATAATGCAAGGAGAACAGTCCCAGAGGAGAAAACTTAATAACTATGCTTTAGTTGTTCCAGGAATGGTAGTGAGTCAGGTGTAAAGTGTACATTTGGATTAGAAATTTCATTTAAGGTGGGTCTTGATGGAGTTGAATAATAATTAACCTTTTAAATATTTATAGTGTTTATCATAGGTCAGGTGTTATTTTATGTGCTTTATGCATGTATATAGTCTTTTAATGCTTATGAGGTTGTTCTTATTGGAGATCTTGTTTGGAGGTTCTAACAAGGGAGTACAGCTCTTGGTGTGCATTTGACCATGTGATCATCCTCCTATATCAGGAAGGTTGTCCTTTTCCACTGAGTAGGTGGTACAGGTACACCTACTGTACCTGTGCACAGGTACAGGGAGGATGCACATGGAGTTGTGAAGACTCCTGCCTTGCCAGTTATGTCAAACCAAACTTGGCAATCAGTGGGCTGACTTATGTTGCAGTCAGATCTCCCTTTTATTTGAGGATCTGACTAGAATTGTCAATATACAAATGTAGAAATTAAGCTAACAAGAGATTAAGAAATTTGCCCCAAGGACATATAGCTTATAACTGCTAGCCATGCAGACTGGATCCAACATCAGTGCCTTTCATTCTATATCCCATTTTCTGATTGTCTGCTCTGCCTTTAGCTCTACTAAAGGGTAGTTCTTATTGGTTGTATTCCTTAGTCATAAAACCCTACCTCCTTGCCATGCTCTCAGAAAACAAATATTTTATGCAAACATTATTCAATATTCTGTGAAAATAATCAAGCTGAGCCAGTGAGCTTGAATTAAGAAATACAGTGAGACTAGGCCATGGGTGGTGGAGACTGAAATACAGTGAGACTAGGCCATGGGTGGTGGAGACTGAAGCACAACTGTCATGATTCGGAGAAGAGTCTGAAGGGGTCATGATGGTCATGATCAGGAAATTAAAAATGGGCTTATTTTAATGGGATTGGTCTCATTTAAAACGGAATTGGTAGAGAAATGGTTTAGAGATGACAATAGACTCATGGAGAGAGAAAGACATCATGAGAAAGAGTTAGACTAGATCTTCCCATTCCAGGTAATATATCTCCTTTTAATAAGTGAGAGAAAAATTGAAAGTGTGTCTATTTTTGTTTGGATATTATCAAGGATTATATCACTGGGGAGTGATTGAGCGTTTTCAAATAGAAGGATGAAATAATCAGGTGATGCAGTATCATAGGCCAGACAGAAGGGGATGTAATAAATTAAAATTGGAAAGACTAAGAACAAGATATTCATTGCAGAAGATGATGGCTATAGTTGAGGTAAAAGAGTAATATCATTAAGAACGGCTCAGAAAATTATTATAAAGTTAGCATTGGCTTCTTTCATATGCAAACTAATTAAATAATTTGCACCTTTGTTCCTTATTTTTTTGCCAACATTCATTGACTCCTATATGCATTTCTGGAAACACTGAAGTGAACAACTCACTCCTTTTCCTCAGTGAGCTCATTGACTGGTTAAGATATATAGACCATTCTCAAACAACACATGATCTGGGACAGCATATTCAAACTAAGAAAATCAGGGAAACTTTTTAAAAGAAATGACATTGAACTGGAGGCTGGAGATAAGGAAGGGAATGTCTAAGATTTTGAAATTTGATGACTACAAGGACAATGCTGATAATAAGAAATAGAAAGACAACAGGAGACTGATTTATCAAGAACTGCTTTCTGGGAATCAATGTGAAAACTGGTTGAGAGGAGGGAGATAGGTGACCTGGACCAGGAATATATCCTTAATTTGTCTTCTATTGCCCTATGAAACACCTGAGAAAATTGTATCATAGATTTGGTGGTCTAATTAACAAACTTATGAGATCAAAATAACTTTCAAAGGCCTGTTATCTGGAAAAATCACATGAAAAACACTCTGGCCTGGCAAAACTAATACAATTATATGAAGTTTAAAAATAAAATAAAATTAAAAAAGAAAAAAGAAAGAAAATTAAAAAAAATTAAAAACAAAAACAAAAAACACTCTGGCCTCATTAAAGGTAGATCTAATTTCTGCGAGGCAGGAAGACTGAATTTGATCCCTGGGTCAGGAAGATCCCCTGGAGAAGGGAATAGCTACCCACTGCAAGTGTTCTTGGGGCTTCCTGTTGGCTCAGAGTAAAGAATCTGCCTGCAATGTGGGAGACACAGGTTTGATCTCTGGGTCAGGAAGATCTCCTGGAGAAGGGAATGGCTACCCATTCCAGCATTCTTTCCTGGAGAATTCCATGGACAGAGGAGCCTGGAAGTCTACAGTCCATGGAGTCACAAAGAATCAGACATGGCTGAATGATTAATACTAAGTTCAAGAAGGTAAATGACATATTGTCCTCAAATCCATTAATCCTATCCTCTAATGACAAAAGTCAATTTAGTTGACAGAAAACAAGCAAGTCACCATAAGGACTAGAACAAAATGTCAGATAATTTTGTCCAAAACCAAGAGCCTCTCATGCTAGCTCTTCTTAGTCAAGGGTGCCTCCAAAGTGGAGTCATAGCCCTGCCTGTCTCATCTCACCATTTAAGTGGAAGAGAGAGCCCAAAGGGAGTCAAAATGGGGACCAATGAGAAATATAATGTGATGTTCTTAGTCCCTGGAGACAAGACTACCTTAAATGGATAAGAACCAAAGAGACTGATAGAGATGAAAACTCATCTCAGAGGAAAGCAACATTGGGCACTGTTGCTTCTCCCTTTGGAGAAGGGAGTCCCATCTCCCTTTGGCCTTTCCTGCCTCTCAGAAATGCCTTACATTTCTGGCGTTAAAGGATGACATGCATCTCAAAAATAATAATATCAAGGGAGTGTGCAATTTTCTCAGTTCTGTCTTGCTGCAGCAAAAATTTGAACTGGTGGGCTAGTGTTACAGCTCAGTTCAGCCCAGTTTTTTTGGCAGACAAAGGAAAATACATCCTTGAGGTGTGAGGGCTGGCTGACCCAAAAGAAGAGAGAGGTTCGATCTCAGCTCCTCTTTTTATATGGTTTTTCTCCTCCCTCTGAGCCTGCCCTATGTAAACTGGGCTAGCCAGAAGGGCTGTTTGTTTACCTGAGATTCTCAATCCTGTCTTCGGATTTTCTTTTGTTCCATTTGTGTGCTTTTCCTTTCTTTGTCTTTTAGCCACTGCCATTTTGGACTCCTTTTTCCTATTCTAACTACCTAACAATGTTTTTTTTAATAACTTTGGAAAATGTTATATGCCTCTTCAAGATCCCCATGCACATGAATACAGTTCAGTTGAGTTGCTTAGTCGTGTCTGACTCCTTGTGACCCCATGAACTGCAGCAACCAGCCTGCCTGTCCATCACCAACTTCCAAGTCCACCTAAACCTATGTCCATTGAGTCCGTGATGCCATCCAACCATCTCATCCTCTGTTGTCCCTTTCTCCTCCTGTCCTCAATCTTTCCCAGCATCAGGATCTTTTCCAGTGAGTCAGCTCTTCACATCAGGTAGCCAAAGTATTGGAGTTTCAGCTTCAAATCAGTCTTTCCAATGAACACCCAGGACTGATTTTCTTTAGGATGGACTGGTTGGATTGTCTTGCAGTCCAAGGGATTCTCAAGAGTCTTCTCCAACACCACCAGTTCAAAAGCATCAATTCTTTGGTGCTCAGCTTTCTTTATAGTCCAACTCTCACAACCATACATGACTACTGGAAAAACCATAGTCTTGACTAGTCGGACTTTTGTTGACAAAGTGACGTCTCTGCTTTTTAATATGCTATCTAAGTTGGTCATAACTTTCCTTCCAAAGAGTAAGCTTCTTTTAATTTCATGGCTGTAATACAATCTGCAGTGATTTTGCAGCCCACCCCCACCCCCACCCGCAAAAAAGTCAGCCACTGTTTCTACTGTTTCCCCATCTATTTCCCATGAAGTGATGGGACTGGAGGCTATGATCTTAATTTTATGAATGTTGAGCTTTAAGCCAACCTCTTCACTCTCCTCTTTCACTTTCATCAAGAGGCCCTTTAGTTCTTTTTCACTTTCTGCCATAAGGGTGGTATCATCTGCATATCTGAGGTTATTGATATTTCTCCTGGCAATCTTGATTCCAGCTTGTGCTTCCTCCAGCCCAGCGTTTCTCATGATGTACTCTGCATATAAGTTAAATAAGCAGGGTGACAATATACAGTCTTGACGCACTCCTTTTCCGATTTGGAACTAGTCTGTTTTTCCATGTCCAGTTCTAAATGTTGCTGTGTGGCTTGGAGAATTCTGAGCATTACTTTACTAGCATGTGAGATGAGTGCAATTGTGTGGTAGTTTGAGCATTCTTTGGCATTGCCTTTCTTTGGGATTGGAATGAAAACTGACCTTTTCCAGTCCTGTGGCCACTGCTGAGTTTTCCAAGTGTGCTGGCATATTGAGTGCAGCACTTTCACAGCATCATCTTTCAGGATTTGAAAGAGCTCAACTGGAATTCTGTCACCTCCACTAGCTTTGTTCATAGTGATATTTCCTAAGGCCCACTTGACTTCACATTCCAGGATGTCTGGCTCTAGGTGACTGATCACACTATGGTGATTATCTGGGTCCTGAAGATCTTATTTTGTACAGTTCTTCTGTGTATTCTTGCCACCTCTTCTTAATATCTTCTGTTACTGTTAGGTCCCTACCATTTCTGTCCTTTATTGAGCCCACCTTTGCATGAAATGTTCCCTTGGTATCTCTAATTTTCTTGAGGTGATCTCTAGTCTTTCCCATTCTATTCTTTTCCTCTATTTCTTTGCATTGATCAGTGAGGAAGGCTTTTTTCTCTCTCTCCTTGCTATTATTTGGAATAGTACATTAACACAGGAAAACACTAAAAAGTCCATAGTAAAGAAACTGATTAAATTACTTTTCAAACTTATTTGATAACCTTATTTATGCAATATATTAACATGTTGCAGACAACACCTTGGGAAATATTGTAGTAAAGGCAAATACTACGGATGTTTTCTAGCCTCTTCCCTATTGAAAGTAACACATATTTTTAATCTTCTAAAGGTAACATGTGTTTTCCCCAATACATATTTCATGCTCAATATCTTTGAGGTGAATGAGCTATTATTTTCTCTATGATAGACATTTGTTGTTCTTCTTTTTTTTTTTTTTTTTTTTGCAGTTTTTTCAGTAGAAAATTTATTAGTTCTCTTTTGCTGCTACAACAAATCGATTCTCTCACAGTTCTATAGGATGCATCCAAAAGGTGACCTGCTGGGCAATTTGTGGACAGTTCCTTTCTACATGTTCAAGGAGAGAATCTGCTTCCTTGTTTTTTCCCAGTTTCAGAGGTCACCTGCCTTCTCTTAGCTCACTTCTATTGTCCAGAGTCAATAGCAACTGGATGCGACCTAGATGATCTGCTGGTGAGAACTCACATGTGCTGGATATTTCTTGCAGTGCTATGTTACTTGTTCAGAGTAGGCAATCATGTGATATCCCCCAAATTATACTGCATAAGTAGCTACTCATTATACCTTTGTTTTTCAAATAGATTTGATTTTTATTATCTAAAAATTTAATTTTCGATGTGTAGTTAATTTACAACATTGTACTAATTACTGCTCTACAGCAAAGTGATTCAGTGATGTGTATCTGTATATTCCTTTTAATATATTCTTTCCCATTATGGTTTATCATAGGATATTGAATATAGTTCTCTGCACTACACAGTATTCCTTATATTTTAAAATAAACTTAAATCTCATAATTTAAGAAGTCCCCAGTGTTCCCAGGGCCTAGATGACAAGTAAAGCCATTATCTTGGAACTTGACTGCTTCATTCATAATTTTAATAGGGACAATGATAGTTTGGTTTATTTAGAATATTTAACGTAGGCTTATTCTTTTAAATTTAGGAGTTATCTCTCATTGATTCATTTCCTAATCCCCAGATTTTAATCTATCAGAAAATACTTCCTTCTCTAGACAATTAAATTTGAAATCCACTGATAAACTTTCACCTTGTTGACATTATCCCAGCTCCAGCCATAATCATCTGTCTCCTAGACTCCAGGATTATCTTTTATATTGGTCTCTTCTATCACAAATTCTTCTCTACAAAATAGCCAGAATGACATTTTAAAAATATAAATGGAATTATGTTCCTTCCTTGCTTCAAGTGTTTAAAATAGCTTCCTCTTGCTCTCTGAGTAAGATCCAAATTATCTTGGTTTATAAGTTCCTGTATAGTTTGCTCCTGGCTTCCTAAGCTCTAATGAAGCAGACTCTTTTGGAGATGGAGCCTGGGGTTTTATTTTGAATAAGATTCTGATGGTTAGTCATGACTGAGAATTCTTCCCTTCTTCAGTGTTGGTGTTCATCTGGCTCCTTCACTTTTCCCTTTCTCAGCAAAGTTCTAGTGCCTAAAAGGCTTTGTTACCTGTTAGTAGAGAGACGGCAGTTTGGCCAATAGAACACATCATGTTCTCCTTAGAGATTCTAGTCTCTGCTGTGTCTTTTCACTTCAGACCCAGAGCCTCCCCTGAGGTCTTCCTGCTGCTTCTGTCTTTGCTTCTTTGCTTAGCTGCTTTGCTTCTGCTCTCATAGCTGCTCTTGTCAAATAGTCCATGCTGCCAGAGTACCTGCCAAAGCATTTCCAAATGTTACTCATTTCCAGAATTGGGAGATACATTTTGAACTTGATAGAAAGAAAATCTTGTCCGAGTTAACATTCCCAAATTTGGAAATTAAGCATCATAGGACAACAAAGTCATCACCTTTCAGCTGCATGCCATGATCCATTCTTACAGAAACGCTAGGTTATTTGATGATGATAATGGCCTTAGCCTTGAAATATTCTCATCTGAAGAGTTTTAGTAATACCCCATCCTCCCAAACATACACACAAACAAACATACTTGCACTCACCACTATGTGCATCTTTGAGCATACTCTTTAACACCAAAAAAGGAATAAAGGTAGTTTTACTTTTAAGTGCAGGTGACAGTCATTGTTTTAAGTAATAATATAGAATCTAGTTTTTGGAAATGGTTGATAGTGAAGCATGCATTTTGGACGTAATGTAGAGAATCAAGAAGAAAGTGTAAAGAAAGTACATTTTACTGTAACTGTGGTGTTAAACTCCTCAAACAAAACCACATTCAAACGGGTAATGTGAAAACAAGAAACAAAGAAAACAAAGTGTCACTGCTGGTAGACCACAGTAGGCATCACTCCAGGGAAAATTCTAGAGCTAGCTAATAACCAGCTGCTTCTGCTTCACTGATAGTATGCCTGGGTATAACTGACAAAGAGACACAGAGGTTGTGTCCCAGACTGTTAGAAGTGGTAAAAAGAAATGGACAATGGATTTTACAAAATGGAAGTACTCCAAAAAATTGAAGCAAAAATGGTTTAATTTCAAGATCAGGGTTATCTGAAATAAAAATTTTGAAGAAAATGATAATGTCAGAACTTTAAGGCATTGTCATGTTCTTTATTGAACAGATTGTATAAGTTTTCTACCTATATCTTTGATTAAGATAATCATGTCTGGAATCTATAGTTTTGTTTTATGAGTACTAAACATGACTAAATTTTAATGCTTGAATTTATATCCTCTAAAAACTATATGGGGACCATTTTTTTAAAGGTCATCCTTTGAATTTTTAAAGGTCTAAAATGTTTAATACAGCTTTTTTTTTTCTCCACATGTGTCACCTAAATCTTACCTGAACATCCATTTGAAATTTCCCTGAACATATATTTGTCATTTTTACATACATATCCATGGCACCAACTTGATTAATGATCTCTTTCTTACTCTTACAGTTTAGTGGACAAAATAAGATGTTGACAAGCCTCCTGAGGTTGGAAAGAGCCATGCTAATTACATTCTTTAAGGCTAATAGAACTTTTGATATTCTCAATGTCTGGCATTTTTAATGCTTAATTCTTCAAATTTTTTTCAAAAATAATGATGATGGTGAAATAATGATAACTACTACAGTTGTTTTGTTGATCCAGACTCTGACATTACATCTATTTATTACTAGTCTCATAGAGGGAATGTGGTCTGAGATTTTTTATCAAGTGAGTAGGGTCATTATTTGAGAAACCAAATAATGTGAGTTAGATTATCTATTTTTCTCACTGCTAATTTGTTAAGAACTCATATTCACTTTTACAGTTTTTAACAATAATCCTGATTATAATAAAGTCTTAAAGAGCTTTATATTTGAATAGAGTTTTAGTAGTATATTAGCTATCCTACACAGACATCTTATGAGGTCAGTATAATTATTTCACATTTTATGACAAGCCTATTAGAAAATGCTCATCTTCCTACCAAAGTAACATTATTATTTTAGTATTCATTTCTAAAGTAATAGCAGAGGGTGTGCTCAATGTTGTGTCCTAAGGCATACTGCACTTAATGTCTTATTACTTTTTTGATTTAATTTCTATAATAATGCAAATGGAAAACAATAAAGACCGAGAGGCAGATCAATGATTTTCAAGATTAAGTATGAGTCCATAAAGGAAATAGGAAAGAGAGGCTGTGAAAATATGATCAATCTTGATAATTATAGATAGATATCATTCACATGAAGCTAAGCTATTTAACTCATTTTATGTTGTCTCAAAATATACAGAAAACTAATTATTTTTAAACTCTGTATCACATAAAGTGGTATAAAATAATTAATACTATTTTGAAAGACATCTTATAAAAGCTTTTGTTGCATGATAAATTTTCAAATGTATTCAGCCCTTGCCCTTCACATGCAATTGTCTAACTTGGGCAGGGACTAGCTCTTTGGCCTCCCATTTTTGTTCTTTCAAATGTTACCAACCAAAAAATATGTACAAAATGTATATTAGATATACCTATACATTAGATATACATTACATATACTTTTCTCACTATGTTCAAGAAATCTTTATTTTTACATATATACATTCATCCTAGATTTCAAGAAATATCTATTTTTACTTTCTGTTCAGTTCAGTTGCTCAGTCATGTCCAACGCTTTGAGACACTATGAACTGCAGCATACCAGTCTTCCACACCATAAACAACTCCCGGAGCTTGCTTAAATTCATGTCCATTGAGTTGGTGATGCCAACCAACCAACTCATCCTCTGTCATCCCCTTCTCCTCCTGCCTTCAATCTTTCCCAGCATCAAGGTCTTCTCAAATGAGTTAATTCTTTGCATCAGGTGATCAAATTATTGGAGCTTCAGCTTCAGTATCAGTCCTTCCAATGAATATTCAGAATTGATTTCTTTTAGGATTGACTGCTTTGATCCCCTTGCAGTCCAAGGGACTGTCAAGACTCTTCTCCAACCACACAGTACAAAAGGATCGATTCTTCAGTTTTTAACTTTCTTTATGGTCCAACTTTCACATCCATACATGACTACAGGAAAAATCATAGTTTTGAGTAGAAAGAACTTTGTCAACAAAGTTATGTCTCCTTTTTAATATGCTGTCTACATTTGTCCACTTTTTGTCACATGGTCCACTGGAGAAGGGAATGGCAAACCACTTCAGTATTCTTGCCTTGAGAACCCCATGAACAGTATGAAAAGAGAAAAACATAGCACACTGAAAGATGAACTCTCCAGGTCTGTAGGTACTCAGTGTGCTTCTGGAGAACAGTGGAGAAATAACTCCAGAAAGAATGAAGAGACGGAGCCAAAGCAAAAGCAACATCCAGCTGTGGATGTGACTGGTGATGGAAGTAAAGTCCAATGCTGTAAAGAGCAATATTGCATAGGAACATGGAATGTTAGGTCCATGAATCAAGCCAAACTGGATGTTCAAACAGGAGATGGCAATAGTGAATGCCGACATTTTAGGAATCAGTGAACTAAGATGGACTGGAATGGGTGAATTTAACTCAGATGACCATTATATCTGCTACTGTAGGCAAGAATCCCTTAGAGGAAATGGAGTAGCCATCATGGTCAACAAAAGAGTCTGAAATGCAGTACTTGGATGCAATCTCAAAAATGACAGAATGATCTCTGTTCATTGCCAAGGCAAACCAATGAAATATCACAGTAATCCAAATCTATGTCCCAACTAGTAATGCTGAAGAAGCTGAAGTTGAACAGTTCTATGAAGACTTACAAGACCTTCTAGAGCTAACACCCAAAAACGATGTCTTTTTCATTATAGGGGACTGGAATGAAAAAGTAGGAAGTCAAGAAACACTAGGAGTAAGCAGACAAATTTGGCCTTGGAATACAGAATGAAGCAGGGCAAAGGCTAATAAGAGTTTTGCCAAGAGAATGCACTGGTCATAGCAAACACCCTCTTCCAACAATACAAGAAAAGACTCTACACATGGACATCACGATATAGTCAATAACGAAATCATATTGATTTTATTCTTAGGAGCCAAAGATGGAGAAGATCTATACAATCAGCAAAAACAAGACCAGGCTCAGATTATGAAATCCTTATTGACAAATTCAGATTTAAATTGAAGAAAGTAGGGAAAACCACTGGACCATTCAGGTATGACATAAATCAAATCCCTTATGATTATACAGTGGAAGTGACAAATAGATTCAAGGGATTAGATATGATAGACAGAGTGCCTGAAGAACTACGGATGGAGGTTCATGACATTGTACAGAAGGCATGGATATAGACCATTCCCAAGTAAAAGAAATGTAAAAAGGCAAAATTGTTGTCTGATGAGCTATTTGAAAATAGTTGAGAAAAAAAGAGAAGCAAAAGGGAAAAGGGAAAAAGAAAGATATACCCATTTGAATGCAGAGTTCCAACGAATAGCAAGGGGAGATGAGAAAGACTTCCTCAGTGATCAATGCAAAGAAAAAGAGGAAAACAACAGAATGGAAAGACTAGAAATCTCTTCAAGAAAATTGGAGATACCAAGGGAACATTTCATGCAAAGATAGGCTCAATAAAGGACAGAAATGGTATGGACCTAACAGAAGTAGATGATTCTAAAAAGAGGTGGCAAGAATACACAGAAGAACTATACAAAAAAGATCTTAATTACCCAGATAACCACAATATGTGATCACTCACCTAGAGACAGACACCCTGGAATGCAAAGTCAGGTGGGCCTTAGAAAGCATCACTACAAACAAAGCTAGTGGAGGTGATGGAATTTCAGTTGAGCTATTTCAAATCCTGAAGATGATGCTGTGAAAGTTTTGCACTCAATGTGACAGCGAATTTGGAAAACTCAGCAGTGGCCACAGGACTGGAAAAGGTCAGTGTTCATTTCAATCCTGAACAAAGGCAATGTAAAAGGGTGCTCAAACTACATCACGATTGTACTTATCAGTCCATGGGGTCACTAAGAGTCGGACACGACTGAACAACTTCACTTTCATTTTTTACTTTCATGCATTGGAGAAGGAAATGGCAAGCCACTCCAGTATTCTTGCCTGGAGAATCCCAGGGACAGGGAAGCCTGGTGGGCTGCCATCTATGGGGTCGCACAGAGTCGGACATGACTGAAGCGACTTAGCAGCAGCAGCACACGCTAGTAAAGTAATGCTCAAATTTCTACAAACCAGGCTTCAATAGTACATGAACCATGAAGTTCCAGATGTTCAAGCTGGATTTAGAAAAGGCAGAGGAACCAGAGATCAAATTGCCAACATCCGTCAGATCACTGAAAAAGCAAGAGAGTTCCTGAAAAGCATGTACTTCTGCTTTATTGACTATGCCAAAACCTTTGAGTGTGTGGATCACAACAAACTGTGGAACATTATTAAAGAGATGGGAATACTGGACCACCTAACTTGACTCCTGAGAAATCTATGGTGTTCAGGAAGCAACAGTTAGAGCTGGACATGGAAAAACAGACTGGTTCCAAATAAGGAAAAGAGTACCAAGGCTATATGTTGTCAACCTGTTTATTTAACTTATATGCAGAGTACATCATGAGAAATGCTGGACTGGTTGAAGCACAAGCTGAAATCAAGATTGCTGGGAAAAAATATCAATAACCTCAGATACACAGATAACACCACTCTTATGGTATAAATTGAAGAAGAACTAAAGAGTCTCTTGATGAGAGTGAAAGAGGAGAGTTAAAAAGTTGGCTTAAAACTCAACATTCAGAATACTAAGATCTTGGCATCCAGTCCTATCACTTCATGGCAAATAGATGAGGAAAAAATGGAAACAGTGACAGACTTTATTTTCTTGGGTTCCACAATCACTGCAGATGGTGATTGCAGCCATGAAATTAAAAGATGCTTGCATCTTAGAAGAAAAGCTATGACCAATCTAGAGAGTGTATTGAAAAGCAGAGACATTACTTTGCCAACAAAGGTCTGTCTAGTCAAGGCTATGGTTTTTCCAGTGGTCATGTATGGATGTGAGAGTTGGACTATAAAGAAAGCTGAGTGCCAAAGAACTGATGCTTTTGAACTGTGGTGTTGGATAAGACTCTTGAGAGTCCCTTGGACTGCAAGGAGATCCAACCAGTTCATCCTAAAGGAGATCAGTCTGGGTGTTCATTGGAAGGACTGATGCTGAAGCTGAAACTCCAATACTTTGGCCATCTCATGCGAAGAGTTGACTCATTGGAAAAGACCCTGATGCTGGGAGGGATTGGTGGCAGGAGAAGGGGAGGACAGAGGATGAGATGACTGAATGGCATCACTGAGTTGATGGACAGGGAGGCCTGGTGTGCTGTGATTCATGTTGTCACAAAGAGTCAGACACAACTGAGCTACTGAACTGAACTGAACTGAACTGAATTATAAAGATTAAAACCAAGTGGTCAAAGGCTATCTTATTTCCAAAGAGAAATGAGTTATAGCAGAAGTTAGGGACAGGGCCGTTTTTATTTTCAAAAGAGAAAGTTTTCACTGCCGAATTCTTTGGAAAATTTTCAATGTATTGCAACATAAAACATGGAAGAGCTTGTTTTGTCCTAATCTTTCTTTTTAAGATATGCCACTGTTATTTGATCTTCTTGTTCATTAAATCTGCAAGTTCCTAACACCCCTCTTTGCTTTTGGTAGGTGAGCAGTTCAGTGAATCTTTTAGGCTGAATTATAGCAAAACATCCCCAAATGATAGAATTAGTTAATCTGCTAGAAGAGAAATTTAATATTAAACTTTGATAATTCAGTAAAAAATCATAATTGTTTTAATTTTATTGACACAAAATTGTTCTTCCTGGTGAAAATTAGCCAACAATTTAATTTTCTTTTTTATACTGAACCTTGTCATTTTTTTAAGTAATGAAAACCACCAACATTCAAGAGGACACTTGTTTTGTCTACTTGATATAGGCATTAATCTAAAATAGCTTGTAAATTATTTAGATGTTATAAAAATACAAGGATGAGGCTAGTCCATGCATTATGACATATAGTGAGGGGATTTTAGCTGCCAGAAACTTCTTCTGGGTCTGAGTTTTAGAATAATATTGTGGTACACGCTTTGTTGATGCATTAATAGCGTAGGATCTAGTACAAGACTGTTCATGCTGGAACACAGTCAGAATCTATTTGTGGAATCAAGGCAAGATCAACGAGCACAGTGAAGGGCTTATTCTACTATTAGCCATTTTCTTGATGAGAATGAGGTTAGACACAGTTGTGGCATAATTGTGTCTAAAATCTTACTTAGCCCTGAAAGATATTAAATTGAATTTTTGTTTGTTTGTTTGTTTGTTTTGTTTTTTTTTCTTCTTTTTTTTAAAATTTTATTTTATTTTTAAACTTTACAAAATTGTATTAGTTTTGCCAAATATCGAAATGAATCCGCCACAGGTATATATTCTTATAACCTGTTGAGAAAGAAGCTTAGTATAATATTAAGGTGATATTCAACATATAAAAGGAATATTTACAGCCTGGGGTGGGATAAGGAGTTCTCTTCATGACAGTAAATTAGATTGTATTTTGAGACTACCTTAAAAGCTTCTAGAATAAATAGCTTAGAAGGACTGAATTTATCTTTCAGAGGAAGAAAAAAAATTATGGTTGTAATAATTGCCCAATTTGGCTTTTTCAACCTAAGGAAATTATGCATTTTATAGTAGATAAAATGATAGAATTCCCAGAACCATAAAAAAATTCAGAGAGATCTTCCAAAACTATCAATTCAAATGAAATGTTTCACCTAATCACCAATACAGCAGTTTTCATTGTGAGTTAGAGGCTTTCCAGATAGAATATTGGCTCTGGAGACTAAATCCAAAGGCTCCCTTTAGAATCTGTTATGAAAGAATCTGTTTTAATTATTTTGAATTGCTTACAAAAATTCTAAGAATTATCTCTGAATCACTTTATTTGGTTGCATAAATTTATATTTTCTTCCTGATATTTAAACTTTATTTATTTCATGAAGGTTTAGGTAGGCTGGAATTTAATGAAATATGGATACCTCTGGGGATTAACCATGTCATATGGCAGTATCTATTCAATGCTACCTAGGTAAATTTGAGATCTTCACTTCATTTACTGAAGGCTGTTGACTCTTCCAGAGTAAAAGATGAACCAATGTCCTGGTAATAGAGCTATACTGTAACTTTCCAGATCTCTCTCTCCCTCTCTGTTGATTGCTCTTGGATGTCTCAAACCACGTGACATCATATTACCTGTTGAGGAGATAGGATGTGTGAAAAGGATTTGCTAGTTTTATCAAGGGCCTTTGCATATTTCAAGTACTGGCAGCAGAAAATGATGGTGTCTCCATGATAATCTCAGTTTTAGGCAAAGATAATATTAAAAACATTTCACAGGGGGCCCTGTGGAATATAAAAGTCCACATTGTGCTAAGAGTTTGTACACCAGACTTCCAGCACATGTGTGAGCTAGGTATACAAGGTCCTATAGTGAGACACTGGCTTGCTTTCTTGAATCAACTATTGAAAGCTTAAAACTAATGCAATTTTGAGAAACCATTCTAGAGATAACCTATCAGTTCTCTTCAGTTTTCCTTCTTGAGGCAGTTAGTAGAAGTAACACTGACCTGTATAGATTCCAAGATATACAGAATTTCATGGGAGGCATTTAAGGTCATCTGAAGGGTCCACAGGAAGTATTATTTTACTTCCAGAAACTACAGCGTGTTTGCAACTTTCAAGAATAGACTTCTATGCTGTCTAGGCTCCATGCTCTAGATATAGGAAACTTTAATAACACTTTAGGGGCAAACAACAACTAGTGCTTCAGATGGAAAAGAATCTGCCTTCAATGCAGGAGACTCGGGTTCAATCCCTGGGTCTGGAAGAGCCCCTGGAGAAGGAAATGGCAACCCACTCCAGT
The DNA here is from genome assembly GCF_019923935.1 of Bubalus bubalis. Lineage (NCBI taxonomy): Eukaryota > Metazoa > Chordata > Mammalia > Artiodactyla > Bovidae > Bubalus > Bubalus bubalis. The sequence continues at coordinate 60,496,577 of NC_059158.1, forward strand.
ATTCTTGCCTAGACAATCCCATGGACAGAGGAGCATGGTGGGCTATAGTTCAGGGGGTTGCAAAGAGTCAGACACGACTGAGTAACACTTTCACTTTCAACAACACTTTATTCACTACGGAGAACTCAAGGGTCCTTTGCTTATTCCATTTCTGTTGTGAGTCAGGAAACAACCCGCTATGCTGTTACAATTTCAGACCTGGAGTGAAAAGGACAAATCACTTAAAAGCACTATTATCCTTACTTCCTTCCTCTTTGGATTGCCTCTTTTGAAACAGCTACTTGCAATTTGTTTGGATACTCTTCCACATCGCTTGGTTCCTACACTAAATAATGTTTCTTAAAGAGGGGAAGAAATCAGAAACCCCAATTACCAAACTTACCCCCACACATTAGAGCATGTGAGAATTAAGAGGAGACCAGAGACTAGCAGATTATTTGAACAAATTGCTCCATCTGCTTCCAATCTACAAGCACAAACACTCTCAGCTATTCCTGTTTCAGTTCACCAGAATTTCTAGAATTCAAGAGTTGTGCTGGTTTGACCTGAAGGTGAAAAAGCCAAGTTAGGGTCATACCTAAATGTCTTTTCAAATAAGATATTGGAGGAATCTATTTCCCCCCTTCCTTTCCTCATCTCTATAACCCTTGTCTACCCTCAAAAAGGTGTAATATTTTAAATTATGATGTAATCTTTTTAAAGATGTAAACTTTTAAATCTACGAAGTTCCTTAATGAAATAACTGACTGCTACTGCTGCTGCTAAGTCGTTTCAGTTGTGTCCAACTCTGTGTGACCCCACAGACGGCAGCCCACCAGGCTCCGCCCTCCTTGGGATTCTCCAGGCAAGAACACTGGAGTGGGTTGCCATTTCCTTCTCCAATGCATGAAAGTGAAGTGAAGTCGCTCAGTCGTGTCTGACTCTTCGAGACACCATGGGCTGCAGCCTACCAGGCTCCTCCGTCCATGGGAGTTCCCAGGCAAGAGTACTGGAGTGGGGTGCCATTGCTTGCTGACTAGTGTCGTAGAAAAGGCATTTCAGGATTTATTGCTGTATCCTTTGATTCATCTCCTTCTAGCTGTGACATTGATTGATATTTATAAAATCCCTAAGTCTCTACTGGCAGCTATGGTTATTTTAGAGCATATAATCAAAGAAGTGTGGGTGAAAGTATGTAGGAAGAAAAAAATGTCTTGACTTTTTTTTTTTTCCAAAATGATGTTAATAATAGCAATTACAAATTCAAGGGAAAGATTTGAGCAAACAGAATTTCTTATCTAATGTTTTTAAACCCAAAGTTTGTCTCGGTTATTTTTTTTTTTCTTTCCTGTTTTTTTCTGTTTTGCAAGTTGGCACCAAGGATGTATTTTAGCTACCACAATAATAGATCATTTTTGACTGACTCTGATTATCATTCCACATGGCAAAGTAGTGAGATTATAGTCTGGTATTAAGGATCTTGTCATTTTACACTTTTAGAAGTTCTGAGATAAAGAATTAAGGCATCTACTAAACATCAATCATTTTTAAAGTTGATAGTCATTTTAATGGCAATCTTAACAGAATCTTTCCTTTTAAAGACACATGCATGATCATATCTTTCTAGGTGTTAAAAGCAGTTACTTGATAAACATATTGACAAGGGAATTCTAACAGCCATAAAAAATAAGGCCCTGATCATCAGCCAAATAAATTAAGTTCTGCTCTCAGTTAGGTCATTTGTTTTCCTGTTCAAGTCATTCCAGAATTTGCAGCCAAGTAGCTGGATAACATTGCAATGTAGCCATACAATTATAGTCAGCAAAAATATTCCTAAAACAATTCAATAAAAATCATTTGCTGTAAACTTTAGAAAAACATAATTACATTGGATTTTCAAATAGGTGAAATATAAACTTAAAGATTTCTATTCCCTTTCAAATTGCTGCTATAACAAATATGTTGCAACACCAGTCCTTTGGGGAAGGAGTTGATTTTCAAGGTTCTGATATACAGCTGGGATATGTTTGCTAGTTAAGCCTTGATTTAAGATACACTTTGGTTCAAACTCCACCCATTCTAAGATCTCAATTAAAAATACTGAGGTAAGTCTGGGAAGTCCTGTAAAGAACTGGGCAAAACTTATTTTAAGGGCTAATTAGCTCTGGAAAGGTGAAGCACTATCTTAAATTACCACTCCCCTGGAACTTTTCTAAACAATTAGTACCCACTTGGCATGTTTAAGATCCCATAAATCAAGAGCACTAGAAACCGGAGCTAACCCAGTCCTGCAATTTGGAATGTAGAGGCCTCTTCGGTGACTGATGATGTTACTTTTATAAAACTTGTCAAAGATCCAGAATCACAAAGCTGGAGTATAGAAATCAGATCCTCAGGGCTCTCCCATGCATTTGTGCTGTGCCAGGAAGAGGAAAAACCCACAAATAGAATTCAAGAAAGTAGAGTATAAAACAGAAACACACACAGCTAGAGATGACATAGACAAGTTTAGTTTTGTGTGTTTCTGTTTTATAAAACACTTGTTTTTTAAAAACAAGTGGAGCAAGTGTTGCTGGGATTAGGAACTGGCAGAGAACAGACATGGAGAGGAGGCAGACAGTACAGTATAGAATGCATTTTGCAGGCATTCATTTAAGCAATTTCACATCCTCTTTTTTGCAGTCTTTTGTACTTCCTACAGGATAAAATGGTGTGTGCCCCCGGATTTTATGGCATTTATTGGACCGCCATGGTTCCAGTGCTGGCATGGACACTCACTAGTTGTGCACACCTATGTCAAGAGTCTTAAATAATTCTGTATAGAAACTTAACACATTTAGTTTCCTTATCTTCAGTTCAGTTTAGTTCAGTCGCTCAGTCGTGTCCGACTCTTTGCGACCCCATGAATCGCAGCACGCCAGGCCTCCCTGTCCATCACCAACTCCTGGAGTTCACTCAGACTCACTCAGACCCATTGAGTCAGTGATGCCATCCAGCCATCTCCTTATCTTAAATACATCCAATTATAATGTGTGTCTCATAGGGCTATTGGAAGTATTAAATTAATTGTTAACATAGTTGAAGCACAGAGAACAATGCCTAATCATTAAGTCCCCAGTAAGTGGTGGCATTAATAGTTATTATTGATGCTAATAGCTTTACATGTCAAGGTAAATGATAGGTATTCATTGACATATAATGAGTTAATATCTCAATATATTTTTCAATTTATGTTTTTTCTTTTCCCTCAAAAATCTTGCTTTGCTTGTTCTATAAGAATGAAATTGATGTAAGAATTTAACAAATGCTTTTGAACTGTGTTGCTGGGGAAGACTCTGGAGAGTCCCTTGAACAGCAAGGAGATCAAGCCCATCAATCCTAAAGGAAATCAACCCTGAATATTAATTGGAAGGACTGATGCTAAACCTAAAGCTCCAATACTTGGAATACCTGATGTGAAGAGCCAAGTCACTGGACTCACTGGAAAAGACTCAGTGGAAAAGGAAAGACTGAAGGCAAAGGAGAAGAGGGCAGCAGAGGATGAGATGGTTGGATGGCATCACCAACTCAATGGACATGAATCTGAGCAAACTCCAGGAGACAGTGAAAGACAGGGAAACCTGGAGTGCTACCGTACATGGGGTCGCAAAGAGCCAGACATGACTGAGCACGCACACACACATACACACACACATGCAAAATGTAGGGGGAAGATTTAATAAATAATAAAGAAAGAAAATATGCTCAAGGAATTTGTTATTTATTGCAGTTTAAGGACCAGTCATCATTATTTTAATCAGAAAGTATTAATGAGAATTTCTCTATGAAGTAAATACAAAGAAACTGTATTTCAGGTAATATGATATTAGAAAAGTAAGTTTCAAGACTAGAATGGTACAGTCTCAAAAATGTACAGATTTTCTTAATTTACACTATCCTGTTTTTAATAGCATTCAAGATTTATATTTGATCCAGTTGTAGTGATGCCTTAAAAAGTATGTGGATACATTAAGGAGAGATTAGACTCACAAAGATAAGTAAGGTCTTGACCATCACCAGATGGTCAATACTGAAATCAGATTGATTATATAATATTCTTTGTAGCCAAAGATGGAGAAGCTCTATACAGTCAGCAAAAACAAGACCAGGAGCTGACTGTGGCTCAGATCATGAACTCCTTATTGCCAAATTCAGACTTAAATTGAAGAAAGTAGGGAAAACCGCTAGACTATTCAGGTATGACCTAAATCAAATCCTTTACAATTATAGAGTAGAAGTGAAATAGATTCAAGGGATTAGATGTGATAGAAAAAGTGCCTGAAGAACTATGAAAGAGTTTCATGACATTGTACAGGAGGCAGGGATCAAGACCATCTCCAAGAAAAAGAAATGTAAAAAGGCAAAATGATTGTCTGAGGAGGTGGTAAAAACAGCTGTGAACAGAAGAGAAGTAAAAGGCAAAGGAGAAAAGGAAAGATATACCAATTTGAATGAAGAGTTCCAAAGAATGGCCAGGAGAGACAAGAAAGCCTTCCTCATCAATCAATGCAAGAAAATAGAGGAAAACAATAGAATGGTCAAGTCTAGAGTACTCTTCAAAAAAATCAGAGATACCAAGGGAACATTCATGCAAAGATTGGCTCAATAAATGACAGAAATGATAAGGACCTAATGGAAGCAGAAAATATTAAGAAGAGGTGGCAAGAATACACAGAAGAACTATACAAAAAAGATTTTAATGACCCAGATAATCATGATGGTGTGATCACCAATGTAGAGCCTGACATTCTACAATGCAAAGTCAAGTGAGCCTTAGGAAGCATCACTACAAACAAAGCTAGTGGAGGTGATGGAATTCAAGTTGAACTATTTTAAATCCTAAAAGATGATGTTGTGCAAGTGTACACTCAATATGCCAGCAAATTTGGAAAACTCAGAAGTGGCACAGGACTGGAAAAGGTCAGTTTTCATTCCAATCCCAAAGAAAGGCAATGCCAAAGAATGCTCAAATTACCATGCAGTTGAACCATTCACACACTAGTAAAGTAATGCTCAAAATTCTCCAAGCGAGGCTTCAACAGTGCATGAACTGTGAACTTCCAGATGTTCAAGCTGGATTTAGAAAAGGCAGAGGAACCAGAGATCAAATTGCCAACATCCACTGGATTATTGAAAAAGCAAGAGAGTTCCAGAAAAACATCTACTTCTGCTTTATTGACTATGCCAAAGCCTTTGATTATGTGGACCACAGCAAACTTTGGAAAATTCTGAAAGAGATGGGAATACCAGACCACCTGACCTGCCTCTTGAGAAATCTATATATAGGTCATGAAGCAACAGCTAGAACTGGACATGGAACAACAGACTAGTTCCAATTAGGGAAAGGAGTACATCAAGGTTGTATATTGTCACCCTGCTTATTTAACTTATATGCAGAGTACATCATGAGAAACGCTGGGGTGGCGGAAGCACAAGCTAGAATCAAAATTGCGGGGAGAAATATCAATAACTTCTCATATGCAGACACCACCACCCTTATGGCATAAAGTGAAGAAGAACTAAAGAGCCTTTTGATAAAAGTGAAAGAGCAGAGTGAAAAAGTTGGCTTAAAACTCACCATTCAGAAAACTAAGATCATGGCATCTGGTCCCATCACTTCATGGCAAGTAGATGGGGAAACAGTAGAAACAGTGACAGACTTTATTTTCTTGGGCTCCAAAATCACTGCAGATGGTGACTCCAGCCATGAAATTAAAAGACTCTTGCTCCTTGGAAGAAAAGCTATGACCAACCTATACAGCATATTAAAAAGCAGAGACATTACTTTGCCAACAAAGGTTTGTCTAGTCAAAGCTATGGTTTTTCCAGTGGTCATGTGTGGATGTGAGAGTTGGAGTATAAAGAAAGCTGAGCACTGAAGAATTGATGCTTTCTAACTGTAGTGTTGGAGAAGACTCCTGAGACTCCCTTGGACTGCAAGGAGATCCAACCAGTCCATCCTAAAGAAGATCAGTCCTGGGTGTTCACTGGAAGGAATGATGCTGAAGCTCAAACTCCAATACTTTGGCCACCTGATGTGAACAACTGACTTATTTGAAAAGACCCTGATGCTGGGAAAGATTGAGGGCAAGAGGAGAAGGGGACAACAGTGGATGAGGTGGTTGGATGGCATTAACGCCTCAGTGGACATGAGTTTGAGTAAACTCCAGGATTTAGTGCTGGACAGGGAGGCTTGGCATGCTGCAGTCCATGGGGTCACAAAGAGTCAGACATGATTGAGCAACTGAACTGAACTGAACTTAAGGTCTTGAAAATAAGTCCTACCTATGTAAAAAGACAAGGAGTTAAGATTAGTTGGGTGAACTAAGTCTAGAGTGTAAATTAAGAAGAAAAAAATATTCTTTCTACAGAAGTGCTATCCAGTCCTGTGACTTTACTGAGAATTCTAGAAATCAAGAAATCTGTATAGAATAAAAATCAGTAGGCATAATATGCTCCCTGACAATAGCCTGAGGAACTTTTGTCCATATCCCTAAGTGTGGTTTCTTTTTAAACGTATGGATGGATTACTGAGAATGACTGAAACTACTCCCAGTTCAGAACTGAGGAGTTCTTCAATAATCAGAACACTTTTGGTTGGCAATAACTAAAAACCTGACTTGAATTCGCCTAAATAACTTACTGGCTCATGTAACTGAAGTAGGTCACACAAGGCTCAGTGATATCATTAAGGGTTCAGTTTCTATCTCTGATTTACCTTAAATTACATTGAGTTTATTTTGAATGATGTTCCTCTGGTGACCCCAGGTTTCGAGGATACATTGTTCTTTGGTTATATCATCATTCATAGCAATTCCCTTGGTTTCATACTGAATTGAGTCAACTTAGTCAGATGCCACAAACAGAACCAATCCCTGGAAACAGGAAAAGAGGTGCTGCTTGGCTTACCTGAGGACACTTGCTCTAAAAATGGAGCTGGGAAGATTCAGTTTCCCCAGAAGCACATCTTCATCAAATAAAAATCTCGAACTTACTACAGAAGAGTTCGAGTAGATGCCAAGAAAGCACTAACAAATGCTCCATCAAGGTCCCATTGTGCAAAAGTGGACTTTAATTTCTCCTTGGTAGCTTTAGCAAGGTGGGATGAATTGAGAAAGTAGCACTGACATTTATACATTACCATGTGAAAATAAATAGCTAGTGGGAAGCTGATATATAACACAAGGAGCCTAGCCTGGTGCTCTATGATGACCTAGAGGGGTGGGATGGGGTGGTGGTGGGAGGGAGGCTCAAGAGGGAGGAGATAATTGTGACTGATGTGCTATTGTATGGCAGAAACCAGCACAACATTGTAAAACAATTATCTTCCAATATAAATAAACAAAATGCTAGATTGCCACCCCCTACTCTTGATACTGCTGCTGCTGCTAAGTCGCTTCAGTCATGTCTGACTCTGTGCTACCCCATAGACGGCAGTCGACCAGGCTCTGCTGTTCCTGGGCTTCTCCAGGCAAGAACACTGGAGTGGGTTGCCATTTCCTTCTCCAACTCATGAAAGTGAAAAGTGAAAGTGAAGTTGCTTAGTCATGTCCGACTCTTAGCGACCCCATGGACTGCAGCCTACCAGGCTCTTCTGTCCATGGGATTTTCCAGGCAAGAGTACTGGAGTGGGTTGCCATTGCCTTCTCCGACTCTTGATACAAAGGCATATTATTAAGGTCCATGATTGTAGTCTAAATCTGTGATAAGCTAGAAGGTACAGTGTAGAGAACTCTAGAGATATTATTGGGAAACCCGGGGCCTAGCCCTGCCTGCATTGCTTAATAACAGTTAAAATTCAACAAGTCACTTAATTTTCCTAAGTGATTATCAGGTTTTTCCTGATACATGAGAATTAATTAGGTGATTTATTTTTATTGTAAAGTAGGTAATACTATATAAATAAGGGAAAGACTGTTTTAAACATTTGATTTTTTCATTGTCTGGTTTAAAAATTGTTCTGAAATGAATGTTTCTAAGAGGTCACTGTGTTAACACTTAGAGCTTGTCAAGGTTTCATTGACTATGAGTCTTGGAAATGTTTGCTTTCCTAAATGAACTCCACATGTAGGATACTAAATTTATTATGTTGCTGTTAGTTTTATTTCAGAAATTATAAAGTACTCTCAAAAATCATGCTCAATATCTCCTCTTTATAGGGGATTTTAGTACCCTTGCACCTTGATTTCTTTGTTCTTTCTGTTAAGTTTGAAATATAGCACAGTGGAAAAGAATAGAGGTAGGATGGTGTTCAATAAAGGTTTTTCCCATAACTCAGAGCTCAAGAAATAAATCAATGTCATTGGCTAAGTGAAGGTCAATATCAAACAATTCACAGGAAGGTAATGAGCCATTTTAGACTGCTATTCAAATACAAATTATCTAGTTTGATAAAGTTGTATCATTTGCATTAAATCATATAAGATAATTCTATTATTTCAAATATTATTTGGGAAAATATTGTTTTTTGATCCCTTGGGGGCATTAAGCTTATTTCACTGTATTAATTTAAAGGCTTATATTTAGAACTGTTACTATCAGTTATTAAAATGGTTTAAGACTAAATATCCATTTGTGTGTGCTCACATACTCCCCATTGCTTCAATACTTCTCCCCATGAATTCAGATGAAGTTAAAATATAATCTTTTCTATTATGCAGTTATTTAAAAAGTTAGAAATTATTATAACATTTCTATTTGACATCCACCACTCTACATTTGGAGAAGGAAATAGCAATCCACTCCAGTATTCTTGCCTGGGAAATCCCATGGACAGAAGAGCCTGGTGAGCTACAGTCCATGGAGCTGCAAGAGTTGGACATGACTGAGTGACTAAACCACCACTCTACATTAGATTATTTTGAAGAGACTAATGCTAGAATTTATTCATCCATTAGGATTCCCTTTTCATACTGTTCATGGGGTTCTCAAGGCAAGAATAATGAAGTGGTTTGTCATTCCATTCTCCTTTCTTTATTTTTTGGGCTCCAAAATCACTGCAGATGGTGACTGCAGCCATGAAATTAAAAAGACGTTTGCTCCTTGGAAGAAAAGCTATGACCATCCTAGAGAGCATATTAAAAAGCAGAGATGTTACTTTGCCAACAAAGGTCCATCTAGTCAAAGCTTTGGTTTTTCCAGTAGTCATGCACGGATGTGAGAGTTGGACTATAAAGAAAGCTGAGCTCCGAAGAATTGATGCTTTTGAACTGTGGTGATGTTGGAGAAGACTCTTGAGAGTCCCTTGGACTGCAAGGAGATCAAGCCAGTCCATCCTAAAGGAAATCAGTCCTGAATATTCATTGGAAGGACTGATGCTGAAGCTGAAGCTCCAATACTTTGGCCACCTGGTGTGAAGAGCTGACTCATTAGAAAAGACCCTGATGCTGGGCAAGATGGAAGGCAGGAGAAGGAGACGACACGGGATGAGATGGTTGGATGGTATCACTGACCAGAGGGACATGAGTTTGAGTAAGCTCCTGGAGTTGTTGATGGACAGGGAAGCCTGGTGTGCTGCAATCCATAGGATCGGAAGGAGTGTGACATGCATGGCTAAGGGACTGAACTGAACTGATTAGGATTCTATGAGAGCTCAGTTGGTAAAGAATCCACCTGCAATGTGGGAGACCTGGATACGATCCCTGAGTTGGGAAGATCCCCTGGAGAAGGGAAAGGCTACCTATTCCAGTATTCTGGCCTAGAGAATTCCATGGACTGTAAAGTTTATGGCATTGCAAAAAGTCCGATGCCACTTTCACTTCATTCATTCATTGTGTATTTAAACACTGTTAAGTAAAATGCATTGCTCTAAATGAATTTAGATATAAAATTTCATAAGAAATCATTCATGCTTTTATGGATTTAGAATCAGGCACAGATATAAAACCATTATATGCGAGGTTTGTGATATGAGTGGTAGATAAGTATTGAGGAAGTGCTGGACAAACACTGGGGAAGCAGACATTTCCATCTTTAACCCAGGAGAAAGAGCTCATGCAGACAGTGAACACTTAGTTGTGAGGTTCACGTGTGGTGATCCGTGTGGAAAGCACATTCTCAGCAGAGGAAAGCTGATGAGTAAACCTGCAAAGGCAGGAAAATATGAGTGTTGGTGTGGACTCACCAGCTGGTGGCCCGCTGGCTTACTTTGGCCTGGAGAGATGTTTTTATTTGTCCCGTAACATAATTAAAATTCTTCAGAATTGTTGCCAACATTAAAAAGCAGAGAAATGATGAATTCTAGTCTCTTGTACTCTTGCCTGGAAAATCCCATGGATGGAGGAGCCTGGTGGGCTACAGTCCATGGGGTCGCTAAGAGTCGGACACGACTGAGCGACTTCACTTTCACTTTTCACTTTCATGCACTGGAGAAGGAAATGGCAATCCACTCCAGTGTTCTTGCCTGGAGAATCCCAGGGATGGGGGAGCTGGTGGGCTGCCATCTATGGGGTCACACAGAGTCGGACACGACTGAAGCGACTTAGCAGCAGCAGTCTCTTGTGAAAAACCAAAGTTTTAGCTATATCTCATATTAGACATTATTATATCTCAGAGAAGGCAATGGCACCCCACTCCAGTACTTCTGCCTGGAAAATCCCATGGACGGAGGAGCCTGGTAGGCTGCAGTCCATGGGGTTGCTAGAGTCGGACAGAACTGAGCAACTTCACTTTCACTTTTCACTTTCATGCATTGGAGAAGGAAATGGCAAGCCACTCCAGTGTTCTTGCCTGGAGAATCCCAGGGACTGGGGAGCCTGATGGGCTGCCATATATGGTATCGCACAGAGTCGGACATGACTGAAGTGTCTTAGCAGTAGCAGCACATTACAATATTCCAACAACCCCCACACAGCAATTATTTGGAGCTAAGAAGCTGCTGTTTCATCCTAAAGGAGAAATTGCCTCCATTTCTGAAAATAACTGACCTTTTCATTGCCTTATGTTACTTGCTTTGTTCATATAATTGAGTTAGCTGCCCCTAGCCAGGATTACAAAAGTTAATGCTGCATAGAGTTGACTTATGTCTCTGTTTTAGAATATATTAAGACCTGTAACATTTACTGTAAATAATATATGTTCCACAAAAAAAAAAAAAAAAAAAAACTTGACTATTTTAAGGAGATTAAAAATGAAGTTTCCTTCAGATTTTTTTAATCAGATTTGTCTTATTTTATGTTGCACTTACTATCACTAATAAAATAAAGGTTTTCTATAATCTCCATTTTTATTTTTTTATTTTTTTTTTTAATTTTATTTTATTTTTAAACTTTACATAACTGTATTAGTTTTGCCAAATATCAAAATGAATCCGCCACAGGTATACATGTGTTCCCCATCCTGAACCCTCCTCCCTCCTCCCTCCCCATTCCATCCCTCTGGGTCGTCCCAGTGCACCAGCCCCAAGCATCCAGTATCGTGCATCGAACCTGGACTGGCAACTCGTTTCATACATGATATTTTACATGTTTCAATGCCATTCTCCCAAATCTTAATCTCCATTTTTAAAAGTAAATTAACTATTGGGAAATATTTTCAGAATGCCAACAATTTGAAAATATATTTAACCAACTCAGTACATGTTATTGATTTTGTGTTTAATGTAAAGATGATGGGTGAGCTGTGTTGTACAGTCTAAGCTTTGGATTATGTAAACTGATAATTGGGAAATTTATATATTCCTATTTCTTTTTATGCATCTCCTCACCAAAAAGTTCACTGCTATTTCTTTATTTTTTTTTTTCAGAACCAGGGGATCAGCATGAAATTTTGACATAATTAATCCTTTACAGGATAACAAGTTGTGAAGAATTGGCCTATGTTGGCCAGCTTTGTCTCATGGAAGTGATTTATACACTTGTCTTAAAAACAAATCTGCTCAATTGTAAACTAAACGTTTACCTTATATATAAGTTTAATTCTTCTCAAGTTCAAATGCATATTTAGATCTTGATTTTCATAGGTTCCGTTTGATTTGTAACCCAAGAAACAACTACTTAGAATAAATTCAGTGTTAGTGATACTGGTAACATGTAATGATCATTACATATTGTATAGTATGTCTCCATAATTCATAATGTGCTTTCAATCTGCAATAGTAACTATTCCTTTGGACACTTAACTGGAAAAAGTGAGTATAGGCTTAATTAAGACTGTTTGGTGTGAAATTTCATTGTTATATAAATCCCTTCCTAATTCTTAAAAATTGTGTTTTCAGTTTGCCCATCGATATTTGGTTCTATGTAATAAATATAAACATTTAAAGGTATTTCTATTTTTAATGTCAAAATTATTTAATAATTTCTATGTTAGGTATTCTTCTAAGCATTTCATATAAATTAACTTCTTACATAGTAACAACCATCTTACCATGTTGGTAAGTAATGAGTAACTCCACTATATAGATGAGGAAACTGAATCATGGAGAAGCTAACATTTTTGCTCAGAGACACATAGTATGGAATGGAATAGACATCACTTCCAGATGATCCATCTCAGAACCCATGCTCTTCACCTCTAAGGCCTGGTAGTACAGACAGGAATGATCTCTTTAATCTTAAAGTTCTGATGCGATTGACATACTTCACATATTTAGTCTTTTTTAGAAATACTAAAATTTCCAATGCCATGCTGTGCTGACTCTGCAAAGCTATTTCTAATGTTCTCCATTTTTAATAGGGCCACGTGAACTACTCATGATATACCTCCTTTCTCATGCGCCCCATGCTGAGAGTTAACAGAGAGTCAGTTCAGTTCAGTCGCTCAGTCGTGTTCGACTCTAAGCGACCCCATAAATTGTAGCACACCAGGCTTCCCTGTCCATCACCAACTCCCGGAGTTCACCCAAACTCATGTCCATCGAGTTGGTGATGCCATATAGCCATCTCATCCTCTGTCATTCCATTCTCCTCCTGCCCCTAATTCCTCCCAGCATCAGGGTCTTTTCCAATGAGTCAACTGCTTGCATGAGGTGGCCAAAGTATTGGAGTTTCAGCTTTAGCATCAGGCCTTCCAATGAACACCCAGGACTGATCTCTTTTAGAATGGACTTGTTGGATCTCCTTGCAGTCCAAGGGACTCTTGAGAGTCTTCTCCAACACCACAGTTCAAAAGCATCAATTCTTCGGTGCTCAACTTTCTTCACAGTCCAACTCTCACATCCATACATGACCACTGGAAAAACCATAGCCTTGACTAGATGGACCTTTGTTGGCAAAGTAATATCTTTGCTTTTTAATATGCTATCTACATATAGATAACTATTTCTTTTTCCTTATAAAAACAAGCGTATAATATATGGGATTCCAAAAAAGTGTTGTATATTTATTTTAATCCTGGAAGATTTAGAGGGAAAGCTTGATTCTCCTTAAGCTCAGTGTAGATCTAATTCTTTCATGCTTTATTTCTTAATATAATTTAAATTTAGTAGTATCTCACAGGATTCTCTCAAAGAAGATTCATGTGCTTGAAATAAAATCTGAAAGATGATTTGCATGAAATTGTCACATTAATGGGCTATATGGTGATAGATTTTGGGGCTTCCCAGGTGGCTCAGTGAGTAAAGAACCAACCTGCAATGTAGGAGACACAGGTTCAATCCCTTTGTCAGGAAGATTCCTTGGAGGAGGGCATGGCAACCCACTCTAGTGTTCTTGCCTGAAGAATCCCACCGACAGAGGAGCCTGGCAGGGTACAGTCCATAGGGTCTCAAAGAGTCAGACACGACTGAAGAGACTGAGCACACACACACGCAAGTGATAGATGATTTTATAATCTGTTCTTTGACACATTTTAAATGGTCAATATCCTCCCACACACATATTCACACACACTTGTCAGAAGTCACTGATCTTCTGTTACAGTAACAGAGAACAGAGAGAGGACAAATAATGTCAGTAAATAAATGCTTTATCAAATGCTGAGAAATGGACCTACTGAAAACTTAAGGGCTTAAATCAAAATTACTCATTTTTGTTTATCAATCTTCAATTTGAGCAAGACTCAACAGGAAGAACCCATTGCTACTCCACTCAATGTCACCTGAGGCAGCCTAAAGGTTGGGGAGCAGAGTCATGTGTGGTACCATTTACTCATACATTTGGGAACTGATGTTGCTGTTCACTAGAACATTAGCTGGGCCTTTGGCCAGAACATTTGCATACTGTCTTTACATGTGACTTTCTATGCTTACAAAATGCAGCCAAGAGTCCAAGGAAAAGCATGATAAGGGGAAGGCAGCAAGCAGAGCTATATCACCTTTCCAAATTAGCCTTAAAAGACATCAAGGTCCTTCCACATTCTATCACTCAAGAGCAGTTTATTAAAGTCAGCTAATAATCTGGGATGGAAACTTACATTCTACCCATTGATGGGAGAAGTGTCAGAGAAATAATGAACTTTAGGTTTTTTTTTAGCAGCATTCCTGAGTAATGAGGTACAATAAAATGCACATGTTAGAAGTATAAGTTGATAGGTATTACTTTTAGGTATTCTTTTACCACATATGTACTCACCTATGAAACCATCACTACAATCAAGATGAAAACAGACATAACACTCAAAGTTTCCTTGTGCTCTTTGTAATACCTCTAACTAACCCTCCTCATCTTGTCCCTCCACATACAGACCTTAGTCTGTTTTCTGTCACCATTGATTAATTAGCACTTTCCAGAACTTCATAAAAATGAAATAATGCAACAGTCTTTTGTCAGACTGGTTTCACTCATAATTATTTTGAGATTGGTCCATGGCTTTACATGTTGTTGTTGTTGCTGTTCATTCCCTAAGTCTTGTATGACTCTTTATGATCCTGTGGACTACAGTATGCCAGACTTCCCTGTCCTTCACTGTCTCACAGAGTTTGCTCAAATTCATGTCCATTGAGTCAGTGATGCTATCTAACCAGCTCATCCTCATCCATTACATGTATCAACAATGAATTATTTTTACTGCTGAGTAGCATTTTACCGGCTGGGTGTACCACAAACTGTATATCCATTTCTGGAGAACCAAGAAAGCCAGTGGTGTAATTCAGTCCTGAATCTGTTCTAAGAATCAGGAGAATTGAAGTCCAAGCACTGGAGAAGACAGAGTTAATAGACTGGCTCTTCATTGATGATAACAGATTTTCATTTTTCATTCTACTGATTCATATACTCAGTTCAGTTCAATTCAGTCACTTAGTCGTGTCCAACTCTTTGCGACCCCATGAATCGCAGCACGCCAGGCCTCCCTGTCCATCACCAACTCCTGGAGTTCACCCAGACTCACGTCCATCGAGTTAGTGATGCCATCCAGCCATCTCATCCTCTGTCGTCCCCTTCTCCTCCTGCCCCCAATCCCTCCCAGCATCAGAGTCTTTTCCAATGAGTCAACTCTTCACATGAGGTGGCCAAAGTACTGGAGTTTTAGCTTTAGCATCATTCCTTCCAAAGAAATCCCAGGGCTGATCTTCTTCAGAATGGACTGGTCGAATCTCCTTGCAGTCCAAGGGACTCTCAAGAGTCTTCTCCAACACCACAGTTCAAAAGCATCAATTCTTCAGCCTTCTTCACAGTCCAACTCTCACATCCATACATGACCACTGGAAAAACCATAGCCTTGACTAGACGGACCTTTGTTGGCAAAGTGATGTCTCTGCTTTTCAACATGCTGTCTATGTTGGTCATAACTTTTCTTCAAAGATTCATATGCTAATCTCTTGCAAAAATACCTTATAGACACATTCAGAAATAATGTTTTACCAGCTATGGGGGTATCCCTCAGCCCACTTGAAATGACATATAATACCAACCCTGACACCATGTTATTTTGGCTTTTTTGTCCAGCATGTATTTATACTCTGCTTGACACTACCATTTAATGTTGTATTGTTTATCTCTCATTTGGTATACTAAAGAAGCACATATGCGTGCGTGCTCAGTCACATCTGACTCTTTGCAACGTTCTCCAGGCAAGAATACTGGAGTGGGTTGTCATTTCCTTCTCCAGGGGATCTTCTGGACCCAGGGATTGAACCAGGATCTTCTGCAACTCTTGCCTTAGCAGGCAGATTCTTTTACCACTGAGCCACGTGGGGAGCCCAAAGTACGCACAGCCCTGGGTTAAAAGAACTCACCCACTTATTAATCTACTTAGGGGTCAGTTTCCTAACACTAAGATATGAATATAGTCATATTCCTCCAGGAAGGTTGAAAGTACTAAATGAAATATACTAGAAACTGCATTTCCAAACTTTAGTGCACCTGTACTTGATTTAAGTTTATTCTATTTCTAAGAATCTGATCATTTCTTCCTTCCAATACTGGAAACTCAAATGATAATTTAAAATATGGTAATCATCCCTCTCTTTTCACATCTTTCATATTTAATTCTTATACAGAGTACATCTTTTAAGTCTCATTTTTTTTTAAATAACAAGCAAAATTTACCCCAGGATTAATTACCACATTTTCTGTTCTCTGACCAAGACTGCAAAGTACTTGTGTTTAAATTAATGATGTCTCATTACTAAACAGGAGCCATTCATGCTTCATGTTGCAAGATAGATCTGTATGATAAACCAAGCCTTAGAAGAAAAAGGGACACTGGTATATAACTGGCATGAAGAGTCCAAATGCAGATGACCAGCCAAAATTTTCCCTTTTTCTCAGTTATTTTGGCATGTAAATGTAGCTTCTTTTAAAGGAGGATTTGATAATGTTATAATACAGTCAATGACTGCTGATGTAATGTGGAATGATACTTATACTTCTGCATAGTTTTATCTATATTAAAATGTTGATTAAATAGAAATTTTATTTCAACTGGTTTTACTGAAATAAAAAGTCACTGTATTTTTCTTATTTTTTTCCTAGATCATTTTTAGCTGAAAATATAAATTCCTTAGGTTAGTAGTGTAAACTAGGTCATGCTACTGAAATGGAGCTTCCCTGAAAGAGTAAATATAAAGAACTTGGAAAGTCACAACTAATTCTGAGATAAAACACTGCTGGTACTATGATAAAATATTTGTCCTGAAGTTATTTTGCTAAGGCATGAATAAAAAAAGATGCAGAAAATATTAAGTTCTTAAAATTTTGTATGCTTGTATGAGCAATATAATTCTTTATGTTTGTTGTAGAGAATAGAAAAAAATTGAAGCTATGATTCTGTCTATATTTATATATGGGTTGGCATCTATGATTGATTGAATGATTGAAAGTTTAAAACAATAAGCATAATGTCCAGTTCATTTCTAACTATCAATCTAGGAAATACTGGCAGAGGTTTATTTCCATAGTCATGTTTCATGTTTCCACAAATACATTTTTTTTTAATAAGGCAAGGAAAAGTTGTTTATTTATATAATTGATAATTTGGAAGGCTGTATGATAGTTTTTTGTTTTATAAACAGCTTGAATGGTAGTTATCATTATTGAGAGTAGTGGATTAGGAAAGAATTAAAAATATTTCAAGTATTGAAATTGACTTTTGAGGCAGCAGTAGTTTGAATTATAGCAACATTTTTGTTGCTATTTTATTTTAGCCCCATTTGAAAATTAAAAAAATACATAAATAAATAGGGCTTCACTAGTGGCTCAGATGGTAAGAATCTGCCTGCAATTCAGGAGGCCCGTGTTCGACCCCTGGGTTAGGATGATGCTCTGGAGAAGGGCATGGCAAATGTGAAAACTTGGAGAGAGAATAAGTAAAGTACAGAGGTAGAAACTGCTGTGTTTCTGCCACTCCAATATTCTTGCCTGGACAGAAGAGTCTGGAAGATTGCAGTGCAAAGGATTGCACAGATTCAGACATGACTGAAGCTACTTAGCATGCACACACAAAGATAAAAATATTTTTGGGTGAGAAAAAAGAAAATGACCAGACTAGGAAGTGACTAGATTTGGGTGAGGAAGACGAATTGAGAAGGCTAAAAGAAATAAACAAAACAAACAAAAAAGCCTTTTTGTTCCAAGGATTAAAAAATACTCAAAGACTGTAAGACAAAGTAAGTATAATACTCTATAATACTTCCATAACTCTTAACTGATCAGTATGACACAGTTGACCAGTATATTTTTCAGAAAATATAAAAAATGGCAATATTTAAAAAAAAATATCCAAAAGTTCCAGGACAACATGCGCTCAATGAAAGTGACATCTCAATAGCTGTATGTGGAAACATCCAGATTTTCTCCATAAGTTAAAACCCAAGATATCATAGATTGACACAAAGTGGGATCTTCTGATGCAGAGAAGGAGGGATGATACAACCCTGTTCTCAAGTCTCCCTTCTCTCTGTGGTTTCTTTTTATTAATGTCACTATCAAGCTTATCTAGGTATAGTCATCCTCTTCAACTATTAAGCTCTTCTCTTTCCATGCTTACCCAAGCAAAACTAAAACCTTGCTTGGAAAATTTTTAAAAAAATTAAAAAAAAATTAAAAAAAAAAAGCTAAGATTGAGTAAAATGATTAAATAAACCAAGAGAGTAATAGTCATCTAGATTAGAGGTAGAAAACTGATGACATATGACCCCTAAGTGTTTCATTTAAACTATAGTGTCTTTTAAGATATGTCTTTGATTTCTAACATTTAAAATTTCACATAAAAGTTCCAAAGAATATATACCTGACTTCTTGGGAATATCAGAAGCACTGGAAACACCGGACTTTGTTCCTACACACCAGCAATTGACTGAACACAGCAGTTTCTACCTCTGTACTTTACTTATTCTCTCTCCAATTTTTCACATTTGCAGTAAAGTCCATTTCATCTAGTCAAATTAGTGGACTGGAGTAGGTTTTATTCTAACTGGGTCAAAACTCTTATAAGAAGGCAGTTAATGTATTGGTGAGAACTGCACTCATCAATACCTTTCTGAGTTTACATCCATACATGACTACTGGAAAAACCGTACCTTTGACAAGATGGGCCTTTGCTGGCAAATTATTATCTCTTCTTTTTAATATGCTATCTAAGTTGGTCATAGCTTTTCTTCCAAGGAGTAAGAGTCTTTTAATTTCATGGCTGTAGTCACCATCTGCAGTGACTTTGGAGCCCAGGAAAACAGTCTATCACGTTTCCATTGTTTCCTCATCTATTTGCCAGGAAGTGATGGAACAGGACGCTATGATCTTTGTTTTTTGAATGTTGAGTTTTAAGACAACTTTTTCACTCTCCTCTTTCACTTTCATCAAGAGGCTCTTTAGTTCCTCTTTGCTTTCTGCCATAAGAGTGGTGTCATCTGCATATCTTAGGTTATTGATATTTCTCCTGGCAATCTTGATTCCAGCCTGTGTTTCATCCAGCCCAACATTCTGCATGATGTACCCTGCATGGAAGTTAAATAAGCAGGGTGACAATGTAAATTCTTGTCATACTTCTTTCCCAATTCAGAACCAATCTGTTGGTATTCCCATCTCTTTAAGAATTTTCCAGTTTGTTGTGATCCATAATTAAAGGCTTTAGTGTAGTCAATGAGGCAGAAGTAGATATTTTTTTGGAATTCTCTTGCTTTTTCTATGATCCAACAGCTGGGCTCCAAAATCACTGCAGATGGTGATTGCAGCCATGAAATTAAAAGATGCTTACTCCTTGGAAGGAAAGTTATGACCAACCTAACAGCATATTAAAAAGCAGAGACATTACTTTGCCAGCAAAGGTCTGTCTAGTCAAAGCTATGGTTTTTCCAGTAGTCATATGTGGATGTGAGAGTTGGACTACAGATAAAGCTGAGCCCTGAAGAATTGAAGCTTTTGAACTGTGTTGGTGTTGGAGAAGACTCTTGAGAGTCCCTTGGACTGAAAGGAGATCCAACCACTCCATTCTAAAGGAGATCAGTCCTGGGTGTTCATTGGAAGGACTGATGTTGAAGCTGAAACTCCAATACTTTGGCTACCTGATGCGAAGAGCTGACTCATTTGAAAAGACCTTGAGGCTGGGAAAGACGGAGGGCAGGAGGAGAAGGGGATGACAGAGGATGAGATGGCTGGATGGCATCACCAACTCTATGGACATGGGTTTGTGTGGACTCTGGGAGTTGGTGATAGACAGGGAGGCCTGGTGTGCTGTGGTTCATGCGGTCGCAAAGAGTCGGACACGACTGAGTGACTGAACTGAACTGAACTAAATATATGTCATTCATTAAATATGGCCCTAGAGAATTAGAAATGAACACCAAGAGGCAGAAAATCACTGGCGTGTCATGTTAAATCTTCCCACCACAAAGGTTTCCTCATACCATAGGGAGCCTGGCAAATTCACTTAGGAGGCAAGAAGTTTCCAGAGAAGTATAGGGAAATAGGAAGAGAAAGAAGGGAGAATAGATGAACCTTGCCCAGGGAGAAATGAAGTCTATCAACAGTACAAATTTCTCTGTGTTCCAAAAACCAAGTTAAAGATGAAAAGAAGAGCCTTAGATTATTACTAAAGCTCAGAAGTTTCTCATTCAGTCCTGTGGCAAAGCGTGGCTAGACCTATATCCAACCAAAACAGAACACAGCTTATCAGAAACAAAATGTCCATAGATTTAAAGTAGAAAATCTTATACTTTGCAGTCAAACCAAGTGAATTCAGATGTCTGAGTGCTCCCTGTTGCCAGTTTATCTCCAGGGAAATAGTTATATACAGAATAAATATAATTATCATGTGAAGGCAAGGATGGAACCAAGGAGAGTATGGCTTAAGCAAACCCAAGCTCAAAATTTTCAAGAATTGAGAGTTAAGTGAGGATGAAGTGGGCTATATAAAAATTAAATTGTTACACATATGCCAAAGTTAATTCTTTTGTAAACCTACATAATATTGCCATTTTGTTTTGCTCTCAAGTGACCAATAACATTTGTTGGGCCACTGTGCTAAACAATGTTTTCTTTGCTTTAAATAATCCATTCCGTCATCACAAGTGCCATATTAGCTAGGCACTGCTGTTATTCTCTTTTTATAGATGAGAACAGAAAGCAGAGAAGAGGTAACTTGCTTTCTCCATAGCCTGAAAGCAGTAGAGCCCGATTTGAACCAAGCAGTTTGAGTCCAGAAGCTGTGTGCTCCTAATCACTGCTGCATTGTGAAAGCTCAAGTTAAAGAATCGCTCCAGGTATTATTAACCAGATGCATCTGTACTCAACCAACCATCTATCTAAAACGTGGATCTTTGACAGCAGTTCCTTTGTTACCTGTTACACAATTTGTGACTGAAAAAGGAGTCTCCTTAGGGTAGGTATCACCAGCCTTGTTTGAAGCTGTCAGTGCTTGTTGGACAAAGAAAGGATTGGGATTCACCTCAGTATACTACAAGAGTAAGCATCAGCAAGAGCAGAATCATTTTCATTCACACAACTTCAACCATGGGAATTAAGGTAATAAGACCATACTGGTGTCTGAAATTCACCTTAAATGCCCATATTATCTTAAGCAGTATCTCTGGAAAGCATGTAAACAAATGAGTTTTCTTTTAAAAACACAATATGCCTAAAGGTACAGGCAATGATTTTTAAATTTCAAAATGAGCATTTCTGACTATATATATGGATAGATTCCATACGGCTTCCCAGGTAGTGCTGCTGGTAAAGAACTCACCTCCCAATTCAGGAAACATAAGAGACCTGGGTTCGACCCCTGAGTTGGGATGACCCCCTGGAGGAGGGCATGGCAACCCACTCCAGTATTCTTGCTGGGGGAAATTCACAGACAGAGGAACCTGGCGGGCTACAGTTCACAGGACTGCAAAGAGTCGGATATGATGGAAACAACTTAGCATACGCGCACATGGATAGATTGCTAACTTACTAGAACGCAAATCATGCTTTATGTTACTTCAACTGTATAGCATTCTTAGAATCTGCACTCTCCATGATTTGGTATCCTACTTCTCCTAAGTTGTATATTTCACAGGGAGTCTCCCAGGTAGCAAGGCTCTGAAAAGACAGGCTAGTGCCCAGCTGTTGTTGGGGAACCGTGATTTCTTATAAAGACATATGGATAGCAAAGAGTCAGGCAGGACTTAGAGACTTAGCTACTGAACCACAATGACAGAAGACTGCAAAGCGCTTACACATTTCCTGGACCATCTGGTTTGTACTGGAGGGAAAAGAGTTGTCAGAAGCCACTGAAGAAGTCCCATTCCCATTTTGCCTGAACCGTTTGTCTGGTTGAGAGATATATTAAGTTGAAGTAGTCATGTAAATCCTCTGTAGATCAAAGGAAATAAATGGGGAAACGGAGATGTTTTCTGAATTGCTCCTTTCTCTTCTATGAATGGACACTAAAAGCAGCCAGGTACATTGAGCAGATTTCAGGCGCTACTGATTATCTCCTTGATTTGTTTAGAGAACTACAATTGAGTTATTTCAATAAAGGAAACAAGCATTTCACTTACCTACCTGCTTTTATTATTCTCATTCTTCTAGTCAGTTAAGTTTTGACTTGGAACATGTAATAAAAATTTTTTACCTTACTCCTTTCTTTTTTCCCATATGGTTATAATTCTGTATGTTAACTTCTAAGAACAGTGTTGGAGTTTTATTACTTGTTCTGGTTAAGTTTGGACTTTGAACACTTTTCCAAGGATGCAATTAAATTGATGACTGTTTGAAATGTTTGGTTACATGAAATAGAAGTCTCTAAGATTTTGGGATTCGATTTGCTTTTAAAAGAATTTTTACAGAAATTATTGCTCCTATTATTCTATCCATCCATTTGTATAAGAACAACAATACTGATCAGCAGTATAATTTTTCATATATATTTTTCTTCCAGAAGATTACTTGGGTCATTCTACAATTCCAGTTTTGTGAACGTGTCAGTCTCTATTAGAATTTATCAGATTGCTATCTGTGAAGGTAAGTAAGGATACAAAATGAAGTCACTTCACTGCAGATTAGAAGTGGGGGATAAAGGGGAATTGGTAAACTGCTTAATTTTTCCTTTTAATTTAAATAAGTTAAATTGGAAAATTTTAAATATAAACCAAAATCACTTCAAAAATATCTGTTTTAATTTTGGGAATATTCCCTAATACTAGTCTTTCTCATTACATGACTTGCTTATTTATTTTACTGTTTTATCCTTGTGTCTCATATTAAAAAAATTCTGCATTCTTTGGTGACTACCACTTAATCTGTCTCATTTTTTGCATCCTAATCTTTTATGTCTCTGAATATCAGAATATATTAGACTTTGGATTTCTTCCTCTTTCATGCCCTACATGGAATTTTAAGTTCCATAGCTTCTGACTGCCTCTATGTTCTTATAATGATCAATTTTTGAGTAGCCCTACATTTTCTCCTGAACTCTATAAATATACTATATGACTTAAAGTTTAGCAGACATCTCAAATCTAGCACATCCAACGCTGGATTGTTGATTCCTAACCTCTCCCCTCCCCCATACACATCCACCAAATCTGTTCCTATCACAATGTTCTCATAGTTCAATGAACAACCACGACAGTCCGCCTGTGTGCTAAAGTCAAAATCCTTGAAAATAACCTTTGCATCACTCCTCTCTCTTCATCCATATCCAATACATGTTTTGCATTCTACACCTTCAAATTATATCCTGGAACTCTCACTATTCCCACTACTCCCACCATTTCTACACGGACTACTGTATGTAGTAACTTTCTCCCTTGTCTCCCCTCTTCCAGTTCTGGTGATCCCTAACACCCTATAATCTATTCTTTCACAGTAGATAAGATCCTTTTAATATATCCATCATATCAAGTCATTTTTCTGCCCTAAACCTTTAAGTGGTTTTCCTTCTCACTTTACCCAGAGTCCCAACCATAGCACATAAGACATGGCCTCGGCCTATCTCTCTGAATTCATTTCAACTCTATGCCCTTTGTTCCTTGGGCCTCATCCGCTCTAGACCCTGCTGTTCTTTGAGTATACCAAATCCCCTCCTGTCTCTTTGCTTACTCTGTATGCCTGAAAATCTCTTACACCAATATCTAGATAGCTCATTGCCTCACTCCATTTTGACCTCTGCTCAACTATCTCTTCTGGGAGAGCTTACTTGTTTTCTTGCCACCCAATGTCTTTTATTGGAGAATGTAGTCTCTTTGTTGAAGTTCTACTGTGTCCATCTATTCATCTCCTGAGACGGGTGAGCTTCTTTATGATCATTTACTTGAACTCTTTATCAGGTAGATTGCTTATCTCTGCTCCATAGAAGTCTTTTTTCTGGGGATTTGCTGTTTATTTTTTGTTGTTGTTACCATTTGTTTGGGAATGTATTCCTCTGTCTCCCTGTGTTTATCTACATGTGAAAATTGCTCAGTCATGTCTGACTCTTTGTGACTCTATGGACGGTAGCTTACCAGGGTCCTTTGTCCATAGGATTTTCCAGGCAAGAATACTGGAGTGGGTTGCTATTTCCTTCTCCAGGGGTCTATCTACAAGCATTAGGTGAAATGACAACCTCCCTCAGTCTTGAAGGAGTGGTTTGCATTGTAGTTGTCTTGTGTGGCCCAGAAGTTCAATCTCCCCCAGCCACCAGAACCAGCCACTCACTTGGGCTGTGTGTGCCTGCTGTAATAGAGCTGCGGCTGCTGCATGGGGAAGATGGGGCTCAGAGTGTTAGCATGGCCTGGTTATTATGGCTAGGCCACTGTAGGCTTGGAGTCACTTGCCTGTTCCAGTTACGGGGTTACGGCTTGATGTCTGCATAGAGGGGTCAGGGCTTGGAGCGTTTGTCTGGCCTGGACTTGGTTTGTCTGCTGTGTAGGGAGGGCAGGACTCAGGGTGTTCATCTGTGCCAGGTGTGACTAAGTTTGTGCGAGAAGACTAGGTTTGAGACACTCCCTTAGGCTGATCACAGCTTGATTGTTGTGTGAGGAGGGTAGGGCTAGCAAAAATGGCGCCCATAGGCTCTGTCATGAGTAAAAATGGCATCTGCCAATGCTTCTGTTCCTGAATAAAATCCCTACAGTTTCCTGCCTCTATGCCAGCTGCTTTAAAATTAGTAACTGAGTCTCCTTCACTTATAGTTGAGATATTTTTTCAGTCTGTTGCTTTCACACTGCATCTCAGCCTGAGTGGGTTTGCTTGCAAGCCCTTTAAGAGTGGATTCTGGGGCTTCCCTGGTGGCTCAGACAGTTAAAAATGGAGTCTCTGCTCTCTGCAATACAGACTCTCCTGGTTGGAATCCCCTTTGATTTTCAAAACCAGACACTGTGGGGGCTCATCTTTTCAGTGCTAACACCTGGGGTTGGGATGCCTGATGTGAGGTACAAGCCCTTCTCTCCTCAAGAGAGTTTTGTATTGGGGGATACTACCTGACTGTGGGCTTCCCTCGTGGCTCAGTTGGTAAAGAATCTGCCTGCAATGCAGGAGATCCCAGTTTGACTCCTCAGTCGGGAAGATCCGCTGGAGAAGGGATAGGCTACCCACTCCAGTATTCTTGGGCTTCCCTTGTGGTTCAGCTGGTAAAGAATCTGCCGGCATTGCAGGAGGCCTGAGTTTGATCCCTGGGTTGGGAAGATCTTCTGGAGAAGGGAAAGGGTACCCACTCCAGTACTCTGGCCTGGAGAACTCCATGGACTGTTTAGTCCACGGGGTTGTGAAGAGTCGGGCATGACTGAGCAAACATCACTTTCGCTTTCACTTTCCTAATTGTGGAAGCACTATGTCTGAGAAGGGGTTGAGGGTGAGGCTGTGTCTCTGCCACTTCAACCCTTGCCAGTGCATCTCTTTTGTCTTTTGTTGTGGGGATACTGTTCATCTAGATTTCAGGCTCTTTTCAAAGGAAAATTGCTCCATATGTAGATGTAAATTTGTTGTGCCCATGGGAGTAGGTGAGTTCAGGTTCTTTCTACGCCACCATTGCAGATGCCTCTCAATTTATTTTTATTTCTGAACGTTCCATTTGGTTTTATGTTTCATCTTTTTCATTTTTTTTGTCATTTTTATGTCAATATGCCATTTTGTATTTCTTTATATATTTTGCATACATAATTGTATCTTTTATTTCTTTAAATATCTTATAAATATAAAATTAATGGCAATATTTGTTTTTGCTGCCTGTCTTAAAAGATTATTTTCTTATAAATTTGACTCTCTGGAATACAAGCTCATATTTGGTTGATCTTATAATGTGTGAAAACTGGGGCTTAAATTGAAGAGGCTCTCATCCAGAGAAGATTCACTTTTTTTTTTTTTTTTTAAGCCAGAAAGTATTATAAATCTCTTGGCCCCTTTCAGACTCTCTGGCTCATTATAGTAGACTCTTCCATTTACCCTCCTCCTCTTCCTTTAGGCAATCATGATATTGAAAATTCCCTAGGAATGACACACCTTTCTTCTGTGCTGATTGATTCAAGCTCAGGTTTTAGGGTCACCTCCTTTCCCTTGGAAGTTTACTTCCACCTCCATAACTCAATATTACAACAAATTCATATTTTATCCAAGGTCTATCCACTTTCCCACACTGATAAAGTCCTGGGTATACATACTATGCTGCTGCTGCTGCTGCTAAGTTGCTTCAGTTGTGTCCGACTCTGTACAGCCCCATAGACGGCAGCCCACCAGGCTCCCCCGTCCCTGGGATTCTCCAGGCAAGAACAGTGGAGTGGCTTGCCATTTCCTTCTCCAATGCATGAAAGTGAAAAGTGAAAGTGAAGCTGCTCAGTCGTGTCTGACTCTTAGTGACCCCATGGACTGCAGCCTACCAGGCTCTTCCGTCCATGGGATTTTCCAGGCAAGAGTACATACTATACTGGAAGCAAAACTCAATTATCTGCAATTATCTGAGTAATTCTTTTATTTAGTAATGTTTTGTATTGATTAATATTACATTTTACAGAATTTCAACATGCGACTGAAGTTTTCTTATTCTTTTAAAAAAGAAAAAGAATTTAATGACTCACATAATTGTTTCCAAATGTTCTAAAATACTCAGGCATGATCAAGAATGGCTCCCAGAATTGGTTGCAAAATCTTTCTGAGTGCTGTTGCTGGTTTTGCTATGAAATTTATTGCTTTTCTGAATTGCTAATTTTTTCCTGAAATGCTGATCTTGTCTCTAATGCTGCCAAAGACTGTGTCTCACTCAGCCAATATTTACAACTATTTCATTTTGCTCTGTAAAGGCTAACTTGTCCTTTTAGATTTTCTATAACCCTCTTTTATCCACTTAATAATGTAGGACAATTTCCCCTGGGCTGAGTCAAAACACTTTTGAGTGGTCATTCAGACGCTTTCTTCAGTCTTAATATCTCTACATGAAGTGCTTGTCTTTTGACAACCTCCTATGGATTCAGTGAAACGTCTTAATCTTTGTTTCCTGGTACTCTAGTCATCTTCATTATGTAACAGTTGATTCCAAAAACTTGTCATGCAAACAAGGCTTCTGCCAGCTTGCTTTCACATCATGCTTTAGCAAAATGTTGTTATTTATTTATAATTTGAAGAATGCTATGAATGGCAAGATTGCTGTATGAGTGTAAATAGTCTAATTTTTGAAATGAGGGATGACAGGGAAAACTTCTATGGAAAGGTGAAATTGAAAGTGAAGACTGAGGATAAGTAATCAGCCAGGGTTTAAGGGGGAAAAAAAGGAAGTGGAAAAAGAAACATTCTCAGCAGAGGGAAAAAGATGTGCAAAGGCTTTGAGGAACAGCAAAAAAGCAGTTACAGAAACCAAAAACACAGTGATGGAAGTGGTTAGAAATGACGTTGGGAGAAGTGTGAAGAATTTTAACATCAGATAGAACATGTTAATAAAATGAGACTTAAATCTAAGAACAACGTGAGACATTTAAGGTGTTGAGTATATTAAACAATTACATTTGGGGAAAAAAAATTTGCCATAATGGGAAAAAAGGGATTTGTCTGAGAGTAGGGGCAAGAGTGAACTCCAGGAGACCTACTTGGAGTTGTAGCAGTTGTTTAAGTGAGAACTAATGGTGACCGTTACAGTGGAAATGGAGAGAAGGAGTTATATTTAAAAGATACTGAGGCAAGGAATAGGATTTGGCCACTGATATAGAATGATGAAAAGGAAGAAAAGTCCATAAAATTAACTTCAATTTTCAATGAAAAGATGATCTTTTCACTCTTGATAAATGGTTGATGAAAAATCACTATATTCAGTCCATACTTTTTTTCCATTTTCAACCTACCTGACTCCCTTTCATATTCCTGCTCTTCCCACCATATCCTTTGCCATGTGTACATTTTCCTCTCAAAAATGACTGAGATTTTTGTCTTCCTTTCTTTTGTATTAGGTACAACACGGAACTAAGTTCTTTTCAGTAACCCCAACACCCATACCATTTTGTCTATTTGTTTTTCCCTTGGAAAAAATGAACAAATAATACATTTTAGTATCAGAATCTTTCATATTTTCTCAGCGTGTTGAAGAGGGAGAATAAAAAATAGTTTATTTTTCCAAGTCTGGTTTTTTTTTTTTTAATGTAATAGACTTAGTTTAACCCCAAATATGTTTGAAATAGTTATGAAAATCACAAATTCAGTTTCAGGAAGCTCTCTTATTTATTAATGGTATAAGCTTAAATTGGCAGGAAAATCACCTCCCTAATATCTGACCCAATCTCCGATGACTTATCCTGATTGCCTAAGAGTGGCTTCTTAAGATCTAAATTACTTTCAGTTGATTTCATTATTACTTTCAAGATGATACATCACCTTATGCAGCTTACTTTCAAGATGATACATCACCTTATGCAGCTTAGCTTCCAACTAGTATCTTTCTAAACTACATTAATGAGAAACAGTGGTACTAGTTTAGAATTTTATTAAAATGTAACTCTGCCAATGGAATTGTATTAAAGTTATCCAGAGAAACAAAACAAATAGGACATTAAATATAGATGAGAATTGGTTCAGATGATTATGAAGGCTGAGAAGTCTCACAATCTGCTGTCTGCAAGCTGAAGACCCAGGAAACCTGGCTGTGTATTTCCAGCCTGAGTTGGAACAGAACCAGAGAAGTTGATGGTGTAAATCCTAGTCCAAAGGCAAAAGACTGCTAACTCAAATGGGCAGGCAGTAAGGGCAGGCAGAACAAATATCCTCCGCCTCCATTTTATTCAGGCCCCTGGACAGTTTGAATGCTGCCCATTCACACTGGGGAGGGACTAAATGCACCAATTGAAATGCTAATCTCATCTATAAACACCTTCATAGATACATCCAGAAATAATATTTAATTTGGAAATTCCACCCAATTGACAAAAAATTTACCATCACAGAAATCATTTGCTATGCCCATCTGTATATTGTTAAACAAAAATCAGAACATCTGATTGCATTTTATGTTATCAATGACAAAATGCACCAACTGAGGAAAGATTTTATTGAGCCTAAAGGTCCGTCTGGTCAAGGCTATGGTTTTTCCAGTGGTCATGTATGGATGTGAGAGTTGGACTGTGAAGAAAGCTGAGCACTGAAGAATTGATGCTTTTGAACTGTGGTGTTGGAGAAGTCTCTTGAGAGTCCCTTGGACTGCAAGGAGATCCAACCAGTCCATCCTAAAGGAGATCAGCCCTGGGTGTTCTTTGGAAGGAATCATACTAAAGCTGAAACTCCAGTACTTTGGTCATCTCATGCAAAGAGTTGACTCATTGGAAAAGACCCTGATGCTGGGAGGGATTGGGGGCAGGAGGAGAAGGGAACGACAGAGGATGAGATGGCTGGATGGCATCACCGACTCGATGCACATGGGTTTGCGTGGACTCTGGGAGTTGGTGATGGACAGGGAGGCCTGGCATTCTGCGATTCATGGGGTTGCAAAGAGTCGGACACGACTGAGCGACTGAACTGAACTGAACTGAATGCAAGAGGAAGAGCATTACAGATTTGAAGATTACAGAATGTTGTGGAATAGCGATTTTGGCTTATACTTTTATAGGAAGAAGGTAATTTACAGGTGGAGTGATCTGGATTTCTAATCATTTTACAATTAGGGGAAATCTCTGTCAGCAGAATGGGGAAGGTTTACCTCTGTGTCTAGCTCTTCAGAGAGGGACAAACAGTTCTATTATACCTAAACTCTTGAGGCAAAGAATAAGAATTCAGAGGGTTTGCATTTAGTCTTATCAGAAATATCCATGAGTCATCTGCAAATCTTATGGGAGTCAGTAAAAGACTAGACAGTGAATATTGCCAGTTCTTGTGGGGAAATGTGGTTCTTTATGGTAAACTTTCCTGGAATATAAAATGCCGGGAAGGTTTCAAAACATGGAAGTGGGCAGAGATTTCTTAACAATCGCTGTTTTCTAGGTAAATGGGGCTCAGGCAATGTTAATATTGTCACTTTTCTACATGTGAATTCTAAGTCCTTGACAGAAATAAGTTTATTTTCATCACTTCTTCCCAGGTGCTGCTTATTCTAAAAAATTGTGTCACAACTCAAATTTTGGAAACTTTTGAATATAAAAAGTTAATAGAGAAGTTAATTTGATGGGAACATAAACAGATTAATCTAGAATTTGCAGGAATATGAAACCATCTGCTTTAGGTTTACTAAATTAGAAGGAAACACTAATTTATTAAATGTGACATTTTATTTCTTTAATTTGCTTTATTTATACGACAATATTCAAGAGTTTTACTTATCATGGTTAGAATATACTCCTACCAAATATAATCAGTTCCTTGGTTGAAATAAAACAGTTGCTTGCTTAGCAAATGATATTATAGTGCTTGTTTAAATTTGACCTGTTTATACTATGTTGATTAAATATGAATCAAATGCTCCAGAGTATTATTGTTTTAATACTTTTCCTGAAAGCTTGACAACAAATCTCATATATTAAGTTCAGCAAAATTATTTACATACTTAGAGTCTGTCAAATGATGTATGATCCCATCCTGAGTTGATGAACATCCTTCTGTTTTGGGGCAAATTTCAAATAAAAGCTCCACTTGAGCTTTTTTCTCAGTAACTGCTTGTCCATCACACTGGGCTGGTTGCCAAGCAATAATGTGATTGCTTTACAGTCAGTGGGAAGTAATTCAGTGGCACTTTTCCATTTGTAATGCTTCTCAATAAGGAATGAGGTTGTTAGGCAACAGATGACATAGGGTAGGAGCAGAAAAAAAGACTTCAGAGTTAGGAATTCACACCAAATACCACTTTATTTTCTATACTGAGTCAATATTTTAAACTTTTATTTTGAAATAATTCTTAGATACAAACAAAAGCTGCAGGAGTATACAGATAGCTCCTGTGCACTCTCCAGCCAGGTTCCCCTAAAGATAATATCTTATAAAATTTCAAGTGAAGTGAAAGTTGCTCAGTTGTGTCCCACTCTATGTGACCCCTTGGAAGTCTCTGGCCAGAATACTGGACTGGGGTAGCCTTCCCTTCTCCAGGGGATCTTCCCAACCCAGGGATCAAACCCAGGCCTCCCTCATTGCAGGAGGATTGTTTACCAGCTGAGCCACAAGGGAAGCCCAAGTATACTGGAGTGGGTAGCCTATCCCTTCTCCAGTGGATCTTCCTGACCCATGCCAACACCAAAATCAGGAATTATTTGAATTTCACATTTTTACATGTAATTTTTTGGGCTTAGTTGTACGAACAATCACAGATATGGATTCACATAGCTGCCATCACAAATTGAGTACTGAAGGGTTCCATAATCTCAAAGAAATTCTTTTGTGCTCTCTCTTCCTTGTCACACCCTCCCTACTAATCCTAACCCTGGCAATCATGATTCTGTTCTTGTTTTTATTTATTTAGCCATTCTAAAGCATTCAAAGTGATGTCTCATCATGGTTTTAACATATTTCTTTAATGGCTAATATATTTCTTTTCATGTGATTTCTTTTGCCATTCATATATTCTCTTTGATGAAGTGTCTATTCCAAAATTTTGCCCATTCTTCAATTAAATTCTGTTTTTCTGGTTGAGTTTAGAGAGTTTTTTATATACTCCAGACACAGGCACTGCACAACATAAGCAGTATGCACTATTTTCTCCTGGCTTTAGGCTGTCTCTTCAACCTCTTAATCATCTTCTGTACAGCAAAAGTGTTTTAATTTTAATAAAGTTTAATTAATCAATATTTTTTATGTGTGAATCATAGATTCATTTTGTGTGTGTGAATCATATATTCATCGCCTTTTCTAAGAACTCATTGCCTAACCCAAAATAGAAAAATAGCATTTCCTCCTATGTTTTATTCTGAAAATTGTACAGATTTAGGTTTTATATTCAGAGAAGGCGATCGCATCCCACTCCAGTACTCTTGCCTAGCAAATCCCATGGATGGAGGAGCCTGGTAGGCTGCAGTCCATGGGGTCGCTCAGAGTCAGACACGCCTGAGCGATTTCCCTTACACTTTTCACTTTCCTTCATTGGAGAAGGAAATGGCAACCCACTCCACTGTTTTTGCCTGGAGAATCCCAGGGACGGGGGAGCCTGTTGGGCTGCTGTCTATGGGGTCGCACAGAGTTGAACACGACTGAAGCGACTTAGCAGCAGGTTTTATATTTATATCGGTAATCCATTTTGAGTTAATTTTTTGTATAGGTTTTGACGTTTAAGTTGAGGCTTATATTCTACCTAGCAGTGTCCAGTTATTCCATTTGTTGGAAAAACTATCTTAGCTCCATGGAACTACTTTTGCCTCTCTGTCAAAAATAAGCTGGCCATACTTGTGAAAGTCGATTAATGGATTCTGTCCTGCTCGATTGGTATTAGTGTCAGTTCCTCTACCCATACCCCTGTTATACTTACTGTAAAGTACATAGAAAATCTTAAAATATGGTGAAGTAATTTTTATAATTTTATTCTTCATTTTCATGATTATTTTAGCTGTATTTAGAAGATTTATACTTCAGTGCTTCATTTTGGGAAGGTATTGTCATAGTAATTTTTACACTTTAAATTCAAATTGTTCATTCAGTTCAATTTGGTTCAGTTGCTCCGTCATGTATGACCTTTTGTGACCCCAGGGATTGCAGCAGGCCTCCCTATCCATCACCAATCCTGGAGCTTACTTAAACTCATGTCTATTAAGTCGGTGCTGCCATCCAACCATCTCATCCTCTGTCCTCCCCTTCTCCTCCCGCCTTCAATCTTTCCCAGCATCAGGGTCTTTTCCAAAGAGTCAGTTCTTCGTATAAGGTGGTCAAAGTATTGGAGTTTCAGCTTCAACATCAGTCCTACCAATGAATATTCAGGACTGATTTCCTTTAGGATGGACTGGTTGGATCTCCTTGCTGTCCAAGGGGCTCACAAGAGTCTTCTCCAACACCACAGTTCAAAAGCATCAATTCTTTGGCGCTCTGCTTTCTTAATAGTCCAACTCTCACATATATACATATGTGAGAGTATATGGAAAAACCATAGCCTTGACTAGATGAACCTTTGTTAGCAAAGTAATGTCTGGGCTTTTTAATATGCTGTCTAGGTTGGTCATAACTTTTCTTCCAAGGAGAAAATTCTTTTAATTTCATGGCTGTAGTCACCATCTGCAGTGATTTTGGAGCCCCCAAAAATAAAGTCTTTCACTGTTTCCACTGTTTTCCCATCTATTTGCCATGAAGTGATGAGACTGGATGCCATGATTTTGTTTTCTGATGCTGTTTTAAACCAGCTTTTTCACACTCCTGTTTCACTTTCATCAAGAGACTCTTTAGTTCTTCTTCACTTTCTGCAATAAGGATGGTGTCATCTGCATATCTGAGGTTATTGATATTTCTCCCGGCAATCTTGATTCCAGCTTGTGTTTCTTTCAGTCCAGCGTTTCTCATGATGTTCTCTGCATATAAGTTAAACAAACAGGGTGAAAAAATACAGCCTTGATCTACTCCTTTCCTGATTTGTAACCAGTCTGTTGTTCCGTGTCTAGTTCTAACTGTTGCTTCCTTATCTGCATACAGGTTTCTCAAGAGGCAGGTCAGGTGATCTGGTATTCCCATCTCTTTCAGAATTTTCCACAGTTTATTGTGATACACAGAGTCAAAGGCTTTGGCATAATCAGTAAAGCAGAAATGATGTTTTTCTGGAACTCTCTTGCTTTTTTGATGATGCAATGGATGTTGGCAATTTGATCTCTGGTTCCTCTGCCTTTTCTAAAACCTGCTTCAACATCAGGAAATTCACGGTGCATGCACTGTTGAAGCCTGGCTTGGAGAATTTTGAGCATTACTTTACTAGCATGTGAGATGAGTGCAATTGTGTGGTAGTTTGAGCATTGTTTGGCATTGCCTTTCTTTGGGATTGGAATGAAAACTGACCTTTTCCAGTCCTGTGGCCACTGCTGAGTTTTCCAAATTTGCTGGCATACTGAGTGCAGCACTTTCACAGCATCATCTTTCAGGAATTTGAAATAGCTCAACTGGAATTCCATCACCTCCACTAGCTTTGTTCGTAGTGATGCTTTCTAAGACCCATTTGACTTCACATTAGGAAAGTTATGACCAACCTAGATAACATATTTAAAAGCAGAGACATTACTTTGCCAACAAAGGTCCATCTAGTCAAGGCTATGGTTTTTCCTGTGGTCACGTATGGATGTGAGAGTTGGACTGTGAAGAAGGCTGAGCGCTGAAGAATTGATGCTTTTGAACTGTGGTGTTGGAGAAGACTCTTGAGAGTCCCTTGGACTGCAAGGAGATCCAACCAGTCCATTCTGAAGGAGATCAGCCCTGGGGTTTTTTTGGAAGGAATGATGCTAAAGCTGAAACTCCAGTACTTTGGCCACCTCATGCAAAGAGTTGACTCATTGGAAAAGACTCTGATGCTGGGAGGGATTGGGGGCAGGAGGAGAAGGGGACGACAGAGGATGAGATGGCTGGGTGGCATCACTGACTCGATGGACGTGAGTCTGAGTGAACTCCGGGAGTTGGTGATGGACAGGGAGGCCTGGCGTGCTGCGATTCATGGGGTCGCAAAAAGTCGGACACGACTGAGGACTGATCTGATCTGATCTGATCTTGAGCATTCTTTGGCATTGTCTTTCTTTGGGATTGTAATGCAAACTGACCTTTTCCAGTCCTGTGGCCACTGCTGAGTTTTCCAAATTTGCTGGCATATTGAGTGTGGCACTTTCACAGCATCATCTTTCAGGATTTGAAATAGCTCAACTGGAATTCCATCACCTCCACTAGCTTTGTTCATAGTGATGCTTCCTAAGGCCCACTTGACTTCACATTCCAGGATGTCTGGCTCTAGGTGAGTGATCACACCATTGTGATTATCTGGGTTGTGAAGATGTTTTTTTGTATAGTTCTTTGTATTCTTGCCACCTCTTGTTAATATCTTATGCTTCTGTTGGGTCCATACCATTTCTGTCCATCTTTAAGCCCATCTTTGTGTGAAATGTTCCCTTGGTATCTCTAATTTTGTTGAAGAGATCTCTAGTCTTTCCCATTCTACTATTTCTTTGCAAATTGTTTTCCTCTATTTCTTTGCAAATTGTTCATTACACACACACACACACAAATATGTTTGATTTTTGTGTCATGGTCTTATATCATTTGAACTAGCTATGCTTACATATTAGGTCTAGAAAATTTTTCTTAATGTAGTCTTTGGGATTTTCTATGTAGAGAATCATACCATCCAGGAATATGGACAATTATATTTCTTCCGTTTCTAATCCATATGTCTTTAATTTACTTTTTTGGCCTTGTTTCCTTATTAGACTTCCAATGTTATATTGGAAAGGAGTGACAGTATATAATATCTTTGCTTGATTCTTAGTTTTTGGTGGAAAGCATTTAGTCTCGGATAAATAAGTGTGATGTTAACTGTACATAGATATTTTTTATTAAATTGATAAAATTCTATCTAAGTTTGCTGATAGTTTTTACATGAGTGGATATTGCATTTTGGCAAGTGTCTTTTCATTTTTATGCTGCTAATATGGTGAGTTATATTGACTTTCAAATACTGAATCAGCTTTGCATTCCTAGAAACAACCCACTTGATCATAGTGCATAATTCTTCTCATATATTTCTAGATTCTATTTGCTAATATTTTATTGGAGATTTTTGCATATATTTTCATGAGGGAAAAAGAAAAAGTTGCTCAGTAGTATACAACTCTTTGTGACCCCGTGGACTATAGTCCACCAGGCTCTTTTGTCCCTGAAATTCTCCAGGCAAGAATACCAGAGTGGATAGCCATTACCTTCTCTAAGGGATCTTCCTGACCCAGGGATCAAATCAGACCCAGGAACTAAACTTGGGTTCTCCTGCTTTGCAGGCAGATTCTTGACTGTCTGAGCCACCAGGGAAGTTCCTCATGAGGGAGATTGTTGATATATCTATTTATATCTATACCTATCTATATCTATATGTTGATATATATATATCAGTATATATTGGGAGGTGGTTGACATATATATTAATATGTAGGTATCTATATATATATCTATATGTTGATATATATATTTGTTTCAGAAGATTTTATCTAGAAATCCAAGTTTGTTAAAGACTATTCAAGTTTTCTGTTTTATGTTGGACATTTTGATAGTTTATGGTTTTTGAGGATTTTCTTTTCTTGTTGGTCAAACTGTATAATGTCTCAATCTGTCTTCCAGTTAACTCATTACTTCCTCTGTCATATTTGTTCTGCTATTGAACCTATCTTTTGATTTTGATTACCATATTTTTCAGTTCTAAAACTTGAGTTTTTCTTTATATCTTCTATTTCTTTCAAAATTTCTGTTTTCATTTGACTCAAGAGTTTCTAATACCTTGTCAGAGTATTTTTTATGGTATCTATTTTATAACCATTGCCAGGTAATTACAACTTTGATATATCTTGGTTTTGCTATCTGCTGATTTTCTTTTCTTATTCAGACTGATGTGTCTGATTCTTATTATGGTGAATAATTATGGAATATAGTCCAGAAATATTGTCTTATATTATAAAACTAGCTATGCTTGTATCTTATATTTTAGTTGGTGATCTACCTGCTAAAGTTCAGAATGCATGTCATGGCCCACTTTGGGGGGTTGGAGTTTAAATGTTGAGAATTCAAAACCTTTGCAGTGCTATTCTGGTCTGCTCTGTTCATGTGCATGAGTGTGCGTGTGCAGAAGGACCATTCTGAAGCATAGGCCTCTCTAGAGTCTGCCTAGGTTTTATACATGGAATGCTTTTCTGAAGCACCCTTCTATTGCTAAGCATACCTTTCATATTTTAATTGGGTGGAGGTTAAGTGCTTCATTTTTGCTGTCATTCAGTTAGAATAAGCTTAGTATAGTAAACAAGAATCCATTGTACAGTCTCCACAGTACGTGATAGAGAGGTAAAAGAGTGCTTCTTCTTTGCTCATGCTCACTTAGCATAAAATTGGGATTATCCTCATAGCTAACTCCACAGTTTCCATAGCACAGTGTTCAGTGGGGAGCTAGGGGGATGTGCCTGTGCTCACGCTGGTGTAGTGTGGGGATGACGGATAGGGCTCTGACACATGGCCTCTCTAGTGTGTGGTGGGAGGAGGAGGGGATGTTCCCTCATAAGTGTAGGGCCGGGAGGGAAGACAGCATTCTGTCCACAGTCCCCAGAGCAAACTATAGTGAAGCACTGAGGCATACCTTTTATTTCGTTATTATAGATCTGGAGGAAGGTCAAAACAGTTGTCTTGCAGGAGATAACTTTTCCCGGTCTCTGTGTAAGGAGACTGTTCTTACTCACATCTTTTTTTTTTTTAGTATGTTACCATTGGCATTTCCAGTTAATAGGCTTCTCTAGTACCCAGCTTAGGATATATTGCAGTCAAAAACAAACAAAACATTTAGAATTCACTTCTAGGTGATATTCCTCAAGTCACAAAATCCCTAGCTAGTTCTTTTCCCTGCTTTCAGATTCCTCAGATATTTATTTTGTCCAAGATTTTAGTTGTAAATAGTAGGAAAATTAAGGAAGAATGTACTCTTATGAAGAAGAAAGACTCATGCCTAGGCATTTTTAAGGCCATATATTATCTTGCCTCACTTCTGTATTTTCAGCATTTGCTAACTATATTCTGAGTACTATTAGCACTCTTGTAGCATTGTAAAGGAAGCAGAAAACTTATTTACAGCTGTCACATCTATTGTATCAAATTCAATCAAAATACATTTACTGAATACCTTTTGTTTTACCAGATAAATTTCTGAAGTGAGCAGGAACATCATCATCTAATTAGGCAATAGACATTCAAACACACTGAGCAAAGTCTGGGAGACACTGAAGGACAGAAGGGCCTGGTGTGCTGCAGTCCATGGGGTCCTGAAGAGTCCAACACAACTTAGCAACTGAACAACAACAAATGTAAAGACATTATCCCATTACAATGGGTAAATGATACACTCAGAAATGTTTTAAAAGGTTACTGAAGCAATGAATATTTCTCTTTTTATATATGTACATTAAATTAACCCTGTGGCAATTGAGTTGGCTTTGGGAGGTAAGCAGGAATTTGATAGACTACTTGGAAAATAAGATAAGAGCAAAAATGCAAGTTTCCATATAAATCTGTGAATTCATATAACCAGTAAAGCCCATACAGAGATACAGTGCTTAGAAGTGGGAAGAGGAAATGACATAAAAGGTATTGCGATTCTGTTTCTGGAGTAGTAGTTTAGATGTTAAGATCAGTCATAGAGAAAGGTGAGTTATATAAATTCAGGCCATATCATACACTTGGGTAAATGCCATTTGATTTTCTTCCTATGGAGCTAGTCATATACTCTTATTTTGAGAACGCTGAGAGGTAAGGAGTTCATTATAGGTCATTTTAATTTTATAGGTACCTTAGTTCAGGCTGCTATAACAGAGTACCATTCAGTGGTGGCTTATAAACAACAGAAATATATTTTTCATGGTTTTGGAGGCGGGAATATCAAGGTATTGTTGGTTCTGGTGAACTCCTTTTTCTGGTATGCAGACTCTGGACTTTTCATTGTGTAGCCACATAACTGGGGAAAGCACTAGCGTGCTCTCTGGATCTCTTTTATAAGGTCACTAATCCTATTCATGAGAATGTTTCCCTCATGACCTAATTACCTGCCAAAGGCCCACCTCCTAATACCATCTCACTGGAGGTTTAGAATTTCAACAAATGAATAATGGGAAGGGACACAAAATTGAGAAAGTGGGGAAAACCACCAGACCATTCAGGTATGATCTAAATCAAATCCCTTATGACTATACAGTGGAAGTGAGAAATAGATTTAAGGGACTAGATCTGATA
This sequence comes from Bubalus bubalis, assembly GCF_019923935.1. Lineage (NCBI taxonomy): Eukaryota > Metazoa > Chordata > Mammalia > Artiodactyla > Bovidae > Bubalus > Bubalus bubalis. The sequence goes on from NC_059158.1 coordinate 60,535,741, forward strand.
GATAGAGTGCCTGACGAACTATGGATAGAGGTTCGTGACATTGTACAGGAGATAGGGATCAAGACCAACCCCAAAAGAAGAAATGCAAAAAAGCAATATGGCTGTCTGAGGAGGCCTTACAAATAGCTGTGAAATGAAGAGAAGCCAAAAGCAAAGGAGAAAAGGAAACATATACTTATTTGAATGCAGAGTTCCAAAAAATGGCAAGGAGAGATAAGAAAGCCTTCCTCAATGATCAATGCAAAGAAATAGAAGAAAACAGTAGAATGGGAAAGACTAGAGATCTCGTCAAGAAAATTAGAGATACCAAGGGAACATTTCATGCAAAGATGGGCTCAATAAAGGACAGAAATGGTATGGTCCTAACAGAAGCAGATATTAAGAGATGGCAAGAATACAGAAGAATTATACAAAAAAGATCTTAATGACCCAGATAATCATGATGGTGTGATCACTCACACTCACCTAGAGCCAGACATCCTGGAATGTAAAGTCAAGTGGGCCATAGGAAGCATCACTAAGAACAAAGCTAGTGGAGGTGATGGAATTCCAGTTGAGCTATTTCAAATCCTAAAAGATGATGCTGTGAAAGTGCTGCATTCAACATGTCAGCAAATTTGGAAAACTCAGCAGTGGCCACGGGACAGGAAAAGGTCAGTTTTCATTCCAATCCCAAAGAAAGGCAATGCCAAAGAATGGTCAACTACTGTACAATTGCACTTGCCTGGAAAATCCCATGGATGGAGGAGCCTAGTAGGCTGCAGTCCATGGGGTCGCTAAGAGTCAGACACGACTGAGCGACTTCACTTTCACTTTCATGCATTGGAGAAGGAAATGGCAACCCACTCCAGTGTTCTTGCCTGGAGAATCCCAGGGACGGGGGAGCCTGTTGGGCAGCCGTCTATGGGGCTGCACAGAGTTGGACACGACTGAAGTGACTTAGCAGCATGAGCTAGTAAATTAATGCTCAAAATTCTCCAACCCAGGTTTCAGCAATACATGAACTGTGAACTTCCAGATGTTCAAGCTGGTTTTAGAAAAGGCAGAAGAACCAGATATCAAATTGCCAACATCCACTGGATCATTGAAAAAACAAGAGAGTTCCAAAAATACAACATTTCTGTTTTATTGACTATGCCAAAGCCTTTGACTGTGTGGATCACAATAAACTGGAAAATTCTGAAAGAGATGGGAATACCAGACCACCTGACCTGCCTCTTGAGAAACCTGTATGCAGGTCAGGAAGCAACAGTAGGAACTGGATATGGAACAACAGACTGGTTCCAAATAGGAAAAGGAGTACATCAAGGCTGTATATTGTCACCCTGCTTATTTAACTTATATGCAGAGTACATCATGAGAAATGGTGGGCTAGATTAAGCACAAGCTGGACTCAGGATTGCCGGGAGAAATATCAATAACCTCAGATATGCAGATGACACCACCCTTATGGCAGAAAGTGATGAAGAAATAAAGGGCCTCTTGATGAAAGCAAAGAGTAGAATGAAAAGTTTGGCTTAAAGCTCAACATTCATAAAAGTAAGATCATGGCATCTGGTACCATCACTTCATGGCAAATAGATGGGAAAACAGTGGAAACAGTGGCTGACTTTATTTTGAGGGGCTCCAAAATCACTGCAGATGGTGATTGAAGCCATGAACCATGAAATTCAAAAGATGCTTACTCCTTAGAAGGAAAGTTATGACAAACATAGACAGCATATTAAAAATCAGAGACATTACTTTATCAACAAATGTCCATCTAGTCAAGGCTTTGGTTTGTCCCAGGAGTCATGTATGGATGTGAGAGTTGGAGTATAAAGAAAGCTGAATGCTGAAGAATTGATCCTTTTTAATTGTGGTATTAGAGAAGAGTCCTGAGAGTCCCTTGGACTGCAAGGAGATCCAACCAGTCCATCCTAAAGGAAATTAGTCCTGGGTGTTCATTGGAAGGACTGATGTTGAAGCTGAAACTCCAATACTTTGGCTGCCTGATGGGAAGAGCTGACTCATTTCAAAAGACCCTGATGCTGGGAAATTTTGGGGTTAGAAGGAATACAGTTATGTAAAGTTTAAAAATAAAATAAAATTAAAAAAAAAAAAAAAGAAGGAGAAGGTGCCGACAGAGGATGAGATGGTTGGATGGCTTTACAGACTCAATGGACACGGGTTTGTGTAGAATCCGGCCGTTGGTGATGGACAGGGAGGTCTGGTGTGTTGCAGTTCATGAGGTCATAGAGTAGGACACGACTGAGTGACTGAAGTGAACTGAACACAAAATTTAGCCTGTTTCAACATAAAAGGGAAATTTGGAGCTACTAATATTAAAAATCAGTCACACTCCCTGACTTCCAACTATACTGCAAATGTACAGTAATCAAAAGAATAAGATATGGGCATTGAAAGAGACACACAGATCAATGGAACACATTGATGAATAGATGGAATAGAGCTCAGAATTAACCCATTCACATTTGCTTAATTAATATACAACAAAGGAGGCAAGAATATCCAATGGAGAAAAGATAGTCTCTTTTACAAATGGCGCTTGGAAAGCTGTACATCTTCACATGAAACAATGAGATAAGAATATTTTCTCTCACCATGCACAAAAATAAACTCAAAATGGATTAATGATCTAAATATAAGACTGAAAATCATAAAACTCCTAGAAGAAAATGTAAGCTTTATTTTGTTTGACATTGGTCTTAGCAATCTTTTTTTTGGGGGGGGGTCTGTCTTTTCAGGCAAGGGGAACAAAGGCAAAAAGAAACCAACAGGACTTAATGAAATGTAAAAGTTTTGCACAATGAAGGAAACTATCAACAAAACAAAAAGGCAATTTACTGAGTCAAAATTATTTGTAACGATATGTCTGTTAAGAGATTAGTAACCAAAGCATACGAAGAACTCATATAACTTAATATCAACAGAACAAATAACCCAATTAGAAAATGGGCAGAAAACCTGCATAGCATTTTTCCAAATAAGATATACAGATGGCCAATAGGAACATGAAAAGATGTTCAACATATTTATCAAGAGGGACATACAAATCAAAATTGCAATGAGATATTACTTCATGCCTATTAGAATGGCCATCATAAAAAGACAAGTGATACAAATTAAGATGAGGATGTTGAAAAAGGGAACCCTGGTACACTGTTGACAAGATTGTAAACTGGTACAATTACTATGGAAAATAGTATGAAGGAGCCTTAGAAAATTAAAAATAGAAGTACTATATGATTTGGCAATTCCACTTCTGGGAATATATCTGAATATACTCTTCTCAAAAGATATTTGCACCCCTATGTTTATGGCAGCATCATTTACAAAAGTCAAGATATGGAAGCAACCTAAGTGCCCATTGATGTATCCATAGATGAATGGAAATATAAGATGTGGTATACATGTTACTCAGTCATGTCTGAGTCTTTGCAACCCTATGGATTGTAGCCTGCCAGGTTCCACTGTCCATGGGATTTTCCAGGCAGGAGTACTGGAGTGGGTTGTCATTCCCTTTTCCAGGGGATCTTCCTGACCCAGTGATTGAAACTGTGTCTCCTGCATCTCCCGTGTTGGCAGGGGAATTCTTTACCACTGAGCCATCTGGGAAGCCCAGTTCAGTTCAGTTCATTTCAGTCGCTCAGTCGTGTCTGACTCTTTGCGACCCCATGAATAGCAGCACGCCAGGCCTCCCTGTCCATCACCAACTCCCAGAGTTCACTCAGACTCACGTCCATCGAGTCAGTGATGCCATCCAGCCATCTCATCCTCTGTCGTCCCCTTCTCCTCTTGCCCCCAATCCCTCCCAGCATCAGAGTCTTTTCCAATGAGTCAACTCTTCGCATGAGGTGGCCAAAGTACTGGAGTCTCAGCTTTAGCATCATTCCTTCCAAAGAAATCCCAGGGCTGATCTCCTTCAGAATGGACTGGTCAAATCTCCTTTCAGTCCAAGGGACTCTCGAGTCTTCTCCAACACCACAGTTCAAAAGCATCAATTCTTCGGCGCTCAGCTTTCTTCACAGTCCAACTCTCACATCCATATAGGACCACTGGAAAAACCATAGCCTTGACTAGATGGACCTTTGTTGGCAAAGTAATGTCTCTGCTTTTGAATATGCTGTCTAGGTTGGTCATAACTTTTCTTCCAAGGAGTAAGCGTCTTTTAATTTCAGGGCTGAAGTCACCATCTGCAGTGATTTGGAGCCCAGAAAAATAAAGTCTGACACTGTTTCCACTGTTTCCCCATCTATTTGCTGTGAAGTGATGGGACCAGATGCCATGATCTTCGTTTTCTGAATGTTGAGCTTTAAGCCAACTTTTTCACTCTCCTCTTTCACTTTCATCAAGAGGCTTTTTAGTTCGTCTTCACTTTCTGCCGTAAGGGTGGTGTCATTTGCATATCTGAGGTTATTGATATTTCTCCTGGCAAGATGTGGTATATGTGCATAATAAAATACTACTCAGCCATAAAAATAATGGAAATTTGCCATTTGCAACAATGTGAGTAGACCTGGAGGGTATTATGCTTACTGAAGTAAGTCAGACAGAGAAAAACAAATTCTATATTTTCACTTACTTGTGGAATCTAAAAAATAAAACATATAAAACAGGACCAGACTCATAGATGTAATGAACTAACTAGTGGTTACCAGAAGAGAGAGGAGTGGGGAGAGAAGCAAATAAAGAGGATTAAGAGGTACAAACTTTCAGGTATAAAATAAATGTCATAAGGACATAATGTCTGTCACAGGAAACATAGCCAACATTTTCTAATAACTAAATGGGGGATGTAATCTATAAAATCTAAAAAAAAAAAAAAACCCAAAAACTATGCTGTGCAGTTGGAACTAATATCATATTGTAAGTCAACTATGCTGCTGCTGCTGCTAAGTCGCTTCAGTCGTGTCCGACTCTGTGCGACCCCATAGACGGCAGCCCACCAGGCTCCCCCGTCCCTGGGATTCTCCAGGCAAGAACACTGGAGTGGGTTGCCATTTCTTCCTCCAATGCATGAAAGTGAAAAGTGAAAGTGAAGTTGCTCAGTCGTGTCCGACTCTTAGCGACCCCATGGACTGCAGCCCACCAGGCTCCTCCGTCCATGGGATTTTCCAGGCAAGAGTACTGGAGTGGGGTGCCATTGCCTAAGTCAACTATACTTACATTTAAAAAAGAAAATCAACTAGTTCAATATCTATATAATTCCATGCTCATTAGTGTATATAAATAGTAAAGATAAATGAAAGTTAAAGAAGGCCATGGCAGTACCTCAAAAATAAATTGATTAATGTCAGAATCACTCTGACTGAATGACTAAGGTGACATACACATTTTTAAAAATACCTGACAGAGAGAAAATGATTACAAAATTTCCTTGTGATATATGGTTTTTTAAAAATTAAAAATAAACAAAAACAAACTTTATGTAATTATTACATGACCTAGAAACTATTTCCCTCTACATGGAAATTATAATTTATTTCTGAAAATGTCATGTCATTTTTAGACTCTAATCATACTTGATATTAGATTGATTATAATAGAAGGAATGCAAAGTCAACTTTTAAGAATAATTTTATACTATATCGACTTATAAAATCAAATTAATTCTGAAATAGTTGTTACCTGATTTTAAATAAGCCAAGATAATAAGAATTAAAGATGTGGAAAATTGAATTTCTCCATATTGTAATGAAATAGCTTAAAATCTCTTCATTATATAATAGCAATCAAATAAATCCATTTAAATCTTATATTTATTTCTTAATATTTCACTAACTGGTGACATAGTATGAACATTTACAATGTTTAGAAAAGGCCAAATCTGCCACTCTAAGGTGGGAAAGTGTAACCAGACATAAGCCTCCACCTGCCACCTAAAAGTCCCAGGAAAAAGAGAGTGGGTCCTGGAATACAGAGGGCTTCTTTCTCTTGGAATTTTGTAGGAATATCTACCAATACTGAAGCTGCTATGGGTAAAAAATGGAGAAAGACCTGTATAGATCAATGAATCTTCCAGGGAGATTCAACCCTTTGTTATAACAGGAGTATATCTGGTTGAAAGCAATAGCCCACCAGATGCACAGAGGCTTAAATACCTAGGATATTATTCACTGTACATAACCAATTGCCTGAGATAGGTTTTCTATGGCTCACATGATGGATCAAAGATAACAATAAGGGTCAAATCTCCTCCTATCTTCCTGCTCTTCCATGTTTAATATGTCACTACCATCCTTAGTCTAAAAACAGCTGTTGTATCTTTAATCTTTGTATCCATTATCCAGGTAGAAAAAGATGAAAAGATGAAAGGAAAAAGAGCAAGCAACTGAAAAGGTATGTAAGCCAAGGCTGTCTCTATTAAAAACTTTTCTAGAGCCCAGACCACCTACCCCACTCTCCAGGAAAATCCACTTATATCTTATTGGCCATATGGGGAGGTGTGGCCATACCTGGCTGTCACAAAGTCAAGGATCATGACAGTCAGCATGTATGCATGTACACCACTTCTGGAGAGGAAAGACTAAAATTGTTTGCTTTTGAATAGAGCCAAAGCATAGAGTACACCACTGGGGAGGTAGATGATACTGTCAGATTATACTGCTTTCCTGGTGGCTGAGACAGTAAAGAATCTGCCTGTAATGTGAGATACATGGGTTCAGTCCCTGGGTTGGGAAGATTCACTAGAGAAGAGAACGCTACCTTGTATTCTTGCATGGAGAATTCCATGGACAGAGGTGCCTGGCGGCCTACAGTCCATGGGTTTCCCAGGTAGCACTAGTGGTAAAGAACTCACCTTCTAACACAGGAGACATAACAGAGACTGGTTCAGTTACTGGGTGGGGAAGATCCCCTGGGGGAGGCCATGGCAATCAACTCTAGTATTCTTGCCTGGAGAATCCCATGGACAGAGGAGCCTGGTGGGCTACAGTTCACAAGATCACATAGTTTTGGACACAACTGAAGTGACTTAGCAAGCATGCCAGGGGATAGATTCAGAGTGAACTGATCTTAAGGACTGCTGAGTTGACCTTAGTGCCCCTGAATATGCTGTATTATGCATCACAAGATTATAGAAAATTTCCCAATCTTCTGAATATGCTCTATTTCCTTGGAACTGTCTTCTGGTCCAACAGTTATTTATTAGAATCTAAAAAGATTAACAGTTCTATGAAGACCTACAAGACCTTCTAGAACTAACACCTCAAAAAGATGTCCTTTTCATTATAGGGGACTGGAATGCAAAAGTAGGAAGTCAAGAGATAGCTGGAATAACAGGCAAATTTGCCCTTGGAATACAAAATGAAGCAGGTCAAAGACTAACAAGTTTTGTCAAAAGAACGCACTACACCCTCTTCCAACAACACAAGAGAAGACTCTACACAGACATCATCAGATGGTCAACACCGAAATCAGATTGATTTTATTCTTAGTAGCCAAAGATGGAGAAGCTCTATACAGTCAGCAAAAACAAGACTCGGAGCTGACTGTGGCTCAGATCATGAACTCCTATTGCCAAATTCAGACTCAAATTGAAGAAAGTGGGGAAAACCACTGATCATTCAGGTATGACTCAAATCAAATCCCTTATGATAATACAATGGAAGTGAGAAATACATTCAAGGGATTAGATGTGATAGAGTTCCTGAAGAACTATGGATGGAGGTTCGTGACATTGTACAAAAGGCAGTGATCAAGACCATCCCCAAGCAAAAGAAATGCAACAAGGCAAAACAGTTGCCTGAGGAGGCCTTAGAAATAGCTGTGAACAGAAGAGAAGTGAAAAGCAAAGGAGAAAAGGAAGATATAAGCATCTGAATGCAGAGTTCCAAAGAATAGCAAAGAGAGATAAGAAAGCCTTCCTCAGTGATTAATGCAAAGAAATAAAGGAAAACAATAGAATGGGAAGGACTAGGTTTCTCTTCAAGAAAATTAGAGATACCAAGGGAATATTTCATGTAAATATGGGAGCAATAAAGGACAGAAATGGTATGGACCTAACAGAAGCAGAAGATATTAAGAAGAGGTGGCAAGAATACTCAGAAGAACTACACAAAAAAAAGATCTTAATGACCCAGATAACCAGGATGGTGTGATCACTCACCTAGAGCCAGACATCCTGGAATGTGAAATCAAGTGGGCCTTATGAAGCATCACTATGAGCAAAGCTAGTGGAGGTGATGGAATTCCAGTTGAGCTATTTCAATTCCTAAAAGATGATGCTGTGAAAGTGCTTCACTCAATACGCCAGCAAATTTGGAAAACACAGCAGTGGCCACAGGTCTGAAAAGGGTCAGATTTCATTCCAGTACCAAAGAAAGGCAATCCCATTGAATGCTTAAATACTCCACAATTGTACTCATGTTACACGCTAGTAAATTAATGCCCAACATTCTCTAAACCAGGCATCAACAGTACATGAACTGTGAACTTCCAGATGTTCAAGGTGGATTTAGAAAACGGAGAGGAACTAGAGATCAAATTGCCAACATCTGTTGGATCTTCAAAACAGCAAGAGAGTTCCAGAAAAACATCTATTTCTGCTTTATTGACTATGCCAAAGCCTTTGACTGTGTGGATCACAATAAACTGTGGAAAATTCTGAAAGTGATGGCAATACCAGACCACCTGACTTGCCTCCTGAGAAATCTGTATGCAGGTCAAGAAGCAACAGTTAGAACTGGACATAGAACAACAGACTGGTTCCAATATGGAAATGAATACATCAAGGCTACATATTGTTACCCTGATTATTTAACTTATATGCATAATGCATCATGAGAAATATTGGACTGGTTGAAGCACAAACTGGAATCAAGATTACTGGGAGAAATATCAATAACCTCAGATACGCAGATGACACCACCCTTATGGCAGAAAGTGAAGAAGAACTGAAGAACCTCTTGATGAAAGTGAAAGAGAAGAGTGAAAAAGTTGGCTTAAAGCTCAATATTAAGAAAACTAAGGTTATGGCATCTGGTCCCATCAGTTCAGGTCAGTTCAGTCGCTCAGTCATGTTCAGGTTTTTGCGACCCCATGAATCGCAGCATGCCAGGCCTCCCTGCCCATCACCAACTCCCGGAGTTCACTCAGACTCATGTCCATCGAGTCAGTGATGCCATCCAGCCATCTCATCCTCTGTCATCCCCTTCTCCTCCTGCCCCCAATCCCTCCCAGCATCAGAGTCTTTTCCAATGACTCAACTCTTTGCATGAGGTGGCCAAAGTACTGGAGTTTCAGCTTTAGCATCATTCTCCTTCAGAATGGACTGGTTGGATCTCCTTGCAGTCCAAGGGACTCTCAAGAGTCTTCTCCAACACCACAGTTCAAAAGCATCAATTCTTCGGTGCTCAGCCTTCTTCACAGTCCAACTCTCACATCCATACATGACCACAGGAAAAACCATAGCCTTGACTAGATGGACCTTTGTTGGCAAAGTAATGTCTCTGTTTTTCAACATGCTATCTAGGTTGGTCATAACAAATCCTTCATTTGATTTCATGGCTGCAGTGACCATCTGCAGTGATTTTGGAGCCCCCCAAAATAAAGTCTGACACTGTTTCCACTGTTTCCCCATCTATTTCCCATGAAGTGATGGGACCGGATGCCATGATCTTTGTTTTCTGAATGTTGAGCTTTAAGCCAACTTTTTCACTCTCCACTTTCATTTTCATCAAGAGGCTTTTTAGTTCCTCTTCACTTTCTGCCATAAGGGTGATGTCATCTGCATATCTGAGGTTATTGATATTTCTCCCGGCAATCTTGATTCCAGCTTGTGTTTCTTTGAGTCCAGCGTTTCTCATGATGTACTCTGCATATAAGGTAAATAAGCAGGGTGACAATATACAGCCTTGATGTACTCATGTTCCTATCTGGAACCAGTCTGTTGTTCCATGTCCAGTTCTAACTGTTGTTTCCTGACCTGCATACAGATTTCTCAAGAGGCAGGTCAGGTGGTCTGGTATTCCAATCTCTTTCAGAATTTTCCACATTTTATTGTGATCCACACAGTCAAAGGCTTTGGCATAGTCAATAAAGCAGAAATAGATATTTTTCTGGAACTCTCTTGCTTTTCCGATGATCCAGCGGATGTTGGCAATTGGATCTCTGGTTCGTCTGCCTTTTCTAAAACCAGCTTGAACATCAGGAAGTTCACGGTTCACATATTGCTGAAGCCTGGCTTGGAGAATTTTGAGCATTACTATACTAGCGTGTGAGATGAGTGCAATTGTGCGGTAGTTTGAGCATTCTTTGGCATTGCCTTTCTTTGGGATTGGAATGCAAACTGACCTTTTCCAGTCCTGTGGCCACTCTTGAGTTTTCCAAATTTGCTGGCATATTGAGTACAACACTTTCACAGCATCATCTTTCAGGATTTGAAATAGCTCAACTGGAATTTCATCACCTCCACTAGCTTTGTTCATAGTGATGCTTCCTAAGGCCCACTTGACTTCACATTCCAGTATGTCTGGCTCTAGATGACCACACCATCGTGATTATCTGGGTCATGAAGATCTTTTTTGTACAGTTCTTCTGTGTATTCTTGGCCCATCACTTCATGGCAAATAGATGGGGAAACAGTGGAAACAGTGTCAGACTTTATTTTCTTGGGCTCCAAAATCACTGCAGATGGTGACTGCAGCCATGAAAATCAAAGATGCTTGCTCCTTGGAAGAAAATCTATGACCAAGTAGACAGCCTATTAAAAAGCAGAGACATTATTTTGCCAACACAGGTCTGTCCAGTCAAAGCTATGATTTTCCAGTAGTCAAATATTGGTGTAAGTGTTGGACTATAAAGAAAGCTGAGTGCTGAAGAATTGATGCTTTTGAACTATGGTGTTGGAGAAGAGTCTTGAGAATTCCTTGAACTGCCAGGAGATCCAACCAGTCCATCATAAAGGAAATCAGCCCTGAATATTCATTGTAAGGACTGATGTTGAGGCTGAAACTCCAATATTTTGTCCATCTGTTGTGAAGAACTGACTTATGTGAAAAGACCCTGATGCTGGGAAAGATTGAAGGCAGTAGGAGAAGGGGATGACAAAGGATGAGATGGTTGAATGGTAGCACTGACTTGATGGATGTGAGTTTGAGTAAACTCCACGTGTTGGTGATGGACAGGGAAGCCTAGCGTGCTGTAGTCCATGGGATCACAAAGAGTCAGACACGGCTGAATGACTGAACTGAAGTGACAGAGATTAAATTACCCTTAGTATCTAACTTCTGTTGATTTATTCTTCTCAGATTTATCCTCTGGTCTCATTGTGTTAGTATCTGATTATGTCACATTCTGAAATTTACTTTCTGACTAGAAGCTGCTGCCGCTGCTAAGTTGCTTCAGTCGTGTCCGACTCTGTGCGACCCCATGGACTATAGCCCACCAGGCTCCTCTGTCCATGGGATTCTCCAGGCAAGAACACTGAAGTGGGTTGCCATTTCCTTCTCCAATGCATGAAACTGAAAAGTGAAAGTGAAGTCGCTCAGTCATGTCTGACTCTTAGCGACCCCCTGGACTGCAGCCTACCAGGCTCCTCCGTCCATGGGATTTTCCAGGCAAGAGTACTGGAGTGGGGTGCCTTTGCCTTCTCCGTCTGACTAGCTAGGAGAGGATGATTCTAGTATGTCCCAGTTTCTCTAATATTTTGTCTCTGTTTCTCTCTGTATGTTTGTTGCCTTTAACCTCTCTGTGGTTATGCTGTAATTATGTGTTAGGCTGTAATTATGTCACCAATGCTTCCAAAGTTCACACCTTTTTTAGCTTCATAACTAAAGAGGAAGGGACTCTATTTTTTAAATTCCCTATTTGAAGTATCCTAAATAAAGACTATTGACATTTTCTGGGCACATGACCATGTCAGAAAAAATGTGTAGTGAGGTTACCTGCATTGTTACATGTGCCTGAGAACATGTTCAACCATTTCCCTAAAAGAAAAAGAGATTTCTTAGCTGAATGAGGGAAAAGTACCAGTCAAATGAAAAAAAAAAAATGATACATATTCTTCTGCCATGCAAGATTCTACTTATATTTTCTGTGCTTAAAAAAAGGCCTCCTTGGTAACTCAGCTGGTAAAGCATCCATCTGTAGTGCAGAAGACCCTACAGATTGGGAAGATCCCCAGGAGAAGAGATAGGGAACCCACTCCTGTATCTTGGGCTTCCCTGGTGGCTCAGCTGATGAAGAATCTGCCTGCAATGCAGGAGCACTGGTTTCGAACCCTGGGTTTGAAAGATCCGTGGAGGAAGGCATGGCAGCCCACTCCAGTATTCTTGCCTAGAGAATCCCCATGGACAGAGGAGCCAGGCAGGTTGCAGTCCATGGGGCCACAAAGAGTCGGACATGACTGAGCAACTAAGCGCAGCATAGCACATGCTTTAAAAAATGATATACAATAACTTCTTATTGGTTAGAAGACATGGCTTGACATCTTTTTCTAAAATTTTAGATTAGTTCTCAATAAACGGCAAGTTAATTAAGCAAGTCATAAATTATTCCAAATTTCAAGGGAAATCCCTTTATTAAACCAGATTATAGCTTGTTAACTACAGAGTAGAACTGTGTTCAAAGATGGTAATGGGAGCAGATCCAACCTTACCTTAGATGAATAGAGGTATCATGCAGTGTGGCTTCAGCTTCTCAGGTCTTGTTCTAAAATAGACTAACAGTTCTAAAGAGAAAAGGAGAAAAGATATTAAACATATGTTATGCTTTCTAAAATTGTGAGGTAAAATAGAAAATACTGCCTTTTATTTGATAAATAATGAACTTCAGTGTGTCTGTTAGAATATCATACATATCCAGAGTTATAATTTCATTTTACACTCGTTTTAGGACTGTGACTTAGCAAAACATATTCCCACTTAGATTCAGTTCAATTTTATTATCTCTGAGACTTGAGTGTTATTGCAGTTTAATTTGGCAAGTGATATTTGGTGGTTTTCATTCTAGGTAGGTAGTAAATAATAAATACAGGAATTTACAGTCAAAAGTGTAAATGAAAGATATTCCCAGATACAGAAGAGCAATAACACCTTTCAAGTGAAAGAAATAATGTCTTAAAATTTGTGTAAAACAATCATTGACAAAGCACTTCCACCTATGTTGTAGCACTGAATTCCTAGATTATATCAGTGAGGTATGAAATGTTTTCTTCATTTTAAAGAGAAAAAAATTTGTTATCAGAGATATTTACATGCTCAAGATTGCCAGCCATTAAATACAGCCCAGAAACTCAAACCCAGGTCTTTTGATCCTAGTTCAGTCCTAATTTTATATCACAGCTGTTCCTTTGAATATAAGATAAAATATTCTGTCAGCTCTATGATGATGACACAAAGGAACCTAAGTAAAGTTGTCTTTATGACAAAATCAGAGGATAATTTACTCATTCATTCCAATAATGTTTATTGTGAATCAGGTATAAGTTTTATCCCTAATGCCCAGAAGAATGTCTGACGTATATGTGCCTAGGTGCTCAGCCGTGTCCAAATCTTTGTGACCCCATGGACTGTAGCACACCAGGCTCCTCTGTCCACGGGGATTCTCCAGGCAAGAATACTAGAGTGATTGACATGTAGTCCTCCAGGGGATCTTCCCAACCCAGGTATTGAACCCAGGTCTCTGGTATTGCAGGTGGATTCTTTAACATCTGGGCCACCAGGGAAGCCCTCTGACATATATAGTAGGTAAGATAAATGGATTAATGGGAGAATGAATGAATGAGTGCTAAGTTAAGAAAGTATCATGCTCTACTTATGACAATTTAAAGACCTTGCTTTCAAAAAATTTCCTAAATAGGAGATATATACATATCAATAAGAAAATGATATGTGAAGTAAAAAGTGTTGAATTAAAATAGATGTTTTGGAGAGCATGTACATGATGGATAACTTGAGCATATCTTCACTGAGGAGGCTGAAATTTGAGGGTGACCTTGAAGAACTAATCAGCTTTTTACTTCACAGAGAGGGGGAACATCTTTCTTCAAAGTGAAGATCAGGGAATGTGAATAGTTCCATGTGAGGCTGTGGATCGAGCAGTTTGGATCAGATGAGCTGGGGCCAGCAACTGGTGACTATGGAATGTTGCTGGCACCTTGTGAAGGACATGGCTGTGTACCCACAGTGATGAATGAATTTGTATTTTAGGACATAACCTGGTGTGAGCAGGGGGGATTGACTGGGGTAAGGAGAGCTGCTAACCAGACATTTTGTTTGTTGTCTGGCTTGAACAGGAGAGAATGAACTCCTGAACCACAGTAGAGAGTGAAGATGAAGAGACATATTACAGTTCTGTGATGCTTGAAGCTTTTTACAAATTTCAAGGCTCTCAAAAAAAAAAGTTCAAAATTATAAGTACAAAATTAGGTATGAAAACAAACACTTTATAATAAGGAAAAGAATCTGAAAACATTACTAAATTTAAAGGGTTGATGAATCCTAAAAATTTCATAAAATTTGGGAAAATAACACATTTCTATGAAATACCTTCCTGACAGTTCTACATATTAAAGATATATAAACTTTTTAGATTCATGCTCTTTAATATCTTCATATGAATAATGTTTATTATATTAATACATATACAAAATATGAATTATAATAGTATTCTGTAAGGAGAGATTAGAAAGAAATTAAACCTTTTTTCATATTACAATTGATTATTTTTTTAAATTGATAGTTCAGATGCAAAACCATGTGGCTTCACACAGCTGAATCTGCTGCTTATATGCAACAGGAGGTGCCTTACACACAGGAATTATGATAAGTTTTATTTTAGCATTTTTCATCAAAAGAAGGAAGAAACAGAGTATGGTGAGTTAATAATTGTACATGCTGCTGATAAATCATATTTCTAATCAGAAATAACTTTTGTTTTGGTTAGGCATTTTATGGGAATCAAATGTCCCTTTTAAAATCATAGATGTTTGAAAACTGGAAGAATTTTCTATATATTAACTTCTGGTTCTGTACATATTAAACTATGTTTCTCTATTCTGATAGTTTCAGTGCCAGATGTTGGAGGATACCTTCATACAGTGACACATTTATATCTTTTTGGCTTCTTGCTGTTACGCTGGGTGAGTCAGCACAGTGTGTGGTAGAAGTACTTCTGGAAGCATTCCTGTAGCAGGAATGCTGACAATTATGTAACCATTTATAAAAGTGACTGTAAACCACATTGGAAAAGACCCTGATGCTGGGAAAGGTTGAAGGCAGGAGGAGAAGGGGACAACAGAGGATGAGATAGTTGGATGGCATCACCGATTCAATGGACATGAGTAAACTCCAGGAGTTGGTGATGGACAGGGAGGCCTGGCGTGCTGCAATCCATGGGGTCGCAAAGAGTCGGACACGACTGGGTGACTGAACTGAACTGAACTGAAACCACATTGGTATGTTCCAATACACCAAAACTGAAATATTTTCAATTTAGTTGCCCCTTAGCTGGATTCCAAACATGCTTTGTTGTCCCCCTAACACTACTTAATATGAATGGAAGTGTTATGAGGAGCAATCAGTGTGGACGGCCATCTTAACTGATTGTGATGTTTTTGAAATTTTTAGAAAAACATATGAATATATGATGGAGAAGGAAATGGCAACCCACTCCAGCATTCTTTCCTGGAGAATCCCATGAACAGATGAGCCTGGTGAGCTACAGTCTATGGGGTCACACAGAGTTGGACAAGACTGAAGTGGCTTAGCACAGCACAGCATGAATATATGAACACATTGGTAAGAGCCATCTCTTAGAGTGTTGGAAGGTGTTTGTGCATGCAAGGTGCACCAAAATTTACACTACATTAGTTAATGGTGAACCTACATCTAGAGGATAAAACTTGCTTTTGGAAACTGGTTGGATATGAAGAATGAGAGAAACAAGAATCCTGGAAAGCTGATGAGTTTTTCTAGCTCTTGATAAAAAAAAGGGGGGAGGATAACCAGTTTTCCAGGTTTGATTGTCTTCATTTTAGTACCAAAAGTCTCTTATCCTGGAAACATTTTCCAAGATTGCAAAAATACCAGTTTTTAGGTAAGAAAGGTTGAGGAGAAAGTATCAAACTGAAAAGGCAGCTCCAAAAACAGAAACTTAGAGAAAAGCTGCTTTTAGTGTCAAATGAAGACAGCATATTATCTGCCCTTCATAGATGCTGCTGTTTTTACATCTGACCACTGATGCTGGTAACTATGATTTTCATTTTATAGTAATGAATCATCTTTTATTGGATCTCTCCAAGTGATGCAATTTTAGTGCTCTGTAATAGTGAGCATTAATAATTGAAAGAATAGCATTGAAACACATACATTACCTTATTAAAATTATATAGCCAGTGGAAATTTGCACAATATGAGGGAAAGAATTTGGGATTGGGCACGTTGAAGAAGAGAATGGGAAAACATGCATAGAGATTGAATCCCACAAGATTGACAGGGTATAATTATGTGTAAGTCGATTAAAATTTTTTCGGTCTTTCCCAAAATATCAACAGTCAGTTGAAAATCATGGGCACTGATTGCCTTGGGCATGCCATCACAATGAACATGCATTATTGTACTGTTCTCTTGATGGCTCTACAAAACTATGTAAAGTAACATTAACCAACTCAGAAATTGCAACTAAGATGACCTATAGGAGAACAAAAGGAAGATTTTGATAACAAATGCACTGATATTTACAAGAGGAGATCTGGTTCTGTCAGATCTTAGCAAGGAACAAGCTTTCTATAGTCGGTCAAACGATGTAAGGTATCATAGTTACAACAAAATGTTCCTTTTAGTTCTTAGGAACTTTGATTTAAAAAATAAAATGGTTTTTAAATGGTATTCTTAATTTCTATGACGATTTTAATAAAATTTCAGAAAACAAAGCTTCTTGATATCCAAGTATAAGCTAGACTGCTCCTGTGTCTGCATACTCAACAGAAAATGTAAACATAAATTTCAGAAAATTCCATTTAGTCTACCAACTACTTACTGGAGAAAATGAAAAGGTCTATCTAGCTAAGTGACTTGCACGCCTTCTATAACACACGGCTAAAAATGAATGTAATCTGCTTTCTGGTCATCTTGAGGTTCCCATAAAGAAGGATTTTGGTCACTGTGCAGTTTCCTCAAAACATAAAGAAGCACATAATCATATTTTTAACTCTGCAGACATGAAAGGAAATAGACTCCTTGGACATGTGCCTATAAGATTGCTATTATTGTTATGGGCATAGAAAAGATATTAAAAGGTTGGTCCTAATTAAACTTAAAAGCTTCTGCACAACAAAGGAAACTATTAGTAAGGTGAAAAGGCAGCCTTCAGAATGGGAGAAAATAATAGCAAATGAAGCAACTGACAAACAACTAATCTAAAAAATATACAAGCAACTCCTACAGCTCAACTCCAGAAAAATAAATGACCCGATCAAAAAATGGGCCAAAGAACTAAATAGACATTTCTCCAAAGAAGACATCCAGATGGCTAACAAACACATGAAAAGATGCTCAACATCACTCATTATCAGAGACATGCAAATCAAAACCACTATGAGGTACCATTTCACGCCAGTCAGAATGGCTGCGATCCAAAAGTCTACAAGCAATAAATTCTGGAGAGGATGTGGAGAAAAGGGAACCCTCTTACACTGTTGGTGGGAATGCAAAGTAGTACAGCCACTATGGAGAACAGTGTGGAGATTCCTTAAAAAACTGGAAATAAGAATGAGCTGACTACACTTGATTTTTTCAAGTGTAGGTTGCAACAAAAACTCATACAGAGAAAATGACTCATTTTTAGAAATAAAACTGCCTTATGATCCAGCAATCCCACTGCTGGGCATACACACTGAGGAAACCAGAAGGGAAAGAGACATGAGTACCCCAATGTTCATCGCAGCACTGTTTATAATAGCCAGGACATGGAAGCAACTTAGATGTCCATCAGCAGATGAATGGATAAGAAAGCTGTGGTACATATACACAATGGAGTATTACTCAGCCATTAAAAAGAATACATTTGAATCAGTTCTAATGAGGTGGATGAAACTGGAACCTATTATACAGAGTGAAGTAAGCCAGAAAGAAAAACACCAATACAGTATACTAACGCATATATATGGAATTTAGAAAGATGGTAACAATAACCCTGTGTACGAGACAGCAAAAGAGACACTGATGTATAGATCAGTCTTATGGACTCTGTGGGAGAGGGAGAGGGTGGGGAGAATTGGGAGAATGGCATTGAAACATGTATAATATCATGTATGAAACGAGTCGCCAGTCCAGGTTTGAAGCATGATACTGGATGCTTGGGGCTGGTGCACTGGGACGACCCAGAGGGATGGAATGGGGAGGGAGGAGGGAGGAGGGTTCAGGATGGGGAACACATGTATACCTGTGGCGGATTCATTTTGATATTTGGCAAAACTAATACAATTATGTAAAGTTTAAAAAATAAAATAAAATTTAAATAAAAAAATAAATAAATATCCAAAATGTAAAAAAAAAAAAAAAGGTTGGTCCATGATGAAATCATAATTTCAAAGTGTGAAGCAAGAAAATAAATTTCCTTTCTAATTTGGAAGCATATTGAAGATAAAAATGGATAAAATGATTATAGCAAAATAAAAATTTATGTCTCTTTAAAAAAAAAATATTTGATGATCTTTGAAGAATCCTGAAGTAGTGAGAAAGAATGAGCTGACTACACTTGATTTTTTCAAGTGTAGGTTGCAACAAAAACTCATACAGAGAAAATGACTCATTTTTAGAAATAAAAGTAGATGGCTTCAGGATGCAAAAATATCTTACTAGAAAAAGACAGTGAAGTTAAACATGACTTTTCTAATTTCTTCAAAAAAATTTACACTTATTTGGAATTCAACTTTGACTTACCAAATTCAAATTGCCTTTGTGCTTTAAAATAATTTTCTCTGAAATGTTTAACATGATGACATTTTAGACAAGGAGAACCTATGATAAATTTATAAATACAATAACCTGATTGACATTTGGCATACCAAAACAGTAAGAAATAAAAGAGAAGAACATTTTAGGAAAGCTGGAAATTAATTACTACAAGCCCCAAAATCTGCTGTTGCTAGTAAGTACAATCCTTAATAATACATGTTCAAACATTTTCATTGAGAGGATATTTACATTAGTGTCACATCTGATGGACACTAGAAATCAGTGTAATGTAGCCTTGATATAAGCAGAGCTGCTTGTCAAAGAGAATTTCATGTTTGGCTATATTAGGTTTTAGTACTACATAAAAGAATAAGAGTATGTCCTAAATCCTAAGGGCAGTTCAGAGAAGTATTATTCAAAAAATGAAAAGAAAAATAGTCTACTTTCCCATAGGACAGAAAGGGGCATGCCAATGTTAATTTTTAAAAAAATTAAATACGGGTAATACCTATTAGTCTGCGTTTTATTTTTGAAAACTGACATATTTCAGTCTCTTAAGAAAACACAAAGACACAGCCTACAAATTTAAATTCCCAAAAAGGTTTAAAAAGGAATTAAAATAAGTTGCTATGTAAGAGGACAGGAAGAAAATGATAAACTATGTACAACTTTTATTTTTCCTCACACATATTATCTGTTTAATTTATTGCTGTTTTGTTTAAATTATAGCACTTATATAACAGAAAAGTAAATAAGTAAAAATATATGGGATTGTTTTGATTCATAAATAATTCTTCTATAGCTTTAAAAATTTATATAAGTCTACTTGAGAAATTTTGATAATACCACTTGGAAAACTGAGTAATTTCTAGAGAATTCTGAATTTCTATGCTTTTGAATACCTAGTTTTAATTAACTTATTTATAACACAAAGAACAGAGTAAATATAGCCTCATTAAAATTATATAAACCTCTATAGTATACATATAAATAAATGTTTGTTCTTTATAACATATTTTAAATGTTAATTGTGTTTCCATTTTGCTCTAAGTTTTGAGCAGTAAGTTTTCATTTTCATAACATTTTTAATACAATAGATATTGATGATTTTGTTCACTTCAGAGAGTTTTATCTCAATTTTTAGGGGCTTCCCTGGTGGCTCAAGGACTTCTCTGGTGGCTCAGATGATAAAGCGTCTGTCTACAATGCGGGAGACCTGGGTTCGGTCCCTGGGTCAGGAAGATCCCCTGGAGACCGAAATGGCAATCCACTCCAGTACTATTGCCTGGAAAATCCCATGGACAGAGGAGCCTGGTAGGCTACAGCCCATGGGGTCACAAAGAGTCAGACATGACTGAGTGACTTCACTTCACTGGTGGCTCAGATGACAAAGAATCTGCCTGCAATGCAGGAGACCTGGGTTTGAACCCTGGGTCAGGAAGATCCCCTGGAGAATGGAATGGCAACTCACTCCAGGATTGCAACCTGGAGGATCTGATGGACAGAGAAGCTACAGCCCATGAGGTATCAAAGAGTTGGACATGACTGAGTGACTAACACTTCACTTTGGCTTAAAATACTAAAGAATTTTCCTTGTAGGAAGTGTTTTAAGGCTAATATTTAACATTCTATGTGTATGAGTGGGCTTCTCTGGTGGCTCAGATGGTAAAGAATCCACCTGCGATGAGAGACCTGGGATCCATCCTTGGGTTGGGAAGATCCCCTGGGGAAGGGCACAGCAACCCACTGCAGTATTCTTGCCTGGAGAAATCCCATGGACAGAGGAGCCTGGTGGACGACAGTCCATGACTGAATGACTAAGCATATTTTATGAGGATCTCTGATATCCTTGCTTTTAGGTCTAAGTAATAAATGAATAAAGGCAAATTAACTCAGATGACCATTATATCTACTATTGTGGGCAGGAATCTCTTGGAAGAAATGGAGTAGCCA
Source organism: Bubalus bubalis (assembly GCF_019923935.1). NCBI lineage: Eukaryota > Metazoa > Chordata > Mammalia > Artiodactyla > Bovidae > Bubalus > Bubalus bubalis. Next base: position 60,556,596 of record NC_059158.1, read on the forward strand.
TCATAGTCAACAAAAGAGTCAGAAATGCAGTCTTTGGATGCAATCTCAAAGACAACAGAATGATCTCTGTTCGTTTCCAAGGCAAATCATTCAATATTACAGTAATCTAAGTCAATGCCCCACCATAGACTTAACCAGTAACGCTGAAGAAGCTGAAGTTGAACAGTTCTATGAAGACCTACAAGACCTTTTAGAGCTAACACCCAAAAAAGATGTCCTTTTCATTATAGGGGACTGGAATGCAAAAGTAGGAAGTCAAAAACACTTGGAGTAACAGGCAAATTTGACCTTGGAGTACAGAATGAAGCAGGACAAAGGCTAATAGAGTTTTGCCAAAAGAATGCACTGGTCATAGCAAACACCCTCTTCCAAAAACAAAAGAGAAGACTCTATACATGGATATCACCAGATGGTCAACACCGAAATCAGATTGACTTTATTCTTAGGAACCAAAGATGGAGAAGCTCTATAAGTCAGCAAAAAGAAGACCAGGAGCTGACTGTGGCTCATATCATGAACTCCTTATTGCCAAATTCAGACTTAAATTGAAGAAAGTAGGGAAAACCATTAGACCATTCAGGTATGACTTAAATCAAATCCCTTATGATTATATAGTGGAAGTGAGAAATAGATTTAAGGGACTAGATCTGATAGACAGAGTGCCTGATGAACTATGGATGGAGGTTCATGACATTGAGACAGGGAGCAAAACCATCCCCAAGCTGTGAAATGAAGAGAAGCCAAAAGCAAAGAAGAAAAGGAAAGATATACCCATTTGAACGCAGAGTTCTAAAGAATGGCAAGGAGAGATAAGAAAGCCTTCCTCAGTGATCAGTGCAAAGAAATAGAGGAAAATGATAGAACGGGAAAGACTAGAGATCTCTTCAAGAAAATTAGAGATACCAAGGGAACATTTGATGCAAAGATGGGCTCGATAAAAGACAGAAATGGTATGGACCTAACAGAAGCAGAAGATATTAAGAAGAGATGGAAAGAATACACAGAAGAACTGTACAAAAAAGATCTTCATGACTCAGATAATCACGATGATATGATCACTTACCTAGAGCCAGACATCCTGGAATGTGAAGTCAAGTGGGCCTTAGGAAGCATCATTATGAACAAAGCTAGTGGAGGTGATGGAATTACAGTTGAGCTATTTCAAATCCTGAAAGACGATGCTATGAAAGTCCTGCACTCAATATGCCAGCAAAATTGAAAACTCAGCAGTGGCCACAGGACTGGAAAAGGTCAGTTTTCATTCCAATCCCAAAGAAAAGTGAAAATTGAAGTCACTCAGTCGTGTCCGACTCTTTGCTACTCCATGAACTGTGGCCCACCAGGCTTCTCCATCCATGGAATTTTCCAGGCATGTGTACTGGAGTGGGTTGCCATTTCCTTCTCCAGAGGATCTTCTCAACCCAGGGATTGAACCTGGGTCTCCTGCATTGCAGGCGGATGCTTTACCACCTGAGCGACCAGGGAATCCTAATCCCAAAGAAAGGCAATGCCAAAGAATGCTAAAACTACCACACAATTGCACTCATCTCACACGCTAGTAAAGTAATGCTCAAAATTCTCCAAGCCAGGCTTTAGCAATACATGAACTGTGAACTTCCAGGTGTTGAAGCAGATTTTAGAAAACGCAGAGGAAACAGAGGTCAAATTGCCAACATCTGCTGGATCATCAAAAAAGCAAAAGAGTTCCAGAAAAACATCTATTTCTGTTTTATTGACTATGCCAAAGCCTTTGACTGTGTGGATCACAATAAACTGTGGAAAATTCTGAAAGATGGGAATATCAGACCACCTGATCTGCCTCTTGAGAAATTTGTATGCAGGCCAGGAAGCAACAGTTAGAACTGTACATGGAACGTCAAACTGGTTCCAAATAGGAAAAGGAGTATGTCAAGGCTGTATATTGTGAACCTGCTTATTTAACTTGTATTCAGAAGACATCATGAGAAACACTGGGCTGGAGGAAGCACTAGCTGGAATCAAGATTGCTGGGAGAAATACCAATAACCTCAGATAGGCAGATGACACCACCCTTATGGCAGAAAATGAAGAAAATTAAAGAACCTCTTGATGAAAGTGAAAGAGGAGAGTGAAGAGGTTGGCTTAAAGCTCAACATTCAGAAAACTAAGATCATGGCATCTGCTACCATCACTTCATGGCAAATAGATGGGAAAACAGTGGAAACAGTGGCTGACTTTATTTTGAGGGGCTCAAAAATCACTGCAGATGGTGATTGTAGCCATGAAATTAAAAGATGCTTACTCCTTGGAAGGAAAGTTATGAAGAACCTAGACAGCATATTAAAAAGCAGAGACAAATGTCCATCTAGTCAAAGCTATGATTTTTCTGGTAGTCATGTAACGATGTGAGAGGTGGACTATAAAGAAAGCTGAGTGCCGAAGAATTGATGCTTTTGAACTGTGGTGTTGGAGAAGAGTCTTGAGAGTCCCTTGGACTGCAAGGAGATCCAACCAGTCCATCCTAAATGAGATCAGTCCTGAGTGTTCATTGGAAGGACTGATGTTGAAGCTGAAACTCCAATATTTTGGCCACCTGATGTGAAGAGCTGACTCATTTGAAAAGACGCTGATGCTGGGAAAGATTGAGGGCAGGCAGAGAAGGGGACGACAGACGATGAGATGGTGGATCGCATCACTGACTCAACGGACATGGGTTTGGGTGGACTCCAGGATTTGGTGATTGACAGGGAGGCATGCAGTGCTGTGGTTCATGGGGTCACAAAGAATCGGACATGACTGATCGACTGAACTTACTTAATTGACTAAAGAAAAACAAATGTTGTAAAAGAGCAATGTTGAATGTCCCCTTACAAGCAAAAGGATTATATTTCTATATTATGAGTATCTAACATGTTTTTAGTGCCCCCAAATTATTATATTTAAATGAAAGTTGTATTTTAATTATATATAATCACTCTCAAGCATATGTTTGAATTTCTTGAAGAGATGTATATATAACTGTAAAATAAAACTATAAGTTAAATGTTTCATCAAATATTAACAATTTCATAATTTGACAGTTGAATGTTAATGATTTCAAATGAGACAGAATCATTAAATCTATTATAAAAAGATATAGACAGCAAATAATCCTTAGAAGAGTTCTGAAGTAATTTTTGACTGGGATTTGGCTGCTGGCTAAATCGAGGTACAGGTTAAATTATTCTTTGTTAGTTTTCTCTCAGTCGTCTTGGGGATTTCAAGTCCTCCCAGGACTCACAGAACTTTAAATAGAGCAAAACAAAACAGAGGCAGAAAGGAATGGAGGAAACAAAAGGACACATTCAGAATATATGGCTTTCAGACACAGACATACCATATCGCTTTCGTATTAATGTTAGAGATCTCAGCTGAGTCATTCTTGGAGTTTGAATTATTTTACCTACAAAATGGAGATAATAATTCTTAATTCATACAGTTTTTGAGAGGAGTAGTGGACATTACACTTGTGAAATGCCTAAAGTGAAGCCTTCTGCCTGAATGATATTTATGTGTGTTCATTCTTCATTCTTTCAGTGATTCACTTCTGAGTTATTCTTCATGAAACACTCCTGTTTTCTAGTCCTTAAAACCAAGTCTCAATCCCAGGTTGGATTTTTTCATTCCGTTTTGTCTCTAGCATGACTTAAATATGTGGCTTGCATATCATTATTTCACTCTTAATTCTTCTATTAAAAAATTTTTTTTCTATATTTTTTTCTTTGTCTGAAACACATATAAAATATCACTAGATTTTGGATAGTAATGATAACAATGGATATTTCTGAACTTTTCTCAATAATGTATTGGCTTAGGCTTCTCTCTAAACTCCCTTCCTAAATGTTATTTTAGAAAGCTTTATTTCTTTTCAGGCTATCAAGTATTTTAGCACAATCTTATGTAAATAATTAAATTTTGCATAACATTTCTCATTCTTCAGTCCCAGATATGCTTTTCATGAAAGTTATACCAAGACTGGGATTCCCAGTCTTCTCCAGAATGTGCATCTTAGATTTATATCATGATATTATCTTTTTTCCCTTCCCTACCTTTTCTACCACCTAACTCATTTTTGGCTCTGGATTCAGTGAATTTCTATCCTGTAGATTCCTCAACTCTTTGATCCTGCCTTGGCTGGTCTCTGGATAAAAAACAAATTCTCTGTTTTAGCTTTTCAAATTTCCCCTGACCTAAAGGTAGTCTACTTTGCCTCTCCTGAAACCCTTCATGATTTAGTTCCTGGCAGCACTACCCTCTCTTCTGACCTGTTTCATCTTTCTGTGCAGTTTTTCCATTTCTAATCAATGTTAAGTCAAAGTTAGGGCTGTATTATCCATGAAGCTGTTGGGCCTTTGTATATTAGTAGAAACTAGTCTTGCTAGTTGGTATGCTCTAATGACAGATCTAGTTGTCATTTTTATTACAAGTTATTTTCTCCCCAAAATTGCAAATATCATATCTTTTTAAAAAGTTCATTCCTTTTCAAGCCATTCATTCATTCTTTTTTTAATCAAAGTATAGCTGGTGTATATTATACTGTCATTATTCATTCATTCTTAATAAATATTTTAAACTCCTTTGTGATTCAGATCCTGGGTTAGGTGGTCCAGTCTTAAGATAAAAGCAAAGCAAAGCAATATAAAATAGTCACTAATCACAAGGGCTTCTCAATCCAAATGTAACTGAGTATCAGTTAATTTGTATTTCACCTAATAAATAGTGTGCTGAAAGCCATCACAAGATGCTATGTATACGTGGGGAAAATAACCCAGAAGCTTCAGGAGATACCTGAAAGGTATCAATTTAGTTTGGTGAAGAAGTGGGTAAAGGTCATTTAAGGACATCAAGTTCAAATGCATGGCAGTGTGAGGGGCCTTGCTTCTTTTAAAGGATTTGTAAATCTTTGAGTGAGCTTAAGGGAAGAGTACATTTGAGAAGTTTTAGGAAATATTCAATGAAAATATTGAGCGGGCATCATATGGAAGACTGAAGGCAATAATGTCCATTATGGGAATTTAACTTAAAGAATTACTGTATGTATTTCTGCTTTTGTATTCATCCTATTTAATTTATCTTTGCTGAACATCATCTCCTCTGTCTCATTCTGAATCTAATCTACACTATAGTGTTCCTGACTTGAAACTGTTGACATATTACCTCCTCAAATACCAGTCACTGCATAGTTGTAGCTCCTGGAAATGCCTATGTTGTAACACATTCACAAAATTTACTACAAAGGGTGAAATGTGAGTTATTAGGTTTGTATTGAAATTGTTTTAAGCATTAGGTCTTTTTCAGTGCTGGAAATAATTTTTGCTTCTTATTTCTGTCAGCTTTATGCCTCTTAACATAAAGTTTGGATCCAAATTGTAACAAGAGTTATTCATTCCCACACATGTAGATTGAGACTTTAATCATTATTTGTGGAACTTTAGAAGTTCCATATTGCATATAGATTTAATGAAGTGTTATGATCTTAGGAATCTATGTATATTTGGTAGTTTGTATCTTCCAAAGATTCAGCCTTTTTCATTTAAATCATCAAATTTGGATTTATTTGTTGTCATTCTTTATTACTTTTTTAATGTCTATAAACTTGGTGGTCATAACCTCTTTTCCTTATTTGATATTATAATTTGTGTTTATTTTATTAGTTTGACTGGACATCTATCAATTTATTTATCTTTGCAAGTGAAAAATTTTTAGATCTCTTAATTTTCTCTATTGTTTTCCTCCTCACATAGTGACATACAATGGCTCTTTGACTCTTACAAGATTAATACACAAGAATTTGAGGTGGTAAATAAAATAGTTTCATGCTCGGAAATGAGATATTTAACAAGGATCATATATGCACACACAAAACACACATGAGAATGAATGAGAGGAGAGTTGCTAATGCAAGCTCTTAATTTACTAAGAAATGCATGCACTGTCTTGTTCAATCCCTTTCAATTTTTAACTTATTCTTCCATTCTGCAAAACCTATTGTGTTCCTGGCATTCTTCTAGTGTCTGAGAATGTGCAGCAAACAAGTGGCCAATTCATGAACACATAGAACTTAAATTTTAGTATTGGGTATAGAAACTATAAACAAAGAAATTAACATCAGAGCCTAATAAGTACTATGAGTAAATAAAAAAGGAATGTAAATAGGTACTGCTACAGAAGGGCTATATATGTTATATAGAGATCAGTATTGGGAGGTCTTCTGATAATATATGACCTGAAGAAGAAAAACTGAACCATGTGTACTAATGGGTAAGACTACTTTAGAAGGAGAAGGAAAGAGCAAGTTCATGAATTGGAGATGTTCAAGGAATATCAAAGAGTGGATGGCTCAGGAAAACATACTAACATTTACAAAAATTAAAGAGGAATAATTACTAAGACATTATAATAGTGAAAGCCCAGACTGTTAGAATTCAGCATCCATTCCTCACTTTAGAAATGTAATGATTATTTAAGCTCTGCCATTTATCTGCATGATATATAGAGGCTGAAAACTAAAGTCAGGCCAGTAAGAACACTGTCTAATTATCTACACAAACCTCTTTCATCATCCTCTTGAATTAGTTATCGTAAAGGGAGGATGGCTTGGAAGGGGTTGGTCTGGTACTTGCATAGAGATTTTAACTTTTTTTTTTGCACTCGTGGCTGAGTGGTTCTTAAACTTTCATGTGCATTAACATTCCAACTATATATACAAAATTAAATTATGAAGACACTGTGAGGATGACCAGTTTGCATTGGTCAGTAGCACAGACACAGTAGCACAGTTACTTCTTAGAATGGGATACTTTGCAGTATAAAATATAGTCAAGAAGTGTGCCCCATTTTACTAAGCCTTATATATAAGTCTCATTCTTCAGTAGTGGATGAAGCATTTTTTCTCCAGTGGATATATCTTTTAGTGGATATTTACAGAGAACATAATCCTGTGTACATGGACCACTGCACTGGGTACTAAGAACATCTCTAATGTATGGGAGCTTATAGCCTAGTGCATGACAACAGGAAGACAGATGGTTACAAGTTGATATATATGCAGATGAATATAGTGTCTTAGTGAAATAATTTTGTATTTTTTTTCTTTCAGATAACTAGTGGAGGTAACTTATTTCATACATTTCAATCTATTGATACACAGTGATTATAATGAAAAGAAGGGGAAATTGACAATAGAAAATATTTTTTTGTCCATTGTTTGGTGTTTTTTAAATTTTATTTTATTTTTTAATTTTACAATATTGTATTGGTTTTGCCATATATCAACATGAATTTGGTTTAACCTAGACATTGACTAACTGATTGATTTTTGGTTGTGCTGTGTCTTTGCTGCTGCCTGGGGTATTTCTCTAGTTGCAGTGAGCAGGGGCTACTCTTTGATTGTGGTGTGCTGGCTTCTCATTGCAGTGGCTGCTCTCGTTGCAGAACACAGGCTCTAGGGTGGGTGAGCTTCAGCAGTTTCAGTATGTGGGCTCTGCAGTTGCGGATCCCAGGCTCTAGAGCACAGGCTCAGTAGTTGTGGTGCACGCCCTTAGTTGCATGGCAACATCTGGGATCTTCCCGGATCAGAGATTAAACCAATGTCTCCTGCACTGGCAGGCAGCTTCTTTACCACTGAGCCACCAAGGACGCCTAGACATTAATTTTTGACAGAAAGGAAGATACTGCTCTTGAAGGAGACATGTAGTAGCATTATGAATCCCTATAATATCTGAACATTTAGTAAACTGCTGTAGTTGTTGAGTGATTGGGGATTATCAATAATATTTTTCATGGTTCTCCAGAGAACTACCATCCCACTAGATGGTATGGGTTTGGTTTCTGACCACATATATTTTATATCTGTGTGCTGTGCTTAGTCACTCAGTCGTGTCTGAATCTTTGCAACCCTGTGGACTGTACGCCAGCTGGCTCCTCTGTCCATGGGGATTCTCCAGGCAAGAATACTGGAGTGGGTTGCTTTGCCCTCCTCCAGGAGGTCTTCCCAACCGAGGGATAGAAGCCAGGTCTCCAACATTGCAGGTGGATTCTTTACCGTCAGAGCCACAAGGGAAGCCCAATTTATAACTACCCCTCATGAAACATTGTTACATGTATAACATAGACACTCAGGAATGATTGAGAAATTGAATTAATTATATTCTTGCCTTTTTTCTAAGTTCCTCTCAAGTTATATTATTTTTCTATCTTCCACTAATTTTTATTGCTCAGAGATAAATTCTGCTAGAATTGATCCTATTTAAAGAATTTATAGTTGACATTTATACCAATTGCTATTTAACATCAATTAATCTCATGTAAAAATGATAATATTAACATTATAAAATATTATTTCAGGTCTATTTATACCAATCATAATACACATTGGAATTCATTTCACAGCCAATTATAAAGCATAATTAGAACTTTCCTGGTGGTCTGGTGGTTAAGGCTCTCTAATAAAGAGCAATGTTGAGCATCTTTTCAAGTAGAGGGAAGGGATATGTATATACTTATGGCTGATTCATCTTGTTGTATGGCAGAGACCAACACAACATTGTAAAGCAATTATCCTCCAATTAAAAACAAAAAATTAAAAAATAGTATGTCATTCATATACTAAAGTAATATGATATTCCAATAAATTTTAATCTTAAATCTTTAAAACGTAAATCTTCATTACTTCTATTCATGGAATGTACTTTAACTTATGACTATATTTACATCACTGTTTGTGTTTGCCTTGCAATTTGTTGTTGCTTAGTCACCTAGTCACGTCTGAATCTTTTGTGACCCTACGGACTGTAGCCCTCCAGTATCCTCTGTCCACAGGATTTCCCAGGCAAGAATGCTGGATTGCCATTTCCTTCTCTGGGGGATCCTCCTGACCCAGGGATTGAACCCAAGTCTTCTGCATTGATAGGGGGGGTTCTTTACCACTGAGCCACCATTCATGTAAACCACTAAAACATGAGAATGCCCGGACTTTGTACACTGAGTTTTGTGTTGAATTAATAAATACCTGATGATTAGTCTAATTAAGTTCTTTAAGTAACAAATCATTTTCCTGGAAGAAGAAACAAAATTTTTATAGATAGGAGTAACATAGACTTTCTCAGCATATATGTATCAAAATTAACATTTTTAAATGCACCTGATCTTGGAAAGAGTTCCGTTTTCTTTCAGGGTGTCTTGCATCTCACCATATAAATTAATAATGATCAGACTGTTGTGCCACTCTTCAAATTCAAAATGATTTTCAACTATTAATAAATCTTAGTCCTATGGTGTAATTTAATATCAAAAAGTATGATTTAGAAGGCTCACAAACCACCTAGTTTCTGAGAACCTACAAGAATTTACTGTTATATAAAGTTCTTACAGCAACAAAAAGGAGAAATTGCATGATATCATTTCTTTAAATGTGTACTGCTAAAATGTGAAGGTATCCATTAGGTGTTTCTTATCATTGACATTAGTAAAAGTGGAGAGAACATGTCTAACATATTTAAGAAATATATATTTTATGCTTGTAACATTTCAAAATCTGAATTGATTTGAGAGCAGAGTTCTAAGATTTGAGACGTTAGATAAATGAAGAGTTAGCATATCTTGTAGCATAGTTTTCAGGAATATCAATCATTTCTATAGTACTCAGTGCTGAACTTGGAAAAAGACAATAAAATATTAATATTCCTAAGAGTACCTGAAGTGGAAGTATTCTGAGTGGTTGATTAAGAAGACATGTGAATTATTTATATAAAATCAAGAAATGTAGTTTTTTTTCTTTTTGATGGCGTTATATAAAAATGTTAAAGTGTGACACATTTTTAGCCCTGATGAAATATTATCCAAATTCTATGCTTATAAAGACTATAAAAAGACAGAGCTAACATCATTTTCTTTCTAGGGGGGAAAAAAAACAGTTTTGTCTATACTCAAAGAATAGGAAGGTCTTTGGAAGACTGTGAGAGTAAGATCACACAACTGGAATATACCATTGGGAATAAGAAAAAAAAACTTAATAAGGCTGCTGAAAACAACTTCATTTTAAGCAAACTGCATTTTTATGTTCTTGACAGATGAGTTTGCAAAAAAAAGAATTACATATTTTTAACTAAATGGACTAGCATGGCATTTCATTTTTTTAAAAAAATTATCCACAAATAAGAAATTATACTGACAAAGTATGTGATTCAGTTCAGTTCAGTCCAGTTGCTCAGTCGTGTCCGACTCTTTGCGACCCCATGAATCGCAGCACGCCAGGCCTCCCTGTCCATCACCAACTCCCGGAGTTCACTCAGACTCACGTCCATCGAGTCGGTGATGCCACCCAGTCATCTCATCCTCTGTCATCCCCTTCTCCTCTTGGCCCCAATCCCTCCCAGCATCACGAGTCTTTTCCAATGAGGCAACTCTTCACATGATGTGGCCAAAGTACTGGAGTTTCAGCTTTAGCATCATTCCTTCCAAAGAAATCCCAGGACAGATCTCCTTTAGAATGGACAGGTTGGATCTCCTTGCAGTCCAAGGGACTCTCAAGAGTCTTCTCCAACACCACAGTTCAAAAGCATCAATTCTTCGGAGCTCAGCTTTCTTCACAGTCCAACTCTCACATCCATACATGACCACAGGAAAAACCATAACCTTGACTAGACGGACCTTTGTTGGCGAAGTAATGTCTCTGCTTTTGAATATGCTATCTAGGTTGGTCATAACTTTCTTTCCAAGGAGTAAATGTCTTTTAATTTCATGGCTGCAATCACCATCTGCAGTGATTTTGGAGCCCCCAAAAATAAAGTCTGACACTGTTTCCACTGTTTCTCCATCTATTCGCCATGAAGTGATGGGACCAGATGTCATGATCTTCATTTTCTGAATGTTGAGCTTTAAGCCAACTTTTTCACTCTCCACTTTCACTTTCATCAAGAGGCTTTTGAGTTTCTTCACTTTCTGCCATAAGAGTGGTGTCATCTGCATATCTGAGGTTATTGACATTTCTCCCGACACTCTTGATTTCAGCTTGTGGAATCAAATAAGAACTTATACCGACAAAGTATGTGATTAGTTTAACTAAATAAACAGGGTAACAATACACAGCCTTGATGCACTCCTTTCCGAGTTTGAATCAGTCTATTGTTCCATGTTCGGTTCTAACCATTGCTTCTTGACCTGCACACATGTTTCTCAGGAAGAAGGTAGGGTGGTCTGGTATTCCCATGTCTTGAAGAATTTTGCAGTTTGTTATGATCCACACAGTCAAAGGCTTTAGTGTAGTCAATGAAGCCAAACTAGATGTTTTTCTGGAATTCTCTTGCTTTATCCATGATCCAACAGATGTTGGCAATTTGATTTCTTGTTCCTCTGCCTTTTCTAAATCCAGCTTGTCCATCTGGAAGTTCTTGGTTCACATACTACTGAAGCCTAGCTTGGAGGATTTTGAACACGACCTCACTAACATGTGAAAAGAGTGCAGTTGTGCAGCAGTTTGAACATTCTTTGGCATTGCCTGTTTTTGAGGTTGGATTGAAAATTGACCTTTTCCAGTCCTGTGGCCACTGCTGAGTTTTCCAAATTTGCTGGCATATTGAGTGCAGCACTTTCACAGCATCATCTTTTTGGATCTGAAATAGCTCAGCTGGAATTCCATCACCTCCACTAGCTTTGTAGTGATGCTTCCTAAGGCCCACTTGACTTCACACTCCAGGACGTTCTGGCTCTAGGTGAGTGATCACACCACTGTGGTTATCTGAGTCATTAACATCTTTTTTGTATAGTTTTTCTAAGTATTCTTGCCATCTCTTCTTAATTTCTTCTGCTTCTGTTAGGTCCATGCTATTTCTATCCTTTATTGTGCCCATCTTTGCATGAAATATCCCCTTGGTATCTCTAATTTTCTTGAAGAGATTTCTAGTCATTCCCATTCTATTGTTTTCCTCTCTTGCTTTGCACTGATCTCTGAGGAAGGCTTTATCTCTCCTTGCTAGTCTTTGCAACTGTGCATTCCGTTCTCATCTATTTCACTTTCTTGTGCTATTATAGTCTGAGGTGGGCAAGGATATCACCAGTCTTGGGGAAATCCAGTTCTAGAATGCTGGTGTGAGGAGCTCTACAGACCAACTCCTCAACAAAGCAACCATAACTCATATAGATTATGAAAAAGAACTATGATCATTTAAGCATCTGGAACTGACCAAACAGCACACAGTGAATAAATACACATTTATTCAAGAGAATTTGCAAAACTTCAGTAAGAACCGTGATAGTACATGACACTTGTACAGACATGAGTATTGTTTTTTTCTGCCTCATCTACCCCTTCATTCAGCATAATAGAAGCTCTACTATAGGAGTGTATGCCTAAGAAAATGAGGTTTTCTTTCCCCTAGTTGCCAAAGACTGTAGCTTTGTATTAATCTCCTAGTTAGGCTTTCTGTAATGTTATTATATTATCATATTTATTACATAATAATTTATTTTTACCATGAACTTAATAGCTTAAAACAATAGAATTTTATTCTGTCTTGATACCAGAGTCCAAAATAAAGATATCAAAAGAGCCATAGTCACTGATTGCTCTGGGTGGGGGAGAATCCATTCCCTGCTTTTCCCCAAATTCTAATAACACCAGGTGCTACTTGACTTGTGACCATCTCTCTCCAATCTCTGTTTCCATAATCAGATTGTTTTCTCTTCTGTGCATCACTTTTATGGCCCCTTGTCACTGAATTTAGATTTGGTCAGATAATCAAGATGATCTCTCTATCTCAAGATTCTTAATTACATCTGCAAAGACTCCTTTTTCAAATAAGGTAACATTCACAGGTTTTGGGGGTAATGATGAAGACCTGTCTTTTGGAGGCCACCATTTAGTTCACCACAGTCTACCCGCTAGTCCTCTCAAATTTACATGTACCCCACATACAAAGCATACTCACCTCATTACAACATTGCCTAGAGTTTTTAACCTATTAAAGCCTTAACTCTAAGTTCAAAAATCTCATCTAAATATCCACAGCTCAGAAGTCCCAAATGTCATCATCTAAATCAGACGTGGGTCAGATACTGGGTACAATTCATCCTGGAACAAAATTCCTCTCTATCTGTGGACCTACAAAACTAGGAAATAAGTTATTTATTTCCAAGATACACTGATGAATAGGGATGTGATAACAGTTACAATTATTCTTATTCCAAAAAGGAGAAAATAGAAGGAATAAAGGAGTCACTGGTCCCAAGCAAGTTCAAAACCCAACAACAAAATTCTATCAGATTTCAAGGCTTGGAAATAATCCCCTATAGCTCAGAAGTCTTCCCTCTTTGCATTCAAGAGAGCTGCAGGGATTCTGTCCTCAGAAGCAGTTCCCGAAGCATTGTGGCCCAGTGTGTCCCTACCTCTGTGTGTCTATACCACCAAAATCTGCTTCTGTACACATATCTCTGAACTCTGCCTTGGTGTCACAGCTTTAAAGGTCTTTTTGCCCAGTGTGTAGAGCTCTATGCCTATCTTATTCTTCTGTGCCATTCTTCCTTTTTCTTGAAGGATAGTATTAATACATTTTTGTACTTTAGTAGCAATGCTAACCTATTTTTTACTATAGAATTTTTGAAGTCTGGCAACTTTCTCCTTTTTTTCCTTGTGTTCTCTCTCTGTCCTTTTCAGTAGAGCTGGCAGCATTTCTACTGATACAACATTCTCTAAAACCTTGTGAGTCTCCTGTATATGTCATGGAGATTAACGCTCCATGGAAAAAAGGGCCTCCGTAGATGTTTTCTGGATATTCCATTCCTAATCCTGGCTTCTGTTGAGGTGTTGAGTGAGTCTAAGAACAACACACTTAATATCTTTAATAAATATTTGTCTATCTACTTGCTTGGCCTTCTTTCCAGAGTACACTTTTCCAATTTAATTTTAGTGTGTTTTGTAATTTGGATAGGCTGAGAATTTTTCAAGTCATCAGATGCTAGTTCCTTGTTGTGTAACATTTAATTTCCCAGTTTATCTTGTTTTTGTCATATTTTATTATTAGCAACAAGAATCCAGGTCACACCTTCAATACCTGTTTTAAAATTCTCCTCAGCTAAATATCAAAATTTGTCACTTACAAGTTCTGCTTCCTTTGATGCAACTATAACACAAAATTCACCAACCCTGTCTGTGACTATACAAAAAGGTTCACCTTTCCTTCAGCATCCAATGACACTTTTCTTCATTTCTTTCTGAGCCCTTACCTAAAGCACCTTTAATATTTATATGTCTACCCAACATTCTGTTCATGACTAGATACTGAAAGTATTAATGGAGAAAAACTATTTCTTTTTAAATCTTGTTGCTCTTGCTTTCATTTGTTCATGGGGCTACTGATGCCACAAATGAAAATGAACAACCCTCAAATCTGTCTTGTAGATAGTGTGATAATCTTGTCAGCAGTCATTTCTGGGGAGGTCGTTTACTATTGTTTTTGAGGGCTGACAACGATTCTGCATCATATCTAATAAAGAATTTCTGGCAGCAGAGCTCTGTTTGAGGAGATATTGATGTTCACACAATGTGAACATAATGTGCTAAATTAGAACAAATCAATCCTGGACAATTTGAGTACAGTACAACTTACTTGATTGGTCACAACTTAATTCCCTAGAATCTAATTCAGAATAAATGCTACTTACTAACTGATTACATAGAATTTCCCCTGAGTTACCTTGTTCCTATGAGCCATGAAACAACAGTAGTTGTTTCACTTTGAGGGAAATCAACTAATCAAAAACAATTTTACTTACTTTTACATAGGACTGGCAGGAGTGTTTGAAATTAAAAATAAGGAAATAACCTAATTTAACTTCTGACTTATAGTCTTTTTTAAGCAGATGTAAATGTCATTATTTATTGAAATTTTGTGTAAATATACACATATACATGAAAATGTATATGCATACATACTATGTACATAACTAAATAATATGACTTATATATTATAAAGTGAAAGTGTAAGTTGCTCAGTTGTGTCCGAGTCTTTGCAACCCCATGGACTATAGAGTCCATGGAATATTCCAGGCCAGAATACTGGAGTGGGTAGCCTTTTCCTTCAACCCAGGGATCGAACCCAGCTTTCCCACATTGCAGGAGGATTCTTTACCAGCTGAGCCAGAAGGGAAGCCCTAATGTCATATGTAATTATATAGGGCCTCCTCAGTGGTTCAACAGTAAAGAATCTGCCTGTGATGTAGGAGATGTGGGCAGGAGACATGAATTCAATTCCTGGGCTGGAAAGATACCTTGGAGGAAGGAAATGGCAGCTCACTTCAGTATTCTTGCCTAGGAAATCCAACCCATGGGGACAACAATGTAATTATATGTAGAATATGTCACATATTAAAAAGTTATACATAATCAATTCCCAATTTATGCTTCCAAATGGATAACTAAAATCTGGAGTGAATTAAACTTAATTCTGCAAAATTACTTTTAGTTTCTTGGGCTAGGACATGTTGGATGTTAATTGTTCAAAGTAGAATTTTTTAGAAGTTTTTCCCAAAGTTAATATGCAAAGTCTAATGAATCTTCACAGTTTTACTAACAGAACATGACTGTGTTTTTTAAAATGATTTTAGAACAATGATTTATTCTTATTTATTTCTCTTTAAAAGAAAAATGAGCTCACAATCCTACTGCTTAGAAGAAGTGGTCAATTGAAAGCATTATATAATTTTCAAACTTTTCATATACATACTCATTTGGCAGTTTTTCATAAAAATGAAATTATATTTTTAACTTACTCTTCTCAATTTATTTTTTAAGTCCATCTTTCTATGTGAATTTTTATTAACTTAGATCCTGACTTTAATGATAACAGAGTATGTCATTTTTGTTTAAGATTCATACTACTGTTCTTTTTCACATATCCTGACAATAGTTCACATTTCCACTGACTCAAGAATGGATGAACATGGGCATCAGAAACAAGCAGGCTGAAGAGAAATTTAGCAGAAGGTGTTTGTTCTTGACCAGCCAAAGGGCCAGGCTTCTCAGATGGAGCTGGTGGTAAAGAATGTACCTGCCAGTGCAGAAGACGTAAGAGAAGTGGGTTCAGTCTCTGGGTTGGGAAGATCCCCTAGAGGATGGCATGGCAACCCACTCCAATATTCTTGCCTGGAGAACCCTGTGGACAGAGGAGCCTGGCAGGGTACAGTCCATAGGGTCACACAAAGTCGAAGCAACTTAGCAGGCATGCAGCCAAAAGACCATGAGTAGGGTTAGGCTGCAAGTCGGGAGTAGGAGAGGAACTTGATTACCTTGTGAAGACAGGTAGAAGATGAAATATTAAGCAGTTTAAGGTCTTGTAACTTCCATTTTTAATTCATGCCCCACTTAGGTTGGGGAGTTGGGGTATATGAGTACGATTAGGAAGTGAGACGTGTGGAGTATTCTACTCTACATAAAACAAATGAAGTCCAAGAATAAGAATCTTACACAGAAGAAGGTGGAAATATACCTAACTTCCCTTCTTGCTCATTAAATTTACATGTTGTAGTCCATCTTGAAAAGGGATGACAAAGTAAAAGATCCCAGTATACATAGTGAGTGAAAGTTGCTCAGTCATGTCTGACTCTGCTGCCCTGTGGACTATATAGTCCATGGAATTCTTTAGGCCAGAATGCTGGAGTGGGTAGCCTTTCCCTTCTCCAGGGGATCTTCCCAACCCAGGGATTGAACCCAGGTCTCCTGTATTGCAGGCAGATTCTTTACCAGCTGAGCCACAAGAGAAGCCACAGTATACATAGTCTTTCTTTAAATTTATTCATTTACATGTTTACAGAGATAAGGAGATGATTGCAAGCCTAGAGCATTGGTTCTGTCTCCTGCTGAGTTAAACAGAGAACTTCTTTATAATATATTTAGATGAATTTATTTAATAGAGATGACCATGCTATTAAAATATAATATACAGACCTTAATGATTCATTTAACTACAATCTAATTTTAGTTAATAGACATCTAGTTATATGTAGAAAGAATGTTGTAATATATAGATAAAAGCTAGAACCTATATAACAGTACAATCTCAAACTCTTGTGCTACCATTCATGTATCTAACTTGTTTCTTAATTAAAATTGAGGCAATCTGCAGATTCAATGACATCTCTATCAAAATACAAATTGTATGGAAATACAAAAGATTTCAAATAACCATAGAAATATTGAGAAAGAAGAACGAAGTTGAAGATGCTCCCTGATTTCAAAGTATAATATAAGCTATAATACAAAGTTATGATAATCAAAACAGTATGCTTCTGGCACAAAAACTAACACACAGGTCTATGAAACACAATAGAGAGTCCAGACATAGACCATTTGTGTGTGGGTTGCCAATCTGGAGGTGTCAGTCTTGATTATACCATTTCTTTGTCCCTCCTACTTGTTCTGTGGTCCGTTCTTTATGTCTTGTGGAAAATATTTTCTGCTGGTCTTGAGATTATTCTCATAGTTGCTCTGTATAGTTTTAATTTTGGTGTGTTCATGGGAGGAAGTGAGCTCACAGTCTTCTTACTCTGACATTTTGGTTACCTCTTGACTGTATATTTTCATTAAATCAAAAGTATTTTCATGTGCATCCCAAGAAAAAACTTTGCCGCTACTTTTTACCTTTATCAGCAGTAACTACCAGTCTTGCGTGTTGTGTTTATTGAAGGTCAGCTTCATGCTGTTAAATGAGAAAGCAGCCATTTGTTTTTGCCTCAGGAAACTTTATTCAGCTGAACTAATGTGACTTTTAACAGTGAGAGGAAAGAGATCATTTACTGAGAGACCCATTATGATAAAACCCAAGAAATGAATTTTGTTCTATCCTTATTCAGTGTACTTTAAAATAGCAAATATTTTATATACTATAACCACCTATAACCGAAGGCAAATGGTATGGAGATTATTATTATTTTTTTTTTAATCAGACTGTGATTTGGTACTAATTTTTGTGAAACCAATGAAAAAAAGTTAAGACGACAACACTGAAATCGTCCCCAGTGTCTGTTCCTAAGGAAAGGTAGCCTATTGATTTTCTCCTCCAAAAGGAGAAAAACACTGTGTAGTTTATATCATCCGCTCATAAAGATTCATAGTTTGTACTAGCATATTATTACAGTAAAGACTCTGGGATTTCTGTGATTAGGGAATTTATTTAACTGTGTTTAATTCAGTATGTCCTAAACACTGAATCACAATGTTTGACTACAAATTTGTTACATTAAAAATGTTACAGAATTTGACAATAGATCACTTTTTCACATGTGAAGAAATAATACAGTTAATATTCTTTAAGTAAAGGCTAATGATATAAAGAGACAAAACTGATTATTCAACGTAATGCGATCTGACACCTTGGGTGATTAGGCATATAAAATGAGAAGAAGGAGCGTAACTCCATTAGGCTGATAGTCTAAACTTTGAGGAAAAGGGCTCTTTTAATTTGAATGTTTCCGAGTGCTTGATCTGTGAAAATCCATCTAGATGTCCCAGCAAAAACGAAGATTTCACACTGAACTATCTTAGATCTGATAACACTAGTAAAGAAGTGTTCCAGACTTGGGTCTCTTTTCCATTTATTCCATGTGTTTGAGTGTATAGAATGTGTTTAGCATCAAAAGAAGAATTGGTGTCAAGGGCAACCTGAGAATTAGCTTGCATCAAATTAACACTGAGGCTCAGTGGATAGATACGGATTTCTTGTGTCAGCTGAGTGAATCTGCTTCTTAGAGGTATTGTTTGGACTCATTGTGGGCCATCAATTTGCTTTTAGGAAATCTCATCCAGAGAATATCCTTTTCATCCCTATTGTGAAAAACTGGTTAACAATCTTAAACATTTCTACAGATGCTGATATAAAGATGGCTTTTAATATTAGGGTGAATGAGGAAGCCAGTGGATAATCTGAATAATTTGAAAAATAAGTTTTGCTAATAGCTCTATTTGCTCTCTCTTCATGATGTTGTTACAAATGCCATAGCCATTGTCCTTAATTCTCTTTCCTTCCTGTTTATCCTGGCAAAGTGTCATAAAGGACTCAGCTCTGTACTACCTCTCATGTAAAACAGTCATCAACGCCCATACTAACAGATAACTGATCATTCATTTTTGCTCCCTTAGCCCATTCTTTATTTGTTCATATTTCATTGGAGCTGTTTATTTATTGTGACATTCTTGTGGGTAGGGTTTTGAACTATCATTTTGACTTTGATTGTCTATTAACCATGTATAATACTTAGTAGTATTTAGTGCATTCAGTAAATGTTAGTTGACTGAATGAAAAAATAAACATGGGAGGTTTTTGTTTGTTTGTATTTTTAATGTTCACTTATTCTTATTCTAGGCTGTAAGAATTTTAGCTTCCTCTTTCAAGATACACTTCTCAAATTATGTATCAAAATGACAACACTTTTGGCTTCCTCTTTTAAAAAATAGTGCATGCAAAGAAGTCATAAGTGAGTAAGTAGCATTTTGGATACATCCTACATAGAGGCACTAACTTGTTTAATTTTTGTTTGGTATATATTATTCAGAAGAAAAGAATGTCCACTTGTAACTAATTAAAATTCTTATTGGTGCAATAAAAATTACCAATTACCACATTGGTCCTTCTTTATTTTTTTTGATTATCTTTTCAGTTCAGTTCAGTCACTCGGTCATGTCTGACTCCTTGTGACCTCATGGGCTAGAACATGCAAGGATTCCCTGTCCATCACCAAATCCAAAAGCTTGGTCAAACTCTTGTCCATTGAGTTGGTGATGCCACCCAACCATCTAATCCTCTGTCATTCCTTTCTTCTCTGCCTTCAATCTTTCCCAAATCAGGGTCTTTTCCAATGAGTCAGCTTTTTCTCATCAGGTGGCCAAAGTATTGAAGCTTCAGCTTCAGCATCAGTCCTTCCAATGAATATTCAGGACTGATTTCCTTTAGGATGGACTTGTTGGGCCTCCTTGCAGTCCAAGGGACTCTCAAGAGTCTTCTCCAACACCACAGTTCAAAAGCATCAATTTTTTGGTGCTCATGTTTCTTTACAGTCCAATTCTCACACCCATACATGACTACTGGAAAAAACCATAGCTTTGACTAGACAGACCTTTGTTGGCAAAGTAATGTCTCTGCTTTTTAATATGCTGTCTAGGTTGGTCATAGCTTTCATGGCTGCAGTCACCATCTGCAGTGATTTTGGAGCCCAGAAAAATAAGGTCTTTCACTGTTTCCATTGTTTACCCACCTATTTTCCAAGAAGTGATGGGACCGGATGCCATGATCTTCGTTTTTTGGAATGTTGAGTTTTAAACTATCGTTTTCACTCTTCTATTTCACTTTCATCAAGAGGCTCTTTAGTTCCTCTTTGCTTTCTGCCATAAGGGTGGTGTCATCTGCATATCTGAGGTTATTGATATTTCTCCCTGCAGTCTTGATTTCAGCTTGTACTTCATCCAGTCTGACATTTCACATGATGTATTCTGCATATAATTTAAATAAGCAGGGTGACAATATACAGCCCTGATGTACTCCTGTTCCTATTTAGAACCAGTCTGTTGTTCCATGTCCAATTCTAACTGTTGCTTCTTGACCTGCATACAGGTTTCTCAAGAGACAGGTCAGGTGTCTGGTATTCTCATCTCTTTCAGAATTTTCGATAGTTTTTTTGAGATCCATACAGTCAAAGGCTTTGGCATAGTTAATAAAGCAAAAGTAGATGTTTCCCTGGAACTTTTTGCTTTTTCTATGATCTAACAGATTTTGGCAATTTGATCTCTAGTTCCTCTGCCTTTTATAAATCCAGCTTGAACATCTGGAAGTTCTTGGTTCACGTACTGTTGAAGCCTCATTTTCAGAATTTTGAGCATTAATTTACTAGCGTGTGAGATGAATGCAACTGTGCAGTAGTTTGAGCATTCTTTGGCATTGCCTTTCTTTGGGATTGGAATAAAAACTGATCTTTTCCCATCCTGTGGCCACTGCTGCATTTTCCAAATTTCCTGGCATATTGAGTGTATCACTTTCACATCATCATCTTTTAGTATTTGAAATAGCTTAGCTAGAATTCCATCACCTCCACTAGCTTTGTTCGTAGTGATGCTTCCTAAGGCCCATTTGACTTCACACTAAGGATGTTCGACTCTTGGCGAATGATCACACTATCGTGGTTATGTGGGTCATGAAGATCTTTTTTGTATAGTTCTTCTGTGTATGCTTGACACCTCCTCTTAATATCTTCTGCTTCTGCAGGTCCGTCCCATCTCTGTCCTTTATTGTGCCCATCTTTGCATGAAATGTTCCCTTGCTATCCCTAATTTTCTTGAAGAGAAAATTGTCTTTTATCATTTTAGGCATAGTATTTTCAACTTGTTAAGTATTTCTGACAATATCTGTTTGTTTTAAAACTTTATCTAAAACAGAATGCCATATTTTCTAAAGAATACAAATTCATTGGGTTTTGGTCCCCATCAGTTCCAGAAAAAAGTGGCACAGAGCAGTTAGGAGCAACCAGTTGTTAGTTCATAAGTACTCCTGTGTACCTCTCCACCTGAGGAAACTGGCATTTAGGTGTCAGAACAGTTAAAATGAATATTAAACATCAGTACTTATGGCTCACTTGCTAAAAGGTGATTTCTCTCCCTCGCCTCCCTTAGTCATTTTTAGAAATTCTGTATACATTCTCTTTATTGGTGAAATATTGGTCAGGACTTGAGGCATCCAAAGGTTTTAATGTGGTGTTATTACTGTAGCTACTTAAAGAGTTAAATGGTTTCCAAATTTAGATTCTCGATTCTCACAGTAAATTGATTTATAGCATGTTTAAAAACACTTCTAAGGAGTAAAGCTAGGTATCACTGGAATGTTTAAATGTGCTAAAAGTTATAAAAATTTATAGAGTGACTCGGAATCAATAGGTAAGCAATAAATGAACTATCCCTATCTCTTGTAAATGAAATACAGTGTTCAGATCTCAGGGGGATAACAAATAACAAAACTTCAGCTGGTTCATATTAAATCAATCTTTTTTAAAGTAAGCTTTCTTATAAACAAAAGGACTGATGCATTTTTTTTCAATGCCAATTAAACTTTTTGGAACTGAGCAAACACTCTTTTTGGGTGTAAACACCTTTTATAAACTGTCCTTAATTTTGCACATAACGACTGAGCGACTTCACTTTCACATTTCACTTGCATGAACTGGAGAAGGAAATGGCAACCCACTCCAGTGTTCTTGCCTGGAGAATCCCAGACACGGGGGAGATTGGTGGGCTGCCATCTATGGGGTCACACAGAGTCGGACATGACTGAAGCGACTTAGCAACAGCAGCAGCAGCAGCAAGTTGCTAATGTGGGAATTTAACTGAAAATTATATCTTGGAATCACTAATACATTAAAAAAAATTGATGTTAACTTAGATAAGATTTCTGGCATCTTGGTATGAAATCAATATTGTAAATAAATTCTGAAATTGGATGAATACACATCATCTCTGAATCTAGGTGTGCCATATATTTTGGAGGTTAATGTCAATTTAGTAGCATATTATTTAGTTAGCTGTTAAGGAATGAGATTATAAGCTTTAGCAATATGATACTTGATATCCAAAAAAAATGTTCATGAAATAAATTAGTGAATAGTTATTATTTCAAAGTATTTTTATCAAAAAATATTAAATATGTTTTATTTACTTCTTGGGCAGATAACATACAATTGGCTAGTAATATTGAGTTCAGTTCTGTTCCATCACTCAGTTGTGTCCAATTCTTTGCAAACCCATGGACAGCAGCACACCAGGCCTCCCTGTCGATTGCCAACACCCAGAGTTTACTCAGACTCATGTCCATTGAGACAGTGATGCCATCTAACCATCTCATCCTCTGCTGTCCCCATAACATCCTGCCTTCAATCTTTCCCAGCATCAGGGTCATTCCTAATGAGTCAGTTCTTCGCATCAGGTGGTCAAAGTATTGGAGTTTCACCTTTAGCATCAGTCCTTCCAATGAATATTCAGGACTGATTTCCTTTAGGATGGACTGGTTGGGTCTCCTTGCAGTCCAAGGGACTCTCAAGATTCTTCTCCAACACCACAGTTCAAAAGCATCAATTCTTTTGCACTCAGTTTTCTTTATATCTAACTCTCATATCCATATATGACTACTGAAAAAAAACATAGCTTTGACTAGACGGACCTTTGTTGGCAAAGTAATGTCTCTGCTTTTTAAAATGCTGTCTAGGTTAGTCATAACTTTTATTCCAACGAGTAAGCGTCCTTTTATTTCATGGTTGCAGTCACCATCTGCAGTGATCTTGGAGCCCAGAAAAATAAAGTCTTTCACTGTATCCACTGTCTCCCCATCTATTTCCCATGAAGTGATGGGACCAGATGTCATGATTTTAGTTTTCTAAATGCTGAGTTTTAAGCCAGCTTTTTCACTCTCCTCTTTCACTTTCATCAAGAGGCTCCTTAGTTCCTCTTTGCTTTCTATCATAAGGGTGGTGTCATCTGCATATCTGAGATTATTGATATTTCTTCCAACAGTCTTGATTTCAGCTTGTGCTTCATCCAGCCCAGCGTTTCTCATGATGTCCTCTGCATATAAGTTAAATAAGCAAGGTGACAATATATAGCCTTGACGTTTGCCTTTTCCTATTTGGAACCAGTCTGCTGTTCTATGTCCAGTTCTAACTGTTGTTTCCTGACCTGCATACAGATTTCTCAAGATGTCAGTCGGGTGGTCTGGTTTTCCCATCTCTTTAGGAATATTCCAGAGTTTGTTGTGGTCCACACAAATACTTTGGCATATTCAATAAAGCAGAAGTAGATGTTTTTCTGGAAATCTCTTGCTTTTTTGATGATACAATGGATGTTGGCAATTTGATCTCTGCTTCCTCTGCCTTTTCTAAAACTAGCTTGAACATCTGGAAGTTCATGGAAGTTCATGTACTGTTGAAGACTGGCTTGGAGAATTTTGAACATTACTTTGCTAGTATGTGAGATGAGTGCAATTGTGCAGTAGTTTGACATTCTTTGGCATTGCCTTTCTTTGGGATTGGAATGAAAACTGACCTTTTCCAGTCCTGTGGCAACTGCTGAGTTTTCCAAATTTGCTGGCATATTGAGTGTAGCACTTTCACAGCATCATCTTTTAGGAATTGAAATAGCTCAACTGGAATTTCATCACCTCCACTAGCTTTGTTCATAGTGATGCTTCCTTAGGCAAACTTGCCTTCACATTCCAGGATATCTGGCTCTAGGTGAGTGATCACACCAGCTTGATTATCTGGGTCATGAAGATCTTTTTTGTATAGTCTTGCCACCTCTTCCTAAAATCTTCTTTTTCTGTTAGGTAATATTGGATTGTAGTAATATTGGATTGGCCAAAAGCTCTCAGGGGCCTCTCCATAAAATGGTACAAAAAACCCCAAATGAACATTCTGGCCAAACCAATGCATCATTTTGAAAAATAAGTACTGTCAAAATATTTTAATGTTTTTTTATGCTTTAAAAATGTATATGACACTCATTATCAAGTAATGAATTCATAAATGAGAGAAGCTGCTATGTTTGATTCAAGTCTCACACTGTTCTATTTATCTAAAAGTACAGACTGAACTGTAAGATTTTTTAGGTTTAGAATTAAAATATATGGATTTTAAAAATACATGCACCCCCGTGTTCATAGCACCACTATTCATAATAGCCAAGAATTGGAAACAACCAAGTGTTTATCAATAGATAATAAGCTTAAGAAGAAGTAGCATACATACATATGTATACATATATTAATACATTTACATGCTCAGTCATGACTGCCTCTTTGTTATCCCATGGGCCATGGCCCACCAGGCTCTTCTGTTCATGGAATTCCCAGGAAATAATATAGAGTGAGTTCCCATTCTTACTCCAGGGGATCTTCCTGATCCAGCTATCAGACCCATGTCTCCTTCATCTCCTTCACTTGCAGGCAGATTCTTTACCACGTGGCTACCTGGGCCACCTGGGAAACCCAAAATAGCATATTTCTCAGCCATAAAACAGAATAAAATATTGCCATTTGCAGAAACATGGATGGATATTTACAATAGTTTGCTTAGTGAAATAAGCCAGACAGAAAAGAACAAACACTGCGTGATATTAATCTAAAATTCTATATTATAAATCTAAAAAATAATAAAAATGAATTTATATCAATATATATGATGAAAGTGAAAGAGAAGAGTGAAAAAATGGACCTAAAACTCAATATTCAAAAAATGAAGATCATGGTACCTAGTCCTGTCACTTCATGGCAAATAGATGAGGAAACAATGGAAACAGTGAGAGACTTTATTTTTCTTGGCTCTTCCAGAGGTTCAAGCTGGATTTACAAAAGGCAGAAGAACTAGAAATCAAATTGCCAACATCTGTTGGATCATACAAAAAGCAAGAGAGTTCCAGGAAAACATCTACTTTTACTTTATTGAGTATGCCAAAGCCTTTGACTGTGTGGACCTCAATAAACTGTGGAAAATTCTGAAAGAGATGGGAATACCAGACCACCTGACCTGCCTCTTGAGAAATCTGTATGCAGGTCAGGATGCAACAATAGAAACTGGACATGGAACAACAGACTGGTTCCAAATAGGAAAAGGAGTTCGTCAAGGCTGTATATTGTCTCCCTGCTTATTTAAATTATATGCAGAATACATCATGTGAAATGTCAGACTGGATAAATCACAAGCTGTAACAACCTCAGATATGCAGATGACACCACCCTTATGGAAGAAAGCAAAGAGGAATTAAAGACCCTCTTGGTGAAAGTGAAAGAGGAGGGTGAAAAAGCTGGCTTAAAACTCAACATTCCAAAAATGAAGATCATGGCATCTGGTTCCATCACTTCACTGCAAATAGATGGGGAAACAGTGAAAGACTATTTTTCTGGGCTCCAAAATCACTGCAGGTGGTGACTGCAGCCATGAAATTAAAAGACACTTGCTCTTTGGAAGAAAAGCTATGATCAACCTAGACAGCATATTAAAAAGCAGAGACATTACTTTGCCAGCAAAGGTCTGTGTAGTTAAAGCTATGGTTTTTCCAGTTGTCATGTATGGATGTGAGAGTTGGACTATAGAGAAAGCTGAGCACCGAAGAATTGATGCTTTTGAGCTGTGGTGTTGGAGAAGACTCTTGAGAGTCCCTTGGACTGCAAGGAGATCCAACCAGTCCATCCTAAAGGAAATCAGTCCTGAATATGCATTGGAAGGACTGATGCAGAAGCTGAAGCTTCAATAATTTGGCCACCTGATGAGAAAAGCTGACTCATTGGAAAAGACCCTGATGCTGGGAAAGATTGAAGGCAGGAGGAGAAGGGGATGACAGGATGAAATGGCTCTATGGCATCACCGACTCCATGGACATGAATTTGAGTAAGCTCCGGGAGTTGGTAAAGGACAGGGAGGCCTGAAGTGCTGCAGTCTGTGGGGTCGCAAAGAGTTAGACATGACTGAGCGACTGAACTGAACTAAACTGATATAAAGTTCAGTGAAGTTTAAAAGTACATAGAAAATAATACAACTTTTCAATAAGAGAGTAGTAAAAGACAGGTGTTTGAAAGTCTGAAAACATTTCTGTTTATATAGCTCTTTTCCATTTTCTTTTTTTTTTCTTTTTTTTTTTAAATTTTATTTTATTTTTAAACTTTACATAACTGTATTAGTTTTGCGAAATATCAAAATGAATCCGCCACAGGTATACATGTGTTCCCCATCCTGAACCCTCCTCCCTCCTCCCTCCCCATTCCATCCCTCTGGGTCGTCCCAGTGCACCAGCCCCAAGCATCCAGTATCGTGCATCGAACCTGGACTGGCAACTCATTTCATCCATTTTCCATGAATGAATTTTGGCTTGACTTTCCAAAACCCATCTCTACTTACTTTTCATGTTGTTATTGGACTA
The DNA here is from genome assembly GCF_019923935.1 of Bubalus bubalis. Lineage (NCBI taxonomy): Eukaryota > Metazoa > Chordata > Mammalia > Artiodactyla > Bovidae > Bubalus > Bubalus bubalis. The sequence continues at coordinate 60,583,546 of NC_059158.1, forward strand.
TTTGTTGTTTTTAAATAAATACTGACAATGCCCTTAAAGAATTTTTTTTTAAAAGTAATACTTTATTGTACTTTAGTTTTCTTACCTTTTATGAGTCACATATAATTATGAAGAAAAGAGTATTTTTATTTTGTCACAGGTTTGCTTTTACCTCTTATTGTCATTTTAAATAATACTTGTATGACTTGTTTTTTTTTAATTTTCACATTTTTAAATATAGTCTTTGAGTTTTCAAAACAAAAGACACATTTTCCATCTCAAACTAATACATGATTATTTTGAATTAATGAAAAACAGTTGCTAGCTCTTAGTATATGCCTGCAGTAAATAACTTTTGTGAATCAGTTATGGAATTGACATTGACACAGACCTTGAAGTTTTTGTGTCTTATAGAACCTGGGGTCATGTAATAAATCAGTTGTGTGGTAGAGAATACAGTGTATGAAGACCCCCAAACTCTTTATGGATTATTTATGGTGCCTGCTAGGTACAAAGGCTAGTTTAATTCATTTAACCATCATTCTATTTTTTTTTTGACTGTAAAATTCATTTTTAACACCTTTTAAAAGGGGTGAAAGAAGTTTCCAGATGCTAAGACCAAAATCACAATAGCCCACAGCAATGGATACAAAGATTTTTTCCTAAAGTTTATTTCTAATAATAAAACATTAAACAATTACTAAACTTAAATTCTTTAAATTTAAAGAAATACAATGAATAAATAACAGTGATGGGGGTCGGAAGGAAACAACAAGTGCTTTTTTTTTTTTTTTGTAATAGTGGAAAGGTTTTGCAAATAAAAAACTTCTGAAAAATTTGGGAGCTTCCAGAGGATACCCCAAATTCCATTTCTGTCACCAATTTTATGACATTGGTTTCAGTGTTTGGTATTTAATTATATTCCACAATTTGGAAGGCTTTGTGGACTATAGTATTAGCATGATATGGTGAGGAAATGCTGGGCTGGAGGAAGCAGAAGCTGGAATCAAGATTGCCAGGAGAAAAACCAATAACCTCAGATATGCAGATGACACCACCCTTATGGCAGAAAGTGAAGAAGAAATAAAGAGCCTCTTAATGAAAGTGAAAGAAGAGAGTGAAAAAGTTGGCTTAACGCTCAACATTCAGAAAACTAGATCATGGCATTCAGTCGCATCACTTCATGGCAAATAGATGGGCAAAGAGTGGAAATAGTGGCTGATTTTATTTTTGGGGGCTCCAAAATCACTGCAGATGGTGATTGCAGCCGGGAAATTCAGGGGTTTATTCCTCGGAAGGAAAGTTATGACCAACCTAAGCAGCATATTGAAAAGCAGAGACATTACTTTGCCAACAAAGGTCCATCTGCTCAAGGCTATGGTTTTCCAGTGGTCATGTATGGATGTGAGAGTTGGCCTATAAAGAAAGCTGAGCACCGAAGAATTGTTGCTTTAGAACTATGGTGTTGGAGAAGACTCTTGAGAGTCCCTTGGACTACAAGGAGATACAACCAGTCCATCCTAAAGGAAATCAGTCCTGAATATTCATTGGAAGGACTGATGCTGAAGCTGAATACTCCAATACTTTGGCCACCTGATGTGAAGAGCTGACTCATTGGAAAAGACCCTGATGCTGGGAAAGATTGAGGGCAGGAGGAGAAGGGGATGACAGAGGATGAGATGGTTGGATGGCATCACAGATAAAATAGACATGGGTTTGGGTAAACTCTGAGAGTTGGTTATGGACAGGGAGCCCTGGCATGCTGCGGTTCATGGGGTCACAAGAGTTGGACAGGACTGGGCAACTGAACTGAACTGAACTGAATGGTGAGGAGATGGTCAACACCAAAATCAGATTGATTATATTGTTTGCAGCCAAAGATAGAGAAGCCCTATACAGTCAACAAAAACAAGACCAGAAGCTGACTGTGGCTCAGATCATGAACTCCTTATTACCAAATAAAGACTGAAATTGAAGAAAATAGGGAAAACCACTAGACCATTCAGGTATGACCTAAATCAAATCCCTTATGATTGTACAGTGGAGGTGAGAAATAGATTTAAGGGCCTAGATCTGATAGAGTGCCTGATGAACTATGGACTGAGGTTCATGACATTGTACAGGAGACAAGGATCAAGACCATCCCCATGGAAAAGAAATGCAAACAAGCAAAATGGCTCTCTGGGGAGGCCTTACAAATAGCTGTGAAAAAAGAGAAGCGAAAAGCAAAGGAGAAAAAGATATAAGCATCTGAAAGCAGAGTTCCAAAGAATAGCAAGAAGAGATAAGAAAGCTTTCCTCCACGATCAATGCAAAGAAATAGAAAAAACAACAGAATGGGAAAGACTAGAGATCTCTTCAATAAAATTAGAGATACCAAGGGAATATTCATGCAAAGATGGGCTCGATAAAGGACAGAAATCATATGGACCTAACATAAGCAGAAGATATTAAGAAGAGGTGGCAGGAATAAACAGAAGAACTATACAAAAAAGATCTTCATGACCCAGATAACCAGGATGATGTGATCACTCACCTAGAGCCAGACATCCTGGAATGTGAAGTCAAGTGGGCCTTAGAAAGCATCACGATGAACAGACCTAGTGGAGGTGATGGAATTCCAGTTGAGCTATTTCAAATCCTGAAAGATGATGCTGTGAAAGTGCTGTACTCAACATGCCAGAAAATTTGGAAAACGCAGCAGTGGCCACAGGACTGGAAAAGGTCAGTTTTCATTCCAATCCCAAAGAAAGGCAATGCCAAAGAATGCTCAAACTACTGCACAATTGCACTCATCTCATATGCTAGTAAAGTAATGCTCAATATTCTCCAAGCCAGGCTTCAGCAATACGTGAACCGTGAACTTCCAGATGTTCAATCTGGTTTTAGAAAAGGCAGTGGAATCAGAGATCAAATTGCCAACATCTGCTGGATCATCGAAAAAGCAAGAGAGTTCCAGAAAAACATCTATTTCTGCTTTATTGACTATGCCAAAGCCTTTGGCTGTGTGGACCTCAATAAACTGTGGAAAATTCTGAAAGAGATGGGAATACCAGACCACCTGACCTGCCTCTTGAGAAATCCGTATGCAGGTCAGGATGCAACAATAGAAACTGGATATGGAACAACAGACTGGTTCCAAATAGGAAAAGGAGTATGTCAAGGCTGTATATTGTCACCCTGCTTATTTAACTTATATGCAGAGTACATCATGAGAAATGCTGGGCTGGAAGAAGCACAAGCTGGAATCAAGATTTCCAGGAGAAATATCAATCACCTCAGATATGCAGATGACACCACCCTTATGGCAGAAAGTGAAGAGGAACTCAAAAGCCTCTTGATGAAACTGAAAGTGGAGAGTGAAAAATTTGGCTTAAAGGTCAACATTCAGAAAACGAAGATCATGGCATCTGGTCCCATCACTTCATGGGAAATAGATGGGGAAACAGTGGAAACAGTGTCAGACTTTATTTTTCTGGGCTCCAAAGTCACTACAGATGGTGACTGCAGCCATGAAATTAAAAGACACTTACTCCTTGGAAGGAAAGTTATGACCAACCTAGATAGCATATTAAAAAGCAGAGACATTACTTTGCCAGCAAAGGTCTGTCTAGTCAAGGCTATGGTTTTTCCAGTGGTCATGTATGGATGTGAGAGTTGGACTGTGAAGAAGGCTGAGTGCTGAAGAATTGATGCTTTTGAACTGTGGTGTTGGAGAAGACTCTTGAGAGTCCCTTGGACTGCAAGAAGATCCAACAAGTCCATCCTGAAGGAGATCAGCCCTGGGATTTCTTTGGAAGGAATGATGCTAAAGCTGAAACTCCAGTACTTTGGCCACCTCATGTGAAGAGTTGACTCATTGGAAAAGACTCTAATGCTGGGAGGGATTGGGGGCAGGAGGAGAAGGGGACTACAGAGGATGAGATGGCTGGATTGCATCATTGACTCGATGGACGTGAGTCTGAGTGAACTCCGGGAGTTGGTGATGGACAGGGAGGCCTGGCGTGCTGCTATTCATGGGGTCACAAAGAGTCAGACACGACTGAGCAACTGAACTGAACTGAACTGATGTGGCTTGGAGCTATACATTAAAATATCAATATGGTTCTCTCTCTCTCTCTTTTTTTTTTTTTCCAGTAGCACATCCATTGACTTCACACAAATTAGCACCAAATGATAATCTTATTAATAATCTCCACCCTGTGTATATGTGTCTTCAATTATGGATGTTAACAGTATACAAAATAGAAAACATTTGATAATATTTTCAAGTATACTGAAATATTCTTATATTTGTAGAGAATGATTAGTGATGCTAAAGGAAAAATGAACACTCATTTAATCAAGAATATCAAGAATAATTTGCTTGTTTGGTGGTGGCTTAATTTTTTTTTAACAACTTACAACCAAAGGCTAGGTTATTTAGCTAGTGATTAGCTACAATCCGTCTCTATAATTGCTATAGTTATTAAGTGTAAGGAATATATTGCAATCTTTCCCAACTAACACATTTGAGCCAGTTATATTCTCAATACCAGTCTTTTATAAAAGAAAATAGGATTATTTAGGTAAGTTGGGGAAAAGTGTGGTAAAAATAAAACAAGAAAGAAAGGAAGAAAGAATTTCTGCGTATTTTCTCACTTACTTTCCAGTTAGGATATATGAATGGCTCTTTCCAGTGGTTCTGCTTAACATTGCCCCTGAAGTGCATATTATTCTCATCTTCCCCAAACATTTCCCCCTTCTTACACATTGGGTATATGATGTAGGTGGCACCATAGTATGAATCAATCTGGCCAAATGTTAGTATGGAGATACTTACATGATTCAAATTAGGGCAGGTAGAGTTTTCCTGTGAGATTTTTCTAAGTGAAACTAGAAGGAATAATTCTCTCTTCTCTCCTGGGCTTCAAGTACTAAAAGTATCGTTATTTTCAAGAACTTCCAGGACCAAGTCTTTTGACATGTGAGAACATACCAGAAATTCATGCAAAGCAGAATGAATCTCAGAGGATCAGGTCCTGCATTCCAGTCTACAGGGCTCTGAGATGCCCTGTTCCTGCAGATCTTCTCAGAGATACCATGTATTTTTCCAATCCATCCCATGCTTAGCTTCAACTATGTTGAATTGCATTTCCTTCATGTGGAACTGAACATCTCTGCCTTAAATTTCATGTTCAAAAGGGGAATGTCAAAGGATACCGCATCATGCTTAATTAAAAATCTTCATTCCACTACTCTTCAGTTATTCACCTCCACCAACTCTTAACATTGGAATTGGAGATTTTCATTGCATGGGTTTATTTATACCTATATTGTGGGTGTTACGATTCCTCATTTGCCTTCTTTAACATCAGCCTGTTATTCAATGATGAAATCTTCACATTTGCTTTTTTTTTCTTTCTGTTTTATTGCAAAGGTTTTGTCTTCTCAAGTAGATCTAAAAAGATTAGTTTTTACTGTTGCTCAGAGTTTTTCCACATAACTTCTCTTTTTCCAAATTCATATGACAATCATCTGTCCTTTTCCCTGTTAAATCTCCTAAATTCTTTTTCAGTTAAGCCACATTGTTTAACTTACAAAGAAAATTAAGAGATGTTCCTGTTTCCCATTTTAAAGGAAAATTATTTTTACATATATTTTAAGTATGACCCTCATTTTTAAAAATTACTTTAGATCCATGAAAATCTTTATTGATTATATTTATCTTATCTCTATATCTTTCAAACATCTGTGTAAAGACTACCTTATCTAGTACCATCTGAAATGTGTAATTTATCCATACAGTATTTTTTATGATTTTTGTTTTCTATATTTATGTTATTCCCGTATTTTGTCTGCTTTTTCCTAAAAGCATATATAAATATTTTTTACTGAATCTAAAGCTAATACATGACCAAAAAATTAATTAATAAGAAAGTAAATTTTTCACTAAATCTATGCATATAGTTATAAATACATAATATTCAGGTAAACATCTTATTTTTTTTAATTAAACTTTTTTAAAATTTTATTTTATTTTTAAACTTTACAAAATTGTATTAGTTTTGCCAAATATCAAAATGAATCTGCCACAGGTATACATGTGTTCCCCATCCTGAATGCTCCTCCCTCCTCCCTCCCCATACCATCCCTCTGGGTCGTTCCAGTGCACCAGCCCCAAGCACTTTAAAAATATTATAGATGTATATTAAATTCTAAGAAATAATATAAATAATACTATGGTATATAATTATTTTATATATTACTGAATTATATATTTTTAAGCAATTTTTGTTTCTATATTCATGGTAGATACTGGTTTATTGTCTCCCCCACCAACATCTTATTTCTTTTTTTTTCTTTTTTTTTATTTTTTATTTTTTTTTAGTTTTATTTTATTTTTAAACTTTACATAACTGTATTAGTTTTGCCAAATATCAAAATGAATCTGCCACAGGTATACATGTGTTCCCCATCCTGAACCCTCCTCCCTCCTCCCTCCCCATTCCATCCCTCTGGGTCGTCCCAGTGTACCAGCCCCTAGTATCCAGTATTCTCTTTATATAGTTTTATTATCAGGTTAATACATTATTTCATAATATGAATTGGCAAATGTTCCTTCCTCTTTAATTTTTTGAAGGAGATTCTCCTCTTTTCTAATAGATATATTCCTGCATTAAATTTCCTTCACAGCACTGCTAAACTTTTTCTCACATAACTAGATAATGCTTTATTTTAATTTTCATTCAATTCAGTTTAAGTTGTTTTTGAATTCCTTTGAAAATTCTTCTTCAATTCATGGATTGTTTACAAGTATGTTGTTTAGTTTCAAAAGTGTTGGAGATTTTCCTGTTATCCTTCTGTTGATGATTCTCAGTTTAATTCCATTGTGTTCTATGAACATACTCTGGTGATTCCAATTCTTCAAATATTTGAGGTTTGTCTTGTGGCACAAGATGTCTATCTTGGTGTATGTTTCATGGACGTTGGAAAAGAGAGGCATTCTGCTGTTGTTGGATGGAGTTTCCTGTAAATGTTGATTAGATCCTGTGGTTGGTGAAGTTTTCAGTTCTTTTATATCCTTGTTGATTTTCTGTTTAGTTGCTCTCTCAACCATTGAGCGAGCTATGCTGAAATCACTAACAATCTACTTGTTTTGTTTCACATATTCTGCAGCTACAATAGCTAGTGAATTCATATTTATGATTGTTATAGCTTCTTGTTGAATTGACTCTTTTATCAGTATATTATCTCTCTCTCTGTCTCTGGCAATTTTCTTTTTTCTTGAGTCTGCTTTATCTATGCTGAGCAAAGAGCATGCATCATTATATCCACAGTGAGCAGAGCAAAGCCATGCATGAGCTATTTGGTTAAATATATAAACACGATTGCAGGAGACCTCACACACCTGATCCATCATTTGTATGTAGGAATGTATGCTGCTGCTGCTAAGTCGCTTCAGTTGTGTCTGACTCTGTGCGACCCCGTAGACGACTGCCCACCAGGCTGCCCCGTCCCTGGGATTCTCCAGGCAAGAACACTGGAGTGGGTTGCCATTTCCCTCTCCAATGCATGAAAGTGAAAAGTGAAAGTGAAGTCGCTCAGTCGTGTCCGACTCCTAGCGACCTCATGGACTGCAGCCTACCAGGCTCCTCCGTCCATGGGGTTTGCCAGGCAAGAGTACTAGACTAGTCCAAAGAAATTGAGGAAACACAAAGTATGAATTATAAAAATATGGTGAAAAATAAAACAACTGACCCAGAAGTAAAGTTTTTATTCAAATATCACTTTAAAATCATTGAATTGATATTCTCAGAAATATAAGACTCAGAATATATTGGACTGAGTAATAATAATAGGCTGCTATATGTAATACTAGGAACAATAATATTACAATAAAGGAGCAATCTAAGAATACAAATTGAGTACCTGGAGATAATAGTCTTGCTAGGATAAAAAGAAATCCATAGAAAATTGAAGAAATTTAGGTGTATAAGTGACATCTAGAATTACAGTCTTTGAGAATATTAGGAACCAAGGACTCTCCATCATACCCTGTCTAATCATCTACTATAGAATCCCCCCAAACCCCCTCAAAAGTAAAAATAAAATGAAAGTCATGTCCCAAAACAGCAAAAAATACAAAAAGAGAAAAACTATAACTAATAGTTCATCTGACAAGATAGATCCAGAGGTTCTGAGACTTGTTTAATGGAAATATCAGAAGAAGATAAAGAGATGAAAACAATCAAAAACATAACTGAAGATAATTTTCCAAAAATTAAAAATTAGCCCTGAGTCCCAATAGAAAATAATGAAGCACATCCTCCACATATTCAGATAAAAATGAAACAAACTGCACATTATCATGACAAACATGACAAGTTTGTTTAAAAAAATCCTAAATTTTTCAATGACTAAAAACAGCTCCTGACGAAAGGGTAAAACTTCCTAAAATTCCTGGGCATAATTTTGAACCTAGATTCCTCTACCCAACTAAACTCTTACTAGGGCAAAATAATGAAAATTTTAATATGCTAAAACTCAGAGGATTTAGTGCTCATAGCCAAGGGAAAAAAATCACTTAAGGATGCACTTCAGTGAGAAGAAAATGTGTTCAAGGTAAATTATTATCTTTGCTCTTGAGATTACTTATGTTTACTTTATCTATTTTTGGGAAATACTATATAATGGCAAGCTGTTGTTATATATATTCCTTACTCTGCATTCAGTGATCATTTGGGTAGCTTGAAATCAGCTAGTGCTACAAATCAGGACTCTATATTTTGCTGTTTACCTAGAGTTAAGAAACTAAAGAAGAAAACCATAATAGTGCAGATCAAAGTGTGCCATGTCTAGTGCTGAAGCTGACAATTGTTTCATTTTAATGAACATAATTTGTGATAAAGGAGTTCAATAAAAGTCCATGAAAGCCTTCTTTGAAAATTAATAGATTGGAGAGAATTACAATAAAGAGTAGTGTGCATTTTATTTGTATATCACTAAAATTCATAAAACTTATATAATTATATCAACACATACATTTTTTCCCCAAACAGCAAGTTGTTAACTATTAACCAGAACAGCACTATGAGTGATTTTAATTTCACTTTTCATAATTTTCTATGTTTCTGAATTAAATGTGCCTTTTATTTTATAACAAATGAAAGCATATTCTATCCAAACCACAGCGGACTGGCATAGCACCTAACTTTCTGTGCTTTGAACTTTCCCAACTCTGACAGTACTTTCACCAGAGTGCCACAACATGGAGCTGCTGTTGGATGAGCTCTCAAGTTCAGAAGAGAAATAAAGCTACATAAGCTATATATAAAATTCATGGGGCCAACCTTGTATGCAATCCCATTTAATTTCTCATTCAGTTCAGTCGCTCAGTCGTGTCCAACTCTTCGTGACCCCATGAATCGCAGCACGCCAGGCCTCCCTGTCCATCATCATCTCCCGGAGTTCACTCAAATTCATGTCCATCGAGTCGGTGATGCCATCCAGCCATTATAAACCAACAAAGTAGGCATTTTTGAAATGTTAAAGATAGGTGGGACAGCAAATTCAGAGGTTTGAATTGGAGGAATCAGATTCCAGGAGCCTGAGTGGAATGATATTTACCTGATTTCAATGAGGCAGATCTGGAAATGCTATTTCACCAATATTCTGAAACTGAATGACTCAGGGAGATTCAACCATAAGATAGTCAGCTATATAAATCAAGATTCCAATGTATTAAATTAAAATGAAGAATGTGACTGTCGGCAGCCTTAGTGTTCATGAAGGCCTGACAAGACTGACCTAAGGAAGCCGCCTGATAGGTTCTGGGTAAGGAGCCATGTATTGGTTTATAATTTCTCTCTCAAATAACAACCTGAATACATATTTCAATGTCTTTTATGTGAGAGGTATGCTGTTTTTTCCTACAAGCTAAGGATATAAATTCCTTCATTTACCTGTGCCCTCCTCAGAGGTTCAGAGAATGTCAGCAGACCAGTGGGCATAGATGTTGTATCTGTACTTGTGTGTGTGTATGTGTTTGTGGCAATTCAATTGGGAACCAAAGTTGAAGGATTTAGAGGGAGGGAACACGCAGAAGCTTATGGCAAATCAACCATTGGAGTCTTGGGCACTGCTTCTATGATTCTGGTACTCTTTCTTCAATTTTGTTAAGAATTCAGATTTTCTTTTCTTAGACTGTTCTTGGTGAATAAGTTAGGTTAAGTATTTGGATCATTTTACTATCCTCTTAGAGTATTCTTTGGGGGTTGAATTAGTTTTTAGCTCTCCAGGACAAAGTTAATATGCTGGTTCTAGAAATTACAGAGAAGTTTCAAATTCACCTGATGGCAGTAAGCACAGACACCATGAGGTCGAGAGATGGCCTAACGAATGCCTTCATGAACGTTCACCAAATGTTCAACCATTTATATGGCCTTTACAACTATTATATATCATATATATATATATATATATATATATACACGATTTCATATATATATATACAGCCTGGTTTGGAGAAATTTGAGCATTACTTTACTAGCATATGAGATGAGTGCAATTATGCGGTAGTGTGAGCATTCTTTGGCATTGCCTGTCTTAGGGGTTGGAATGAAAACACATTTTCCAGTCCTGTGGCCACTGCTGAGTTTTCCAATTTTGCTGGCATATTGAGTGCAGCACTTTCACAGCATCATCTTTAGGATTTCAAATGGCTCCACTGCAATTCTATCACCTCCACTAGCTTAGTTCGTTTGAAGCCCTCTTGACTTCACATTCCAGGATGTCTGGCTCTAGGTGAGTGATCACACTGTCTTGATGATCTGGGTCGTGAAGATCTTTATTGTGTAGTTCTTCTGTGTATTCTTGCCACCTCTTCTTAATATCTTCTGCTTCTGTTAGGTCCATACCCTTCCTGTTCTTTATTGAGCTCTTCTTTCATGAAATGTTCCCTTGGTATCTCTAGTTTTCTTGAAGAGATCTCTGCTCTTTCCCATTTTATTGTTTTCCTCTATTTGTTTGTACTGATCACTGAGGAAGGTTCTCTTATTTCTCCTTGCTATTCTTTGGAACACCGCATTCAAATAGGTATATATTACCTTTTCCTCTTTGCTTTTCGCTTCTCTTCTTTTCACATCTATTTGTAAGGCCTCCTCAGACAGCCATTTTGCTTTTTTGCATTTCTTTTTCTTGGGGATGGTCTTTAGCGCTGTCCCTGTACAATGTCATGAACCTCTGTCCATAGTTCATCAGGCACTCTGTCTATCACATCTAGTCCTTTAAATCTATCTTTCACTTACACTGAATAATCGTAAGGGATTTGATTTAGGTCATACCTGAATGGTCTAGTGGTTTTCCTATTTTCTTAAATTTAAGTCTGAATTTGGCAATAAGGAGTTCATGATCTGAGCCACAATCAGCTCCCAGTCTTATTTTTCCTGACTGTATAGAGCTTCTCCATCTTTGACTGCAAAGAATATAATCAATCTGATTTCAGTGTGGACCATCTGGTGATACTCATATGTAGAGTCTTCTCTTATGTTGTTGGAAGAGGGGGTTTGCTATGACCAGTGTGTTCTCTTGGCAAAACTCTATTAGTCTTTGCCCTGCTTCATTCTGTACTCCTAGGCCAAATTTGCCTGTTACTCCAGGTGTTTCTTGACTTCCTACTTTTGCATTCCTGTCCCCTATAATGAAAAGGACATCTTTTTTGGGTGTTAGTTCTAGAAGGTCTTGTAGGTCTTCATAGAACCGTTCAACTTCAGCTTCTTCAGCATTACTGGTCAGGGCATAGACTTGCATTACCACGATATTGAATGGCTTACTTTGGAAATGAACAGAGATCATTCTGTCATTTTTGAGATTGCATCCAAGTACTGCATTTTGGACTTTCTTGTTGACTATGATGGCTACTCCATTTCTTCTAAGGGATTCTTGTGCACAATAGTAGATATAATGGTTATCTGAGTTAAATTCACTCATTGCAGTACATTTTAGTTCTCTGATTCCTAAAATGTTGACATTCACTCTTGCCATCTCCTGTTTGACCACTTCCAATTTGCTTTGATTCATGGACCTAACATTCCAGGTTCCTATGCAACATTGCTCTTTACAGCATTGGACCTTGCTTCCATCTCCAGTCACATCTACAACTGGGTGTTGTTTATCCTTTGACTCTATCTCTTCATTCTTTCTGGAGTTATTTCTCCACTGATCTCCAGTAACATATTGTGCACCTACCGACCTGGGGAGTTCACTTTTCAGTGTCCTATATTTTTGCCTTTTCATACTGTTATGGGGTTCTCAAGGCAAGAATACTGAATTGGCTTGTTATTCCCTTCTCCAGTGGACCACATTTTGCAGACAACCTGACCTGCCTCTTGAGAAATCTGTATGCAGGTCAGGAAGCAACAGTTAGAACTGGACATGGAACAACAGACTGGTTCCAAATAGCAAAAGGAGTACATCAAGGCTGTACATTGTCACACTGCTTATTTCACTTATATGCAGAATACATCATGAGAAATGCTGGGCTGGAGGAAGCACAAGCTGGAATCAAGATTTCTGGGAGAAATATCAATAACCTCAGATATGCAGATGACACCACCCTTACGGCAGAAAGCGAAGAAGAGCCTCTTGTTGAAAGTGAAAGAGAAGAGTGAAAAAGTTGGCTTAAAATTCAACATTCAGAAAACTAAGATCATGGAATCTAGCCCTGTCACTTCATGGGAAATAGATGGGGAAACAGTTGCAGACTTTATTTTGGGGGCTCCAAAATCACTGCAGATGGTGACTATAGCCATGAAATTAAGACGCTTACTCCTTGGAAGAAAAGTTATGACCAATCTAGACAGCATTTTAAAAAGCAGAGACATTACTTTGCTAACATAAGTCCATGTAGTCAAGGTTATGGTTTTTCCAGTAGTCATGTATGGCTGTGAGAGTTGGACTATAAAGAAAACTGAGCACCAAAGAGTTGATGTTTTTGAACTGTGGTGTTGGAGAAGAGTCTTGAGAGTCCCTTGGACTGCAAGGAGATCCAACCAGTCCATCCTAAAGGATATCAGCTCTTGAGAGTCTTTAGAGTCCCTTGGACTGCAAGGAGATCCAACCAGTCCATCCTAAAGGATATCGGCTCTGGGTGTTCATTGGAAGGACTGATGCTGAAGCTGAAACTCCAATACTTTGGCCACCTGAAGTGAAGAGCTGACTCACTGGAAAAGGCTCTGATGCTGGGAAAGATTGAGGGCAGGAGAAGAAGGTGATGACAGAGGATGAGATGGTTGGATGACATCACTGACTCGATGAACATGAATTTGAGTGAACTCCAGGAGTTGGTGATGGACAGGGAGGCCTGGTGTGCTGCAGTCCATGGGGTCACAAAGAGTTGGACACGACTGAGCGACTTAACTGACTTAACTGATATATATATATATATATATATGTATATATATATGTATATGTATATATATATGTATACATATATACCTACAGAAACACACACATGTACACACTCACTGAGAGAAATGGCAATTAAAAAAAAAAACATGGATCTTTTTCGAGAGATCAGTCTTTCAGGAAAGAATAATAGGCTAACAGTGTATATATGAAAACAAATATGAGTATCTGTAAATGAATTATGTACACCCTATATGTAACAATCTCTAGGCCAACCAACTTTTAATTGGCTTTTTCAATTGCTCACGTGGAGAAAATAAATTGCTTGTTTATGGCGATGATTAGGAATAGTGACCTCTCCAGAACTGATACCAAGCTTCCCCTCCCACAGCCAACTCTGCAAACACACAAATCATTATGACTCCTTGCTTTCACATGCATGTGTGCTCAGTTGTTTCTGACTCTTTGCAACCCTATAGATTGAAGCCTGCCGAGCTCCTCTGTCCATGAGATTTCTTAGGCAAGAGTACTGGAGTGAGTTGCCATTTCCTCCTACAGGGATTTTCCCAACCCAGGGATTGAACTTGCAGCTTCTGGATTGTCAGGAAGATTCTTTACTACTTAGCCACCTGGAAAGTCCCATTACTTTCACATAAGGTAGTTATTCCTGTATACAAGATTGAAGAAATAGTAAGAATGGATGGCTCTAGGCCATCATCCTGAAACCTCACCTGATGAGAAGTTAAGCTTCAAGGTTACTAAAATGGGGTGAGCAGGAATCCATGGCAAGAGCAACCAAAAGGACTTCTATCGAGAAAAAGGTGGAATGGCAGATAAAGCTAGAATTATTACATTTGCTGAAGACTGAAAAAAATATTTATTGATTTCTCAAACTATCCTGATCAACCTGAAGCTAAAAGTGAACTTGCAAGATGATCACAGATTAAATACTTAGGCAAAGAGATAAATTACAGATGGCACATGCACTTTCTCTTTCAATAAGACCTCTTTTAAAAGGTAAAAACTTCCAGTTATAAAATAAAGAAATCATGAGGATATAATGTACAGCATGGTGATTATAGTTAATAAGGTGCTTAGATGCTTAGTCATGTCTGACTCTTTGTGACCCCATGGATCATAGCCTGCCAGTCTCCTCTGTCCATGGAATTTTTCAGGCAACAATACTAGAGTGGGGTGCTGTTTCCTACTCCAGGGGATCTTCCCAACCCCGAAATTGAACTCGTGTTTCTTGCGTCTCCTGCATTGGCTGGAGAATTCTTTACCACTGATGCAACCTGGGAAGACCATAGTTAATAATACTGTGTCGCATATTTGAAAGCTCTCTGGACATGCCTTCAGCTAGTAGTAGTATAAACATCCCATTTATTTGCCATTAAAACATAAAACTTTTAGTGTAAAATATTAATATTAACATTATATGACACTGAGAAAATATTTTAAAAGAATATATTTTAATATATTCTCTCAAATCTCTAAACCCTAAAACACTCTAAGTTGGCATATATATGTACTATATACATATATGTATTCATATATATATATTTAATTTTTATCCTAAGTATTTACTTCTTAGAGTTGAATACTGTCATTGCTAAGATGACTCAGAAGAAATTTGACCTGAGTTTTCTCTGAGGTCTTCCTGTCGCTTTTACTTTTCAGTGATAAGATTGCAGATCACTCTGCAATAGACAGCTTCATCTATAATTCCCCTGTCTGCTTGGCCTGCCAGAATTGCTAATAGGTTTAAATATAGTAGGCAACCATGTTTCAGGCTGATTATGTCATCTTCATTTCATCATTATTTGGTATATACATTTTTTAAAAGTATTATGGTCCTCATATTTACTTTGAGCTGCTATTCTTGTTGTTGGCATGTATTTTTATTTTTAACTGCACACTAATGTCAAATGTCTTCAGATTTTTCAAGTATCAGTTTGTCAAAAGATTAAATAAATTTAAAACTGAAAGGGCAGGCAAAATGAACTGAGATACTTTTACTAGGTTATGTCCCTCAATTTACTTTCCAAACAAGGAGGAGGGGGGGAACAAGGTACATGTTTATTAAAGATACACCACTTTATGATAAATACCATGTTCTAGTTTGAAAATAAATATTGTTTTCTATATGCTTCTACTAAAAAAAAAATCTTGGGGGTTTGTATAAATTTTCTTCCTTGTGGCATTCATAATTTTAAATGTGAATGTGACAACTTAATGAAATAGAATGAATATTGTATTAAAATTTTGTAGACCAGAATTCATTCTCTACAAACAGCTTCTGAGTGATTATTATCTCCCAAGAAACGAGTGCTACAGAAACCTTGGTAAACAAGTCATGGTTTCTGTTATAAAGAAAAGAAGCACGGAATGGGTGGAAACCAGACAACTAAACAGGCTCTAACAGTCCAGAGCAATAAGTGCTATGATAGGTGGTGGTGAAGGGGGGATAGAGCACCTGGAGAGGGAACTAATTCAGTATAAATTGTCAAAGTTTTCCTAGGAGTTATTTCTAAGTTTATATCAAAGCTCAATGGTATAAAATGTATTACATGTAAAATCAGTTACATGTAAAACTGAAGGTAAGAGAAAGAATTTTGGAAACTAAAGAAGAGTTGATGAAAAAGAGTGGACGTATTTAAGAGTTTTAAAGAGCTGGAAGTAATAAGCCATGTTGATTAATTGTATATCAGGGATGAAGGACAGGAAACAGTTAAGAATCATGTTAGGTTTTCTAGGTTGAGCAAGGTAAGGGATGGGCCATTCACTGAGATTTATTTCAATGGAGAAGGAGTTTGGGGAGATACAAGGTGAAAAGATAATCTTTTGGGGATGAAAGATACTGGATTCAAAAACTCTAGGGTCATTCAAGTGGAGATGTCCAGTTTTTAGATGAATATGTGGATTTGGAACTTGATAACAGAGTTGGGGTGGAGCTTGAGAGCAGAATCCTGAATGGAAGTATCATTGCTGTTGTTCAGTTGCTAACTCGTGTCTGACTCTTTTGCGACCCCATGGACTATAACCCTCCGGGCACCTCTGTCCATGAGAGTTCCCAGGCAAGAATATTGGAGTGGGTTGCCATTCCCTTCTCCAGGGGATCTTCCTGACCCAAGGACTGAACTCACATTCAACTCACATTCAACTCTGCCTGTATTGGCCGGTGGATTCTTTACTTCTGAGCCACCAGGGAAGCCCAAGTATAAGTATAATTACTGAATTTAAAATAATTGCATTCAATCCATAGGACTGAAGGAAATTGCCCCAGGAGAATATTAGAAAAAGAAAGATGAATTTAGATTAAAGTTTAAGGAAATCATTTTGATAAAAGTGATATCATTTGATAATGACAAAAGAAGTCTGTAGTCATATTATGAAAATGGTCAGAAGAAAAAACAATTTAGACTGGCTGTGCTTTAAACAAGCCATGTAACCTGAACTATTCACTTACCTGCTTTGTTTCTGTTTTTGTCTGTTTAAAATAAAAGAGCTACTCACATATTGCATTTTATTAATTATATAGTGGCTTTTAAAATGGTGCATATTATGGACTGAACTATGTCCTTCCTCCCACTAAGTCATATGTTGAAGTTCTACCTCCAGAACCTCAGAATGTAACTTTATTTGGACATAAGGTCTGTAAAGAAGTGATTAATTTAAAATGAGGCTGTTAGGGTAGATCCTAATCAAATGTGACTTGTGTCCAAATAAGACAAAATTTGGATATACAGAGAAAGAAAAAAAAGACACCAGATACATACACATGGAAAGATGGCCATGTCTAGAAGGAGGGAGAAGATAACCATCGAGAAGTCGCAAAACCAAACCAACCCTGACAACACCTTGACGTTGGCTTCTAGTCTCCAGAACTGTTGGGAAATAAATTTCTGTTGTTTAAGCCACCCAGTCTGTGTATTTGTATTGGCAGACCTAGCAAACTAATTTAGGTTTTGGTGTTGAGTATGGAGTACTTCTGTAACAAATACCTAAAAATGTATGGAATGGGTACAAGCTGGAAGTGTTTTCGAATCATGTTAGAAAAAATCTAGCTTACTTTGAAGAGATTGTTGGTTGAAATGTGTACATTAAAAATATTTTTGGTGGGGTCTTAGACAGAATTAAACAACATGCTATTGGAAACTGGAGGAAAGGAGCTTGTTGTTACAAAGCGGCAAACTTGCATTCTGGTGTTTTGTGGAAAGTATAACTTGTAAATAATTAACTTGAATATTTAGCTGAGGAAATGTCTAAGCAAAGTACTGAAGCTTACTGAAGCTATTGACTGTTTTTCCCTTGCTGCTGATAGCAAAATGTGAGAGGAAGGAAATAAATTCAAGAAATAATTGTTAGGCAAAAATGAACCAGAAGTTGAAGATTTGGAAAATTCTCAGCCCATTCATATTGCAATAAAATGAGAAAGCGTGTTCTATAAAGAACACCAAGTGTGTGGCTATACGATGTTTTGCTATAAGAAATTATGAATGTGATCCATGGATCCAATTAACCATCTCGGGAAAAATGCTGTCAGCTGGAACTAAAAGAAAGAGAGACAGGACAAAGTGAAAGAGGCTCTCTGTCTTCTGAGATTCTACAGGATGGCCCAATAAAATTATTCAGCTATGAACATGCATTGCATGCATGCTGAGTCGCTTCAGTCATGTCCAACTCTGTGCAACCCCATGGACAGCAGCCCACCAGGCTCCTCTGTCCAAGGGATTCTCTAGGCAAGAATACTGGAGTGGGTTGCCCTTGCCTTCTCTGAAGCATTCAGCTACTTATTAGTAAAATGATAGATGAAATATCTGATGGTAAACTCACCATCCTATTCCCAGGGTCTGTCAAAGGCCTGCCAACCAGCAACCTTTTTCCTCTCTGTCTGCTTCCGCCAACCCTCCTTGTCTTCTTTCCAGAGTCCTCAAAAAAGTCCCCATCAGAAGTTACCTGAAATCTCCCCACTCCCAGCACCCAACGCTAAGACTCTGTGAACTGGAGCATTATCCTTCATGAAAAGGGAAAAATAAGGCCAAAGGCAGTTCAGGGGTTGGCAAAACTGCCACTCTGAGCTGAGAGGGCACATGCCCAGGCACCAGGGGACTGTCTCTACCTTGGTTCCACAGGCCTGAGCAGTTGCCCAGGGCCGCTGGGATGGAACTCTTGCCTATGACAGCGGGGGCAGTGCTTCCTTCCTAGTTGGCCTTGAGAACAGAGCAACAAGCCAAGGACCGTTAGTCTTGAGTCTTAAAATTGAATGAAATTTTTCTTGCTAGATTTCAGCCTTGCTTGGCAGTAGTGATCCCTTTTATCTTTAAGTTTTTCCTCTTCTGTGATGGGAATACCTACCTTATATCTGTTTCACCATTGCATTTTGGAAGCAGAGAACTTATCTGGCTTCATAGGTTCACAGCTAGAGGAAAATTTTGCCTCAGGATGAATCATACTTCAATATCAACCACATTTGATTTGAAAAGTGAAGTTGCTCTGTCATGTCTGACTCTTGTGACCTTATATACTGTAGCCAGCCCGGCTCCTCCGTCCATGGGGTTTTCTAGGCAATAATATGGGTGTGGGTTGCCATGTCCTTCTCCAGGGGATCTTCCTGACTCAGGGATAGAACTCGGGCCTCTGGCATTGTAGGCAGGCTCTTTCCCATCTGAGCCACCATGGAATCCCTGATTTGATTTAAATGATATTTAAACAAGGTTTTGAACTTAAAGTTGATACTAGACTGTGTTCGTATCTGTTGGAATGAGAGTGAATGTACTTTTCATGTGGAAAGAGCATGAATTCTGAGTATCCAGAGGGTGGGATGTTAACAGGCTGAATATGTTACCAAATACGTATATACTGAAGTCTCAACTACTAGTTCCTCAAAATGCATCCACGTTTGGAGATAAGATCTTTAAAAATCTACTTAAGTTCATATGAGGGTTTTATGGTGGACACTATTCCCATGAGTTTGTGCTCTTGTAAGAAAGGAAATTTGGACACAGAAAGAGAGAAAGAAAAGACCTGTGCCCACATAGAGATATCCTTGTGAAGACAGAGGGAGAAGAAAGTCAGCTACACATGAAAGACAGAGGCTTCATAATGAAGCCAATCCTGCTGACATCTTGATCTTAGAAGCCTAAGCTTTCAGATCTGTGAGGAAATAAATTTCTGTGTTTAAGCCACCCAGTCTAATGTATCTGTTTTGGTAACTCTGGCAAACAAATAGAGTACATATTATTTTATTTCTAACAATAGTGTAATATAGATTTTACTTGTTTTACTTCAAAGATGAAACCACAGAAATTTAAATACTTAGTGAAGATCAAAGAGTTGATGACAGAAAAAAGACAATCTTGGTTTTATGAAAAGCCTAACTCTTTCCAGCATACCCTAGCTGTTGTTTCTGATATTAGCTATTTCACAGAATTAAATGAGTGTACGTAGAACAGCATTTTGACAACAGCTCTTGTTGCTTGATTAAATATCTATATCCACATCTTTAAAGATGCATTGAATTACATTAGCTTCAATATTTTATTCATCTCTTAATAATTAAAGACATATGAATATAAAAACACTACATTTTAAAAGGTTTAAATGGCATCTGAAATTATTGTTTTATTTTATTCATTTATTAAAAGTAAAAAAGAAAAGTATTTGTAGAAGAGTTATGGTTGGCTGACTGCTCAAGCAGGAGTGATATTAATAGTGAGTTGAGTGTTTGTTTTATGTCAGCATCATTAATACTTTATCTTAATATTTACTATGAAATAGTCATATTAATACCCCTGTTTTAGATGAGCAACAGAGGTTAAGTAACTTTATCAAAATTACATGTCTAATATGTAAGCCAAATTGCTTGGCCACAAAATCTGTGCTTTTAACATAAAAGCATAATCACTGCCTGTGGCAACTTGTCCAGGGCCTAGACTTTGTTTTTTGCAAGTTATTAGAGAGCATCTTTTTCATCACAAGAGTATTTTTTCCTTGAGAACACATTTCTTTTTCCTGGGATAGTGTAATATTAACTCTCTTCTAGGATCTGTGCAGGCAATCCAAATTCATTTTCAAATGGGTAATGCTGCAACTTTGAATCTAACGGAAAATATTTGGGCTATGCTTTCCAACACAAATGCAAGAACATTGCATTTTTTTAAATAAACAAAACCAAAAATTTATAAAAACTATAGATTTAAGAAGGTAAGATATTTTAGATGGAAATTTTAATCATGAAGTTATGGCTAGAGAACCAATTAACAGTGATATGTTTATAATCTACCACGAAGGAGAAAATAGTAACTTTTAGAAATCATCCAATATTTTTATTTGTAAAAACTATGGCAATGAAATGTGCTATAAAGCTTACTTTATCAGATCTTGACAAATCAGAGATTTGTAGTTTTTTGATTATTCATTTAACTAAACAAGGATCTAATGACAGTAAAAAATATGAGTTGACATTACCACATAATGTGGGGCAGGAGTTGTGCACAAGTGAGTTAAAGTCACAGGGATAAATAAATCTTTAGAGCACATCCAGATTTGACAGATAGAAGGAAAGAATGATGTGGGAAAGTGAGTTCAGAGAGGTAGAAAGAGAAAGAGGCCATGTCCTGGATGTTAAGAAAAGGGTTTCATTGAGAACTGAAGATACTGTCAATTGAAATTGGAGAGAGATGCACATGTTCCAGACAGATCAAGGAGCTTGACTGAAAGCCCTGTTACTCTAGCGAGTCCACTCTACATCCAGCTGCAAAATAAGAAATTCTGAAGAAAACAGATATGGAAAAAAGATAACATTTCATTTAATTTGAGATAATTCTTATTTATCTATTCCCTAGACTCTGCGCTTCACCTTTGTCTTTACCCTACAAATTCTGGTAAGTAACAGTATTAACCTCCCTCCCTCCACTGAAAGAAGAATCTTCAAGGTCAATAATCTCCCTTATGATTCCCTCTTTTAACTTCCATGAGTATCTTCTTTGTTTTCTAGATTTCACAGTCTTAAATGCCTGTATATATTTTATATCTTAGAAAAAGAAAGAGAAAGAATACAAAGTAAAAAAAAAAAACAACAACAAAACAACAGCCCTCTTTTGACCTTGCATATTCTTCCAAGTAAAGCCAGAAATGAAATTTTAGCTTTTAAAATGGAAATCTTGTGGCATGATGATGAAGAGGATTGAGTTCAGGGTCATACTGCCTTTGTTTTTACTTTCTGCTTCAGCCCTTGGGCTAGTTACTTAATATTTCAATGCTTTGATTGTCTCATCATACCCATTTCAGAGATACTCTCATCTCTTATGGTGTGGTAAGTACTAAATGCATAAATATACATCAAATGCTTAGAATGGCTAATACAAATTGATTTGTTACTGTGGCCCAAGAGCTGTTCTAGGCATTTTAAGTGGATTTATGCATAGAGTATCTACTTACAAAAATCACAAGATACGGGGATGTTTTATGAATACAGGCGAAATGGGTATGAGAAAATCAAGGCATTGAAATATTAAGTAACTAGCCCAAGAGCTGAAAAAGTCTTTAATTGATTTTGATTCTGAGTTTATTGAGCTATTAGAGCTTCCATGGTGGCTCAGAAGGTAAAGAATTAACCTGCAATACAGGAGACCTGAGTTCAATCCTTGGATCAGGAAGATCTTCTGAAGAAAGGAACGGCTCTACCCATTCTGGTATTCTTGCCGGAGAATGCAACATACAGAGAAGCCTGGCAGGCTACCGAACACAAGGTCACTAAGAGTCGGACACAACTGAGTGACTAACGCTTTCACTTTAAGGAGCTGCTAGAGTAATACATAAAACTAAGTATAGATCGAGTTTGGAGAGGCATGGCATATAAATGAGAATAGTATTGGAGAGAATATAAAAGGTGGCAAAAAAAAAAAAAGCAAACCCTCTTTAATTTAATCCAGCTTGAATAACCATCTCCATGTGCTCAAATCTGGTCCATATCCTGGAAAATTCTTTAGTCTTGAGAAAATTAGGACAGTTAGTTACCTTACTCTTGGTAAACTTTTCCTCTCAGATTCTTCTGATCTCTTCAGGCAGAATTATGTAATTCCTTCTACATATTCTTCTTCTGTAATACATTTGTACTTTCTATATGGTGTACACATTTGCATGCACGTGCACACACACACCACACACACACACAATATCTTGAGGTAGATATTTGTATAAATGTCTGATCACCGCAGTTAGCTTGTTAGGCACTTATAATCTGGGACCATGTGTCATGATTTTGTTTCACCTGCAGCATCCCATACCTGTTGGTTAAATAATACACTTCCATTTGTGTGATGAATGAATACATAGAAATATAGGCATGCCCAAAATCCCTGCAATGAAGGAGAGACTTTTAATTGAAGAAACAAAGGCTGTTACATTTTTGGAAGTCACACCATTTCACTTCACTATAGGATTCACTGTTAAGCTTCAACCATTATCCCTGAACAGTGTGAACTAAAATAAATCCAAGTGACACTAGAAAGAATCTGAAGAACCTGTTAGAAGAGTAACAACAAAAAAAAATTGTACAAGTGGCCTTCAGAAATCTTCTCTGTCTACTGTTATGAGAATGAAGTTGAATTTATTTCTATTGTCTGGAAGATTTCTGTGTAAAGGATATCAGGCTAATGAAAATAATGTAGAGAAGTAATATGTTGCTATTAATTAAGTAGGGTAATGAATAAAGAATTGAACAAAATAAACTTATTGAAATATTCAATGATGTTTTAGCCTCGAGAATTTTTGTCTAGGAAGCTTAAATATGAAATGATATTTCATATATAAAATTATCCAAAATCTTCAAAAGCTGTTTTTATATATATATATATATATATATATATATATATATATATACATTTCCACAGTTTATTAAGATCCACACAGTCAAAGGCTTTGGCATAGTCAATAAAGCAAAAGTAGATGTTTTTCTGAACTCTCTTCCTTTTTCGATGATCCAGCAGATGTTGGCAGTTTGATCTCTGGTTCCTCTGCCTTTTCTAAAGCTGGCTTGAACATCTGGAAGTTCACAGACCACATATTGTTGAAGCCTGGCTTAGAGAATTTGAGCATTACTTTGCTAGCAGGTGAGATGAATGCAATTATGCAGTAGTTTGAGTATTCTTTGGCATTGCCTTCCTTATGGACTGGAAAGAAAAGTGACCTTTTCCAGTCTGTGGAAAGTTCTCCAAATTTGCTGGCATGTTGACTGCAGCACTTTCACAGCATCATCTTTTAGGATTTGAAATAGCTCAACTGGAATTCCATCATCTCCTCTAGCTTTGTTTGTAGTGATGCTTCTTAAGGCCCACTTGACTTCACACTCCAGGATGTCTGGCTCTAGGTCAGTGATCACACCATCGTGATTATCTGAGTCATGAAGATCTTTTTTGTACAATTCTTCTGTGTATTCTTGCCACCTCTTCTTAATATCTTCTGCTTCTGTTAGGTCCATACGATTTCTGGCCTTTATTGAGCCCATCTTTGCATGAAATGTTCCCTTGGTATCTCTAGTTTTCTTGAAGAGATCTCTAGTCTTTCCCATTCTATTTTTTCCCTCTATTTCTTTGCACTGATCGCTGAGGAAGGCTTTCTTATTTCTCCTTGCTATTCTTTAGAACTCTGCATTCAAATGAGTATATCTTTCGTTTTCTCCTTTGCTTTCGCTTCTCTTCGTTTCAGAGCTATTTTTAAGGCCTCTTCAGATGGCCATTTTGCTTTTTGCATTTCTTTTTCTTGGGGATGGTCTTGCTCCCTGTCTCCTGTACAATGTCATGAACCTCCGTCCATAGTTCATCAGGCACTCTGTCTAACAGATCTAGTCCCTTAAATCTATCTTTCACTTCCACTGTATAATTGTTAGGGATTTGCTTTAGGTCATACTTGAATGGTCCAGTGGTTTTCCCTACTTTCTTCAATTTAAGTCTGAATTGGGCAATACGGAGTTCATGATCTGAGCCACAGTCAGCTCCCGGTCTTGTTTTTGCTGATTGTATAGAGCTTCTCCATCTTTGTCTGTAAAGAATATAATCAATCTGATTTTGGTGTGGACTACCTGGTGATGTCCATGTGTAGAGTCTTCTCTTGTGTTGTTGGAAGAGGGTGTTTGCTGTGGCCAGTGCATTCTTTCTGGAAAACTCTGTTAGCCTTTGCCCTGTCATTCTCTACTCCAAGGCCAAATTTGCCTGTTACTCTAGGTGTTTCTTGAATTCCTACTTTTGCATCTCAGTCTCCTATAGTGAAAAGGACATCATTTTGAGGTGTTAGTTCTAAAAGGTCTTGTAGGTCTTCATAGAACCATTCAACTTCAGTTTCTTCAGCATTACTGGTCAGGGCACAGAATTGGATTACCATGATATTGAATGGTTTGCCTTGGAAATGAACAGAGATCATTCTGTTGTTTTTGAGACTCCATCCAAGTACTGCATTTCAGACTCTTTTGTTAACTATGATGGCTACTCCATTTCTTCTAAGGGATTCTTGCCCCCAGTAGTAGATATAATGGTCATCTGAGTTAAATTCACCCATTCCAGTCCATTTTAATTCTCTAATTTCTAAAACATCATGTTCACTCTTGCCATCTCCTGTTTGACCACTTCCAATTTGCCTTGATTCCTGGACCTAACATCCCAGGTTCCTATGCGATATTGCTCTTTACAGCATTGGAACTAGCTTCCATCACGAGTTACATCCACAACTGGGTGTTATTTTTGCTTTGTCTTCATCTCCTCATTCTTTCTGAAGTTATGTAGCATATTGTGCACCTACTGACCTGGGGAGTTCATCTTTCAGTGTCTTATACTTTTTCCTTTTCATACTGTTCATGGAGTTCTCAAGACAAGAATACTGAAGTGGTTTGCCATTCTCTTCTCCAGTGGACGACATTTTGTCAGAACTCTCCACCATGACCCATCCATCTTGGGTGGCCCTACACAACATGGCTCATAGTTTCATTGAGGTAGACAAGGCTGTGGTCCATGTGATCACATTGGTTAGTTTTCTGTGATTGTGGTTTTCAGTCTGTCTGTCCTCTGATGGAGAAGGATAAGAGGTATATGGAAGCTTCCTGATGAGATAGACTGATTGAAGGGGACATGGGTCTTGTTCTGATGGGTGGGGCCATGCTCAGTAAATCTTTAATCCAATTTTCTGTTGATGGGTGGAGCTGTGTTCCCAAACTATGGTGGAGGAAATGAAGATAATGGTGACCTCCCTCAAAAGATCCCATGCATGTACTGCTACACTCAGTGCCCCTAACCCTGCAGCAGGCCACCACCAATCCACACCTTCACCAGAGACTCCCAGACACCCACAGACAAGTCTTCTGTGGGGGTCACTGTTCCTTCCTCCTGGGTCCTTGTGCACAAGGTTCTGTGGTACCCTCCAAGAGTATTTCCCAGTCCTATGTAAGTTCTGGCAGCTCTATGGTGGGGTTAATGGAGACCTCCTCCAAGAGGACTTATGCCATACCAATGCCTAGAGCCCCTGTCCCTGCGGCAGACCACTGCCAACCTGTACCTCCACAGGAGATGCTCAAACATAGTTCTGTCTCAGCCTCTGTGGGGGTCCCTGGGTCATGGTGCACACAGGTTTGTTTGAGCCCTCTGAGCGATTCTGGGGGTAATGGGGTTTGATTGTCAAAGCCCTCATGACTTCTTGAAGTTGGGTGTTTCTGTTGCTCTTATGCCAAGCTTAGCACATAGATGCTTTACTGTGCCTTCACTGCTTTTAGTACTCTGGCCTTCAGCCCCCATTCTTCTGCCATCTGTACAGAGGATTTGCCATCTAAGACTACATGGTGCAAATACCTCTGCAATTCCTGACCTGCCTCTTGAGAAATCTGTATGCTGGTCAGGAAGCAACAGTTAGAACTGGACATGGAACAGCAGACTGGTTCCAAATAGGAAAAGGAGTACATCAAGGCTATATATTGTCACAGTGCTTATTTAACTTACATACAGAGTACATCATGAGAAACGCTGGGCTGGAGGAAGCACAAGCTGGAATCAAGATTGCTGGGAGAAATATCAATAGCCTCAGATATGCAGATGACACCACCTTATTGCAGAAAGTGAAGAAGAACCAAAGAGCCTCTTGATGAAAGTGAAAGAGGAGAGTGAAAAAGTTGGCTTAAAGCTCAACATTCAGAAAACAAAGATCATGGCATCTAGTCCCATCACTTCATGGCAAATAGATGGAGAAACAGTGGAAACAGTGTCAGACTTTATTTTTCTGGGCTCCAAAATCACTGCAAATGGTGACTGCAACCATGAAATAAAAGGACTCTTACTCCTTGGAAGGAAAGTTATGACCAACCTAGATAGCATATTCAAAAGCAGAGACATTACTTTGCCAACAAAGGTCCGTCTAGTCAAGGCTATGGTTTTTCCAGTGGTCATGTATGGATGTGAGAGTTGGACTATAAAGAAAGCTGAGGACAGAAGAATTGATGCTTTTGAACTGTGGTGTTGGAGAAGACTCTTGAGAGTCCCTTGGACTGCAAGGAGATCCAACCAGTCCATCCTAAAGAGATCAGTCCTGGGTGTTCATTTGAAGGACTGATGTTGAAGCTGAAACTCCAGTACTTTGGCCACCTGATGTGAAAAGCTGACTCATTTCAAAAGACCCTGATGCTGGGAAAGTTTGGAGGTGAGAGGAGAAGGGGACGACAGAGGATGAGATGGTTGGAGGGCATCACTGACTCAATGGACATGAGTTTGAGTGACTCAGGGAGTTGGTGATGGACAGGGAGGCCTGGCGAGCTGCAGTCCATGTGGTCACAAAGAGTCGGACACGACTGAGCCACTGAACTGAACTGAACTGAACTGATATGTTTTTGAAAGGCTGATAAAAAGAATAGCTTTCAACAGGAGACTGAGACCTGTGAATTTTCAACCTATTTTCTAAAATGCACTTTACCCAGGTGAAGATTCATTTTTAGTAAACTTCCCTCCTCTCAAGATTGAACACATATCATTGATTGAAGTTTATGTCAATATGAAGTAATTTCTACTGGCCGTAGACTGAAATAATCAGGCTGAATTAATACTGAATAATAAATATACTGTTATTTATAGTCACCAGTTATTTTCCAATCTTCCTTGTCTGTCTTCTTTACCAAAAAAGACAATGAATGAGAGATGAGCTTTACTACTCAAACCTCTTTGTAGAATTGGAACATGCCGACAACTAATTCTTCAAACGAGGTTTTAAATGTCTGTAGTTATGGGCCATTTTACTCCTAGTTATCTAGTAGTACAATATTTTAAAGCCTGTTCTAATCCCTGGATCAAAATTAAATCTAAAAATGTGTAAGTTGTTTACTTGAATATAGGGCAAAATAGTTATGATTTGCTAATTATAATTTTCACACATTATGTAAGCAATTCCTACTCTATGATGAACCATGTTTAGTGAGATTCTCCAAACTTTGTTCATCAATATACTAAAATCTGAATTTTTAGAAGGCTCCATTTATACTGTTACCTGAGTATTAAAGTCAGCCAATAGTACCCACAATTCTATTTTTTGGTTGAATAAAGAATACTTTTGATTCTTAACATTAATTATTTCACAATTAAAGAATTACAGCACAAAGGGAATTTAAAACTAGTCGATAAGCCGGCCATATAATCTATCATGTATTTCTACTCATAAGTAATTCATCCCAGATAATTTAGGATCTAAAATACATCAGCAGAAGGAAAATATTGATATTTTGAAATAAAAGATTTTGTAAAAGATTTTGTGTTTTTTTTTTTTTTCCTGGTTTGTGAGCACATCTAGAAGTGAGAAGGCAGTTTATTTTGTATTTGTTTAGCTGCAAGAGAATGAAAAACAATAGGAAACTCTTTCCTATCCCTGGAAGATAGTCAGTCATTTTGACTTAGTAACTTTGAAAACAAAATTGTTGTATTGCTTCAGAAAAGAACTTCCACCAGACTTTTGTTTTAGAAAATAAGAAATACAAGTTGTGAGAGGATGAAGGCTATGTTCAATGCCAGGGATGAGCACTGATGAA
Source organism: Bubalus bubalis (assembly GCF_019923935.1). NCBI lineage: Eukaryota > Metazoa > Chordata > Mammalia > Artiodactyla > Bovidae > Bubalus > Bubalus bubalis. Next base: position 60,611,960 of record NC_059158.1, read on the forward strand.
ACTATTGCAGATGTATTGGGACCATGTAGTCTTAGATGACAGACCCTCTGTAAGGATGGCAGAAGAATGGGGGTTTCAGTGGACAAATATAGGGAAGGATATAGGCCAGAGTACTAAAAACATTGAAGGCACAGTAAAGCATTTATGTGTTTAAGCTTGGCATAAAAGCAACAGAAACACCCAACTTCAAGAAGTCATAGGGCTTTGACAAGAGGTGCTCAATATGAACCCAAGGTCATGTATTCTAAACGGAGAAGAGGAGACCCCATAAAATATGATTTTGACTGCATTTACCAGGAGTCAAATGAGCAATGGCATTGAGGAATTATGATTTAGAGAAATAGAGTTAAATGAGTAAATTCCATGCCTGCTATATACCTTTCATAAAGGTTTAGACAGTGAAATTATTGTATCTGATTTATTTTGAGTACTATATTTATTAAATTGACTTATGCCTACATTACTCAGTTTGAAACTTTATACTTTAACTGTAAAATCAATTCCAATATATAAGGTTGATGTTCACATAACTGGGTATTTAGTTCCTAACTATTATCTTTCTCTATCCTCAGAGAATAATTGACTGACCTTGGTTTAAATGGATTTGGCCTTGGGAGACATTATGATACCCTAGGATTTTGGAATCTTAATAGTACCACCAGCATACTATGAGCAAAATCACAGCTGTTGTAGCTGCCTCTGATGCCAGGGATTACTTATCTCCAAGTATCAGGGAGCAAATAGAACAGATGGTTTACTATGTCTCCAACAAAAACTTTTAGAAACAACTGCTAAATTTTGCCTATGGGCATCAGAAATACGATACCTAGGTTAACGTTCAAAAACATGCTTATTTTTTTCTCAGCATTTAAACAGTAAGAGAACTGTTTTACATGCAGATCTTTGAAAGACTTAGACCATACTTATGTAATCCTAAAAGGAGCAATTGTCCTTATATGAGAACATTATCAAATTATATAATATTACCTATCAATCAAAACAGTAAAAAATTAAAACATGCTCAATATCAGTAGGTTAAATGCACAAGCCCTGAGATTCCATGCTTTACTACTTTCACTGCTGACCTTTTTATGGCATTCCATGATTGTGACTAAGAAATCTATTTGGGTTCTGGATATCTCCCAGGAGCATTTCCTGCTGGGAATTGATGGTGCATATCACTAACTTCATTGTGCCCTACAGTCCTCAAATATTTAAAACTGTGGATTCTTTGAGAAGAATATTGTGAAAAACAACTTGTTAAAGTGTTAAGAAAAAAGAAGAGAGCTAAAACAAGCGTTTATTTACCTATTTATTAATGCAAAAAAAATTTTTTAAATCTCTACTATGTGTCGATTACTGGGAGACAAACGTTAGTTACTGTATGTGTGTGTGCAAACAACTTTTAATGAAAGCTATATTTTACGTCAATAGAAGTGTTAATATTTGGTTTATTTATGAATTTTTGGCAGTTTATATTAGAGATATAATTATTATTACAGAAATAAATCATGGAAAGGAATCTTGATAACATACCATGGATATGTCATTCCACTTATTTTTTTCAGGATGTCTTTAGTGGGTATCTGTTCTATCTATCCCATCCAGTCCTATCACTTCATGGCAAATCAATAGGGAAGCAATGGAAACAGTGACAGATTTTAATTTCTTGGGCTCCAAAATCACTGCAGATGGTGAGTGCAGCCATGAAATCAAAAGATGCTTGCTCCTTGGAAGAAAAGCTATGACAAACCTAGACAACATATTAAAAAGCAGAGACTTTATTTGGCAACAAAGTTCCATCTAGTCAAAGCTATGGTTTTTCCAGTAGTCATGTATGGATGTGAGAGTTGGACCATAAAGAAGGCTGAGTGCCAAAAAATTGATGCTTTTGAACTGTGGTGTTGGAGAAGACTCTTGAGAGTCCCTTGGACTGCCAGGAGATCAAACCAGTCACCCCTAAAGGAAATCAACCCTGAATACTCATTGGAAGGACTGATGCTGAAGCTGAAGCTCCAATACTTTGGCCACCTGATGCAAAGAGCCAACTCATTAGCAAAAGTCACTGATGCTGGGAAAGATTGAAAGCAGGAAGAGAAGGAGATGACCGATGATAAGATGGTAGGATGGTATCACTGACTCATTGGGCAAGAGTTTGAGCAAGCTCCGAGAGATGGTGTAGAACAGAGAAGCCTGGTGTGCTGCAGTGCATCAGGTCACAAAGAGTCGGACACAACTGAGCAATTGAACAACAGCTACCTATCTATTTATCTATCACCTATCTGTCCTTCCACCTTTTGAAAGCAGCATTCTATTTTTCCTAGAGAATTTCTCCCTATACAAGCTCAGCTGATGTGTTTTGATGAGGGTGGATATATGATCATTAAACCATCACATTTCCTTGGCCGCAGGTTGAGCACATCATTTATGTCTAGTCTCAGAGTCAAGAGGGTTGAATTGTCAAAAAGAATAACCACACATAAATCTAGAGTTCTGGTATCATTAAGGAACCTTAATTGGAGCCACTAGAAAAGACAGCTGAGCTCAGAAGAGGCAAGAATACCATATTTTAATATCATTTGGGCCTGCCTGTCAATTCAACTATGCTTAAAGATATTTCTACACTGGACTTTTTCAGTAATATGATTGAATGACTTGAGAGAAAATTTAAATAGGGTTTAAGATTATGTGCTACAATCTGAATTCGTGTCTAGATTCTACCATTTAATTATTGTAGAACATTCACTAGATACTATGCCTCAGTTCAGCATCTGTAAAATAGGAATAATAATAGCTACTTTGGGCTGTTAAGAGAATCACATAACCTTGCATAAACCGAACTGTCATTTCCTGCCTGCAAGACACCCATTTTGAGAACTTTCTATCTCAGTAAATGATAACTCTATCCTTCTAGTTCTTATAAGGGAAACACACACACACACACACACACACACACACAAAGAGTGACAATATTTCAATGTATGTTGACTCCTCTTCCTCTCATTCTCATATGCAAGTTACCAGCAAGTCTATGTTTAACATATATCTAAAACTCAGTTACTTCTCAGCCTTTCTACTTCTCCAAGCCTCAGCCAAGCCATTGTTATTTTTGCTTAGATCGCTGCAATAGACTCAAAACAGGTCTCCCTGAATCCTTTTCAGTGTACTAGCCACAGTAATCCTCTTAAGATGTCAGGTCAGATTAAAATAAAATGCCCTTCAAGGCCCTATACCTTTGGCTTTGCTCTCCAAGAACTCTGGGAAAATGTGGGATAATTATATTACCACAATAAAGACAGGTAGGGAGCTTCCACTCACATTTATTGAGTCAGGTCTAAGAATCTCAGAAGTCCTATAATATGTGTTTATTCCTGAATAGCCCTGTCTCCTCCATATTTTTAAATAGAGTAACAATTTTATAAAAGTGAAAAATCTATATTTTAAGCTTATAAACTAGTTCTATTTTACCTATAAGCAAAGTACTTTCTAATTGTTTTATTATACTAAAACGTTCAGTGATACCATTATCAGGCTGTTTGATAATTCAAAAAGTGATGTTCATAACTTCAGAAACTCACATCACTGCCATATTGTGATTGCTAAAACAATTCTGTTTGCATCTATAGCTATTTATAATGAAAGATGTGTTGAACTGACAGGCTTGAGGACTGCTGCTTTACATGATCTCAGCTCCATTGAAACTTCCTCTCTTGTTAACTCTTTAGCATCATATTGATCATGTAAAGCAGCAGTCCTCAACTCTGTCAAGTTCAACACACCTTTCCCCCACACTGCTTCTTTCTTCCACGCTTTTGTTTAGCTCTAGTCACAAAATCTTCCTTGGATATTCCAGACATGATCCCTTTGCCTGGCCTGCTGTTTCCTCAATATGCAATGTCTGACTTCCTCATCTCCTTCAGGTCTTTGCTTTTCTCACTGACCATCGTATGTAAAATTATAGTGCCCACCCCACTCCAAAATTCCATTTTCTCTTTACCAGCATTAATTTTCTCTATAGCATGTTTAAACATCTGATCTACCATGTGTTTCTTATTTGTCTTTTGATCACTGAATAGAATGTAAACTCAGTGAAGGTGCAGGTGCAACAATGTGTCCGTTCTCTTTACTGCTGTATTTCATATACTCATAAAACTAGCACCTAATTCAGAGTCCTCCCTCTAAACTTCAGACCTTCAGTAGATATCTGTTAATGGCAACCCACTCCAGTGTTCTTGCCTGGAGAATCCCAGGGACGGCAGGGCCTGGTGGGCTGCCATCTATGGGGTCGCAGAGTCGGACATGACTGAAGTGACTTAGCAGCAGAAGAGTGAATAAATAAATTGATAGCTACTACCTCATGGAAAATACTCAGAACAGTACCCAACACATAGTGAGATCTCAAATGATACACTATTATAACAATAATAACAAAGTTGATTTTGTTTAAAGTCAGATTGCATCAGGTGTTGTTATTGCTACTGGTATACACTTAATGAATAAAAAAAAATCCCAATATACCTAATTAAAAAGTAATATGAACTTATACAACAAAGTAGCTATGAAGAAGTCATATTCTAGATAGTTTAGAAGTGGGAGCTGCATTAAGTTCCATAACTTAAAAATATATGAAAAATATCTGATACTATCTGTTATTTAAAAGTATTCTTAATAAGAATTAGCATTACTGAACTCAGATGTTTTAAACAATAGATAATATGCAGTCAGTCAGTTCAGTCACTCAGTCATATCTGACTCTTTGGGACCCCATGGACTGCAGCATGCCAGGCCTCCCTGTTCATCACCAACTCCTGGAGTTTACTCAAACTCATGTCCATTGAGTCGATGATGCCATCCAACCATCTCATCCTCTGTCGTTCCCTTCTCCTCCTGCCTTCAATCTTTCCCAGCATCAGGGTCTTTTCAAATAAATTAGTTCTTCACATGAGGTGGCCAAAGTACTGGAGTTTCAGCTTCAGCATCAGTCCTTCCAATGAATATTCAGGACTGATTTCCTTAGGATGGGCTGGTTGGATCTCCCTGCAGTCCAGGGGACTCTTGAGATAATATGTATGATGTGCCACAATTGGTCAAATATGAATAGGATATGAAACAACAGAAGAAGTCATCCTAGAATAAAAGAATCTCACTTTCCCTATGACTGAATCTGTTTTTTTAAATAAGCATAGTAAGAAAAGAATGAAAAATGTCAAAATGAGAAGGCAGTCTCAGCACATCAAATGATACAGATAAGAATACAGCAAAATAATCTCTAGAAGCAGTTCAAAAATTTAGAAAAACTTCAGATGAATTAGAAATGTCATGGAAAGAAGAAGGTAAGTGTTCTACAGTTATTCAAAAGAATATATCAAAGAAGTATAATTAGAATATTTCAATCATTCTTAGATCAGAAGGGGAGGGATAAAGAGATGATCAGAGAAAAGAATATAGGAATTTAATGGCTTGAAAGTAGAAAAAGTCATGAACATTTATCAGTGACAAAAATTATTATCATAACTTTGAGGTAGAAAATTTGAGAAAAGAGAATCTTGCAAATAAGTGATCACCGATTATGGCTGAACAAAACTATTGTTTATTTCACTGCTCAAACCTTAGATAGTCAACCTTCCAACCTCCCACTTCTGAGCATATGTGCACATGCACGAGTATATTCTAGTTGTGTGAGGCCTGGCGCCATTACTTCTAATTCCCTCACTTTCTCTTGCATCTTTGTAATGATCTCTATCATCTGAGTTAACATCACTCTGATCTTTGTTGGCTGACAAATTGTAACAAATAGGGAAAATGCAGTGGCATTCTATGATGGAGGAAAATGAGCCTGTTTATGAAAAAAATTGTAATAAAACTTATGTACATGACCAGTGGTTAAATAAGAATAATTATAACAGATTTAAAATATTTAAAGGTTTTCTATTTTTTCCTGGGAAACAGACTCTCTTAAGTATTACCTTTTAATCACCCCAACATCTAGGAGGCAAAATCTATTATTATTTATATTATATAGGTGAATCATAAACTATATATAATGTTCTCAATTCAAAGATTAGGTGACTCTGTGGGAACTGAACTTCTGTCTATCATACAATCTTTAATTTACTGTCTGGGATTTGATCTACATATGAACATATCTCTCTAACTAATGTTAATCTTGATAGATTAAGTATTAAGATAAATCTATGATGAGACTATGATTATTATAAATTGAAGGCAATGGTATATTTGTAATGACCTCCCATTTATGAACTTAGATTTATACATGTTTCAAAAATGATGGAATAATATATGTTCAAAAAAATTAAAAATATACTTTTCCAAGAAATTATCTTTTCAGTTGAAATGGATTATCTTATAATTGTCATGTTTACAATTATCTAGTTCTTTAAAAACCGAATAATATAGATGGCATGAAATATATACCAGAGGAATAAATCATATTTACTGTATAACATACAACTTTTAATTTACAATATTGTATTCTGTACTTATAAATTTGCTAAGAAGATAGATATTATGCTAAGGGTACTTATTACACACATACACATACACACACACAACTAATAATAAGTGATGAGCACTTAAGGAAAACTTTGGAGGTGATGGATATGTTTATGGCATAGGTTGTAGTGATAATTTCCACTTATCTTCAAGCTCATCAAGTTATATACATTAAAAATGTGTATACATAACTTTTTGTATATTAGTCATACCTCAATAAAGTGGTTTAAGGTCCCATTATCTTTATCAAATATTAATATTCCATGAGTTTACATTTTTTTGGGTGAATTTATGTATTGGCACACAACCCACTTCTCTTTAGTACCATTTAATGAGTAATAGTCAAGTATCAGGAGTTATATATGACAGGTAAAATAAAAAAAAAACTCATTAATGTTTTTATAATATTGTTATGGAGATATTAGAAAGACTAAGACATTTAAAGTCTTTCTAAACTCCTGCTGAAGATGGCCTGTAAGAACTCAAATACACATTAATGACATGCTTCTGTTTCTGGTGGTTGAAGTCGCTGAGTCATGTCTGACTCTTTGCGACCCCATAGACTGCAGTGGTATGGTAGACAGACACCCTAAACAAACTTTCTGCATTAGATTTCTTCAAAGAAATTGAACCAGTAGGAGATATATTTACAACATATAAAATAATCTATCTTAATATATGAAGAGATTTGTTAAAATGCATTAAAAATTTTAACATAAAGGGATTTATCATTAATATAAGGAATTGGCTCATGTGATCATGGAAGCTTAGAAGTCTCATTATTTTCTATGAGAAAATCACAGAAATTTTCTAGACAAAATGTTCTAGAGACCCAGGAGAACCAGGGGTGTAGGTTCCAGGGTGGGTGCAGGAGAAGACAGATGTTTCAGCTTGAAAACAATCAGGGAGAGAAGGAATCCTCCTTTATTCCATGTTTTATTCTATTCAGGCCTCCAACAGATTGGATGAGATCCACCTAGGAATAGTAATCTGCTTTACTCAATCTTCAAACTCAAATGTTAATTTCATCCAAAAATGCAATCACAGCCATACCCAGAATAATGTTTAACTAACTACCTGGACTCCCTGTGGTCCTGTCAAGTGGACACATAAAACTCACCATCACAACTTCACCCTTGTCAATTTGGCACCCAAACACATCTCAAGCCATACTTAAGCTACAAATAAAACCAATAAAAAGATATTCTGCCTAACATGATATAACTCTTCTGCATACAGTCAAAAATGCATTAACCCCTTCCTTAAATGAGACGGTAAAGTCATTGCATGGTGTTTGATATCTTGTAACTTAAACATTGTGATATAAAATTAACAATGCTATAAAAGTCGATATACCTTATGTTACATACAATGGTCAATGATTCACCTCTCAATGCAAATAACTAGAAAAATTAGAGAAATATGAAAAGGAATATATGTATATAGGTGCATCATTGAAATATTAGTAACATAAAGAAGCCACAGAAGTAAAAGAAAAAGAAACAAAAATTATAAGTACAGACTCCTAGTGAGGTAAGCAAATAAATTTTAATTGAACGTGGAATGACAGACTGGTTCAAAATTGGGAAAGGAGTGCATCAAGGTAGTATATTGGCACCCTGTTTATTTAATTTATACACAGAATAAGTCAATGTGAAATGCCGGACTGGATGGAGCACAAGCTGTATTCAAGATTTCTAGGAGAAATATCAATAACCTCAAATACGCAGGTAACATCAACTTTATGGCAGAAAGCTAAGAGGAAATAAAGAGTAACTCTTGAGGAAGGTGAAAGAGCAGAGTGAAAAAGCTGGCTTAAAACTCAACATTCAAAAAATGAAGATCATGGCATCCGGTCCCACCATTTAATGACAAATAAATGAGGAAACAATGGAAACAGTGACAGAGTTTATTTTCTTGGGCTCCAAAATCACTGTGGACCATGACTCCAGACATGAAATTAAAAGATACTTGCTTTTTGGAAGACCAACCTAGACAGCATTTGAAAAAGCAAGGACATTACTTTGCCTACAAAGTTCTATCTAGTCAAACTATGGTTTTTCCAGTAGTCGTGTATGGAAGTGGGAGAAGGCAATGGCACCCCACTCCAGTACTCTTGCCTGGAAAATCCCATTGACGGAGGAAGCTGGTAGGCTGCAGTCCATGGGGTCGCTAAGAGTTGGACACGACTGAGCGACTTCACTTTCACTTTCATGCATTGGATGAGGAAATGACAACCCACTCCAGTGTTCTTGCCTGGAGAATCCCAGGGATGGGGGAGCCTGGTGGGCTGCCATCTATGGAGTCACACAGAGTCGGACACGACTGAAGTGACTTAGCAGCATGTATGGAAGTGAGAGTTGGACTATAACGAAAGCTGAGCGCCAAAGAACTGATGCTTTTGAACTGTGGTGTTGGAGAATACTCTTGAGAATCCCTTGGACTGCCAGGAGATCAAACCAGTCAATCCTAAAGGAAATCAACCATGAATTTACACTGGAAGTACTGATGCTGAAGCTGAAGCTCTGATACTTTGGCCACCTGATGCAAAGAGCCAACTCATTTGAAAAGACCCTGATGCTGGGAAAGATTGAAGGCAGGAGAAGCAGGGGATGCCTGAGGATGAGATGGTTGGATCACATCACTGACTCAATTGACATGAGTTTGAGCAAGCTCCAGGAGATGGTGAATGACAGGGAAGCATGGCATAGTACAGTCCATGGGGTTGCAAAGAGTTAGAGAGGACTGAACAACTGAAGAAGAACAACAGCAACCAAGAATAATGAATTATAAAATAATCTTAAAAGATGCACTTGAACATATAACAAAATTTGTTACTCTTAGGAATAAACCTAACAACAAAAGGAGTGCAATCTGTAAGGAAATGACAAAATTTTTACAAAAACACATTTTTTGGAAGTTCTAAATAAATGAAAACATTTTTAATACTTGGGAGAAAATATATATCAAAGACTAAAAATATCCTTAAATCTGTGTATAGATTCAGCACAATTATTATCAAATTTTACAGGATTTCTCACAGATACATAGAAGTATTTACTAAAATATATGAGAAATAGCAGGGCTTCTCACATGGCTCAGATGGTAAAGAATCTGCCTGTAATGCAGGAGACCTAGCTTCAATCCCTGGGTCGTGAAGATCCCATGGAGAAGGGAATGGGAACCCACTCCAGTATTCTTGCCTGGAAAATTCTAAGGACAGAGGAGCCTAGCAGACCACAGTCCACAGGATCACAAAGAATCAGACACAATTGGATGACTAACACACACACATACACATGAAAAGAGAAAAATATTAAGAGTAGCCAACACTCTTAAATGTCCAGAATGCATTCTTCTTGCAAGGAAAGAACAAGTCGGGAAATTTTTTCTCTCAGACAAACAAACACATCTGAATCAGAAATAATGTGTAAGATTGTCCATATGAACTTTGTTTTTATTAATTAAAAGTATTAATTAATCAGCTTATCTATGTCCCAGTTCCTTAGGAAATATATCAATGTCTATGAGGATGTTCAGCAACTCTGGTATTACAGCAAATTTATGATTGTCAAGTATGATTGTCAAGTATCAGTCTAACCATTACAGATAAAGGGGCTTCTAACCATATTAACCTTTTGTGTGTGTGTTTGTACATACTTTTAATTACATAGTCAAATGCTTTTCTTGACATTCTCACCTCTCTGTATGAAACAACTTATTATTTCTGTCATGTCCCCATGGCCAATTCCTGTCATATGGCATCTATAACAACTTGTCACCAATTATTGAAAGTTAGTCAGAAATGCTGTGTGTTAGCCCTTGCTGTGTTTTCAAAAGCAAACTATACTGCCTCAAGTTCCGCTTAATTGATGGATTAAATGTAGGACTAAGGTTAGACATATTATGTCACTTGTATTACAATCCAGATTTTCTGGGACCAGCATGCTGAATGGGCTCATAAAGTGGAGATGGGATAAGATAGAAACTTGAGTATAATTTTCAGGGACTTGAAAAAGGATACTTTCAGAGTATCCCTTTGACTATCACCGTAAAGACTTTGATACCCTGAACAATAGAGCCAGGTAATGCAGGTGTGGGGTACATGGACAAATATGCAAAATAAGCCAAAGAAGTTTCTCAGTCCAGCAGATTATGTAGAATGTTTATTTGGGTAGCCATACCTCCTACTTGGGCTTCCCAGGTGGCACTCGTGGTAAAGAACCTGCCGGGTTAAATCCCTGGGTTGGGAAGATCTCTTGGAGGAGGGCACAGCAACCCACTTCAGTATTCTTACCTGGAGAATCCCACGGACAGAGAAGCCTGGTAGGCTACAGTCCATAGGATCACAAAGTGTGGGATACGACTGAAATGACTTAGCACAGCACACACCCTGTAATTGGGCTTCCCAGGTGGCGCTAGTGGTACAGAACCTGCCTGCCAATGCAGGAGACACAAGAGATGTGGGTTCCATTCATGGGTCAGGAAGATTCCCTGGAGGAGGGCATGGCCGCACTGTGGTATCCTTGCCTAGAAAAGGACAGGCAAGAATTGACAGAGGAGCTTGGCAGGCTACAGCCCATAGGGTTGCAAAGAGTCAGACACTTATTGAAGTGACTTAGCATGCACACATGCACCCCATAGTTAGTGATAGAGAAATATATTTGGGAAATCTAAGAAACTACATATTTTCTTGATGTTCATTACAAAAAGAATGCAAAGTTTTAAACATTGGAGCAAAATTTACAGTGATTTTTTTTTAAATTTTATTTTATTTTTAAACTGTACAATATTGTATTGGTTTTGCCAAATATCGAAATGAATCCACCACAGGTATACATGTGTTCCCCATCCCGAACCCTCCTCCCTCCTCCCTCCCCATACCATCCCTCTGGGTCGTCCCAGTGCACCAGCCCCAGGCATCCAGTATCGTGCATCGAACCTGGACTGGAGACTCGTTTCATACATGTTTAAATAGCCATATGTTGTTAGAACTTTACGTAGCCTAAGTATGCTTATGGACAATAGGAGCAAAGAGATTGCTTCTCATCTCTCAGTAGTCATGGGAAGATAACTTTACAATTCAGAAATGGTATTACAAAACGATATTGAAAAATGGCAGTAAGAACTTGTCAGTATTTAGAAATATACTGGGGGCGGGGAAATATCTTATGGTAGCCCTTATGGTAATATAAAATATATATCTGCTGTTAGAAATATTTCATCGAGTTAAAGGATGTCACCTTGTAGGGTAGATATCCTGTAGCAATGGAGACTGTTATCCAAACAGTACAGATATTTTTATATTTTTGGAGAGAAGTATGCTGCTGCTGCTAAGTCGCTTCAGTCGTGTCCGACTCTTTGCGACCCCATAGAGGGCAGCCCACCAAGGCTCCCCTGTCCCTGGGATTCTCCAGGCAAGAATATTGGAGTGAGTTGCCATTTCCCTCTCCAAAGCATGAAGGTGAAAAGTGAAAGTGAAGTCATTCAGTCCTGTCCGACTCTGAGCGACCCCATGGACTGCAGCCCACCAGGCTCCTCCATCCATGGGATTTTCCAGGCAAGAGTACTGGAGTGGGGTGCCATCGCCTTCTCCGGAGAGAAGTATAGTAACTGCCTAATAATTTCAATTGCATCAGGATCTTTACTATGCATAGTACTGTTTTCATGGACATATGATCAACAAGTCATCCAATCTACTTGACAATTACTTATGACAAAGTATTTTTCTATTCTCCTCTCAATATTTAAAAAATCTTATTACAATTAAACATGTATGCTAAAGGCAATCTATAAAAATTCTAAGTAATTACAGATTTTAAATTACTAGAGGTATTTTCATGTGTTTCCTTTTGAATTTTATTTATTTTGAAGTTCACCACAGTTTCAGAAAACAGGCATTCTTCTTAAGGAACATATTTAGTATTTATGACAGTGAATGAATAATGATAACTGGTTAAGCCCTGTGTTATAGAAAGATACGGGAGCTTAATTCAACAAAAAGGTCTATCAAGATCTATATACTCCTCAGGGTTTAATTTCTATTTAGACTGTTTCTATTTCATCATGGCTTTCTGTTCAGTAGTGTGTCTAATCTGTGCCAACTCCTCAGAGATGTACCTTTTAACTGTGATTAAAGGAAGCAAGATCATTTTAATTTCTCCTTTAGGACATAAGCAATCTTCAAATTATTTTATAAAGTTCTCATTATTATTTTAATAAAGTTATCATTATTTTAATAAAGTTCTCAAATATTAAAATTTTTCTTTTTTGGTTTCTTTCAATTTATAGCCTCATTTTTCATATTTCACAAGGTGGAAATAATTGAAAACTAATGATTGTTTTGATCTATTATTTACTGTTACTTGTCTTATTCAGGAATGGAACATTTTTCAAATTATTTAGGGTACTGAGTCATATTAATTTTTTTTTTTACCATTTTTAAACATTTATATCATGTCACAATCATTATATCTTCCTTTCTAAAAAAAAGTTATCTGAGATGCATGCAGCAAACATTGTTTCCAGAGAGCCTGCGCACTCTTTTCTATTGTATCTTTGGGAATAAAATTAACTGCTTCCCTCCCATAAAGACACTAACAAGTATCTGGATTTTTAATAGGAACAATGTCAGATTTTAATTATTGAGACTTACCTTTTCAAATTGATATTATGTGGTTTCCCTAATTATTTTCCAATGATTTATTAAACAGTTTCTTGGGACTGCAATAAATATAAAGATGTATCAATACGATTAACTGAAAGGGTTTCTATGTTGAGCTATTTTGCCTTTTGACAAAGACTCTCTTTTAAGCCAACATGAGTCAGGCTCCTCTGAGTCCTCTTTTACTAGTCCTGAACTTGGGCCAATTTCTTATCCCATTTACTCTGGTTTTAGCAAGAAATCTGCTGGGTCAGTTTATTGAAAATCCTCCATCCTCATTATGTGATCATATTCCCAACACCTTCGCTCTTGCTATCTTATCACCCTGTCCTGCCTTCAGCAAGAATCCTGATAAGTAGTTCTGGCAAGAATTCCCCTAGCTTAAATGTTTTGTTTCACTTATTTTCCATTCACTGACTCACCACCCTGTTCTTCAGTTATAATTTTCTGCTTATCCTTTAATTTGTAGTTGTGTACAATTCCTCTCTGCTACTGCAAAATCTCATTATTGTAGTGCTCTTGAATAAAGTCTGCCTTAGGCAATGGCAACCCACTCCAGTACTCTTGCCTGGAAAATCCCATGGATGGAGGAGCCTGGTAGGCTGCAGTCCATAGGGTCGCTAAGAGTTGGACACGACTGAAGTGACTTAGCTGTAGCAGTACTATCTTTAACAAGTCAAATGAATAATTTTTTTTAACTTTTTAAAATTAATTTATTTTTTTACTGAAGGATAATTGCTTCACAGAATTTTGCTGTTTTCTGTCAAACTTCAACATGAATCAGCTATAGGTACACATATATCCTTTCCCTTTTGAACTTCCCTCCCATCTTCCTACTCATCCCACCCTTCTAGGTTGATACAGAGCCCCTGATTGAGTTTCCTTGGTCATACAGTAAATTCCCTTTAGTTATCTATGGATGTGAGAGTTGGACTGTGAAGAAGGCTGAGTGCTGAAGAATTGATGCTTTTGAGATGTGGTGTTGGAGAAGACTCTTGAGAGTCCATTGGACTGCAAGGAGATCCAACCAGTCCATTCTGAAGGAGATCAGCCTTGGCATTTCTTTGGAAGGAATGATGTTAAAGCTGAAACCCCAGTACTTTGGCCACCTCATGCGAAGAGTTGACTCATTGGAAAAGACTGATGCTGGGAGGGATTGGGGGCAAGAGGAGAAGGGGACAACAGAGGATGAGATGGCTGGATGGCATCACTGACTTGATGGACGTGAGTCTGAGTGAACTCCGGGAGTTGGTGATGGACAGGGTGGCCTGGCGTGCTGTGATTCATGGGGTCTCAAAGAGTCGGACATGACTGACTGAACTGAACTGAATTAAGTTTCCATGTTACTCTTTCCATATATCTCACCCTCTCCTCCCCTCTCCCCTTGTCCATAAGTCTGTTCTCTATGTCTGTTTCTCCAATGAGGCCCTGTAAGTAAATCCTTCATTACCATTTTTCTAGATTCTTGCTTATATGCATAACATTTTTAAAGGGATCTTTGGGAATTATAATCTAAATATTTGCTTAAGACACAACAACAACTGCTATTCACTAAAGTTTCAGTTCAGTTCAGTCACTCAGTCATGTCTGACTCTTTGCGACCCCATGAATCACAGCACACCAGGCCTCCCTGTCCATCACCAACTCCCGGAGTTCACTCAAACTCATGTCCATCGTGTCAGTGATGCCATCCAGCCATCTCATCCTCTGTCATCCCCTTTACCTCCTGCCCTCAATCCCTCCCAGCATCAGAGTCAACTCGGATGAGTCCAATGAGTCAACTCTTTGCATGAGGTGGCCAAAGTATTGGCTTTAGCATCAGTCCTACAATGGAAGGATGGAAGGATTGGAAGGATGGTGATCAGTCCTTCCAGTGAACACCCAGGACTGATCTTTAGAATGGACTGGCTGGATTCCCTTGCAGTCCAATGGACTCTCAAGAGTCTTCTCCAACACCACAGTTCAAAAGCATCAATTCTTCGGTGCTCAGCTTTCTTCACAGTCCAACTCTCACATCCATACATGACCACTGGAAAAACCATAGCCTTGACTAGATGGATCTTTGTTGGCAAAGTAATGATTCTGCTTTTGAATATGCTATCTAGGTTGGTCATAACTTTCCTTCCAAGGAGTAAGGGTCTTTTAATTTCATGGCTTCAATCACCATCTGCAGTGACTTTGGAGCCCAGAAAAATAAAGTCTGACACTGTTTCCACTGTTTCCCCATCTATTTCCCATGAAGTGATGGGACCAGATGCCATGATCTTAGTTTTCTGAATATTGAGTTTTAAACCAAGCTTTTCACTCTCCTCTTTCACTTTCATCAAGAGGCTCTTTACCTCCTCTTCACTAAAGTTTACTTCCTACCTTATTTTCCTTCTACCTCACCTTGTCCATGCAACCCCACCCTTGAATCAATCCAGCCATGAGCTTATTACTGCAAAGTGCTTATGTTAAAGGGGACACAGAATACTGTGGAACCTCATGGTCTTCAACTGGAGCTGAGTCCACATCTGTACCTGGCAATCTGTGTGGTTGATTTGACTTGGATTATGCGCCTACTCTCTTAGTTCAGTTCAGTTTATTTCAGTTACTCAGTTGTGTCCGACTCTTTGCGACCCCATGAATCGCAGCACACCAGGCCTTCCTGTCCATCACCAACTCCCGGAGTTCACTCAGACTCATGTCCATCGAGTCAGTGATGCCATCCAGCCATCTCATCCTCTGTCGTCCCCTTCTCCTCCTGCCCCCAATCCCTCCCAGCATCAGAGTCTTTTCCAATGAGTCAACTCTTTGCATGAGGTGGCCAAAGTATTGGAGTTTCACCTTAACATCAGTCCTTCCAATTATCCTTAATGTCTACCTCTTCTTCAGGCTCCCCATTCTATAAACTCTCATCTCACATACATATCACTTCACAGAATAGGGGTTTTCAGGGGAAAACTCTCTCAGAATGCTGCTTACCCTGAAATAAATTTTAATTGGAATATATTATTCCTCCTGTCTAAAGGAACCACAACTTTCCTCTAGTTTGTTCTATGTTCTCAATCTTATGCCTCCTGACAAACCTCTTATTTCAAGAACAGCTTTTCCTCTCCTGGCTCTTTAAACTTGATACATCAAACTTAAACCAGTGGTTCTCTACTAGGAGTATTACCTGAGGGATACAATTTTAAACTACACAAACTTTCTCTATAATTGAAAGATATATTTTTTTCCTTCAGTATTTACTCTTTTTCTTAGTAACAAAAGGCACCCTAAGTGTGGTGCCTCAGTGAAGTTTGGTATATAAAATACTTTACAGGTGAATTTGCTTCTGACCCAACATACTTTGGTCTAAGATTGTAGCTTCCACATCCCCTACTGAGTTAGAACTTATGTTGTAATAGCTTATCTCTGAGATTCATATTTTTTCCAGTGAAAGTCACTCAGTTGTGTCTGACTCGTTGTGACCTCATAGACTATAGAGTCCGTGGAGTTCTCCAGACCAGAATACTGGAGTGGGTAGCCGTTCCCTTCTCCAGAGAATCTTCCCAACCCAGGGATGGAACCCAGGTTTCCCGCATTGCACGCGGACTCTTTACCAGCTGACCCACAAGGGAAGCCTCTTGTGATTCATATACATAGAAGTACTGTGTTTATGGGGCTTCCCCAGTGGCTCAGCAGTAAAGAATCTACCTTAGATGCAGAAGATGCAGGAGACACAGGTTCGATACCTGGATTGGGAAGATCCCCTGGAAGAGGACATGGCAACCCACTCCAGTATTCTTGCCTGGAGAAGGCCATGGACAGAGGAGCTTGGTGGGGTACACAACTGAAGTGACTGAGCACGCATGCCTTCTCCCACATCCTGGGTTTACGACAGTGGTCCTCAACAGTGGCTATCCATTAGGAGGTCCTAACGATCTGTAAAATTAATACCAATGCCTAGAATCTTTTCTAAATCACTTAAATCAGAATCTTAGAAAACAGTGGGGCCTATCTTTCTAACTCTTTTTCTCCCTCTCTTCTTTCTTTTCCCCCTTCCCTCCTTCTTCCTTTCTCCCTCTCCTCTTTCTCTCCTACTATCCCTCCATTCATTCATTATTTTTTTTTAACTTTGAAAGTTTCTTAGGTGAAATTCTAAAATGCAGCCAGAGTAGAAGACCGTGAGGTTACTAATGATAGAAGCATGCAGGGTTCCATTCTGCTATTCACTACCCATGCCACCTACAAAAATGAGTTGATTTTTCTGGTTTTAACTATATCACCTATTAAAAGTGAAGTAATAACATCTACCTCAAAGAATTTTTCGGTAAACACAGTGGTTAAAACAGTGCTCATAGAGGATGACTTTCACAAGTTGACAACTATAATTTTTGAAATTACATCACACTTATTATTCTGTAAATACATATAAAGGAATGTAATAAACCTCTTGTTTTCCCCTCAAACTTCAAAGCATTGCATCAATTTAATTTGGTTCCAAAACTTTTTTTTTCTTTATTTTATTTTATTTATTTATTTTTAATTTTATTTTATTTTTAAACTTGACATAATTGTATTAGTTTTGCCAAATATCAAAATGAATCCGCCACAGGTATACATGTGTTCCCCATCCTGAACCCTCCTGCAAGACTTGACTAAACCATGGCTGAAGACCAGTGTTACAGCTTCCTATATGGCTGCAATATGTGAGATTTGTTTTCATCAAAAAGCATTATAACATGTTGTCTAGTAACCCCAGAAAAAAGCCTAGTCTTACCTTTTAACACCTTTTCAGCAATTCCTGCTCACTTTTTGAACTTTAGGATTTTGTCTATTTATTTTCATTTTGGTGAAATAATTACAGTTAGGTATTTTATATCTTTGGCAAATGTAGGGACAAGATAGATTTTCTGCTTATTTTGATGAAGAAACTAAAACTTTGCCATCATATAAAGGAAAAAAGAAATAATTTTACCACAATAGAAGTGATAAGCAAATCACAAAATCATCATTTAAAATTAATCTTTTTAGTAAATCTCTCTAAACTGGATTCAGTATAATTTTTTTCAGATAAATTTAAGAAATGAATGACAGATTATTAAAGAATATAATTTAACTTAGGTTTTGAATGGATGACTAACATGTATTTTCTCTTTTTAATTTTGTTATATTTGTTTGTTTTATTTTTTATATTCCACAAGTAAGTGAAAATATACAGAATTTGTCTTTCTCTGTCTGACATTTCAGCAAGCATAATACCCTCCAGGTCCATCCATATTGTTGCAAATGGCAAAATTCCACTCCTTTTATGGCTGAGTAGTAGTGTATTGCATACATATACCACATCTTGGCTTCCCAGGTAGCTCAGTGGTAAAGAATCTGCCTGCCAATGAAGGAGATGCAGGAGATGTGGGTTTGATCCCTGAGTTGGGAAAAACCCCTGGAGGAGGAAATGGCAACCCGCTCCAGTATTCTTGCTTGGAAAATTCCATGGGCAGAGGAGCATGGCAGGCTACAGTCTGTGGGGTTGCAAAGAGTTGGATATGATTGAGTGACTGAACACAAACACACACAAACTCTGGAAAGAAGTATTTCATAAAAAAGCAATTCAGTAAGCTATGCTATATCTGTCTGATAGAATTGAGCTGCTGGTGGAGTGGGCCTGCATACATTAGGAATCAGAGAGGTTTGTAATAACTCTAACAGTCCAGGAATTTTAATGTCCCTTTGTTCCAGTGCTTTGCGGTGGGAAAAAAAGATTCTGTCAAAAATAATAATAATAATAATGGATCCAGAGTATAAGATAGTATATAGATATGGAGACAATGCTGACACTAAGTTCAGACTGAGTTAAAAAAAAAATAAGCTATGCAAATTCAAGTGTCTCGTGAATTTTAAACTTTCATAACATGTTTGAAAATACTGACCCCGAATTAATGTCATGAATTAAGTTTTACTTGGAGCTGTTATCAAGTTGATCTGATGCCATTGTTATAAGCTGACCAGATGTTTCTCTTAAAAACACCACATGTACTTGAAATGAATAGAAGTATTTGGAGAAAAAAATCCATAGATTGAGTTACCATATAAAAACAGAGGCCCAATTTCAATATGGATGTGTATTATTCTAAAATTTTATCCTTCTTATATAAACATTAAAAATAGAATTTGATTATCTTGATTATATTCATATGTGACATATTTGAAACCCTTATTATCTTTTCTATTTTGTTCTAAAAAATGATGACATATAATAATGGATTCTTTTATAAGAAACTGAAGATTCTCAAATCATGATGAAAATAAAAATGTTTACCCATATACTTGGGAAGAATCATGGCATTATAAAATATATTACCAAATTATACCTAAAAGACCTGGCTTTTAGACTAGCTTTTTCAATGGCCATGTGACCTTAGACAAATTATACTACTTCCCTAGAATTCATGTTGTTTTAGATTTCCCAAGAATGGATTAGACTATAATCTATTATCTCTTTGTGTTCTTCATTTTACATTTTAGCTTTTATTATTTATAAATGGCTGAGGTTATATATTTTGCAAGGGTGTCTACCACCTAGCGATACTCATGAATACAATCACTTTATAAGTACCAACTTCTCAATTACCCTTTCACATGTATATCAAATGCTGTAGAATAATCCTGACCATCCAAGGCTAACATCTTCCAGCCACCACAACAGAGGCTGCCCTATGATTCATGCTAATGCTTCTCCAATGCTGATACTGTTGTTTCTGTAGTTATTTGATTCTGTCCTGATGTCCTTGCCTTGTGAGATTAATTTCAAATTTCATTCCCAACTGATGTCTATAATAGGAGATGCACTTTCCTGGGTCGGGACGATCTGGTGAAGGGATAGGCTCCAGTATTCTTGGGCTTCCCTTGTGGCTTAGCTGGTAAAGAATCCACCTGCAATGCAGGAGACCTGGGTTTGATCCCTGGGTTTGAAAGATCCCCTGGAGAAGGGAAAAGCTACCCACTCCAGCATTCTGGCCTAGAGAGTCCATGGACTACATAGTCCATGGGGTCACAAAGAGTCGGACATGACTGAGTGACTTTCACTTTTATTTCCAACTGATGTCTATAGTAAGAGATGCACAGTGGTAACGCCCCTCTTGCCCAGTCCCACACACTGTGGCAGGAGAAATGGTGGTTATTCAGTTGCTAAGTCATGTCCAACTCGTTGTGCAGGAGAATAGTTCTCCACAAATACTGCAAAGAGCTTTATGGGTCAACTACTGAGTGACCAGTATGTGATTAATGTCCTCTCATGTTTACTCCATTCTGTTGAATGTTAAGACTTTGGAGTCTTCAGTTCAGTTCAGTTGCTCAGTCATGTCCAACTCTTTGAGACCCCATGAATCACAGCACACCAGGCCTCCCTGTCCATCATCAACTCCCGGAGTTCACTCAAACTCACATCCATTGAGTCAGTGATGCCATCCAGCCATCTCATCCTCTGTCATCCCCTTCTTCTCCTGCCATCAATCCCTCCCAGCATCAGAGTCTTTTCCAATGAGTCAACTCTTCGCATGAGGTGGCCAAAGTACTGGAGTTTCAGCTTTAGCATCATTCCTTCCAAAGAAATCCCAGGGCTGATCTCCTTTAGGATGGACTGGTTGGATCTCCTTGCAGTCCAAGAGACTCTCAAGAATCTTCTCCAACACCACAGTTCAAAAGCATCAATTCTTCGGTGCTCAGCTTTCTTCACAGTCCAACTCTCACATCCATACATGACCACTGGAAAAACCATAGCCTTGACTAGACAGACCTTTGCTGGCAAAGTAATGTCTCTGCTTTTCAATATGCTATCTAGGTTGGTCACAACTTTTCTTCCAAGGAGTAAGTGTCTTTTAATTTCATGGCTGCAGTCACCATCTGCAGTGATTTTGGAGCCCAAAAAAACAAAGTCTGACACTGTTTCCACTGTTTCCCCATCTATTTCCCATGAAGTGATGGGACCAGATGCCATGATCTTCATTTTCTGAATGTTGAGCTTTAAGCCAATTGGAATCTTAATATATGCATAAATTTTTGTCACTATCATTTTGTGAGGACTAAATTTGAAAATGCATTTGAATTTCACTCTTTTGTTGTGTTATAAATGCATCACCTAGAGTTACATATGTCTCACATGTGACTCCACCATAAGGTAGCAGCTTCCGGTGCAATGAGAAAGACAAGGACCAGATTACAAAATACTGGGAAAGTACAAAAGAGGAAGTGATAACCTCTGCAAGTCAAGGAAGTTGTCCCAGAGGAAATGACGGGAAATGGAGTTGGAATTTTGACGAATTTTAGCAGTTCAACAAAAAGACAAGTAGGTAGGACATCAGGTAGGACATTTACAGGCAGTGGGACAGCTGGGAGATTTGACATTGCTTGGTGAAATTCAGAGTGTGTGGAGGTTGTAAAAGAGAGACAGAGAGACCAGGCAGGAGAAGTGCTTGGAATTAGAAAGGAATTAGGCTGTGATTAAGTTTTTTATGTCACACCAAGAAATTGGTACTTCATGTTTTAAGACACTGAAGGTCATGAAACATTTTTAGAATGAGAAAAAACATGATTTGAAATGTGTTACTGAAAGAGCATACTGCTGCTGCTGCTGCTAAGTCGCTTCAGTCGTGTCTGACTCTGTGCGACCCCATAGACGGCAGCCCACCAGGCTCCCCAGTCCCTGGGATTCTCCAGGCAAGAACACTGGAGTGGGTTGCCATTTCCTTCTCCAATGCATGAAAGTGAAAAGTGAAAGTGAAGTTGCTCAGTCATATCCGACTTTTAGCGACCCCATGGACTGCAGCGCACCAGGCTCCTCCATCCATGGGATTTTCCAGGTAAGAGTACTGGAGTGGGGTGCCATTGCCTTCTCCGGAAAGAGCATACTAGGATATACCAATAGAATTCTTGACAATGACCTTTTGCATAAGGAATGAAAATCAAGTTTTAAATTTTTAAAATTTAAATTCATGTTGATTGACAAGAAATGATGTAAAAATTGAGATGTACAATTTACTTATTCAGCAGGATTTGGTTTATTTTTTTATATAGTCCATTCTTACTCCTCACAGCAGTTATGCTCCATAAAGCTGCTGTGAACCTAAAATTAGCGAACACTGAACCTTCACCCCTAGCTGAAATACAGAGGTATGTTCCTGTAAGACTCTGGTCACAATCACTTTCATCAGTCAATCAATTCATTACCTTGTTTAAATGTGCTTCCATTTGAAGACACCTTATTTTATATCTTATTGATCCATTAACATTGGACTCATGGCCAGCAACACTATAAACCCATACCTGAACAAAGCTTAGCTCACACATATATTTTCTCTGTAAGACACACCAGAGCCTTCTTGTATTTAGAAAACCTGGACATCACTTCAGCTCTATGCTTGAGGAGTACTTTAAGTAGTGAAATCACTAACAAAAAGCACAAAAATGTGCAAACCATGGCACTACGTAGACTGCACTTGTTTGCTGAAAACAGACAGCAGAGCTTTGCTTTGCTTGACCTTGACTGGGAACATACATGTTGATGCTCCGCATACGTACTTAACTGTGCAATCATTGCTAATATGATTTTGGTATTATAAACAAATTTTAATGGGAAAGATTCAGAAATATGGAATCTGTGAATGAGAATAGATTGTACATTTACATTGCTAATTTTAAGTAAAGGTCTGTTTAAGAAAGATTTCTTTGAATTCAACAGGCAGACGACTAAAAGAAATTCATAGGACACTAGCTAGACAAAAATGACTTTAAATCTGCCAAAACTTAACATAGAAAATAATTGTGTTTGTGTAGTATTCATTCAAAGGAAAATATATTTCAGATATCAACAATCTTTTGGGGGAAAAAAGGATGAATTTTTACTCTCGAACACTGATCTTAATCAGTTTTTATAATAAAACTGTATGTACTCAGCATTCATATTAAATGGTATCTAACAGAATTTTTTTCTAGGCAAAATTTTCCTGAAATTTTTGTTATATGTGCTATTTAAAACAGACATAACAGAATTATCACTAAGTATTCTATTTATTCCATTTATTTTCTGAAGTTGACGAAAGAAAGGAAGGAAGGAAGGAAGAAAAGGAGGGAGGAAGGAACGGATTAAAGAAACCATCAGTTAAAGTTTTGAGTGAAAGATTAAATGTATGTCACTAGTTGATAAATTAATTAGTTAAATTGATTCTCAGAAAGGGGGGTAGATGAAAAATGAGCAATGGGTTGCTTTAATTAATGTTCCAATCTCCTTCTTCCTGCCAGAGCTTCTTGTTAATGTTAATCTATGAAGGAATGACTTCACTGAAATATGCTTCTCACCTTACTAAGAATAATAACTTGCTTTGTCAGCCAAGAATTCAAAATTCAGTGGGGGCACTACACATATTATAAATGTACAAGGATTAGTGAAGCAGTGTTTCTAACAAGGATATATTTTCTTAAGATATTATAAAACCATTTAATTCTGTTTAGCTGTAAAAATATGCACATTTATTGAGGTAATTATTTGGTTTTGTCAAATTCAACTTAAATTTTAGAAACAGTACCCTTCATTTCTAGGAATAATAAGGCTATAACAGTAGGACAACTGCAGAGAAAAAGAGTGAGTCGGGCAGTCAGGCAAGAAAAGGGAAACTAACTAGAGGGAAAAGAGAGTGACTGGCCCTTAGGGAGAACCAGCGTCCTCCCTTTCTGATGGGGTCTTTCTTGTACCCCACCAAAGAGAAATCCTCTGAAGGGATGGTCACGGAGCTGGAGGTCTGGAATCTGGTGGCCTTGCAGCTTTGAGAAGATAGGCTCCAGTGATAAAACAGCACGCCATTTGGGCAGTTTCATCCATCTCACAGATCACTGTGATGTTATTCTTTGTTTGTGAGGTCTACATAATGAGCCATCTTATCAACGAGACCCCATGTGGGCCCTATCATTCCAGCCTTTTTGATTTAGGATAAGGGCCAAAGGTCAATCTTCTGTAACTGCTTCCTTGGGGACAGGTGTGTCATGGAGGTGAGATAAGAAAAGGCTGGAATGTGGGTCAAGGGGATTTGAATGGGGTTGAAGTTTTTGATAATCTGAGTGAGTTAGAAATAGCTCGTGAATAGTTCAGTTGGTGAAGGTGTGTAAGCGGTCCTGAAATTTTGAAAAAAAAAAAAAAAAAAGAGATGCATTAAACATGGGTGAAAAGTTAGAATAAGGGTAAGTAGGAGAGGGCCTAGAAAAGATAGGACCCAGGGCATCCAATTGCAATTGCTTAACCAGTTTTCCCATGAATTACTGAGGTGTTGACATATTCTTGAGGCCCTATTTGTCATATTTCTTGCTGCATCCTTACAAGATAAATCCTGTAAATAAATACATCCTGATTTATTGGCATGAAAACAGTAGGCTTCCTCCAAAAGTAGGCATAGGCCTCCTTTTTCTGCTGTGAGGAGGTCTAATCCTCTTTTGTTTTGGAGGACCACAACTGCCAGGAAATCTAGCTGGTTTTGGATAGTGATAAGGCTGTTAGCTATTTCTTCTAGGCTGTCAGTGAGGTCTTTAGAAAGGCTTTGATAAAGAGGTTGTGAGTCCTGCGATCCCTGTCCCAATCCCAGTTGCTATTACTAAACTAATTAATAGAGGAATGAATTGAATTGCCATCTGGGTCGGTTATGAGTTAGTAGGAGAGGAAGGGTCTGATAGAAGCAATAGAAATATCTGGGGCCAGATATACCAGGGTGCATGTTCCTGTCCAGTTAGTGGGGAGACAAGAATAGGTAATGGTTCCACATAAGACAAATATTTCAGGGGTAAGAAGACAACAGCTGAAGTTGATAGCAAGTAGGAGTCTTTCTGGGAATTTGTTAGTAGTCTCTGAAACTAACAGTGAACTCACCAGTGCAGCCCCTACAAGAGGAGTATTTGCACCATTGCAGAAGGGAGTCTCCCTAAGAGAATGTCCTGCAGTTCCTGCGACATGATAGACAGATCGGCCTGAAGGGAAGGAGAGATGTGAAGTGTGATTACAGAGGTGCGGCGGTGTATTTCCTAGTAGGGGGCAAGAATTGTTTAGAGTTTTGTCTGGAAAAACAGAAAGGAGCCTGTTGTTGTAGATGAACGTCAGAAGTGGTGGGTCCTCCTATGCCCCCAGCTGTGACAAAAAGGGACATTGGAAGGTTGACATTATGAGCCATCTTATCAATGAGACCCCCAAATGGGCCCTATCAGTAACAAGTTCTTGTTGATAATTAACTATGTTACTTTACAACTTATTTTAATCTAATGACGATGTAAGTCCTCTTTCGCAGAAGTAATCACAAGTACTAGAAAATAAAGAACTGGAGAAATATGAACATGTGTTTAGATTTTAAGATTATTACTCCGATTGGGCTCTGTGTTGAGATTTAAACTTTAGGTTCAAAAAGAGAAATAAATAGTTATATCACTCTTTTCACTACTAAGTAAATAAAGGAATTTCTCAATTGGTTTTTCATATAGATATCCCTGCTACTGCTGCTAAGTCACTTCAGTCATGTCCGACTCTGTGCGACCCCATAGACGGCAGCCCACCAGGCTCCCCAGTCCCTGGGATTCTCCAGGCAAGAACACTGGAGTGGGTTGCCATTTCCTTCTCCAACGCATTAAAGTGAAGAGTGAAAGTAAAGTCGCTCAGTAGCGTACGACTCTTCGAGACCCCATGGACTGCAGCCTTCCAGGCTCCTCCCTCCATGGGATTTTCCAGGCGAGAGTACTGGAGTGGGGTGCCACTGCCTTCTCCATAGATATCCCTGAGTGTTCCCTGTAAAGTATTTATTTATTCCTTAGTGGCTCAGTTGGTAAAGAATCTGCCTGCAATGCAGGAGACCTGGGTTCCATCCCCGGCTTGGGAAGATCCCCTGGAGAAGGAAATGGCAACCCACTCCAGTATTCTTGCCTGGAGAATCCCATGGACAGAGGAGCCAGACCGGCTACCGTCCATGGGATCACAAAGTTAGACACAACTGTGTGACTTTATTTATTCAGTAAATTACAAAAATAGATTCTTTATGCATATTTATCTTAATATATTTTGAAAAATCCAAGAGCAATAGGACAGGGAGAACAAATCTGGTTTGTCTTAAATGTTTCATCTGTGAAATTATGATTTAATTTGTTTCACTTCCCCAAAACAAATCTCTATTCCCCTAGCACTCCTGTGTTTTCAGTTCACTGTTTTCACCTTTGTTAACATTAGAATATTCAATTCATAGACTCCTTTACTTTTTAATCTCCTACTGGCATTTCTATTATTTTCATCCCCTGTGGCTACATTCAGATTTTGGGGTTTCATGCTTGTGGACTATTTGCAGGACTTTTTCTGAAAAGAAAAATAGTATAAAATTGTAAATAGGAGTACAAAATTACCTAGGTCCCTTGAAGGAATTGTAAATAACCTCTGTAAGGAGAGGGACTACAGCTTAGCCTTCAGTAGTTTTAAATCAGCCTCTGCTTATGCCCTTTCCTCTCTAAATTAGAACTGGGATTCATCACTCAACATCAATGCTTTGGAATCCAACTCTCCAGCTCATCAGGCCCCACCTCCAGATAATAAAGCAAAGATGTAGCAAATCAGATGACCTTGCACAATGCCACCACTATAGATTTATGATCAATAATCTGGTCTGACTTCTCCAATTCTCTGACTGAGAATTTTACAATATCTTCTTAGCACTTTGTTAGTCTTCATGGAGGTTATTTCAATCATTCTCAATAATCCTCAGGCCTCTGACCCTCCCACCTTTCCCATTAATCATCAGAAACTCTTGCCTCTTACTTCGTAGAAGAAAAAAAAAGACCTTAAGAAGACTCTCAGTCTCCTTTTTCACAAAACCCACTCGCACAGTTGTACATGTGCCATCCATTGTTCTTTTAAGAGCAGTGGGCCTAAACCTCCAGTTGTGCTCTGGCCCCCTTTCCCCTCCACCTTTTTAAGGACCCTGCTTCCTCAGTAATTTTTTCCCTTGCCTGTATCCCCACTTCCGTTCTGATTCTTTCCCACTTTTTTCCAGATATGGATCTGTCTGCATTCTCCCTTTTAACATCAATTTTCTTGACTTTTAAAAAATTGATGTGTTGTTATTATATTTACTTTTATTATGACTCGTTTCATATGGTATCGCCACCTGGATTTAGCTTTGACCACTGCACTAAAATAGACTAAAGTATTTTTGTCACTAAATGCAATGAACAGTTTGTTTTACATCTTATTTACATTCCTGGCACTCTCTAAAGTTTTTACTGAATGGCGTATCTTTTCTCTTATCACTTTGTCTACTCCACTGAAGTGTTCTTTGTTGAATCTAGGCCCATTTAAAGAGGAAAAAATGTGTGTGTGTTTATATTTATAATATGTACACTATTGAGATTTTTACATTGCTAGTAAAAAGAAAAGACAGCTATTAAGGTAAAAGATTCTTCCTAGTATATATCCCTTCAAGTAAAAAATGGTGAAACTATATAGCTAGTTCTAAGACTATAAAGTTGTTATTATTTAAAAAAAAAGATAAAGCATGATTGCTGAGATAATGACTCATATAATTTTCTATGCCAAACTTGGTTTCAAGAGGTAGTTGAGAAAAACTTCACATTAATGCAGCATAACATAATAGCATTTACGATATGTTATTAGCATATGTTATTTAGCATAACATGCTATGCTATGCTAAGTCACTTCAGTCATGTCTGACTCTGTGCGACCCCATAGATGGCAGCCACCAGGCTCCCCCGTCCCTAGGATTCTCCAGGCAAGAACACTGGAGTGGGTTGCCATTTCCTTCTCCAATGCATGAAAGTGAAAAGTGAAAGCGAAGTCGCTCAGTCGTGTCCGACTCTTAGCGACCCTATGGACTGCAGCCTACCAGGCTCCTCCATCCATGGGATTTTCCAGGCAGGAGTACTGGAGTGGGGTGTCATTGCCTTCTCCGATAAATAGTATAACATAGCATAACACAACATATCAAAATATAACAATATCAGCTTTTAATTTTCTCTGTTATGAGAAGTCTATCTAACATATGAAATAAGGATTGTCGAAATAAACCAATGCAATATCTAGTATAAAAATCTGATTTTGTATCAATGTTTAGAATAAAAATATCTGAAATATATTAAAAAAACTTCAAAAATAATAGAACATTCTCTTAAAGTGATAAAATTGATCATTTTTTAATTTTAATCATAAGAAAGTTATAAAAAGAACTTTCAGATAAAACAGAGTTAGACACTACAATGCAACATATATATGAAGTTTCTCTATAGGGGAATTACATGTTTTGAATTTAACTGACTTTTATTTAAAGGTTCACAGTCGGATTTTCCTTAAAGAAATTCTTAAATTAAATTACATTTTCTCAGAATTAAACAATAGGGTGAATCCATGACTTGAAGTTAGTTATGCTAGATGGAGAATCAGACTGTAGTTTGAGAGTGTGATTGACATGACCCTTTTTTGCTATACATTTGCATAAAGTCATCTATGAATAAACTAGCTTGATTTATGGCATATAGCATTAATTTATATAGTAATACTGAATAAAAATTAGGATTTGAAATTATTTTCTATCTAGCTTCCTTGGGAGATTTAATTATCATAAACATTTTGTAATCTATGACTGGGAGTAGAGATTGTGGGTCTCTACCTCGGTCAAAATTTTCCAAATTGTTTCCACTTGAAAATATAAAGTGAATGGTAGTTATGGATGGCTTTGATCTCTAGAGTTAATTTTAAAAGTCATTATGAAACTAAAAAATATAGATGATATTATGTGTGAAATGAAAAGAAAATGTTTCTTCATTTCAAATCTAGCTACTAAAATGCATATTTTTTTAACAAAATGATCCAAACTAAACAAGATAAGATGATGTGTTTCTAATTTCTTCTTATTCTTTTAATACCTCTGTGATATTGGAGTACTAATTATTATTTCTTAAATCTTCAGCTGTTGATCATAATACTGAATATAATTTTAAGTTGTGATTCTATTCTAAAATTGTATATTTAATCTTCTGAATTTTTAAACTGGATCATAGTGTAATCATTCAGGCAATGAAGTTTAGCGGTCAAATGAGAGGTTTCGTAACTAGAGATGCTTGGATTTAATTTCCAGCTGTATTACTCAGACCTAGCTTTGCAACTCTATGCTCCTTACTCTTGTCATATGTAGAAAAAAAAAATAGGACAAATAGTTCCTACTTTATATATGTGATTGAAGGATAAAGGAGATAATTAAATAAAATGCTCAGTTCACTTGCTGACATAGAGTTGATATTAAAAGGGAACTCAGGTTAACTTTCTAATCCATACAGTTGCTGAGGTTAGTGCTGCTATCCTAAAGTTATAATCAACTTCTGCTTAGTAATTACAAAAATATTTCAATCTAACATTAGGAATAAATATTTGCTGTGTCATGACTTTTACTCTCGTGCTCAAGACATTTATTACCATTGATTACATCTGAATCTAAAAAAAAATTGAATTCAGCAATTACCACATGACTACTTTAGACTAAGAACTGTGCTCGTCTAGGGAAATACAGTGATGGAATGAATATACATTGTCCCTCTCATCAAGGAAGGAGGTCATATTACTGCAATAATATACAACAAAAACATACTCTTAAAATTCACTTTTTTATAAAATGAAAAATTGACACATTTAACTAAAATGAGTAAAGTGATATATTAAGAAAATCCACTTATATCATTTATATTTAAAGTTTGTTTTTACAACCATGACAAATATTAATGGCAACTTTAATACTTCACTTCTCATGGAACAGAGCAGATTTGATTATAGTGTTTTCTAAATTACACTTGCAGCAAATCAAGGTCTAAAATGATTTTATTACATCCCTCCGGTATTGCTTACACTCAGGGCAAACCTTGAATGTGAAGGGAACAATGTCTGAATGTTTGGGGAATCCATCATCCCACATGCTCATTGAGAGGTGACATTAATCATTATGCCCTGACTTTCATTTTCAGAAAAACCTTAACTATCAGAAAGTTATTTCTTGGTCTAAATATGATTCAGAATTTCAGACTCAAAGACTTGACATTTTTATTTACATGTTCCCAAATGTTCTTGTAAAAAACTGTATCAGTAATGCCGACAGCATAGGCCCAGCCCCAGCACACTCACTCACTGGGAAGCATCTGCCTCCATTCGACGAGGTGCAGTTTACCGCCCCCAGCCACATCTAGAACTGCCCCCATGCCGCTTCTATGGCAAAGTCAAGTCCACTGACCCAACCACCAGCTCCAGTGAGGAAGTTCTTCCACTGCCCCTCCTTCACTTCCTGCCTCAGGAAATTACCAGACGGTGAAGACATCCAGTCACTACTGGAGTAGCCCCTCCACTCGCCAGCAAGAATGGTCTGATTCTCTGGTTCCAATAAGTTAAGCACAACATACAACAAGATATAAGCTCACCAGTGCTCATTTTGCTACGTTTATAATAGGAAATACAGAAACAAACCACAAATCTATCAATAAGTGATTAAATAAATGTTGAGACCTCTAGACATTAATATGGAAAATGAAGACATAAACTTTATGTAAAGTTATGTGTAACGAAGAGGATGGGAAGATTACATGAGTCACTTCATGTCAAATATTTAGGACTGGGCGCACAGCCACTGTGGTTAAATGAAAAAAAGAGACTAAGAAACAGTATTGTAGTTCAATAGCATTTTATGATTAAAATATATGCATACTTATGTACTTATATACATAGAAAATATATGAAAGTGTATAAACTATGCAAAGGAGAAAAACTAAATCATAGCATATTTAATTTGAAAATAAAACAGAAGAATGTGCTTGATGATTTTGCCAAAAGCTACGAAAGGCAAGACAAATATGCAGGGCTGCTTTGATGGCCTTTACCTTGAAGAGATCTGAGAGGAAAGTCAGTTGACTTTATTGGAATATTTATTGTTCATAAAAATGTTATCTTCCAAGAGTTCAAAGTTAGGAGTTGCCAGATAAACGAGAATCACCAGATTTCACAATGGCTAATTAAGGATTACAGCTTTGTCGTCTCCTATTCAAGTGAGCATCTATTTGCTTACATTGAGCCTATAAACAAGTTAGATCAGCAGCCATTGTAAACAATAGGAGAGGTTTAAACCTACAGCAGGCCAGGATGGAAATCAAACTGGTCTTCCTTTTCCTTCCTTTCTCCTCCAACACCTGGGGACAAGTACAGGGAGACAGGAAGAGAGAGCAGGCTAAATAACCAGAGCGCAGACTCCAACTCTCGTTATGAACCACTTACCAGTCCAGCTTTTTCTGAGTAGCACAAGAGTAATTCAAATGAGATCGCACTTTACAATGAACAGGACTAATATTCAACCTAAATGAGGCTGTTCTTCTACAGAATATCACTGTGTAGTTTTGAGAGCGTGTGTGTGAGTACTCAGTCGTGTCCGACTCTTTGTGACCCCATGGAGTGTAACCTGTCAGGCTCCTCTGTCCATGGGATTTCCAGGCAAGAATACTGGAGTGGGTTGCCATTTCCTCCTCCAGGGTATCTTCCCGAACCAGGGATTGAACCCACATCTCATGTGTCTCCTAAACTGGCAGGCAGATTCTTTACCAGCTGTGCCACCTGGAAAGCTCCAAAGTTTTTAGATTGGACAGGATTATTAAAAGAACCAGATATCTGTAAACAGAGAACTTTTGGTAGCAATTGCTATAAAAAACAAAATGCTCATGTTTCTCATAAAATGAGTTGAAATTCCTAACTAAAGTGGTCAGAGAAATAGTAAAATTTTAGAAGTCTCTATTGTCCTGCACTCTCTCTAGTGGTGTGATATATACTTGATTCACTGCTGCACTTGTGTGAAGGGAGAGAAAAAGAAAATCTTCTCAGAGCTACACACTCAAAAGATTCAATAAGGAAAGGAGTTCTTTATGTTTCCAAGTGGCCCAACGTCTTCTTTGGTCAGAGAGCATTTCTGGGGCATTCTGCGTGCCCTCTTTTCAGGAACTTTAAGTAAGTTGGTTTATAACTGGGTGTAATATGTGTAGGAAACCAGCAGGAAGCCTAATTTCTGGTTTGGTCACACTTAGCACAATGAAATTTGTAAGATGCTATTTTAAAAAATAATGTCTTAGATCCAAATTATACCTACATGTTTTACCTTGCCTTTCTATAATTAGAACAAGGTCATTTTAGAAAATCACTAGCAATTCTATGCATATATATATATATATACACTCACTTTTGATTTAAGTCCTTTCTCTGAAATAATCTGTTACTTTGTCTTTTCTGTGCCTAGAAAGATTTCTTCAACTGTGCCTGAATTGACCTTCTCTGAACCAAATATGTATCAACTTCAAAGCAACTTGATTTGCTGACACAATTACTATGTCACAGCACTGAGCATGTACTTGGAATTGGAAACAGGATGAAGTGTAGTCTGCTTCCAGTAATTTAACTGTGTAGTAGAGTCTAAAGTGAGGCAAATAACCTACGTAGTTTAAATCTTTCTCACTGGAAATGAGGTTATTTATCATAACTGTATAAACTAACAAGAAATAGACAAGAATATCATAGAAACCGTAATGATCAATGTTTAATTTTACAGCTTTTAATTATTTGGAGTCACCAACATCAAGTGAGACGAAAACATATGTTCCTTTTATGAGGGTAGTTCAATCACAACTGACACGATGACTGAGTTGAAGGAATGAGTCACCTGTACTGCAAAAGAACCAATTTCCATTTGCTAATGTGTTGTCAGGAAAGCCGACCGGCCAGCCTGACTGCTGTCATACCGAGAGCCAGCTGCCAAGCTAAATTAGCAGAACCATTTTTCTTTCCTTGTATGAACTGTTTATAACTCATTAAGAGAGAGAACAGCTTTTATTGTGTTTTAACAGAAAAAGAAGCTGTGGAGCCAGCAATTTTGAATGTGTAGGATTTTTCTTCCCCTTAGTAGTTTTCTTTTTAATACTGAGACATAAAAATGACACTTATTATAAAAATGCATGTATCATAAAAATAAATATAAATATACGAATAATGCCTATATAAATAATACATACACACGTAAGTTTCCCTTTGACTGTCATTTCCAGGTTGACTCAAAACTCTTTCTGGAAATAATTGATGTTATCAGCTTATAGTATTATTTTCCTGTTTAATTTTTTGGCCAATCTTTCATTTTAACATCTCTATAGCCCTTTATTTTATTAATACCATACAGTAATTTATTTAATCAGTCCCTTATCATCATTTAAGTTTTTCCTGGTTTCCCCAAATCACTCCTCCACAGACAGAAAAAAGAAAAGTCACATACCAATATAAAAGTAAGTACTAGTTTGAATTCCAGTTTTGCCATACCCTAGATACGTGACTTTTGCATTGCAGTCCCCTATAATGAAAAAGACATCTTTTTTGGGTGTTAGTTCTAAAAGGTCTTGTAGGTCTTCATAGAACCGTTCAACTTCAGTTTCATCAGCGTTACTGGTTGGGGCATAGACTTGGATTACGGTGATATTGAATGGTTTGCCTTGGAAACGAACAGAGATCATTCTGTCGTTTTTGAGATTGCATCCAAGTATTGCATTTTGGACTCTTTTGTTGATCATGATGGCTACTCCATTTCTTCTGAGGGATTCCTGCCCACAGTAGTAGATATAATGATCATCTGAGTTAAATTCACCCATTCCACCATTTCAGTTTGCTGATTCCTAGAATGTCAACATTCACTCTTGCCATCTCTTGTTTGACCACTTCCAATTTGCCTTGATTCATGGACCTGACATTCCAGGTTCCTATGCAATATTGCTCTTTGTAGCATCGGCCCTTGCTTCTATCACCAGTCACATCCACAACTGGGTATTGTTTTTGCTTTGGCTCCATCCCTTCATTCTTTCTGGAGTTATTTCTCCACTGATCTCCAGTAGCATATTGGGCACCTACCAACCTGGGGAGTTCCTCTTTCAGTATCCTATCATTTTGCCTTTTCATACTGTTCATGGGGTTCTCAAGGCAAGAATACTGAAGTGGTTTGCCATTCCCTTCTCCAGTGGACCACATTCTGTCAGACCTCTCCACCATGCCCACCCAACTTGGGTGGCCCCGCATGGCATGGCTTAGTTTCAGTGAGTTAGACAAGGCTGTGGTCCTAGTGTGATTAGATTGACTAGTTTTCTGTGAGTATGGTTTCAGTGTGTCTGCCCTCTGATGCCCTCTCGCAACACCTACCATCTTACTTGGTTTTCTCTTACCTTGGACGTGGGTATCTCTTTAGAGCTGCTCCAGCAAAGCGCAGCCGCTGCTCCTTGCCTTGGACGAGGGGTATCTCCTCACAGTCGCCCGTCCTGACCTTGAACGTGGAGTAGCTCCTCTCACCCTCCTGCGCCTGTGCAGCCACGGCTCCTTGGACGTGGGGTTGCTCTTCTCGGACACCGCCCCTGACCTCCGGAGTGTGGTAGCTCCTCCTGGCCGCCGCCCCTGGCCTTGGACGTGGGGTAGCTCCTCTTGGGTTCTGTGAGGTCCCTTTCTGCTTTATTGACTATGCCAAAGCCTTTGACTGTGTGGATCACAATAAACTGTGGGAAATTCTGAAGGAGATGGGAATACCAGACCACCTGACCTGACTCTTGAGAAACCTATATGCAGGTCAGGAAGCAACAGTTAGAACTGGACATGGAAAAACAGACTGGTTCCAAATAGGAAAAGGAGTACGTCAAGACTGTATATTGTCACCCTGTTTATTTAACTTATATGTAGAGTACATCATGAGAAAGGCTGGGCTGGAAGAAGCACAAGCTGGAATCAAAATTGCCGGGAGAAATATCAATCACCTCGGATACGCAGATGACACCACCCTTATGGCAGAAAGTGAAGAGGAACTCAAAAGCCTCTTGATGAAAGTGAAAAAGGAGAGTGAAAAAGTTGGCTTAAAGCTCAACATTCAGAAAACGAAGATCATGGCATCTGGTCCCATCACTTCATGGGAAATAGATGGGGAAACAGTGGAAACAGTGGCAGACTTTATTTTTCTGGGCTCCAAAATCACTGCAGATGGTGACTGCAGCCATGAAATTAAAAGACGCTTACTCCTTGGAAGGAAAGTTATGACCAACCCAGATAGCATATTCAAAAGCAGAGACATTACTTGGCCAACAAAGGTCCGTCTAGTCAAGGCTATGGTTTTTCCTGTGGTCATGCATGGATGTGAGAGTTGGACTGTGAAGAAAGCTGAGCGCCGAAGAATTGATGCTTGGACTGTAGTGTTGGAGAAGACTCTTGAAAGTCCCTTGGACTGCAAGGAGATCCAATCAGTCCATTTTAAAGGAAATCAGTCCTGGGTGTTCTTTGGAAGGACTGATGCTAAAGCTGAAACTCCAATGCTTTGGCCACCTCATGAGAAGAGTTGACTCATTGAAAAAGACTCTGATGCTGGGAGGGATTGGGGGCAGGAGAGGAAGGGGATGACAAAGGATGAGTTGGCTGGATGGCATCACCGACTCGATGGACATGAGTCTCAGTGAACTCCGGGAGTTGGTGATGGACAGGGAGACCTGGCGTGCTGCGATTCATGGGGTCACAAAGAGTCAGACACGACTGAGTAACTGAACTGAACTGAACTGAGATATGTGACTTCAGGTGAGATATTTAGTCTTTTGAAACCTCAATCTTTTCATTTGCAATTATTGGTAAAATAATACTAATTAGTATTGTGGTGGGAACTAAGTAAAATGATGTAAGTATGACACCACAGTTTGATACTGTGTTGTGAACTCTATCATATATAAAATCTTGCCCTATATTTATGCTTTTAATTTTATAAAAATAAATTGACTTCCTAAACACACATACATTTTTTGGAAAACAAAACATAATATTATAGACTTTACAAGATAATGATGAACACAAATCATGATATTTTTTGACCAGGTATTTTGCAAATGGATGTCTTCATCTGAATATTAATATATCTGAGCTAGGAGTGTTAGATGACTCATATTCATATTATTTCTGATAGATTGATCTCATTATATTAATTTTCTTTCCAAATGTATGAAGAAACAAGTTTGAAAAGTTTCCAAAATTAAGTTTAATATTGAGACAAGGCATAAAAATACATTCTGCATAGTGTCAGCTCTCTGCTGACACACATGGAGACAAACCAGATAACACATATATAATCACCAGAATATTATTTATAGGGTATATTTTGCTCATTTTCAAAATACAGATGCTTTTGTGACCACATCTGCTATAAAATGCATATATGTATATATTTTACTTGAGATAATGATAAATAAATAAAATACTTGGGAATCTTTCAGATTCATAGTAATATATTTATGTTGAAATATATGAATTTGTATTGTGGTGGGAACTAAGTGAAATGATGTAAGCATGACACCACAGTGACATAGAAGATGCTTACTCCTTGGAAGAAAAGCTATGACAATTCTAGACAGTATATCAAAAAGCAGAGACATTACTTTGCCAACAAAGGTTCATCTAGTCAAATCTATGGTTTTCCCAATAGTCATGTATGGATGTGAGAGTTGGACTGTAAAGAAGGCTGAGTGCCAAAGAATTGATGCTTTTGAACTGTGGTGTTGGAGAAGACTTTGAGAGTCCCTTGGCTTGCAAGGGGGCTTCCCCGGTGGCTCAGACAGTAAAGCGTCTGCCTGCAATGCCAGAGATCTGGGTTCGATCCCTGGGTTGGGAAGATCCCCTGGAAAAGGAAATGGCAGACCACTCCAGTACTCTTGCCTTGAAAATTCCGTGGATGGAAGAGCCTGGTAGGCTACAGTCCATGGGATCCCAAAGAATCTGACAGGGCTGAGCAACTTCAGTGAATTGCAAGAGATCAAACCAGTCAATCCTGGGAAATCAACCCTGAATATTCAATGGAAGGACTGATGCTGAAGCTGAAGCTCCAATACTTTGGCCACCTGATGTGAAAAGCCAACCTCATTTGAAAAGACCCTGATGCTGGGAAAGACTGAAGGCAGGAGGAGAAGGGCACAACAGAGGATGAGATGATTGGATGGCATCACCAGCTCAACAGACATGAGTTTGAGCAAGCTCTGGGAGATGGTGAAGGACAGGGAAACCTGGCATGCTGCAGTCTGCGGAATCTCAAAGAGTCAGACACAACTGAGCAACTGAACAACAATTGAAATATATTACAGCTATAGGTGTGAATTATTCAAATACTTTTCTCAAAGATAGTTTCTGTTTTTCTCTAGAATGGTTATAAAATGTTCTCCAGTAAAGATACGTGGAGAGTAAATAAAAGTATCATTTTCATGTCTGGATTAGGTTAATCTGAATGCAGTAATTATTTATGTGATATGTTCTTTAAAATTTACATTTTAGGAGTAGTTCTTTTACAAGCTACAATTAAACCTCAGAAGTAAGCCTTTGCTTGAAATCCTGAGGTAAAATATATTATATACATAGAAGGCGGGTGATTCTAATGCAGAGTTCTTTTTCCTTTCCTGTAGTGCAGTAGGGCTGCCCAGGTAGCACTACTGATAAAGAACCCGACTGCCAATGTAGGAGACATAAGAGATGTGGGTTCAATCCCTGGGTTGGGAAGATCTTCTGGAGGAGGGCACGGCAACCCACTCCAGTATCCCTGCCTGGAGAATCCCCATGGACAGAGGAATCTGGTGGGCTACAGTCCATAGGGTGGCAAAGAGTCAGACATGACGGAAGCAACTTAGTATGCACACATGCACTCATATGCAATAACCAAAACACCTCTGCAAGAAGAAATTGGACTCTGATTTTAGGAGGTAAAAATGATTTCCATTCTTTCCTAGAAAAGGGAGGAACGGATCACACAGTGTGTTTCTCACCTCTCTACTTGGTGGCACTAACCTTTGCCTACCTTTCTAATGCATTAGTATTTTTGTCTCTGTTTCTCTTCTGTGGAGTACATTTCCCCCTTCTTCTTGGAATCTCATTCAGAGGTCTTCAGTTCCCATCCCCATATCATTTTCCCCAGAGGTTTTCTGTATCCTTTCCTCCCAGTGAGCTGAGCCTTTTGTGACCATAAAGTGGTTTGTACACGTGCATTTTTTGAAGCAGAAACAGAAGAGAAAGGAAGCAGGTGCATCCTTAGAAAAGGTTTCTCATTTATTATTCCAAAAGTTCATACACAGCTCCTGTATCTAAGAAGCTTAGATTTCCTTATTATTATAACTAAGATAGTTTATTTTCCAAACTTGAACACATTTAAAGTGAAAAAGGCACTAGACACATGTTAACACCGGGGAGATGGGCATAAATCAGGACTGTCTAAGCAAACTAGGACATATATTCATCCTCATTTTAATCTAACATTCACATTTAAATTATTAAATTAAAACACAGAAAGTAAAACCTTCAAACTCATAGTTAATATTACAATCAATGATAAAGTGATAGCATCAGTTCACTTTACTAGAAAATAGAGGATCATAATTATTCAATTTTCCTATAAAGAAGACCATTTTTGTTGTTGTTTAGTTGCTAAGTCATGTCTGAGTCTTTGCAACCCCAGGGACTGTAATACATCAAGCTCCACAGCCCATGGGATTTTCCAGGCAGGAATACTGGAGTGGGTTGCCATGTCCCCCTCCAGGGGATCTTCCTGACCCAGGGATTGAATGTGATGTCTCCTTTCAATACATCTCTTTATCAACAAATGAATGCAAAAGATACGGTAGTAAACCTAGTATATTTGGGATATAGTAAAGAATGCCAAAGCACTGAGAGAAAAGTTATGGTATAGTCCTTGACTTTGAATTAAAGAAAATTAAATGTCATTTCTTATGGTGCATTTTGTCAAAAATCCATGAAACTACTATAGTAATCTATGTCTTAGCTCTTACAATTAAATTAAAAAATCCATGTTTTGACATGTTACCACATTTTACTTGATATATTTCTGTTGAGACCAGACTATTTTACTCAACTAAGGAAAAAATATCAAAATAGTTATGTCCTTTGTGGTCTATACTGTGACAGAACAGGAGAGTTTAACTTTTTTTGGAAACACTAGTGTATACTTCTGTCTTTCCTATAGAAACTGAGCTGTTTGTGATGAATGTACTCTTCATGTGAAGAGGTGCATACTAAGTTCCAGAACAGTGTTGTTCATTTTTTTGTCAGATATCACAACTGTGCTTAAGGTTACCATTAAATTAAATTATGAAAGCCCACCACTATCCATTGTAATCCATTTGGATGCTGCCTGGGTCAACAGAAATAAAATGGGGATATGATAGGTACCCCTATCTTGCTGGAGAAGGCAATGGCACCCTACTCCAGTACTCTTGCCTGGAAAATCCCATGGACGGAGGAGCCCTGTAGGCTGCAGTCCCTGGGGTCGCTAAGGGTCAGACACGGCTGAGTGACTTCACTTTCACTTTTCACTTTCATGCATTGGAGAAGGAAATGGCAACCCACTCCAGTGTTCTTGCCTGGAGAATCCCAGGGACGGGGGAGCCTGGTGGGCTGCCATCTATGGGGTCGCACACAGTTGGACACGACTGAAGAGACTTAGCAGCAGCAGCACCTACTCTTGCATTCATTAAAACTTTGAGGGTGGCACTAATTCCTTCCATTCCATTTGGGGTTCAGTATTGCTTCATGTTAATGATATTGCTCTCCAGGGGAGGTGGCACAGTTTTTAGGGATTCTGCTTAGTCTTGTACTCCAGAAATCAGAGAAATAATGTGAAGGAAGCTTCTGCCAGGTTCTATGATGTATGGATTCTGAGAACAGGCAAATGATACCAAGGTAAATTTGAAAATATATATTTAATATGAGATGATCTTGGGCTGGCCAGAACACCATTTATCATCTGGCTTCTTCTCTCACTCCCACTCAAGCAGAAATGCAAAGGAGCGTATTGGATTCCTTGTTACTAGAGTCATCTTAGATTCTGGATCCAACAGCCCTCCAAAGTATAGACAGTCTCCCTTTTCTCAGTAAATGGGAAATGATCTGAGATCCCTTTGGAGAAAGAGTAAGGGGATGTTTATTTTATATTATAATAGTGGTATTGCTGTATCCTTCCTCAAGGGGATTCAGCATTTCCTTCAATCAATGGATTTTGGATCCGTGCATTGTCATACATCTGGAACTTGGATAAAAAAACTGTAACTTTCCATTTTGCTGGCTGACATCAGCCTTCCGCTTGGCAGCACGCTTTTTTTTGTTGTTGTTGTTATGCAAGTTGCATAACCCCTATCATCTGTGCTCAGAACAGTATGATCTCAATCATCCCACAAATCTCTGAGGGTCAAGGCACCCTGATTGCTACTGTGATCTTGCTGCCCATTATAGAATTTACGTCTACCTTGCCGTTGATGGTTAAGTACTGCTACCTGGCCTCTGGTATCCCAGAATTCTGTGCAAAGGATGCTCAGTTCTTTCTACTCATACCAGCCTGCTCAGGAATCCACTACTGAGTTTCATAAAGATGCCTCTACATCGCCTCTACTCCCTCCACTCCCACCATTCCTTACTGACTTAAAAGAGAACATTCTATAAATGCTCCTGAAGAAAACAAGGAGATGGTGAGGTGATGTGTCTTCTGGTTTTACACAATAAGTCCATCTTAATTTTTTCACACCTCTGAGCCCGCAGACTTCTTCAATGTTCTATCAAGGCACTTTACTTCATTTACAACAGAGTTTCATTGTGTACAAACTTCAAAAGGGTTATCCCAGCATGGTTCCAGGTGTCCTGGAATTGGTTCCAGGTATTCCTGCCAAGTTATTAAACCCCGTGTCAAGACTGAATGTTCTCAAATTAT
Source organism: Bubalus bubalis (assembly GCF_019923935.1). Lineage (NCBI taxonomy): Eukaryota > Metazoa > Chordata > Mammalia > Artiodactyla > Bovidae > Bubalus > Bubalus bubalis. The sequence goes on from NC_059158.1 coordinate 60,652,943, forward strand.
TAAATTTTTCCCTTTCCAGTCTTATGTTCTTCCTCTTCTGGTCAAATGTATATCCTCAAGTTCTTGTGTGTATGCTTTAGCAGGGTTCTACTGTCCCTCTGGGGTGTTTGCTATTCCCATCTAGACTTGGACCCACATCTTCATGAGAAGGTTGTGCCGATGCTTATTTGTTTGAAAGTGAAAGTGTTAGTCGCTCAGTCGTGTCTGACTCTTTGCAAGCCCATGGACTGTAGCCCACCAGGCTCCTCTGTCCATCAAATTCTCCAGGCAAGATTACTGAAGTGGATTGTCATTACTTTCTCCAGAGGATCTTCCTGACTCAGGGATCAAGCCTGGGTCTTCTGCATTGCAGGTAGATTCTTTTCAGTCTAAGCCAGACGGGAAGCCCCTCATCTTGTGTTTCATGGTATACAGACAATAAATGGTGTGGAAAGAAATATTTTGGAAGACAAGCAGCAATTTGTGAGGAATCTGCTACAGGCAAGAGGTTTGCAGTATTTCCAAACAAGGGTGACTGTTTTCCTCTGGAAGAGTAGGTGCTTGTGCCAACCCATGAAGTCAAGAGCTCAGTACAATATGCAGTTTTGAGTTTCTCAGGATTGTCCACCCAAAGTCTCTACCATAGATTTCAGGTCTTACTCTTTTCCTATGAAGATATTGACTGAAAAACTGGAAAGCTGTTGAAGAAATAATACCATATCCTCTGTATCTCTCTCTTCCTTATATCTAGGCCTGATTTCCAGCATAATCTGCCTGTGACATAGAAAGTGAAAGTGAAGTTGCTCAGTCGTCTCCAACTCTTTGCGACCCCATGGACTGTAGCCCACCAGGTTCCTCCATCCATGGGATTTTCTAGGCAAGAATACTGGAGTGGGCTTCCAGACATAGGGATCTCACTAAGCATCACCATCACTGTAGAAATTTTATTTTCACAGTGTTCCTTGAGTTGATGGTGATTAACAACTCTCAGACATTTTCTTTCTTCAAACCTCTGAAGCAGTTGAATTTTTCAGTTACAATCACCCCCATTCTGTTTCAGTGCCGATGGTGCTGTATATCCTATCACTTCATACGGCAGGGGCACTTCCTCTCACCATAAGCAAGAATCTGAGTAATTGTGATGCTTGTTACATTTCTCTCTCTCTTTTCACCCTCTTTGGTTTCTATTTGAGTTAACAAAATTCTCAGTCAGATTAATTGGACTTTTCACACAAAACTCAGAATTGGGTAGAATATTTACATATTAATCCCTATTCTTCCCACAACATAGTCATCTGAATTAGAGATGAAAATACCTGGTTTGCAGGCTTCCATTTCACACTCTTCCATCTAAGACTGCTGCTGCTGCTAAGTTGCTTCAGTCATGTCCAACTCTGTGTGACCCCATAGATGGCGGCTCACCAGGCTCCCCCGTCCCTGGGATTCTCCAGGCAAGAACACTGGAGTGGGTTGCCATTTCCTTCTCCAATGCATGAAAGGGAAATGTGAAAGTGAAGTCACTCATTAGTGTCCGACTGTTCGTGACCCCATTGTCTGCAGCCTGCCAGGCTCCTCCATCCATGGGATTTTCCAGGCAAGAGTACTGGAGTGGGGTGCCATTGCCTTCTCCATCCATCTAAGACAGATTCTGATAATAGATCAAGGTATTTTCTTCCCATTGTCTCCAGTTATGGACTCAGCTTCCTTCTTAACATAATGCTTTGGGGAGTCTTAGTTGGAATATGGATATGTAATACAATTGCTATTTCTGGAATCATTTTACTTAGAAAACTTTTATCTTTCCTTTTCTTCCTTCTCTTTTCCATAATTTCTTTTTTTTTTCATAATTTCTAAGGATGGAAATAACAGATATTTCTCTCAGGAGTTCTACCGATTATTCTAATATTTAAGGGCAATAGCTTCTGAAAAAAAAAATATTTTCTACATTTTATTAGCCATAATAAATTTATTTAGTAATGTATTCTATAGCTCCCTATTCAAACATTTCTAAACTAGAAATATTGATATAGCAATTCTTAAATTGACAGAACTGACTACAGTAATGCAATTTTTTTTTTATTATTTGTGAAATCATATAAAAGTCTGGGTTACATGTAAATAAGGTTGGTTATTTAGGCTTGATTAAAATTTCAATAAAGTCTAAAAATACTTTTGAAAGATCTCTCTGAAATGCTAAATGGCAATTCACATTTTCTTTTATGAGGAAATAAATATTTTTAGAAGTAAAGATTTGCCTTCAAGTTGCAAATGTAGTTTATATAAGTCCTTGTTTAGTTTCACTGCAGATTTCATGAGAGATTTTTTTGAAGCCTATAAAACACTCAATAATGTTTTTAATATGGACAGATATACAAGTTTGATAACAGAAGGGTATATCTGAAAAAATAATAGAAATTTTTGGGACCCAAGTCAGTAAACTAATGGGGGTTCTACAATCTCCAAGTCAGAAATTCAGGAATCATTGCACAGAATGATGGCCCCTTTCCTGAACTTTTGCACAGCTTCCAGAAACATAAACTTTGGACATATTTGGAATGTCCTCTAACTCTTCTCGGTTGCATAAGTTCAAGCTGAGTAAGAGCCATGTCATGAGTAGCACTTTTACTTAAAATAATATTTCCTCTTTTTTCTCTTAATTAAAATTATTACCAAAATGGCATAATAATGTGGAATAATGTTACTCTGGAAATTTTTCTTGTATAAGTCATAAGATTTACTTCATATCTCTTGTGTGCCCACAATATTTCAGATATTATTTGTAGGGTTATTCAGGAAGAACAGATATCTAAAGCCTCATTTTTAATGATTAATCAGAATAAAGCTTCACATTTCATAGGACTCCAATAGACAACTTAGCTCTTATGAATGAAAAAAGCAAGCAATCAAAATCCATGTTTTAAAATATGTGACTTAAACTGCCATACCAATCATTTGACTTGAGGAATAAGTTTCAAATACAAATAGGCGTTCAATTTAAGTTGATTTTATTCATTTGTTCATCTGATTCTGTTCAGCTGTTCATGGACAGTTGATTCTGTCCATGTACACTTTGTTCATTATCACTTAAAACAGTGGCAATGTAAGAAAAATGTACACTGCTAAATAAATATTTTGACACATAGTCCCCAAAATACCATATTTTAATGAAAAGAAGATGATAAGATAAAATCAAAACAAAATCAGATAAAATCAAAACAAAATCAATTTTAATGAATAAATTATATTTAAATCCTGCTGATATTGTTTTGATTTGGAGACAAAGGCTCATAAATTATTGGGATGATTTTCTGTACACTTAAAGATTATTCTGAGTTGCTGTAATGGATAGATTGTGATATTTCTGAATTGGTTTCCTTTCTTTTTAGTAAGAAAATTAAATTTTTTACTTTGCTCACAAAACATTAAAGCTGATTTGGAACGTTATCATTGGGTTGATGGGTTAGTTCTGAGAAAGTAAATGTCAATGCAAGAAATTCTTCAGATCACTGCATTTCAGGGCTTGTTTTATTTGGACTGAGCTTGGTCTGAACTGTCATGTAATTACAATGCGTACGGTGGCCCTTTTTGTGTGATTGTTGTGAAAACTATTTGGTTTATGAGCCCCTTTCACCAAATGAGAAGTCATTTAGGAATTACATGGGGCAAGAGAAGCTTCTGAGAAGTCTAGGGGTGAGGTTTACTCCCCCTAATTCCTGAGATACTGAAAGGGCGCTCAGTTCAGTTCAGTTGCTCAGTCGTGTCTGACTCTTTGCGACCCCATGGACTGCAGCATGCCAGGCCTCCCTGTCCATCACCAACTCCTGGAGCTTACTCAAATCCATGTCCATTGAGTCGGTGATGCCATCCAACCATCTCATCCTCTGTTGTCCCCTTCTCCTCCTGCCTTCAATCTTTCCCAGCATCAGGGTCTTTTGAAATAAATCAGCTCTTCGCATCAGGTGGCCAGAGTATTGGAGTTTCAGCTTCAACATCAGTCCTTCCAATGAACACCCAGGACTGATTTCCTTTAGGATGGACTGGTTGGGGGACTCCAAGGGACTCTCAAGAGTCTTCTCTAACACCACAGTTCAAAAAGGGCACTAAGCCTACCTAAATAATGATGAAACTTCTTAAGAAGGAGCCAAGGACCCCTTCCAAGAACTGTTTCTTCAGATGGAAGGAAATGGACGAAATCCTCAAAGATGAAGCGATACCGCATATGAGACACATGATCCCGCTTTTAGATAGTCTCTGAGGTTATTTGAAAAACAGGCACTTGGGCTTCCCTGGTGGCTCAGATGGTACAGAATCCACCTGCAATGTGGGAGACCTAGGTTCCATCCCTGGGTTGGGAAGATCCTCTGGAAAAAGGAATGGCTATCAGCTCCAGTATTCTTTTTTTTTTTAATTAATTTATTTATTTTAATTGCAGGATAGCATATTTTTTTTTTACAATATTGTGTTGGTTTTTGCCATACATGTGTCTCCCCATCCTGAAACCCTTCTCACCTCTCTCCCCACCCCATCCCTCTGGGTTGTCGCAGAGCACCAGTGAGTGCCCTGCTTCATGCGTTGAACTTGCACTGATCATCTATTTTACATATGGTAATATACATGTTTCAGTGCTGTCTCTCAAAATCATCCCATCCTCCCCTTTTCCCGCATAGTCCAAAAGTCTGTTCTTTACATCTATGTCTCTTTTGCTGCTTGGCATATAGGATCATAGTTACTGTCTTTCTAAATTCCACAGATATGTGTTAATATACTGTATTGGTGTTTCTCTTTCTGACTTACTTCACTCGGTATAATAGGCTCGTTTTGTCCACCTCTTTAGAACTGACTCAAATGTGTCTCTATTTTTTATTGCTGAGTAATATTCCATTGTGTGTATATATGTACCACAACTTCCTTATCCATTCATCTGCCGATGGACATCTAGGTTGCTTCCATGTCCTAGACTCCAATATTCTTGCCTAGAGAATTCCATGGACAGAGGAGCCTGGTGGGATGAAGTCTATGAGGTTGCAAAGAGTCAGACATTATTGAGTGATGGTTTTTTTCTTTCTTCTAGCAAACAGAGCAGACCTCTGGTTTAATAAGTTACTAACAAAGGGACATGGAAAGGAATTCCCAAACCTTACCTTAAATCCTTAGAAGTATTTTTAAAGTGCTAAAAGGGATCAGAAGGGCCATAAGAAACTGTTTTAATGAACTAAGATTGTAAATAAGACTTCAGGTGATCTAGAAAGACTTAGAATCTTCCTTAGTAATCCATTTTGAGCTTCAAAAACTTCAGCAAATTTGTTACTAGAGATGATTTTGGGTGGCCTCAGCCTGCAACAGCTTGGAGCAGAACTTACGTTCCCAACCAGATATCAAGGCTGGGTTGTGGTGGTGAAAGCACCAGATCCTAGTCACTAGACCAGTGGTCAGTGACAAGGGCCCTGGCCTTTGTCTTTGCAGAAAAGAATCTCCCCAAAGACAGAAAGTACTGAAGCAAATAAAATAATTATTAAGAGGAAAAGGAGTACAATATGTATGAATAGACACACGGAAAGGATCAGAGGGAGAATCCCTGAGCTGCACCCATGCGGCAGTTTAAATCACTTATATGAGGCATTTCTTCCAGTTTTCTTTTGGCCAATCATCATTATTTGCTGGTTCACAGTCCATATTTGGTATTTCTAAGGATCCTTCCATGTGTGTGCACACATCTTTTAGCTAAGATGGATCCTATCGAAGAGGCATCTGGGTAGAGCGTCCCTTGACATTTCTCCCCTTTTGGCCTAAAAGGAGCCCTTTCTGGGTGTGTGTGGTCAGAGGGTTCTCCTAACTTCAGGAAAAGAAATATGTAGACTGGGCACAGCCTAGCCTCCTCCATTAATTGTCCTGCTATTCTTGTCTTGGAGTTTCGACCGCACAATTGCACTCATCTCACACGCTAGTAAAGTAATGCTCAAAATTCTCCAAGCCAGGCTTCAGCAATATGTGAACTGTGAACTTCCAGAGGTTCAAGCAGGTTTTAGAAAAGGCAGAAGAACCACAGATCAAATTGCCAACATCTGCTGGATCATGGAAAAAGCAAGAGAGTTCCAGAAAAACATCTATTTCTGCTTTATTGACTATGCTAAAGCCTTTGCATGTGGGTCTCAGCAAACTGGAAAATTCTTAAAGAGATGGGAATACCAGACCATGTGAACCACCTTATGAGAAATCTGTATGCAGGTCAGGAAGCAACAGTTAGAACTAGACATGGAAAAACAGACTGGTTCCAAATGGGGAAAGGAGCACGTCAAAGCTGCATATTGTGACCCTGCTTATTTAACTTATATGCAGAGTACATCATGAGAAATGCTGGGCTGGATGAAATAAGCTGTAATCAAGATTTCTGGGAGAAATAGCAATAACCTCACATATGCAGATGACACCACCCTCATGGCAGAAAGTGAAGAAGACTTAAAGAGCCTCTTGATGAAAGTGAAAGAGGAGAGTGAAAAAATTGGCTTAAAGAGCAACATTCAGAAAACTAAGATCATAGCATCCGGTCCCATCACTTCATAGGAAATAGGTGGAGAAACAGTGGAAACAGTGATAGACTTTAATTTCGGGGGCTCCAAAATCACTGTCGATGGTGACTGCAGCCATGAAATTAAAAGATGCTTGCTCCTTGAAAGGAAAGTTATGACCAACCTAGACAGCATATTAAAAAGCAGAGACATTACTTTGCCAACAAAGATCCATCTAGTCAAGACTGTGATTTTTCCAGAAGTCATGTATGGATATGAGAGTTGGACTATAAAGAAAGCTGAGTGCCGAAGAATTGATGCTTTTGAACTGTGATGTTGGAGGAGACCCTTGAGAGTCCCTTGGACTGCAAGGAGATCCAACTAGTCCATCCTAAGGAAATCAGTCCTGAATATTCATTGGAAGGACTGATGTTGAAGCTGAAATTCCAATACTTTGGCCACCTGATGTGAAGAACTGACTCATTGGAAAAGACAATGATGTTGGGAAAGATTGAAGACAGGAGGAGACGGGAACGACAGAGGATGAGATGTTTGGATGGCATCACCGACTCAATGGACATGAGTTTGAGTAAACTCCGGGAGTTGGTGATTGACAAGGAGGCCTGGCATGCTGCAGTTCATGGGATTGCAAAGAATCAGACACAATTGACTGGCTGAACTGGAGTCATGATAATTTCTGGAAGTTCAACATCAAGTTTTCTACTATCTCCTGTCTTCCTTTTAGAAATCATATTTCTTTCTGTTCCAGAGCTGAATAGGTGCTCTTTGCTGGTTCACTCAGTCTTGGAAGAGTCACTGGTTATTACTGGGGTAGCAGAGAACAGGCACTCAAGCTAAAACTCAGCAGTGTAAGCATATGTTTCTAAATTTCCTGTTACATATCCTCTGTAGATTCCCTCGGATACCTCCCATTCTTCTAATCAGTTCAAACTTCATATTTATGGCGTGACCTGTTTCCACCTTCACCCTCCATATTTTCTAGTATATTCCCTTCTACTTAAGATAACGAGAACTGTCCCCATCTGCCACATTCAAGAGTTGAGCTTAAAATAAGAGAAGTTATGGGTAAGAATAACAATGAAGTAGACTGATGGGGAAGATGGATGATTCAATTCCCATGTATCACACTGTGTGTCTAAGGTCAATTAAAGCAACTATGAAAGAATTATCTCTGTAAGTCCACATGCAAATCAAATACTATGAGAAACTATGAATATCACTATCTGCATAACTCTGTGCCTAATGATTAAAAATGCATTTGTTTCTTTTTGATTAGTATTATACAAGCATTAGGAAAAGAGGTAAGGTAAATAGCTTACCTTTTTTAGTGGAGTCTGATTTTCTTAATGTTAGTTAGCTCTTCCTGCTACCAATGTTACTAAGCAGGACTCTATGGAGCCTTTCAGGGACAGACCCCTCCCCCATATACTCTGCTTTAGCTACTCTCTGAGGTGCCTAGATAATAGTATTTGATACATATTTCCTGAGTTTTTCAGATGCTAAACTCACCAGGAAACAGAAGAAATTAACTACTTGATCATCATGAGCATGTAGCCCCCAGACTTTCTGGAACCTAAGTATTGATCACCATCAACCAATCAGAACACTGTGTACCAGCTGAGCTGATGGGCTTCGCTAGTAGATCAGCTGGTAAAGAATCCACCTGCAATACAAGAAACCCTGGATCGATTCCTGGGTCAAGAAGATCTGCTGCAGAAGGGATAGGCTACCCACTCCAGTATTCTTGGGCTTCCCTGATGGCTCAGCTGGTAAACAATCTGCCTGCAGTGCAGGAGACCTGGGTTCGATCCCTGGGTTGGGAAGAATCCCTGGAGGAGGGAAAGGCTACCCACTCCAGTATTCTGGCCTGAAGAATTCCATGGAATGTATAGTCCATGGGGTCGCTAAGAGTCAGACACGACTGAGTGACATTCACTTTTAGCTGAGCTGATCACAACCCTGGGATCATTCTTTAAACTTGTCTTTAAAAATGCTTTGCTGAAACCCTTCGGGGAGTTTGGGATTTTGAGGGCATGGGCCACCTTTCATGGACCTACAATAAACCTTTCTCTGCTTGAAACTCTAACATTTCCATATGTTTGTCTCAGCTGTATGCTTGACACATAGACTTGAGTTTAGTAACCTCAATATGTGATAGAAATGTCATGCTGACAAGAAAATTATGGCTTGCATTAAGAATATACAAAATAATCTTATTAAATTTTAGGTTAAATATAAATTATTATGTAATAGCTATCAAGAGTACCCAAAGAAATAGAAAAAGGAGTACTATTTTTTCCATGTTTCTGTCTTTAAAATTATTTTTCTACTTTAATCTTTGAAGAGAGCCAAAAATGTAGTAGTCATTATTTAGTACAACACCTCACTTTAATGATGAGAAACCGTGACTCCCCCCACCAGGTCTTGCACAATATCGTACAGTTCAGTTTAGTCCCTCAGCTGCATCCAACTCTTTGCGATCCCATGGACTGTAGCTCACAGGCCTCCCTGTCCATCACCAACTCGCGGAGTTTACTCAAACTCATGCCCAAGGAGTCAGTGATGCCATCCAACCATCTTATCCTCTGCCGTCACCTTCTCCTCCAGCCTTCAACTTTTCCCAGCATCAGGGTCTTTTCCAATGAATCAGATCTTCACATCAGGTGTCCAGAGTATTGGAGTTTCAGCTTCAACATCAGTCCTTCCAATGAATATTCAGGACTGATTTCCTTTAGGATGGACTGGTTGGATCTCCTTGCAATCCAAGGGACTCTCAAGAGTCTCCTCCAACACCACAGTTCAAAAGCATCAATTCTTTGGCACTCAGCTTTCTTTATAGTTCAACTCTCATATTCATACATGACTTCTGGAAAAATCATAGTCTTGACTAGATGGATCTTTGTTGGCAAAGTAATGTCTGTGCTTTTTAATGTGCTGTCAAGATTAGTCATAACTTTTCTCGAAGGAACAAGCATTTTTTAATTTCATGGCTGCAGTCACCATTGGCAGTGAATTTCAGATCAGATCAGATCAGTCACTCAGTCGTGTCTGACTCTGTGACCCCATGAATTGCAGCACGCCAGGCATCCCTGTCCATCACCAACTCCCAGAGTTCACTCAGACTCATGTCCATCGAGTCAGTGATGCCATCCAGCCATCTCATCCTCTGTCGTCCCCTTCTCCTCCTGCCCCCAATCCCTCCCAGCATCAGAGTCTTTTCCAATGAGTCAACTCTTCGCATGAGGTGGCCAAAGTACTGGAGTCTCAGCTTTAGCATCATTCCTTCCAAAGAAATCCCAGGGCTGATCTCCTTCAGAATGGACTGGTTGGATCTCCTTGCAGTCCAAGGGACTCTCAAGAGTCTTCTCCAACACCACAGTTCAAAAGCATCAATTCTTCGGCACTCAGCCTTCTTCACAGTCCAACTCTCACATCCATACATGACCACTGGAAAAACCATAGCCTTGACTAGACAGACCTTTGCTGGCCAAGTTATGTCTCTGCTTTTGAATATGCTGTCTAGGTTGGTCATAACTTTCCTTCCAAGGAGTAAGCGTCTTTTAATTTCATGGCTGCAGTCACCATCTGTAGTGATTTTGGAGCCCCCCAAAATAAAGTCTGATACTGTTTCCACTGTTTCCCCATCTATTTCCCATGAAGTGATGGGACCAGATGCCATGATCTTCGTTTTCTGAATGTTGAGCTTTAAGCCAAATTTTTCACTCTCCACTTTCACTTTCATCAAGAGGCTTTTGAGTTCCTCTTCACTTTCTGCCATAAGGGTGGTGTCATCTGCATATCTGAGGTTATTGATATTTCTCCCGGCAATCTTGATTCCAGCTTATGTTTCATCGAGCCCAGCGTTTCTCAGGATGTACTCTGCATACAAGTTTAATAAGCAGGGTGACAATATACAGCCTTGACGTACTCCTTTTCCTATTTGGAACCAGTCTGCTGTTCTATATCCAGTTCTAACTGTTGCTTCCTTACCTTCATATAGGTTCCTAAAGAGGCAGGTCAGTTGGTCTGGTATTCCCATCTCTTTCAGAATTTTCCACAGTTTATTGTGATCCACACAATCAAAGGCTTTGGGATAGTCAATAAAGCAGAAATAGATGTTTTTCTGGAACTCTTGCTTTTACAGTGATCAAGCAGATGTTGGCAATTTGATCTCTGTGTCCTCTGCCTTTTTAAATTCAGCTCGAACACATGGAAGTTCACAGTTCATGTACTTTTGAAACCTGGCTTGGAGAATTTTGAGCATTACTTTACTAGCGTGTGAGATGACTGAAATTGTGCAGTAGTCTGAGCATCTTGGCATTGCCTTTCTTTGGGATTGGAATGAAAACTGACCTTTTCCATTCCTGTGGCTACTGCTGAATTTTCCAAATTGGCCTGATCCTGTTAAGAGCAATATTGCATAGGAACCTGTAATGTTAGGTCCATGAATCAAGGCAAATTGGTAGTGGTCAAACAGGAGATGGAAAGAGTGAACGTCGACATTCTAGGAATCAGTGAAATGAAATGTACTGCAATGGGTGAATTTAACTCAGATGACCATTATATCTAGTACTGTGGGCAGGAATTCCTTAGAAGAAATGGAGTAGCCATCATAGTCAACAAAAGAGTATAAAATGCAGTACTTGGATCCAATCTCAAAAATGACAGAATAATCTCTGTTCATTTCCAAGGCAAACCATTCAATATCAAGGTAATCCAACTCTATGCCCTGACCAGTAATGCTGAAGAAGCTGAAGTTAAATGGTTCTATGAAGACATACAAGACCTGTTAGAACTAACACCCAAAAAAGATGTCCTTTTCATTATAGGGGACTGGAATGCAAAAGTAGGAAGTCAAGAAACACCTTGGGTAACAGGCAAATTTACCTTGGAATACAGAAGAAGCAGGGTCAAGGCTAATAGAGTTTTGCCAAGAGAACACACTAGTCATAGCAAACACCCTCTTCCAACAATCCAAGAAAAGACTCTACACATAGACATCACCAGATGGTCAACATTGAAATCAGATTGATTATATTCTTTGCAGCTAAATATGGAGAAGTTCTATACAGTCAGCCAAAACGAGATGGGGAGCTGACTGTGGCTCAGAATATGAACTCCATATTGCCATATTCAGACTTAAATTGAAGAAAGTAGTGCAAACCACTGGACAATTCAGGTATGACCTAAATCAAATCCCTAGTGATTATACAGTGGGAGTGAGAAATAGATTTAAGGGACTAGATCTGATAGACAGCATGCCTGATGAACTATGGACAGAGCTTCCTGACATTGTACAGGAGACATGGATCAAGACCATCCCCAAGAAAAAGAAATGCAAAAAAGCAAAATGGCTGTCTGAGGAAGCCTTACAAATAGCTGTGAAAAGAAGAGAATCAAAAAGCAAAGGAGAAAAGGAAAGATATACCCATTTGAATGCAGAGTTCCAAAGAATAGCAAGGAGAGATAAGAAAGCCTTATTACTTACCTTCCTCAGTGATCAGTGCAAAGGAATAGAGGAAAACAATAGAATGGGAAAGACTAGAGATCTCTTCAAGAAAATTGGAGATACCAAGGGAACATTTCATGCACAGATGGGCACAATAAAGGACAGCAATTGTATGGACCTAACAGAAGCAGAAGATATTAAGAGGTGGCAAGAATACACAGACGAACTGTACAAAAAAGATCTTCATGACCCAGATAATCACAATGGTGTGATCACTTATCTAGAGCCAGCCATCCTAGAATGTGAAGTCAAGTGGGCCTTAGGAAGCATCACTACAAGCAAAGCTAGTGAAGGTGATGGAATTCCAGTTGAGCTATTTCAAATCCTAAAAGATGGTGATGTGAAAGTGCTGCACTGAATATGCCAGCAAACAGCATTTTATAGACATTCTAAAAAGACCTCAAATGTCTATGCAATTGCCTGATTTATGTGCATTAAAAAAAGATTACTTTTTTGTTTTGTTTTGTTGTTGTTTTTGTTCAAACTCATTTATTATATCTTTACTACTAAGAATTTTATTTATAAAAAAATCTTTATATAATATTCTGAAGGGCCTTTATGTTTAGGTTTTTGAGTTTGGTCCACTTCTTAGTGATAACGGTAATTGACTAATAAAATTGTAAGTGCTCAATTAAAACATTTTAAAGCATTTCAAGATTATCATCCCAAATATGACAATTTACCTATGACAAGCCAGCTCCATCATGAGATAATCTGATAATAGCTATAACAGTAGCTTTGACCAAAATTTTGCTCCTGGATAAGAGTGACTGCTTCTAACTTCCTTATTTATTTTACAAAAAGTCAATTTAATTGTCATAATGACCTCAAAGAAATTTGAAGTCACAGATTTCCCTCAGAATGTAAAAAATAAAACATGTACCCACCTTCTCAATGATCAAATCAGACTCAATATTATTTCCCATTGATTTGGAATTAATATAATTTATATTTAATGAAGAGATATTTTAGTGTATCTTAGTGTTAATTATTCCTGATAAGAATTCTGATTACCTAAGTAACTAAAAACATTATAAATATAGTCTTGACTATTCTATGGAACTCACATCTTGTAAAAAAGAGTCTGATTGTAATTAATTTTCATTGATTTGGAAAGACTAAGTATTCAATTCTAATCTCTTCTCAAATAGATACTTAATGACAAGCTTGGTGCTATGGAGTGAACAAGCTCATTACTCTTTCCATTATACCATATATCTGTGTCATATATCATAGTTGGAGGCCTCCATGGAGGCCAGGCTGCCTGGAAAAATATTATGAGGATATTCCATGACATAGTTGGCATTCACTGAATTTCTCTATTATTCATAACAAAGTAACTAACATAACAAGAGTTACTGTTTTTGTATATGAAAACCTGACTGGCTAGTCATCTGAATTACTTTTTCAATTCAATTCAATTCCAATTTTTTTAACATTTTATTTTATTGAGATATAGTTTATTAACAAAGTTGTGTTAGTTACAGGTATACATGAAAGTGTTTCAGTCATACATATATACATGTATCTATTCTTTTTTAAAGTCAAATATAACTTACTTGACAATTAACTTGACAAGTAAGAATGTGGAAGTTTAGACAGTTTGCGAATCTTGGCTCGATAAAGGACAGAAATGGTATGGACCTAACAGAAGCAGAAGATATTAAGAAGAGATGGCAAGAATACACAAAAGAACTGTACAAAAAAGATCTTCACGACCCAGATAATCATGATGGTGTGATCACTGACCTAGAGCCAGACATCCTGGAATGTGAAGTCAAGTAGGCCTTAGAAAGCATCGCTATGAATAAAGCTAGTGGAGGTGATGGAATTCCAGTTGAGCTATTTCAAATCCTGAAAGATGATGCTGTGAAAGTGCTGCACTCAATCAGCCAGCAAATTTGGAAAACTCAGCAGTGGCCACAGGACTGGAAAAGGTCAGTTTGCATTCCAATCCCAAAGAAAGGCAATGCCAAAGAATGCTCAAACCACCGCACAATTGCACTCATCTCACACGCTAGTAAAGTAATGCTCAAAATTCTCCAAGCCAGGCTTCAGCAATACGTGAACCATGAACTTCCTGATGTTCAAGCTGGTTTTAGAAAAGGCAGAGGAACCAGAGATCAAATTGCCAACATCCACTGGATCACGGAAAAAGCAAGAGCATTCCAGAAAAGCATCTATTTCTGCTTTATTGACTATGCCAAAGCCTTTGACTGTGTGGATCACAATAAACTGTGGAAAATTCTGAAAGAGATTGGAATACCAGACCACCTGATCTGCCTCTTGAGAAATTTGTATGCAGGTCAGGAAGCAACAGTTAGAACTGGACATGGAAAAACAGACTGGTTCCAAATAGGAAAAGGAGTACGTCAAGACTGTATATTGTCACCCTGTTTATTTAACTTGTATGCAGAGTACATCCTTAGAAACGCTGGACTGGAAGAAACACAAGCTGGAATCAAGATTGCCAGGAGAAATATCAATAACCTCAGATATGCAGATGACACCACCCTTATGGCAGAAAGTGAAGAGGAACTAAAAAGCCTCTTGATGAAAGTGAAAGTGGAGAGTGAGAAAGTTGGCTTAAAGCTCAACATTCAGAAAACGAAGATCATGGCATCCGGTCCCATCACTTCATGGGGACTAGATGGGGAAACAGTGGAAACAGTGTCAGACTTTATTTTGGGGGGCTCCAAAATCACTACAGATGGTGACTGCAGCCATGAAATTAAAAGACGCTTACTCCTTGGAAGGAAAGTTATGACCAACCTAGATAGCATATTCAAAAGCAGAGACATTACTTTGTCAACAATGGTCCATCTATTCAAGGCTATGGTTTTTCCAGTGGTCATGTATGGATGTGAGAGTAGGACTGTGAAGAAGGCTGAGTGCCAAAGAATTGATGCTTTTGAACTGTGGTGTTGGAGAAGACTCTTGAGAGTCCCTTGGACTGCAAGGAGATCCAACCAGTCCATTCTGAAGGAGATCAGCCCTGGGATTTCTTTGGAAGGAATGATGCTAAAGCTGAGACTCCAGTACTTTGGCCACCTCATGCGAAGAGTTGACTCACTGGAAAAGACTCTGATGCTGGGAGGGATTGGGGGCAGGAGGAGAAGGGGACGACAGAGGATGAGATGGCTGGATGGCATCACTGACTCGATGGATGTGAGTCTGAGTGAACTCCGGGAGTTGATGATGGACAGGGAGGCCTGGCATGCTGCTATTCATGGGGTCGCAAAGAGTTGGACAGGACTGAGTGACTGATCTGATCTGATCTGAAAATGTATGGATGAAGAGGAATTATTTTAAGTGTCATAAGTAACATTAGGGGGTACATAAGTGAATAGGGCATGATCCCTAGAATCATAATAGTAGAAGTCAAATAGGGAAGCTGGATAGCTACATAATTTGTTAGAGGTAGTTTCCAATAGCATACATGAAAACGGTAAGTGTTCAGAAAGAGGGAAGGCAGGTAAAGGGAAAAATATATATATACAAAATGGGAACTCTAAGTATATTTGATGGATATGGAGGATTTTATCAGATATAGACATAGTATCAGGATCTTAGAGTTTAAAGAAATCTTCGTTGTCTAAATCACATTCCTAGTCAACCCCAGGACCCTACTCACTCATGGCTTTTGGAATCTTTTAAAGAAAGTTTGTTAAAACTCTATGTATAGTAGATTTATCTCAAGTCACTATCTCAAAGTATTTGATTTTACCATGACTGTTCTCTTTGCACTACCTCCAACACATAGTCCGTTCTCTTTGCAATGTTTACTCACTTCTTTAAAAAAAAAAAAATTGAGATGAACTATATTGTTAAATTTTCAATTTCAATGATTCTAATTCATCCTTATGCACATTTTCTAGATTAATTATTTAAGTGTGAAAGAGAGCTTAAGTTTAACTTGTTCACCATTAAGATATATAGATATATTTTGATATATTCACTTTGATCTCTAGTGACTCAGTAATGCATCACTAAGATCAGAAAGGAGCAAGTCTTGGTACAGCTTGAATTTCCTTTCTTGAATTGTATACTTTACCAATCTTCTTTTAAAGATTTGTTTTAATATTGAAGAGATTTAATGATTCATGTAAATAGTGGAAATATTTACATTAATATTTGAGTCAGATACTTAGTACATAACCCTCACTAATACTTGTACTTTATTTCACAATTAACTTCTTAAATTTATAAGCCAATATACAAAACTTAGAAATCTGACCTTTTTTCAGAAGATTAAATATTGGTTACTAACCTAATTAAATCCATCATAATAATTTAAATAACAAGTATATATTTATATGACTGACATATTTAAACACTTCCTACATATAAAATAACAAAAATAGATACCTAGAGTAAATATATATTCCCTGTTCCAGTGGACCACTTTTTGTCAGAACTCTCCACCATGACCTGTCCATCTTGGGTGGCCCTACATGGCATAACTCATAGCTTCATTGAGATAGACAAGGCTGTGATCCATGTGATCAGATTGATTAATTTTCTGTGATTGTGGTTTTCAGCCTTCCTGCCCTCTGATGGAGAAGGATAGGAGGCTTATGGGAGCTTCCTGATGGAATAGACTGACTGAGGGGGAAATTGGGTCTTGTTTTGGTGGGCAGGGCCATGCACTATAAATCTTTAATCCAGTTTTCTGTTGATGGGTGCAGCTGTGTTCCCTCCCTATTATTTACCTGGGGCCAAACTATGGTGGAGGTAATGAAGATAATGGCAACTTCCTCCTGGGTTCTGGTGCACACAAGGTTCTGTTTGTGCCCTTCAAGAGTCTGTTTCCCCAGTCCTATGTAAGGTCTCACAGCTGTATGACGGGGTTAATGGCAATCTCCTCCAGGAGGGCTTATGCCATACCCAGGTCTGCTGGACCCAGAGCTCCTGCCCCTGTGTCAGTTCACTTCTGACCCTAACCCTACAGGAGTCACTCAAACACAGTTCTGTCTCAGCCTCAGTGGGGCCTCTGGGTCCTGGTGCACACAAGGTTTGTTTGAGCCCTCTGAGTGTCTTTGGTGGTTATCGGGTTTGATTCTAAACACGATTTCGTCCCATTACCATCTTGCTGCGGCTTCTGCTCTTGGATATGGGGTGTCTCCTCACATTTGCTCCAGCACCGTGTAGCCTTGGAAAGGTCAGTTTTCATTCCAATCCCAAAGAAAGGCAATGCCAAAGAATGCTCAAACTACTGCACAATTGCAGTCATTTCACATGCTTGTAAAGTAATGCTAAAAATTCTCCAAGCCAAAAAAAAAAAAAAATTCTCCAAGCCAGGCTTTAACAAAACATGAACCATGAACTTCCAGATGTTCAAGCTGAATTTAGAAAAGGCAGAAGAACCAGAAATCAAATTGCCAACATCCATGTGATCATCAAAAAAGCAAGAAAGTTCCAGAAAAACATCTACTTCTGCTTTATTGACTATGCCAAAGCCTTTAACTGTGTGGATCACAGTAAACTGTGGAAAATTCTGAAAGAGATGGGAATACCAGACCACCTGACCTGCCTCTTGTGAAATCTGTATGTAGGTCAGGAAGCAACAGTTAGAACTGGATAAGGAACAACAGATTGGTTCCAAATCAGGAAAGGAGTACAACAAGGCTGTATATTGTCACCCTGCTTATTTAACTTATATGCAGAGTACATCATAAGAAATTCTGGACTGGATGAAGCATAAGCTGGAATCAAGATTGCTGGGAGAAATATCAATAACCTCACATATGCAAATGATACCACCCTTATGGCAGAAAGCAAAGAGCTAAAGAGCTCTTGATGAAAGTGAAAGAGCAGAGTGAAAAAGTTGGCTTAAAGTGCAACATTCAGATAACTAAGATCATGGCATCTGGTCCCATCACTTCATGGCAAATAGATGGAGAAACAGTGACAGACTTTAATTTTGGGGGCTCCAAAATCACTGCTGATAGTGACTGCAGCCATGAAATTAAAAGGTGCTTGCTCCTTGGAAGAAAAGTTATGATTAACCTAGACAGCATGTTAATCTAGACAGCAGAGGCATTACTTTGCCAACAAAGGTCTGTCTACTCAAGGATATAGTTTTTTCAGTAGTCATGTATGAATATGAGGGTTGGACAATAATGAAAGCTGAATGATGAAGAATTGATGCTTTTGAACTGTGGTGTTGTAGAAGACTCTTGAGAGTCCCTTGGGCTGCAAGGAGATCCACCCAGTCCATTCTAAAGGAAATCAGTCCTGAATACTTATTGGAAGGACTGATGTTGAAGCTGAAACTCCAATATTTTGGCCACCTGATGCAAAGAGCTGACTTGTTGGAAAAGAACCTGATGCTGGGAAAGATTGAAGATAGGAGGAGAAGGGGACGCCAGAGGATGAGATGGTTGGATGGCATCACTGACTCAATGGACATGAGTTTGAGTAAACTCCAGGAGTTGGTGATGGACAGGAAGGCTTGGAGTGCTGCAGTCCATGAGGTCGCAAAGAGTTGGACATGATTGAGTGATGTAGCTGAACTGAACTGAACTGAACAAAACTATGGTGGAAATTTTAATGTTATCAGTAATATTCATTCATTTTACTTAGTTACTAGAGATTTGTTTTATACATTCTAAACAGTAGAGTAATTTTTATTTTGACCAACCAGACTGAAAGTAAAGTAGAACACTGTCACTATTAATATAAGTTTAAAGTTTGGAATTCTGACCAATCATTATTTTTGTGAATGAATCAAACTTGAGCTGTAAATCATCAAGTTAATCCTATTTTTGCTGACAAAGAAAATTTTAATATAGTTGCACAGGGAGTGAAGAGAATTTCAAAAGTTAGGGGGCAAATACTAAAGAGGGGGTTTCCAACAAAAGAGGAATATGATCTGATTTCTGTTTTAAGAGATTGATCCTAGTTGCTGGGTGCTGAAACAAAAAAAAAAAAAAGAGAGAGAGAATTATTTCACTTATAAAAGAGTAAGTGTAGCAATGAGATAAAATGAATGATAGTTTGAAACCACACAAGACCCACAAAGATTGCATCATAGGAAGGCAGGAGGAGAAGGGGACGACAGAGGATGAGATGGCTGGATGGCATCACCAACTCGATGGACATGAGTTTGAGTGAACTCCAGGAGTTGGTGATGGACAGGGAGCCCTGGTGTGCTGCAATTCATGGGGTCGCAAAGAGTTGGATACAACTGAGAGACTGAACTGAACTGAACTGAGCCTTATACTAATCCATGTAGTGCTACAGTGAATACCACAGCCCTTGGATACTTTTGACCAGTATCTGTGGGTTAGAATCTGAGACTTGAGAGTTCTAAATTAAAAAGTACATATATGTACAATTTGGTTAGTTTCTTATTTCATGTGAACTCATTTTATATTTCCCCTTCAATCTGATGTGGCCTGTAAGGTATGGATCTCTGACTTGGCATTTGTGAACCACAGATCTAAAACTGGGACCTTTTATATATAGAGACAGAGAGCAGATATTTTGGGCTTGCTGGACAAATATAGCTTCTGTTGCAACTATTCAGCTTTGCTATGGAAGTGTAAAATTAGCCACAGATACCACGTAAATGAATGAGTATAGCTATGTTTCAATAAAACTTACTTATAAAAACAAGAAGCAAGCTGAATTTGGCCAACTGGCTAGTTTGTTGACTGCTTCTCTAAAGTACATATTTTGTGTCTCTATTTCTCTTTCTTAAAAAAAGTGGATAATTATTATGTCTCACTGTTCAGATCTTATAAATTTTACATATCCTTGCTATATAAATTGATAGATGAAAATTAGAAAAGTGTACTCTAAATTATTATGATTGCCGTGTGAAAATACTTGAATAGAAACATCAAGGAGCTACAGAAAACAGGCCTTTATCAACTTACAATTGTTATTGATAGTCAAGGAAAATCAATTGCTTATCAGAATGTTTTGTTACATTTTAAAATGTGTCTTTTTGCTTTACAAACATTTTTAAAGATTAAAATTTCAGATTGCAGTAAAAACATTGTTATTTTCAAAAGTATATTTCAAAAGAACAGATTGGCTCTTCTAATAAAATTAGTTTCTGGTCAAGAAAGTAATATGTGTTTATAGTAAAATTTTAGGGCACATTTGTAATTGATAAACAAATATTTTCAATGGATTTTTTTTAAAGGATGATTGGCTCATTGATTTTTCACCTCAATGATGGAAAATCTGACTTATAAAGATATAAATCCATTTCCCTAGGACATAGAAAAAAAGGACAAAATCTTGATACTTAAACTCACAGACATTTAAATTGGAGAATTCTAACCTTTCATTTTATTTTACTTTATTTTTTTTTCTAAAATTGTTGCTTATATTTTAGGGAACTACAAACCCAAATCTTCAAAGGGTACAAATTATATTACCTTTAGAAAAAAACAAAAACAAGTAAATCTAAATATAGCCATTTAAGGAGCACCAAAATCATTTAAAGAAAAATTCAGAAGTTATTTCAAGAACTATTCCAAGTTGTTCTTCCATATATCACCCTTAGGTGATGGCAAAATTCAAATATTTCATGAATATAGTCCTTTTCTATCTCTTAATTTTCTTTTTCTATTTTAGAAACTTCTAATAGATGAAACATGAGAAGATCTTTCTAATATCTGTGTATGTGTGCTCAGTAGCTCAGTTGTATCCAACTCCTTGTGACCATATGGACTGTAGTGCTCCAGCTTCTCTGTTCATGGACTTTTCCAAGCAAGAATACTGAAGTGGGTTGCCATTAACTACCCAAGGGGATCATCTGTACCAGGAGAGCAAACCAACATCTCTTGCATCTCCTGCATTGGCAGGCAGATTCTTCACCACTGCTCTACCTGGGAAGCCTATTTCTATTTCTATTGTTGCCTTTGTACATTTCCTTCACTAAAATTCCATCCATACATGGTAAGCTAGGTCAACAATTTACTATGACTCTTTTGATCTCTTTTTATATATTTGCATAGACATACATGCTCATATATCTACATTTTACATAAATCATACCATATTGTGTCATGGTCTGTGATAAACTCATTTATGTTAATAGGCGCTTAAGGTTTTTGCATTTCAGATAGTGAAAAGAGATTTGGTAAGAAAAAAAATGTCTACCTATCTAGCTGCAGAAAAAAATATTAATCCTATAACACAAATTTCTGAACTTTAATTTTAGTTTTAATGTTTTTATTTTTATGTTGTGGTTAGTTTTCTTAGAATTTCTAGGAAGACATTAATAACTTGAAAAAAATGTCAGTTTATTTAGTATTGGTATTCTCTTGCCATTGTCTATTCTCTCATTCATTTTTTAATAGTCTCATTGTATTGCCTAGAACTTGTATTATAACTTTTTTGTTGTTTTTCAGTCACCAAGTCATGCCCATCTCTTCGAGACCCCATGGGCTGCAGCAGGCCAGGCTATGTCCTGCACCATCTCCCAGAGTTGGCCCAAGTTCATGTCCATGACACTGGTGATGCCATCCAACCATCTCATCCTCTATCACCCTCTTCTCCTTTTGCCTTCAATCTTTCCCAGCATCAGGGTCTTTTCAAATGAGTTGGCTCTGTGCATCAGGAGGCCAAAGTATTGGAGCCTCAGCTTCAGCATCAGTCCTTCCAATGAGTATTCAGGGCTGATTTTCTTTAAGATTGACTGGTTTGATTTCCTTGCTGTCCAGGGGACTCTCAAGCGTCTTCTCCAGCACTCTGCCTTCTTTACGGTCCAGCTTTCACAGCCATGTGTGACTACTGGAAAGACCATAGCTTTGACTATATGGACCTTTGTTGGCAAAGTGATGCCTTTGCTTTTTGACGTACTGTCTAAGTTTGTCATAGCTTTCCTGACAAGAAACAATCATCTTCTAATTTCATGCTGCAGTCACCATCCACAGCGATTTCAGAACCAAGAAAAGGAAATCTGTCACTACTTCCACTTTTTCCCCTTCTATTTGCCATGAAGTGATGAGACTGGCTGCCCTGTCTTAGTTTTTTTGTTTGTTTGTTTGTTTTAATCCTGAGATTTAAGCCAGCTTTTTCACTCTCCTCCTTCACCCTCATCAAGAGGTTCTTTAGTTCCTCTTTGCTTTCTGCCATTAGTGTGATACCATCTTTATATCTGAGGTTGTTGATATTTCTCCTGGCAATCTAGATTCCAGCTTGTAAGTCATCTAGCCCAGGATATCACATGATGGGCTCTGCATATCAGTTAAATAAACAGGGTGACAATAAACAGCCTTGTCATACTCCTTCCTCCATCCTGAACCAGTCAGTTGTTCCATACATGGTTCTCACTCTTGCTTCTTGACTGGCATGCAGGTTTCTCAGGAAACAGGTTAAGATGGTCTGGTATTCCCATCTCTATAAGAGTTTTCCGCAGTTTGTTATGATCCACAGTCAAAGGCTTTAACATAGTCAATGAAGTAGAGGTAGAAGTTTTTCTGGAATTCTTTTGCTTTCTCTATGATCCAGCGAATTTGATCTTCACATGCAAAATTTTAAATACAGGCTATATTAAGGACACCAGACATGCTGGATTAAGGGTCCATGCTACTCCAGTATGAATTCATCTAGACTAATGGCATCTGCAGAGACCCCATTGTCATACCAAAGGTCACAATTCACAAGTACTGAGGCTTAAAAATTTAACATATTTGGGGGGACACTGAACATATTTGTTCAATCCATAACACCTCTTATTAATGTTCTTTTCACTTAATTTTTTTACTAGTTTTTTCATTTAATGTGCAAATGATTTTGCAGCCAAATAACCATTATGTCTGTAAAAAATAATGCTTTACCTCTGTATTTTTTCCTTTGTAATCTTTTTCATCAAATTGACTAGCATTGTAAAAACTTTGTTTTTATGGTGATGGTACATATTCAATCTACTTTTCTATTTTTGATATGACTTTTAAGTTATCTTTCTTAATTAGTAAAATACCATAAAATTAGATATATATTTGCAAAATCAAAGAAAAATAGTAATCTGTTAAATGAATAGGATGCTCAGTACTGTTCATGCCGCTTGTTTAATTATGGATCACTTAGTCACATAATTTCATTATAATAGAGGTACTTGTAACTTAGGAAGAGGTGAAATAACTTGCCCCAAATGAGCTCAGTGACAAAATGTTGAAGCTTGAATTTAAACTTTGACCCCAACTATTGTGCTCTTCTAAAGGAGCACTTCAGGTCCTTCAGTAGTTTGTTTATATTGCATGTATCTAAATTTAGTATAATGGCAAAGTAAAGTATATATTTCTATAAAAAATAATTATAACTTGAGAAGGTCCAGAAACTTGGCCTGGCTTCTCCAGTCTTTGCAGATGTAATACCCATGTGTAGTTATCTTTTTGAAATTTTGGCATAGCTCTATTTACCTAGTGGTCCCTACAACTTTTTCCTAACTCTCCTCAAACATCTATTATTGTTAAAGATGTTGACCTGAAAAAGTTATGGATCACTTTTCCAGCAAAGATGGATTTATTCACAGAGAAGGCAACGGCACCCCACTCCAGTACTCTTGCCTGGAAAATCCCATGGACGGAGGAGCCTGGTAGGCTGCAGTCCATGGGGTTGCTAAGAGTCGGAGACGACTGAGTGACTTCACTTTCACTTTTTCACTTTCATGCTTTGGAGAAGGAAATAGCAACCCACTCCAGTGTTCTTGCCTGGAGAATCCCAGGGGCAGGAGAGCGTGGTGGGCTGCCGTCTATGGGGTCACACAGAATCGGACACGACTGAAGTGACTTAGCAGCAGCAGCACAAACTTGCAATTCAGAGTCTACAACCATAGTAAGCCACATGTATGTCCCCACCCAGCAAAGGAAGAGCACTTCTGTAAAGGAGAAAGGGAAGTTGGGAAGGCTACAGTAAACCAAGAGTCTGTGGTTTGTCATTAGCTGAGTTCTCGTCAGGAAAGAGGAGTCTATTCCTCCTGTTTGGCCCTGTTATTTTTATAGTACATGAGAGCTCCCCCTTCCGATCTCCCAACTCTAATTAACTGAGATTTCTGTTTACTAATTTTTTACAAAGGAAAAAAGAAAAGCTGAAGAATGATTCTGTTCTGTTTCCAAGAACTACCTTATTTCCCACTTAATCTAAGCAGACATTCCCCTTTTATGACTGTGGCTTGTTCCACATTTGAGTAGCTGATGAATTTTGAAAGGACTTTAAGAGTGAAATTTCTCCAAACTTATGGTTACAGGGGATACATGGGTGGGGAGCAGGGTAAATTAGGAGGCTAGGATTAACATATACACAATATTATGTATAAAAAGATAAACAGCAAGGACCTACTGTATACCATAGGGAACTATTCTTAATATTTTTATAATAATCTATGAGGAAAATAATTTGAAAATCAATATATTGGGCTTTCCTGGTGGCTCAGATGGTAAAGAATCTGCCTGCAATTCAGGAGATCCAAGCTAAATCCTTGGGTTGGGAAGATACCCTGGGGAAGGGAATGGCAGCCTGCTCCGGTATTCTTGCTTGGAAAAGTCCATGGTCAGAGGAGCCTGGCAGGCTGTTGTCCGCGGAGGTCACAAAAAGTTGGACACGACTGAGAGACTAACACACATAGATATATAACTGAATAGCACTGGTGTACACCTAAAACTTACACCACATTGTAAATCAACTATAGCTCAATTTTTTTTTTTTTTTTAAGTGGAGCTTCTGTGAGAATTACTGTCTGATCTCACATCACTTTTAGAATCCTGACTTCTTCATTTTAAAAGGAAGACAAATAATATTACGCTACAGGGTAATTTTGATGATCAAACAAGGTAAAATATATGAAACTTAATGAAAAGCACTATAAATATGTCAGTACACTTGTCAGTAAATAAACTACAATTTTAAAAGTCACTTTATTTAAGTCAATATTAAAAGGTAATAATTCTGTCATTTGTTTAACATGCTGGAAGATTTTCATGTCTTTCTTTAGTTAAAAAAACCAGTAATGTCATTTTATTTCAACTTAGATCATTATAATGACTAACTTGCATAGACTAGTGATTAAAAAAGGGGGGGGATTTGTACCTAATTAATTTACTACTCAAAATTAATTTTGTTCTTGCTAATTTTTTCCTTGCTCTTATGGTACCATTACATTTATATTATTGCATTTTCCACACGAGAGAGATGGTGAAATTCCTCTTGGGCCTAGTATGACAGTGATACAAACATGGTATTCATCAAACTGAATTTCTCAAGAGACACTAAAAATTGATGATTACATGGCAAAGTTTGTGAAACCCTAGAGTATACATATTGGAAGAGGAGATTCATTTGGAACTTTACAGAAGAGGTCTGAAATCACATCACTTGGGAAACTGATACTCATCATTAATTAATGGGGTGAAATCTTCAAGGCTGTTAAGTAACAGATTCAGGGAGAAAAAGGGTGAGAGAGTAACCTAAAAGGAGTCCAGAAGTAAGAATACCTGAGAAAAAAACGTATTAGAGCGTATTAAGTTTAAGAACAACAAGAAGTATTATGCCAGGTTATCATGCTTCCTTTTAACCACCAAAAAGACATTAGAACATGTTAGCATTAATGATTCAAAAATACTGCTTATAGGTTGATCGGCATATGTATTTTTATAATGTATATTATCTTTCTCTCTCTCTCTTTCTCTCTTGTCTCTCTTCCCCTCCCCTCTTTCTCTGTCTCTCTGCTGCTGCTGCTACTGCTAAGTCGCTTCAGTCGTGTCCGACTCTGTGCAACCCCATAAATGGCAGCCCACCAGGCTCCGCCGTCGCGGGGATTCTCCAGGCAAGAACACTGGAGTGGGTTGCCATTTCCTTCTCCAGTGCATGAAAGCGAAAAGTGGAAGTGAAGTCGCTCAGTCCTGTCCGACTCTTAGCGACCCCATGGACTGCAGCCCACCAGGCTCCTCCGTCCGTGGGATTTGCCAGGCAAGAGTACTGGAGTGGGGTGCCATTGCTATTTATTTCTATATAGGTCCAGAATCACTATTCTTATTTGTAATACTCATTACAAGCAAATACTCTCTCCATGAAATTAGTTTATTTTACTGAGAATAAAATCTCTGAGAGACTAAAATATTAGTATCAAGAAAATGGAGTATGACCAAGGCAAAATATAAATATAAAAGAGTAATTTCTCTTCCACCAATGAGAAGGGAAAGCTATTCATTTTTATGTAAATAATTTCTTGGCTTCTTTATTAGTCAGGGTTCTCCAGAGAAACAGATCCAGGAGGATGGAAAGATATATGTGCAGACCTACCTATCTATCTGGGCTTCCCTGGTAGCTCAGTTAGTAAAGAATCTGCGGCAATGCAGGAGACACTGGTTCGACTCCTGGGTGGGGAAGATTCCCCTGGAGAAGTGATAGGCTACTCACTCCAGTATTCTTGGGCTTCCCCGGTGGCTCAGATGGTAAATAATCTGCCCGCAATGCAGAAGACCTGGGTTGGATTCCTGGGTTGAGATGATCCCCTGGAGGAGTGCATGGCAACCCACTCCAGTATTCTTGCCTAGTGAATCCCCATGAACAGAGGAGCTTGGCAGGCTACAGTCTATCGGGTCACAAAGAGTCAGACATGACTGGGTGATTAAGTGTGCATCTATCTATATATCTATTTCATGTATATCTCCATCCTATATAGACAGGATATCTCCTATGTATATATACTGCAAATCTTGGGACTTATTCTCCATAATTGCATGAAAGGGATTTATTCAAAAGAATTAGCTTATACAATTATGAAGGTTGACAAGTCTCAAGATCTACAGTAGGCAAACTGGAGATCAGGAGAACCAGTGGTAGAGTTCTAGTCCAAAATTCAGCAGGTTTGAGACTCAAAAAGAGCTGAAGTTTCAGTTCAAGTCCAAAGGCCGGAAAAAACTGTTGTCCCAACTCAAGGCAGTCTGGCAATAGAAATTTCCTCTTATTTGCAAGAGGTGAGTGGTTTTTTTTTTTTTTTCCTATCCAGGTCCTTACTGATTGAATGAAATCTGCTCACATTAGAGAGGGCAACCTACTTTACTCAAATGGCATTTTGATGTTTGCCCATTATTCAACATGTAGCATATCTTTTAAAGACTCGTTACAAGTATAAATACATTTCTTCCTCAAATATCTGTTATAAAACAGGACATAAAGGAAATAAAAGATATTTTGTAAATCTTCTGAGAAGTTGTGCTTATATGTATTTGCTGTCTGTAATCAATATGCAATGGTTCTAAAACCATTCAATAGCAAAACCTCAGCAAACCCTCCCTAGTTGAAAAATAAATACATTTATGCTGGTAGCTCAGATTAATGATATTTGAAAATGGAAGGTTGGCTCAGCTAGATAGCAGAGGCTACTGAGTAATGTCTGGGCAGCAGATGTAGGTATTATTTTCCCACATTAAAGCCAGAAAGGTCTGTGAATGCCCTTGCCCCCCAAACCAAAGCAAAAAGAAACATCTTATAGTACGTATTTCCCAGTGTGCATTGGCTTTAACAAGGAGTAAACAAAACAATATGTATAATAATCCTGTCTTGCCTGGAGAATCCCAGGGATGGAGGAGCCTGGTGGGCTGCCGTCTATGAGGTCGCACAGAGTCGGACACGACTGAAGCGACTTAGCAGCAGCAGCAGCAGGGCAGAGGTACAGTGCTCCCTACATACAAGGGAAAAAACAGAGATACCATTTGTTAAATCTTTGTACTTGAGTGAGAAAGTCTATATTAAACTTTGTTAAGGAAAAATAGTTATATTGAGTCATAAAAGTTAATAACTATACCAAGAGAATACAGCTTATTTTTTAATC
This sequence comes from Bubalus bubalis, assembly GCF_019923935.1. Classification (NCBI taxonomy): domain Eukaryota; kingdom Metazoa; phylum Chordata; class Mammalia; order Artiodactyla; family Bovidae; genus Bubalus; species Bubalus bubalis. Next base: position 60,680,754 of record NC_059158.1, read on the forward strand.
AGCATCTTGGTTCTCAACATTTTTCAGTGCAGTGGCAGCCTTTCTTAGAGAGCTGTACACATCTGGGACTATTTCTGTTTAGTAGAGTTAGTCCTCAACTCTAATTAAGGCAATATAAAACATTCATAAAATTTGTATCCCCTCTTAGTTACTAAGAGGGATTACAAATGTATTTGTAAGCAGGGTACAAACGTATGTATGAGAGTTAAATACATTAGTGCCATTTTTTCCCTTGATCCTTTAACTATTCTTAAAAATTCCTTTTGGTATGGTTCCTTTTCAAAAAGAAAGCATTCATTAAATGTCGTATTATGCAGTGGGATTTTATATTTAAAGCATGTATAATTTTATTTATGGTAATGATTTACTGTAGTGTTTCAAAAACTGGAATTTATGGACTACAGGAAATTCACAGATGTTTTCTCCAGGGGTCTAGATGTCTTGAATGAAATACAGGTTGCATTGTATGTGCCAAAAATTTGAAAAGTTAACCATACATCCATTTGAAAAATTATTAAATATATTCATTGTATCAATTTAAATTAAATATTAAATTGATCATTTCACAATATGTGTAAATCAGACCATCATGCTGTATGCCTTACACTTATATAGTGATGTATACCAATTATTTTTCAATTAAACTGGAAAAAAATCTTAAATTGAAATAGCAGGATATATGGGACACTTTCAATAGTGAAAGATAAAAGACCATTATTTTTTTTAAAAATAAGATTACTGAATCAATTATTTTTCTTTTGTAGCCCTATCTCCTTGATGTCATTTCACAGCATCTTTACAAAGTTTTCATGGCATTTTGAAGTAGCCAGAAGCTGAGGGTTCAATCTTATGGATTTTTTTTTTTCAGACTAGAGTGTTTTAATTTCTTTATAAATTCAAAATTTGAATGCCTTTCATGATAGAATGAAAAAAGTGATCACAAAATTTTAAGTTTATTCCATCAAGAGTTTTACCATCTACTTGCTTTAGACAATAGGACATTAGCAAACATGAGGCTGCTCACGGAACCCATGTGAAGAAGCTGATATTAGACTAACATCTAGTGAAGACACAAAACCTGTGTTTGTCAGAGCAAACAGACGTACACATGTGTGAGTTCATCTGGGAACAATCAGCTTCCAACTATGAGCCAGGGGACAAAGATACATGTGAGCCCAGGACATACCAGCAGATGAACTGCCCAGCTGAGTCTGAGTCAAATTGACAACCCTCAGAACCATCATTTATTAAAATAATTGTTGTTTGGTTCTCTAAGTTCTGGGGCATTTTGTTATATAATAATAGATATAGCATGCCCTCCTTAAGGGCTTCTCCCTGATGACTCAGCCAGTAAAGAATCCACCTGCAATGCAGGAGACACAAGAGACTTCAGTTCAATCCCTAGGTCAAGAAGATCCCCTTAGGAGGAAAGGGCAACTCACTCCAGTATTCTCACCTGTAAAATCTCATGGACAGAGGAGCCTGGTAAGCTAGAGTATAAAGAGTCACAAAGAGTCAGACACGATTGAGCAACTAAGCATGCATGCCTTCTCTAAAGGCGACACCAGTTCTTGCCGTCCTACTTTGTATTACACCAGACAGACTCATTCATTTACATTATCAAATTACCTAATGAAAGCATTTCGTTTCTGGGTCCATGCTCTTACAGAAAATCTACTCTTTAAAAAAAGAAGCATTCGGTATGCTACTGGCACAAAAACAGATACATAGATTAACGGAATACAAGAGAAAGTGCAGAAATAAACCCACACAAACTTATGATCAATTAAACTACAACAAAGGAGGCAAAAATAGACAATGGAGAAAAGAAAGTCTTTTAAATAAGTGGTGCTAGGAAAACTGGATAGCTACACATAAAAGAATAAAATTAGAAAATTATCTAATACTGCATACAAAAATAAACTCAAAATGGGTTAAAGACCTAAATCTATAGCTGGATACTACAGAACTTCTAGAAGAAAACATAGAAGACTGACATAAATCACTGCAATATTTTGTTGGATCTATCTTCTAGAGTAATGGAAACAAAGACAAGAAACCATAAACAAAATGAAAAGACAATCTATGAGCTGGGAGAAAATATTTGAAAATGATATGACCAACAGGGCATTTCCCAAATATACAAACAGCTTGCACAGCTCAGTAGCACAAAAAAATGTCAAAAAATTAGCAGAGGACCTAAATAGCCATTTCTCCAAAGAAGACATGCAGATGTCCAGTAGGCACAAGAAAAGATGCTCAACATCACAGATTATTACAGAAATACAAATCAAAACTACAATGAGGTATCACCTCACTCTGGTGCTGGAGTGTGCTCAGTTGGTCGTGTCTGACTCTTGGCAAACCCAAGTGTAGCCTTCCAGACTCTGTCCATGGAATTTTCCAGGCAAGAATACTGGAATGGGTTGCCATTTCCTTCTCCAAAATGCTGGAGAGGGTGTGGAGGAAAGGGAACCCTCCTACACTGTGAGTGGGAATGTAAATTGGTACAGACTCTATGGAGAACAGTACAGAGGTTCTTTAAATTGCCATACATTCAAGTAATCCCAATCCTGGCCATTTAACCAGAGAAAACTCAAATTCAAAAAGATACATGCACCCCAATATTCATAGAAGCACTATTTAAAATAGCCAAGACATGGAAGCAACATAAGTGTCCATCAACAGATGATAGATAAAGAAGATGTACATAAATATATATATAATGGAATATTACTAGGCCATAAAAATGACAAATGCCATTTGAAGCAATGTGGATGGACCTAGAGATTATCACGCTAACTGAAGTAAGTCAGACAGAGAAAGACAAATATACAATATTATTTACATGTGGAATCTAGAAAATGATACTAATGAACTTGTTTACAAAACAGAAATAGACTCACAGACATAGAAATCAACCTGCTGCTGCTGCTGCTGCTAAGTTGCTTCAGTCGTGTCTGACTCTGTGCGACCCCATAGATGGCAGCCCACCAGGCTCCCCCGTCCCTGGGATTCTCCAGGCAAGAACACTGGAGTGGGTTGCCATTTCCTTCTCCAATGCATGAAAGTGAAAAGTGAAAGTGAAGTCAAGAAAGCAACCTAGTGGTTACCAAAGGGGAAAGAGGGGGAAAAGATAAATTAGGAATTAGGTATTAACATATACACACTACTATATATAGAATAGATAAACAGCAAGGACTTACTGTATAGCACAGAGAACTATATTCAATATCTTGTGATAACCTATAATGGAAAAAATCTAAAAGGCATATACAATGTTTTATGCATATATCTGAATCACTTTGCTGTATATCTGAAATATTACCAATCAACTATACCTTAATTTTAAAAAGCACTGAATATCTATTATGTGTTCATAAACATAATGAGGCCCTGGGAGTATGAATATGAATAAGACTTAATAACCTTCTTCAAGTAACCTCTATCTAGTGGGAAAGATAATTATGTATGCAATTAGCATAGAGTAGGCATCAGATACATAATGTATAAAGTTAGTCCTTTCAGATTATAAATTTCAGATCCACACCTGAAATTTCAGCAGACTATTCAGGCTTTTTCTCTGGTTCTGTTTTTCATATCCCATGAATTCTACAGTGCACATGCATATATTCATAAAGTCTTCTTGGAGTCTTTGGCTTTTGCTGGGTAATAGGGAAGTCAGAATAATCCTCTCACGCTGGATGTCATCCCCACTGGTTTTAGTAGCAGTGATAGCACTTCGTAGCCATGACTACCTTCAGTAAAGCCTGAAGTTAGTAGCAGTAACCTCAGGTGAGTCAATACTATGCCCAGTGTAGCAATCATTCTCCAATGTAAAGTTTACTCAGGTGCCCAGTGGTGGTGAGAGGCAGCATTCTTCACTGATACTACAGCTGACAAGTCTCAAATCCTTGGAAGTTCTAAGGACGTAAAGGTAAAATTAAAGCACTGGATTCTCCTGATGGCAGTCCAGAGCTGGTAGCCTTGGTGGCATTGGCTGTTGCTGGTGTGAGGGCATGTCAGAAAAAGTAATACAAATTACTTTTGCTGTTGTATGTTGCCGCCTAACTAATTCATATATCAGCTAATGAAGATTTGGTATTTGTCATTATTTTATATATTTAAGTTTCTGAGAGAGTACAAGAAATTGCAAATATGCTTCTCAAGTTCTTAAGTTGGCTGTTTCTGAAGGAAATTGTTAAAACAATGCTATTTCATTTATTTGGGTCAATTAAGATTTCCTTATGGTCATCTAGCATACTTTAAAAAGTACCTCTGTAATCAATGGGGAATTCAAACATCTTAACCTTAATGAAATTAAAGAGAAGCCATGATGGAATGTGTCTGCTGCCTCAGGAGATTCTCACTTTATCTATTGTGCCTTGATAAACATTCCAAAATTTACTCAGTAAAGCTAGTAAGGCTATGGAATTCCACCAAAGCTATTTAAAATCATAAAAGATGATGCTATCAAAGTGCTGCACTCAATGTGTCAGCAAATTTGGAAAACGAAACAGTGGCCACAGGACTGGAAAAGGTTAATCCTCATTCCAATTCCCAAGAAGAGCAGTACTAAAGAATGTTCTAACCACCATACAATTGCACTCACCTCCCATGTTAGTAAAGTTATGATCAAAATCCTGCATGCTAGGTTTCAGCATTATATAAACCCAGAACTTCCAAATGTCCAAGCTGGACTAAGAAAAGGCAGTGAAACCAGAAATCAAATTCTCTGGATTACAGAGAAAGCAAGGGAATTCCAGAAAAACATCTACCTCTGTTTCATTGGTTACATTAAAGTCTTTGACTATGTGGATCATAATAAACTGTGTAAAACTCTTAACGAGATGGGAATACCATACCATCTTACCTGTCTCCTGAGAAACCTGTCAGTCAAGAAGCAGCAGTTAGAATCTTGTATGGAACAACTGACTGTTTCAGGAAGGGGAAAGGAGTAAGACAAGGCTGTTTATTGTCAATCTGTTTATTTAACTTGTATGCAGAGCACATCATGAGAAATGCTGGGCTGAATGAGTTCAAAGTTGGAATCAAGATTACTAGGAGAAATATCAACAACCTTAGATATGTGGATGATATCACTCTAAAGGCAGAAAGCAAAGAGGAACTAGAGAACCTCTTGATGAGGTGAAGGATAAGAGTGAAAAATCCGGCTTAAAACTAAATATTAAAAAAAAAAAAACTAAGATCATGGCATCTGGTCTCATCACTTCATGGCAAATAGAAGGGGAAAAAGTGGAAGTACTGACAGATTTCCTCTTCTTGGGCTCTAAAACCACTGTGGATTGTGATTGCAGCCATGAAATTAGAAGACGATTGTTTCATGGCAGGAAAGCTATGAGAAACCTAGACAGTGTGTTAAAAAGCAAAGACATCACTTTGCTGACAAAGTTCAATATAGTTAAGGTTATGGTCTTTCTAGTAGTCATGCACAGCTGTGAGAGCTGGAGCATAAAGAAGCCAGAGCGATGCCGAAGAACTAATGCTTTTGAACTGTGGTGCTGGAGAAGACTCTTGAGAGTCCCTTGGACTGCAAGATTAAACCAGTCAATCTTAAAAGAAGTCAACTCTGAATACTCATTGGAAGGGCTGATGCTGAAGCTGAAGCTCCAGTACTTTGGCCACTTGATGTGAAGAGCTGACTCACTGGAAAAGACCCTGATGCTGGGAAAGATTGAGGGTAGAAAGAGAAGAGGGCGACAGAGGATGAGATAATTGGATGGCATTACCGATGCAATGGACATGAGCTTGGGAAAATTCCGGGAGATGGTGGGGGACAGGGAGGCCTGGCATGCTGCATACAGTACATGGGGTTACGAAGAGTCAGACATAACTTGGCCACTGAACAATAACAAATATTCCAGAACTGAATTTTGGTTTAAGCTAAAGAAAATAGCACTCATTTCAGATTTAATAAAGCATTTTTTTGAGAATACAATCTGGTGTATTTAGAATTATCTTAATTGTTTAGTGCACCTATGACCATATCAATGTTCATACTGCAAATATTTAGTAATAACTAATGAAATTTCAGATTATTGCTCATCTAATTTTTTTTGAATTAAAGTGATTTTATTTCTCAGTTTAAATCCTTTATGTTTACAAAGCTATAAATTATGAGTTTAATTCAGTTTTGAGGTGATATGTGTGTTTGTGTATACGTACATATATCATATGTTTGTAGTAAACAAATGGGATGCCTTTTTTATTAAAAGAACTCAACTTATTGTGTTGTTCATATACAACCCTCTATCTGTCACCTAAAATTTATAGTTTATATTGTTATTTATATTGTTTTTTATTTTACTGTTTAATTTTGTATCCAGATATCTAGATATGAAGTGACTTTAAATATAAAATATATTCATTAATCCCATGAATTGTATTTAAAAGTATCATGAATTATTAATGAATTGAGCTTTGTTAAATACAACTATATGATAAATGATAAACATGATAAAATTAGAAGACTATCAAATGCTTTTATGTTATACATAGAACTATAATAGACAGGAAGCAGGTGCCTAATCAATAATAATGAAAACATGATATCAAAAATTACTGAGTTGTTTTATTGAAGAACTTGCTTATGTCAGGACATAATTATTTGTACATAGATAATCATCAGAATATTTGTAGTGAAATCATAGAAAGTGTGGTCAGTCAAGCTTGCCTACAAAATTCAAGTTGAAACATAAACTGTTTTTGAAATATTTTATGTGTGGAATTGATTTTTCCTGAACAATGTAGTTTTCCCTCTTCTACAATCTATGATAATCATTGGTAATTTTCCTAATTTTGCCTCACTTCAGACACTGATCAGCACAGTATAAACCAATTTTTATGTCTTCATTTGTGGCAAGGGAAGAAGCTGACTAGCAATTACAGTGAAAAATAAGAGCATTTGTAGAATGTCTTTAAATTGCTTTTGTAAAGTAGGGTGGTACAGTTAGTCCTCTGTACATGTGGGTTCCACATCTGCAAGTTCAACCCATCACCAATCAAAAATATTTGAGAAAAAACACTCCAGAAAGTTTCAGAAAGCAAAACTTGAATTCACCATGCACTAGCAACTACTTATATAACATTTATATTGTATTAGGCCATTAAAAGTACATTGAAAGACGTTCATAGACTATATGCAAACACTATGCCATTTTATATAGGGATTTGAGTATGTGAGGATTTTGTTATCTATGCAACCAATTCTCCTATAGATAACAAATCTCCTATGATTCTACTCCTATCTGTCAAGGATAGTTAAGTATCATTTAATTAGGTCCAAAAGAGTACAGCAATGATATTTTATTAACTATGATAATATGATCTTTTAAACACTTAAACATACAAGCAAAAATACTGAAAGATTATTATTACATTTAATTTTGATTCATTAACTTCTCTATAAATGTTATAATATAGTTCTTAAATTTTGTTCTGATATTTAATTAATACTTTCAAAGAATGAATTATTTGGACTTTGGGTTTGTAGTTTCATTAAGAGTACTTACATATACAAAGAATGTTCATTAAGGAAAATGTCTTAAAAAAATAGTTATTTCAGTACATTTCTGTAGCCTAAGAATAAACAAGAAAATCTTGCTGCCAGGTGGCTTTGCTGCTGTTTCCGTGGCTTTGCAGTGCTCTTGAAAGTGTTCTTTTATTCTGCCTTTGATGGAAAAAAGTGCTGAAGGTGTGACATTTCAGCATAACGCCTCATGCCCAACCCCAGCAGCAATTATTCAAGTTAAAGTTTAGTCACTTCACGTCCACAAGCTTCAAAACGAGCAGGTTCAAGTAGCATTACTGAGAAATGAAACTTTCCTCAAACTCAGTGGGGGAATGAGAATCATTGTGTATTTTCGTGTCACATATTTATGAATTATTGTAATGTGGATAATAGTAAAATTTTATCCTGTTAATAAGTCCTGATTTTTACATAAAACAAAGTCTTGATAAAACATTTACTGAATTTGTTTCTTAATAAAGAGAGGAAAAAATAGTGTGAGAATAGACATAGCTCACATGTCTACAGGGCAGATTGGGAGGTGGAAGAAACAGTGTATAAAAATTACCCAAGAAAGTTCTTGAAAACTACAGATGCCTATGCCTCACCTCCTTATGGTTATCTCATAGATAATCCCTAAGTATCCTACCAGTCTCATGGACAAACACCGATAAGACAATGATACTGACTGGAATCAAGATTTCAGTGATCTGTTGGTTGATCTTTCAGCTATCCCTACTTAGCTTGATCTTTTAGCCATCCCTAGCTTGATCTTTCAGTTAACTTTAGACTGGCTATGAGAGTTTGATATTAGCATAAAATGCTTGCCTATTTAGCAAGTTACCATGTAGAGAATTTAACTTCTATAACACTGTAAATTTACACAGAATAACATGTATCTACTCTTTTGAGAGGGAACTATTACTGTACTGTATTGTACTATTGAATGTCTGAAAGCCATTACTCATTGAAGGCAAAGTCAGGGATTGCCCTCCAAGTTACATAAAGTTTCATGAAAATGGATTGCTATAAATTATAAAGTTGAATATTCATCTCATTTCAAATGTATATGAGCTCTTAAGACAGTATTGTTTAATTCTTCATTCTGTGATGCCACTTAATTTTCATTGTACATTTTCTCACATAAGGTGGACTCTTCTAAATATAACATTAAAAGATAATGAAAAAAGTCTAACCTTTCATTGCAACTTCACTGAAATTGAAGTGCTTTCCTCTGATCTATAAAGAAAAGGCTAGACCTTTCAAAGCATTTGTACCTCTTGTGGATCAAAGTTTATGCTTCCAAATAAAAAGGCATAAAGATAAAATGACAGTTATTTCAGTAGACCTCTGCCCCAGTGTTTCAGTAGTATCCTAGAATCACTATTCTTGTTATGGTAATTTCTAATGATTGAAACTTTCAAAAATGAAAGAGCCTATCTTTTAAAGTAGAGCCTAGAGATGAGAGGCAAAAGTGCTGTGTAAGGAGCTCCTGTACTAGGGGATGTGAATCACAATACTGGATGGAAACCATATCTACTTCCCCCACCATCCATTAAAACAGGAATTCTGGAATGTTTAATACAGAGAGCAAGTAGAATTGAAATTGTAGAAGGACCAGAAAAAAAAAAAATCAGTCTAAAACAAAAGAGAAAGGCCAGCAAAGGAAAGAGTGCTGCTAAGTCGCTTCAGTCGTGTCCGACTCTGTGCGACCCCATGGACTGCAGCCTACCAGGCTCCCCCATTCCTGGGATTCTCCAGGCAAGAACACTGGAGTGGGTTGCCATTTCCTTCTCCAAAGCATGAAAGTGGAAAGTGAAAGTGAAGTCGCTCAGTCGTGTCCAACTCTTAGCGACCCCATGGACTGCAGCCTACCAGGCTCCTCCATCCATGGGATTTTCCAGTTAAGAGTACTGGAGTGGGGTACCATTGCCTTCTCCCAAAAGAAAGAGTAGTTCTCACCAAAAATTTCAGCTGTAAAAATGTCAACAAAGTGGCTTGAAGAGTGAGGTAGTCATCAGTGCTGCCTTCAGAATAATTATATAAGGGATCTATCCTAGCATCCATCTATACTAAATGAATGGCATCCAAAAATTTTTGCCCTTACTAATCCTCAAGCATGGCTTTCTAAAGAATGTGACTGATGTGCCCAGAGACCGTACTTAGCCTTAGTATTAGAAAATAATGCAAAGCAGATCAGGGACTGTGGCAATCTCATAAAAATAAAAAGAACAGAGGAAAACGTGAAGGAAAAAAAGAAAATATCAGGTTTCAGTACTGATTCCAAAATGAAGCTGTATAATAAAATGAAGCTTTATAATAGAGAAAGACTGCACTCAAGAGACATCCAAAGTGGGTTACAGGTAATGTTCCAGACAGGGAACATTAGTCCAGACCCCATAACTCTGTCATACTTCGTACAGCCACATACCTTAACCTTTCTCTGAAAAGACCAGAGCAAGGCTACTACAAGTAAGATTGGTTCTACTAATAGAAGCAGAATTTTTATTTGGCTTGAGAAAATTTACTGTCCATCTATGATCTCTACAAGATACATAGACAAATATCGAATATTTGTGCCAAATCCAGACCATGCTGCTATGAACATAGGGGGTACATGCATCTTTTTGAATTATAGTTTTGTCTGGGTATATTCCCAGTAGTGGGATTGCTGGATCATATGGTATGAAGATAATGGCATCCAGTCCCATCACTTCATGGCAAATAGATGGGGAAACAGTGTAAACAGTGTCAGACTTTATCTTTTGGGGCTCCAAAATCACTGCCGATGGTGACTGCAGCCATGAAATTAAAAGATGCTTACTCCTTGGAAGGAAAGTTATGACCAACCTAGATAGCATATTCAAAAGCAGAGACATTACTTTGCCAACAAACGTCCGTCTAGTCAAGGCTATGGTTTTTCCAGTAGTCATGTATGGATGTGAGAGTTGGACTGTGAAGACAGCTGAGCGCTGAAGAATTGATGCTTTTGAACTGTGGTGTTGGAGAAGACTCTTGAGAGCCCTTGGACTGCAAGGACATCCAACCAGTCCATTCTTAAGGAGATCAGCCCTGGGATTTCTTTGGAAGGAGCAATGCTAAAGCTGAAACTCAAGTACTTTGGCCACCTCATGTGAAGAGTTGACTCATTTGAGAAGACTCTGATGCTGGGAGGGATTGGGGGCAGGAGGAGAAGGGGACGACAGAGGATGAGATGGCTGGATGGCATGACTGACTCAATGGACGTGAGTCTGAATGAACTCTGGAAGTTGGTGATGGACAGGGAGGCCTGGCATGCTGCGATTCATGGGGTTGCGAAGAGTCGGACATGACTGAGTGACTGAACTGAACTGACGGTAATTATATTTTTAGTTTTCTGAGGAAACTCCAGACTGTTTTGCACAGTGGTTGTACCAACTTACATCCCTACCAACAGTGTAAGAAGGTTCCCTTTTCTCTAGGATTTGTCATTTGTAGACTTTTTAATGATGGTCATTCTGACCAGTGTGGCATGGAAACAACTTCAATATCCATTGATCAATGAGTGTTTGGAGATGTGGTACACAGATACACCACCACTCAGCCATAAAAAAGAAAGCAATAATGCCAGTGCAGCAACATAGAGATTATCATACTAAGCAAAGTAAGTCAGAAAGAGAAAGACAAACATCATATGATATCACTTATATGTGGAATCTAAACTATGGCACAAATGAACCTATTTTCAAAACAAAAAACTCACAGACATAGAATCTGTCTATGACATGTGGTTGTCAAAGGGGGAGAGGAATGAAGTGGGAGATTGGGGTAAGCAGATGTAAGCTATATTTGCTGTAGTTGTTTACTTGCTAAATCATATCCAACTCTTTGCAACAAGGTCCTAATGTATAGCACAAGGGACTATGCTCAGTATACTATGATAAGACATAATGGAAAAGAATATAAAAAAGAATGTATATATGTGTATAACTATCACCTTGCTGTACAGCAGAAATTGGCACAACATTGTAACTCCACTATACTTTAATTAAAAGAATCCACACCATAGACTAATCAAAGTTAATTAACAAAATGAAATCATGAAAAAAGAGTTAATGGGGAAATGCAATATAATTTAATATAGTAATTACAGTGGTTATAGAATAAGAAGAGATAATGCATTTTGGTAAATGTGAAAGTTAAAAAAGTGAACACTCAAAGTTCTTGATATATGTATGAAAATATTATATATGTGTATCTGTGTTAAAACAGAATGGGCACTGTTGAAGGTAGTAAGCTAGAAGACCAAGAAAACTTCTCAATAATCAGAGAAAAATAAAGTGAGAGTATATAAAGGATAATATAAATGTAAGACAGGTAGGAATCCAGTAGAAGAAAAATAAAATATCAACAAAGTACAGAAAATTGTATCATGTAGAATATTATAAGCTATACCTTGAAAATTTTAAATTAGAAATTATATGTCTCCTTTTACAAAGGTATGAGCTACAATAAAGTAAAAATTAGGAAACAGCATATTTAAATATTTTATTTTCAGTGTCAGCACTCTACAGTAAATTGTTACCTCAGAGTAGCTACAGGAGGTTTACAGTGCTCATCTATTGAAGTATTTGGTGAAGGTCAAAGACCAAATTGAACTGCATTTTGCTTTGACTTTTTCCCCTATGGATTTGCACGTCTTCCAAGTTTTCTGAAAATCCATGATCTAAGAAAATAAAAGCCTCTTCACACATATCTAAACCTTGTCTATTTCACTTTCAAATATACAATGTCAAACATTAGAATTAGTGTACCTCAGGTTTTTGAAACATAGTTTTAATATGTGCATGAAGTCAAAACACATGCCCTGTTTATAAAGTAATCAGTCATAAGGTTTTCCTGCTATTGATAACAGCATATTATTTTCTTTGTTTTAAAAATTTTAAAATTAGCACTAACATGTAGTAAAAGTATAAACACATGCATGACAGTGACAAATTCTTAATTCAGAGTAGTTAACTTCTGTGAAAGAAGGAAAAAAGGTAAGAGATGGAGAGAAGCCCAAGAGTACCACAACTAATATTTTATTGCCTAAAATAATATATTAGGTAAATATATTGTTTAAAATAACAAAGCTAAGTTACAAGTAGCTGAGTGTTAATTCTATTATTCTCTATATGTTTGTTTCTAAGATTTCATAAAAATAAAATAAGATATTCCTTGTTTAGGAACAAAATCCATAAAGAATCCTGATTGTACTTAGCAAAGAATGCAAAAGATATTTATACAGACATTTTATATGTATATTGAATGATATTATAGGTCTGAATAAGTCAAAGAAATTACATCTTTCTGGATTAAATGATTTTTAAGCATGTCAAGTCTTCTCAATATAAAGTCAATGCATTTCCCAAACAAAATCTAATTACAATATCATGGCAATTTACTATTTAATAAAGTTGTTAAGGACAAATCATTGGGGAAATTATGGTGAAGAAAAGGGCTCATTTATAAAAAAGAAATATAAATATGAATCCTTTCATGAAATCATGTACACAAATACATCCTAAATGAAGGTTTAAATTACCACATTTATGAATGGCAAGACATCTCACAATAAAAAGTTCTGGTGAAACTGTGGGGAAACACCCTCATAGGTTTCTGGGAGAAGAGTAAATTGTTATAAGCCATTCCAGAGTTTGATCTAGTAGGACTGCTTAAAGGAAGTGTTGATGTGCTTTATGACTGAGCAGAAACACTATTGGGTATATATACATTCTCATACAAGTCAATATGGAAATGTGGATGAATCAATGCCTAGTTTAACTGTGTCTGTTGATCTCCATGAGATGAAATGTAATTAATATTCAACACTCAGAGGCAATCAGTGAACTACTGTTATATAGAGTAGCATTGATAGGTCTCAAAAATATAGTGTTAAAAGGAAAAATGTGAGAAAATGCACAAAATAACGTTTTATGAAAATAACTTTCAAGGAATCATATACCTATGCTTAAGAATATAGCATTTCAGCTAAAGTATTGGCCACAAGTACAAATGTATTTGGGGCCTCCCTAATGGCTCAGCAGTAAAGAATCTGCCTGCAATGCAGAAGACACAGAAGATGCAGATTTGATTCTTGGGTAGGGACAATTCCCTGGAGGAAGAAATGGCAACCCACTCCAGTATTCTTGCCTGAAAAATTCAGCGGACAGAGGAGCCTGGCAGGCTACAGTCCAAAGTGTTGGCAAAGAGTCAGACACGACTGAGCAACTGAACACACACACACAAATACATGTACATTTAAGTATATGTATATATTATGTGCTTAGCTGCTCAGTCCTGTCCTACTCTTTGCCCCATGGACTGACACCCACCAGGGTCCTCTCTCCTTGGGGATTCTCCAGGTAAGAATACTGGAATCGGTTGCCATGCCCTCCTCCAGGGGATCTTCCCAACCCAGGTATCAAACCTAGGTCTCCCACATTGCAGGCAAATTCTTTACCATCTGAGTCACCAGGGAAGCCCATATATATAGTATATATATATATATATATATATATATATATATACACACACATATATATGTATATATATACACATACATATATGTACACGCTTATTTATTCATAGAATTGTAAATAACTTACGGGCTTCCCAATTGGTGTTAGTGGTAAAGAACCCACCAGCCAATGCAGGAGACATAAGAGATGCTAATTCGATCCCTGCATCAAGAAGATCCCCTAGAGTAAGGCATGGCAATGCACTCCAGTATTCTTGCTTGGAGAATCGCATGGACAGTGGAGCCTGGTGGGCTCCAGTCCACGGGGTGACAAGGAGTCAGACACAACTGAAGCGAAGGCATGCATTCAGGCAAATAAGGCTCAGAACAACCTATAATTACATATTATTATACCCATGTTGCCATCTATGGGGTTGCACAGAGTCGGACACAACTGAAGCGACTTAGCAGCAGCAGCAGCAGCAGCATACCCATGTTGCAGAATAAGAAACTGCTATCGAATATCAGTAACATAAAAGGTTATGTGTTCATGAAAGGTCATTGACACGGCTTTTATGTGTTGAAGCCAGAATTCAAACCTTGGCTATCTGACTCCAGAGTGCACAAGCTTAAGCACTCTGTGTGCTTATTTGCAAATATCAAATATGTTAGTGTGTACCTAAGGGAGGATGGAAATAGACATAGGATGGACAATGCTGACAAAACAATAATATAAAAACAGAGTCTGATGAGAATGTTTGATGCTATTCAATTCTATGAACCTAAAGAAGGGAAGGGAAGGAGAAGGAGGAACAGAAGGAGAAAAGAAAAAAAATATTAAGGATGGAAGACTCTAAGTAATCAGGATAAGTAGTGTCAGTGAAAAGACCAGCATCTGACTTTTCCGGTTTTTAATCATTTCATTTATAGGTGAAATATATGAAAGTGTTAATAAATTAAGTGCTTTAAGTTTTGGAGAGTGATTTGTTTTAAATTTACTGAATATCTATTATCGGTGTTCTACTATATAATAATGGAGAGAGATAAAGCGAAAGCTCTTTTGGTCTCCTATTTCAATGTGATATTGAACAAAATATTTAACTTACCTTTGTCTAAATGTTTCATACTTAAATTGTGTTATGCTTTAAGAGTTCTCTATTGTACTAGCAGCCACATTGGGATGATTAATTCCTAAAAAGATTTAGTAAAAGGATTTTTCACTAATTGTGGTACTGAATGCTTAATTTAGCTTAATTAAGCTAATTTAGCTTTTCTGTTGTTGTTCAGCACAGTGCTCATGTTTATGAGTGAAGCACATAAAATTTTGGAGATGGAGAACCAGTATGGATAGATAAATAAACCAGTGAAAACTGTCTGGAGACCAAAGGGAGCACAGATTTCCTTATTATGTCTAATTAATGTGTTTAAAGAATTATTATTTTTTACTCTTTTTAACTTGCATCCTCATAATTAATTATAAAACAGCCATCTACTACAATATCTGCTTAATGACATCAAGTTACAAAATTTATGGCCAGTGAATTTATGGTTTTGTCATATGAACAGCAAATGGAAGTTAAGTAATGGCAGAAAATAAAGAGCAGTCTCAATTTCTTACTTCTGAAAAGAGACTTTTAAACAGTGCATTCACAATAAATGAATATATACATATATATTTATATATAAAAATTAAAGTTCAATTAATTTTTAAGCCTAATAAAAATGCTTACCAGACAAAGAACTTAGGTAGTGATGCTGATTTTATTTTTGCTTTGCTAGATTTTCTGTGTCTTCTGTGGGTTTAAATGCAAATATGAAAACAGAATACTTTAAAACAGCCTGATCTTTCCTTCTGGTCTTGTGGCCCTATGCCATATTTTTATATTAAAATTACTAAGTTATGGACTTTTTTCTAAGATTAAAAAAAACTTATTCTAAAATATTGCCTACTTAGCAGTGGTCTAGCAGTATCAAAAGCCTAAGGGAAAATTTTCTATCTGCAAATCTAGGTAGAGATTAATGTTTGCCATTTCATAACTCATTATCCTGAAATGGTCCTCTCCAAAGCCATGAAATGTCTAGAGGTTCATATGAATAATTTTAAAATAAGGTGTTATTTCCAGAAATCGTTAGTTCTGCTGTACTGTTTTTCTTTGAAGGGCTTCTGAATTTCAAAATAAATGGCTTCCCTTAAAAACTAAAAGCCAGTTTGTACTGCTAGAAATTACCTTCTCATAATATTTAACCAAAGCATGTCTTTTTTTTTTTCCCCAAGAACAAAAGATGCAATTAATCTCATAGAATCAACCATAAAGATTTATGTAGTGGAGGAACCATTTTGCATGACCTAAATTTTTAGAAAATAGGTTATATTTAGAAGCACAGACAAAAAAAGCTGTATTTTTGTCTTTGCGAGGAATATGTCCCCCAAATATTTTACAGTTTACTCTTTAAACAGAATAAACTAAATCCATTACTTCAGAGAAGGACCAAATATTTTGGATTATTAACTTCAAAAGTGAATAATCACTGGTCACACTGTGCTTTATACATTTTCAAGGTTTCTTTTCATGGATGTCCTTTCTTTTTGCTCTTCATCTGGACAGTAGCTATCTAAACTAGAAGGAGTAGGCCTAGTGCTAATTTTGCACTTTCTAAATGCTTTTCTGCTCTTGAATTATAAACCAAATGTGACAGATTTTTATCCAAAATAGTGATATATAGTTCGGGATACTGGGAGGTGGTGCTGTTAATATACTGTAACTTAGCTTCTATATTCAAAACATTTTTTTTTTCCTAACATAAGTAGTTAAAGGTACAAATCTCCTTTTCTTCATTGCAGCTTTCATTTCCAACTACACTGTGCTAAAGGGAATACTTTCAGGCAACAAGCCATATACATGTGACTCATCATATTTTCTTCTTTCAGGGGTTGACTTCTCCTGATTTTCTGTCTACTTTTGGTCACTCTACATTGCCTTCAAGTAATTGAGTTAGTAAAGTGTAATTGTAACATGTAATTTATATTTTAAAAGCCCTACATGGTCTCTTCTGTATAGATAGCACTGGGGTAAAAGTGAAAGCAAAAAGACCAGTAAGAGTTAGTTGCAGTAATTCAGGAAAGCAGTGACTGAATGAAGTAATAGTAAAGGACTTCTTTAGAAGTATGAGACGTAGGATGTGTTTTGACTATAGAGCTGAAATCAATTTTCTGAATTCATCAATTGCATATAGGTTTTTAGAAATTTTGCTGAATCAAAAATGATCTCCATTTTTGCTTATTTTGCTCTTTTTTGTATTTTTTATTTTAGCCTTAATATTTTCATGCAGTGTGATGGCAGAAACTATGGTTAGGAAGACTGTAGGTTTGGTGAGAAAAACAGATTTTGGAGACTTGATGATACTTCAGTTTAGCTATAATAATATTTAGATATCTATTAAACATTCCGGTCTTGATTATAGGAGAATTTTTGTCACTGGCTATACAAATGTAGTTTTTATATTTTTAATGGATGTTATTTAGTGTATAGAACTCTTTGAATTCACCTGAGATTTAAGTGTAGGTGGTGAATAGAAGTGGTCCATTTTTATAGATTAGGAAGAGGACAATGACCCAGCTAATGAGAATGAAAAGAATCTGCAACTGAGGGAGAAGGAAAACCAGAAAAACTGTTGTCTTTCCCCCCACCCCCCAAGAAGGCACCGATTAAATGTACTAATGCTTAGAATTATATTGTATGTATAGTCAACAATATATGAATGAAACATATTTGCAGAAACTGTGTTCAAAACAAACATTATGAACAAGTTTCCTTACTATCAAGTGTATAAAGTGTACAGTAGTGGCCAAACTATTCTGATGATGCAATCTTTTCCCATGAGTATCATGTAGGAATACTATTCTGAGAAATAGTCTAATGGCTATAGAACTTCCATTTACAGCCACATTTTTCAAGCTGAGTTGTGTAAATTTGAGGTCTTCAAAACTAGCCTCTGGATCTTTATTTCAGTACCTCTCTGTATTAATAGTTGAACTTTTAAATATATCCCAATGTGAAATAATGATCTTTCAAAAATGTTTATTCTTTTTTAACTTTCTAAAACCTCTTTGGGGCTGTAAAACTTAAAAAGACTTGAAATTAGTAAAGGAAATTCACAGTTGTAAATTTACTTGGTGCTGGGGGCCAATTCAATTAGCTAAGAACTTACTTTCAAATTGTTACCAATTGGATCAATGGAGTATAACAGCTTTTCCCTTTCATTTCCATTTCATTTCTTGTTTCTAGGGACAAGACACTGAAAGAAACATGCTGCAAGACTAATTACATTTTCAAAAGATAGGGTGTTCTTTCTCTTCTTTTTAAACATTAGTAGACTGTGGGGATTTATCTTTAATTTACAAAGAAGGGGGTACTGATTTCATTAAACAGGGACACAATGTGAACTCTCTCTGTGCAAGCTGTAAGCAGAATTCTTTAGCTCATGATGATGCCAGCCTAGCTTCAATCCCTCTTTTGTTTCAAAGAAAACTACATTTAACACCATATTTATACAGCCAGCCCATGGTTGGAAACTCCTACTTACATCCATAATAACATGTCCCTAAATCTCCACAGTTCACTTGCCTATATTAACAGTACTATTTCCAAATGCCACCTTCTTCTCCTTTAAAAAAAAAAAAAAAAAAAAAATTTTTAAATGTGCTTGATTTTATTTTTGACTAGCATTTTGCTATTTTTATTAGAGTTACTGAGATAGCATTTGAACATCAGAGAAGAGTATCTTCACTTTCATTATAATTTCAACATCACTTGTGGCAACAATATTCCCCACAACATGTGGACGTGCTCTGGCACCACAACCTATCCCTGAAATATTCCTAGGAGAAATATCATCTCTCAGAATACTTATCATGGATAATTTCAAGAGTGCCTAAACTCAAAGTTTACAGCTGGTAGTGAATAATAAAAGCCATAGTGCAAGATTAACAAATCTTTAAAAATGTTAGCTTCAGTTAATTTTAAGAGTTTTACAGGTCATATTAGGCTGACTATTCTTAATCATTTCCTGGTAAGATATGTGTAAAAAATGGATCTAAATTTGACTATATTAGTTAGAAAAAAAAGAATGGAATCAGAATTTAATTTTCCTACTTCCATGATATTGATTTGATGGAGGTTTCAGATTTTGTGTTCTCTAGCTGACAGTCAGATACCATGTTAGGATTCTGGCTCCCAGACCAGTCTGGGGCAGCGACTCACCCTTTAGGAAATAACAATAAAATCTGCTCAGATACAGAAATTTATTGTATCAGACTTGTTGTAATACAAAATTGTTAAAAGGTGTTCAAGACTCTGAAGATCAATAAACCTCACCAAGGGCTTGATAGCTCTGTGATTTTTTTTAAAAGCCAACTTAGTTTAGGTAAATATAAACTACCTACCTCCTAAATAGCAATATGCATTCATTTCTAAAGATATACCATCAATTTAATCACAGCTTCTTGATATTAAAATAAGCCCTAAATTTAATACACCAAACAACAACAACAACAAAAAAGACCAACTGAATTTCAGAAATGTTAAAGGGGAAAAAAAAAAGGTGCAACTTAGAATTAAGAAAATACTATATAACACAGCAGGGCTAAATATTTTCAAAAGATTGATCACTGGCTTTACAGACCCTTTCATGCAATGTGCTCCTGTTATATGTATGTATTTTTAAATTTTCAGTTTAAAATAGTCCACTTAATACATAAAAATTCAGACATTGTTTATCCAAAAACATATTTATTCTACAAAGCAAAGCTGAAATTCATCAGCCATTTATGTCCTTAAGGGTTTTGAAAAACCCTTAAATGCATCTTTCCTATACATATGTCAACACCTTGCCTGTATATGAAATTCCATTCTATGGGTATTTAAATGTATCCTGAGTGTGTATTATTCTGTATTTGGAGCTACTCTCCACCTAACTGAGGATGTAGATTCCAAGGAAGCATGGTGTACACAGAAGTGTCATCTCACCCAACGGTGCTTTAGATGTTCTTTTTCCATGACTGACAAAAGATTAAAGATTGCTAGCTAGTCTAGCTAGTCTTTGCTTTAGGCTATAATTAAGTGTGACTTTGTAGCATTTCTTTGCTTTACTTCAACACATTCATTATTTATGTATTTTCTTTGCTTTATATTTTATTTGTCCAGTTTGTTAGGTCTGATTTTGAATAAACACATAAGTTTGCTATAAGATTTTTAAGTGGCAAAGTTAGTGTCCCTGTGTGACTCATTGATAGGATATGATGTAAAGTATTTACTTGTTTGAGATATTGAAATAAAACCTATAGGTAGTGTCACAATTCAATACTAAATAGAATATGGAATTGATAGAGTAATGCAGTTGTGATAATTTCAGTGAAAAGTTTCCTTTGGATAAGATTCTATGCATCAGATTTCTCTCTTGGTATATATATTCATTTCAGTTCAGTAGCTCAGTCATGTCCGACTCTTTGTGACCCCATGAACCACAGCATGCCAGGCCTCCCTGTCCATCACCAACTCCTGGAGTCCACCCAAACTCATGTCCATCAAGTTGGTGATGCCATCCAACCATCTCATCCTCTGTCGTCCCCTTCTCCTCCTGCCCTCAATCTTTCCCAGCATCAAGGTCTTTTCCAATGAGTCAGCTCTTCACATCAGGTGGCCAAAGTATTGGAGTTTCAGCTTCAACATCAGTCCTTCCAATGAACACCCAGGACTGATCTCCTTTAGGATGAACTGGTTGGATCTCCTTGCAGTCCAAGGGACTCTCAAGAGTCTTCGCCAACACCACAGTTCAAAAGCATTAATTCTTCTGTACTCAGCTTTCTTTATAGTCCAACTCTCACATCCATACATGACCACTGGAAAAACCATAGCCTTAACTAGACGGACCTTTGTTGGCAAAGTAATGTCTCTGCTTTTTAATATGCTGTCTAGGTTGGCCATAACTTTCCTTCCAAGGAGTAAGTGTCTTTTAATTTCAAGTATATTACAAATCTCCCCTTTGTTTATTTCTTTCATCAACTTCAATCTGATGGGAACACACTATTTTGGGCAAGCAAAAGGAAAACCAACCTTTATCTCGGACAGTGCAGAGGATTATTTTCTAGAGAAGCACTTGGAAAATGTGAAAGTTCCTTTCTTTTTCACTGAAATTATCATGGTTACTAATAAGAACTTCATTTCTCAAGTTTATGTGTTTCTTTGAAGACATGTGATTCAATCCTTTCTGGGACTTTTGTCAACACAGGAAATCTAAGTGCTTAAAGTCCATCTTCCTTGGGTGCATGATGTAGTCATTTTCCTTTTGAACTTAACAATCTCCTAGGACTAGGAGTATCAGGAAAAATATAGGATACCAAGTTCAGTTTGAATTTCAGACAAACTGCACATTTTTTTTAGTTTAATTACATTGAAAATATTACATAGTATATCTTATATTAAAATATTTATTGCTTATAAAAAATTCAAATTTAACGAAATATCCTGAGTTTTTATTTGTTAAATCTGATAACCCCACCCAAGACATAATCAACAGTGGCACAATCTCCCCTCCCCCACCATGCTCAGAAATAAAAAACACTGTCTTTTTTCTAGGCTTGGGAAATAATTCTACCCTTCTCTATGTCTGCCTATTCCTGCAAGGTAAACATTTCTTTCTGAAACACAGCACTTTCAGCAAAGGCTAAAGCTAGCAACCTCACACACCTACACATTCCATAATGTACATAACATGCATGACTGAAGTAGGCCCAGGGAGACTGTGGCCCAGTTAGCAGGGTCAGCTGATATTCAGCTCTGGCCAGGTACATTATATGAAAATTGGCCTAGTGTTGATAGATTTTCTGAAAACAGAATTCAGATTTTTAATGGGGAGTCTCCTTATACTGAAGTGTAAGAAGCACACTGAAATAATTTAAAAAATAGTCAGTGACTTACACTCAGTCCAAGGTTTTTAACCATCAGTGCAGATTTTTACTAAAGAGAGTAGTCAAAATTTTCTTCTACCTGCTTCAGGTTTCACTTCTGCAACAGAAACGTCACTTAAATTGAGAGAACCCAGAGCCTTTTAACGAAGCAAAACATCAAACACACACAGTCACACACACACAGCTTGAGTGCCTATGTGTAACAATATAATGAAGTATCATGTAAAAGATTTACTGACTTTGAGAAGATGACAGTGAATCATGTAGTATTAAGGCTTTATTTCAAAATTAGTTAGCGCTTGCTTTATAGACCTAAAGGAAACTAATAGCATTGTGATATCCATGTAATGTCCCAGAAAAGCCTCGCTATTTTGCAGGGTTTCAAGCTAATACAACAAAGATAAAAATATTTTACCTTACTCTTTAAACCATATACATGTGATTTTTTTTTATTCAATAAGATGCTATTTTCTGTTTCTAAACATTCTGTGTTGAATGTTTTATAAGAACATTAAGCTAAAAGTATGATAATCTTGAATGTGTTTTGAAGACATTTTTCATAGAAAAGTTTTGTTTGTTTATATAATATCACTGAGTAAATTTCTGCCTGAAATTATTAGAGGTCATAATTGTGCAGCAGATAGTAGTAAGCAAAGCTTTCTTTTAAATGCAAAAGGAATAAATCTAATTTCAAATGCACATTGTAATAATCATCCTTGGCACATGGAAGTAATGAATGAATATTTCTAAGCCATTTTTATTTTTCCCATTTTAAGGTATAGAGTATTTAAGTTAGGTGAATGTTTTGAAGAAATGAAGAATGGTTAAATATTTATGCATGTTTAGAAACCTGCTTTGAAAGTCATTACTTCAAATAGACCTCAACAACTTATCTAACAATACAGAGTAAACAAATAGCACAAACATTTCAAAGCCAATTGACTTTTCTTGAGCAGGAGGCAAAGATTTACTTGAAGAGAATCAATAGCCAGTAAACAGGCTTGGTAACCCATATAAGAATGAAGCAAAGAAAAAAATCAATTACAAGTTTAATCTCAAATATAATTTATTCCTGATAATATTTTCATAAAACTTTCATTCAGATCTTCTATGGCAGTCTTTGTGCCAGATGCTTGTAGTACAATATTTAGTAGCATTCCTGATGCCATCACAGGATCAGATTTTATTGTAGAAGAGAATGAACAGTGAACAGGTCACTGTAATCATCTGTTAATAAGTTACAGAAGAGTGCTGTTTTCTATAAGAGCACTTAGGAGGGTCATTAAACACACATGATGTCCCAAAACTTTGTGATGGGGTTACTTTTCACTGAAGAGAACATCTCCCAGGGTTGTTGATTATTGAAAATTCCTTGAGACATAGAGGAGGGAGAGATAGGATATGAGGGTATGTGTCCTTAGCACAACTTTGTGAGCGCATGCTCAGTTACTCAGTCATATCTGCCTCTTTGTGGCCTCATAAACTGTAGCCCACCAGGCTTCTCTGTCCATGGGATTTACCAGGCAAGAACACTGGAGTGGGTTGCCACTTCCTCCTCCAGGGGATCTTCTTGTCTCAGGGATTGAACACTTGTCTCCAGTATCTTCTGCATTGGCTGGTAGATTTGTTACCACTGAGCCACCTGGGAAGCCGTACTTTGTGAGAGGGGACAGTTAGCATTTACATTGCTATTATTGTTTAGTGCTATCTGACTCTTTGAGACCTCATGCACTGTAGCAGGCCAGGCTTCACTATCTCCCAGAGTTTGCTCAAATTCATGTCCATTTACATTTGGACATCAAAATTAACCTGAAATGCTCCAAGAAAAATAGGACATATGATCACCCTGTAGATATTCCATTCCAGATCAGCTCCAGAAATAAGATCTAAATCTTTTCCCGCATGCTAGATTTATTCTCTATTTTATAATAAAATAGTTAATTTGGAGTCTGACATTTAAATATAAGCCATTATTACTGATAGAATGTCACTTTCAGAAGTCTTTGATATTATTAAATTTTAGTCAGAATATTAAATACTTGTAATGTGACCTAGATGTTATTTCTGGTTGCATAGCAGAATAAGTTTTCCTCATTCTAAAAGACATTGACTATTTAGAAGTCAATTTTTTTCAGATGCTAGATCAAATCTCTACCTCTTTCACATGTCTGCAAAAGGAAAACCTATTATTCCAGTGGTCTCCATTTAATCTTAGAGTGATGGGAAATGCAAATGTAGCCTAAGACTACACTAGAAAAAGAAATATGCTAGCCTTGCATGACTAGAGGAAAGAAACAGATAACTATTTCTATAACTATTTATAACAGATAAATCAGATAACTATTATCTGAATTAGGAAATGATTGCTAGCTATTCCTACTTATCTCAGCTATTCAACACATCTGAACAGCATAAAAGGAATTGCTATTTTATTTTATGCATTCTTTTTTTCATTTTCGGGAACCTTGACAAATTTATCTGAAATGCTACTGTCCTACAAAAGTAATAGCCATTTTTTTTAACAAAATGTTTATTAGTAACAATAATGGCAAAAAAAAAAGAACTTTGGAAGAAAAACAACTATTCCATTATACTTGACACTTGCTTAGTGGTGTGATGTATGGCACATTTAATAATAACTAATGAGACATTAATGCTTAACTACAAAAAATGCATTTTATTGTAGGTGTTCAAGGACAATAGATTATTTTTATTTATAATTATAATAAATTAGTTTTGAATACAATATACACAACAATCCTATTCAAATGGAATTCATGGACACTTTTAATAGCATGTGATTTATGTCAACCTTCTGTTTACAGGTAAAGCGGTTGCTGATAGCTCCTAAATAGCTGGTAGGAAGAGTGAGTCAATTGCAAGTTGTGACAGGTCTAAGGTCATTACAATTTATTTTCTTCTAATTCTTTGCTACTGTAACATCCTAACACTCTGTGTGAAACTAAAAAATATGTTTTGTTGAAGCCACTTATTTTGGTAGTGAAGATGATACTAACATTATAACATATAAACAAAATATGTCTTTATTATAAAAAGGTACAACTGTGATGGAGAGTTCCAGAACTTTGAAAAAATTTATAATAATTTTGCTGAAATTAAATATTTGATGGAATCTAAATTCTTTATTTTTCATAAAAGTTGTCCATAAAAGTAATTTAGCAACTAATCAAGACTAACATATATTGATAAAAGACTATCGGATTGCAAAGCCAGGGAGATAGATATCTCAGAAGTCCTAATAGTTTATCTGAATTAGCCCCTCTGTGTTGAGACTTAGCAAAATGAAATAAATCTAAGGAGAGAAAAATATTATTCATCGATATGTTTGAAAAAATTTATCAAACAACTAATTCGATAAGCACAGGTACAGGTTAATGTGTAGAAACTACAGATATGTCAATGTCTGCTCAGCATTTACAAGCTAGGAGATCCTTTGTGAAAGCTCTAAAAGAAGAATGAGAATATTTATTTTGTAATGGTTAATCTTATGTGCCAACTTTATTAGGCCACAGATGACCAGATATTTGATTAAGTATTAATCTGAGTGTGTCTGTGTTCTGAATGAGATGATATTCAAATTGATAGACTGAGTAAAGCAGATTGTTGTCCCAAGTGTGAGTGAGCCTCACCTAATCTCTTCACAGTCTGGGTTTGGGGGTGGTGTGGGGCGCAGATTTACTATTTTGAAGCTATGCTATCAGTCTCCTGTACTCAATTGGAACTTACACTAGTGAAAGAAGTTTCTTCCCATCCTGAAGCCTTTGTTCTGGGACTAGGACTGCCAATGGTTCCCCTGGGTTTCCAGCTTGCAGATAACAGACGTCTCAGCATTTTATAATCATATGAACCAACTTCCCATAATAAATCTCTCTTTCTCTTTCTGTCTCTGTTTCTCTCTATAAATAAATAAATAAATATATATATATATGTGTGTGTGTGTGTGTGTGTTCAGTTCACTTCAGTCGCTCAGTCGTGTCCGACTCTTTGTGACCCCATGAATCGCAGCACGCCAGGCCTCCCTGTCCATCACCAACTCCCGGAGTTCACTCAGACTCATGTCCATCGAGTCCGTGATGCCATCCAGTCATCTCATCCTCTGTCATCCCCTTCTCCTCCTGCCCCCAATCCCTCCCAGCATCAGAGTCTTTTCCAATGAGTCAACTCTTTGCATGAGGTGGCCAAAGTACTGGAGTTTCAGCTTCAGCATCATTCCCTCCAAAGAAATCCCAGGGCTGATCTCCTTCAGAATGGACTGGTTGGATCTCCTTGCAGTTCAAGGGACTCTCAAGAGTCTCCAACACCACAGTTCAAAAGCATCAATTCTTCGGCGCTCGGCTTTCTTCACAGTCCAACTCTCACATCCATACATGACCACTGGAAAAACCATAGCCTTGACTAGACGGACCTTTGTTGGCAAAGTAATGTCTTTGCTTTTTAATATGTGGTCAAGGCTGGTCATAACTTTCCTTCCAAGGAGTAAGCATCTTTTAATTTCATGGCTGCAGTCACCATCTGCAGTGATTTTGGAGCCCCCAAAAATAAAGTCTGACACTGTTTCCACTGTTTCCCCATCTATTTCCCATGATAAATCTGCATTAAAATTAATGGTATGGGTTATGTTTTGTGACTAGATCCTGACTGATACAACTTACTTTTATCTCTTGCAGCCTTTTAAAATCAATTTTTCTGATCAACTTTCTGCTCTTGTTAAAAGCACATACCAGTTTAAATTCAGTAAAATACAAATTGTTTTACCAATTTCTTGTAAATGTTAGAATACTTTGGAAAGCGTTAACTCCATTTACCACCTCATCTTTTATATTATTCTTATTATGTGTTGATTTCTATATATTTCAAATCAGATATATACTTTCTTTTGTATAGTCATTAGTCTTTTCTATTTATTCACTTTTTGACACTTTTTTTTTCCTTTCAGAAATTTGGTGTTTCTTATGGAAATCATTTTCCTCTCTCCTAAAAATCTCCTGTTAGTATATATATATATATTTTTGAAGAATTTTGCTGTAGAGGAATTCTTCTGGTTTTGTTTTTATGAAATGATCTTCATTTACCTCCATGTGGAGTGATATTTTTACAGGGTACAGAGTTCTGGTGGGCTGCTATTTTCTTTCATTGCTTAAGACCAGATTTTCCATTATATTCCTAAGGCCCACAATGTCTTTAGGTTTAGCCCTATTTCTCCAGGCTAAGCCCTGGAATCAGACCAATTTTTTACCACCTCAGTAGTATTGTACTACTAGTTTAAAAATGGTTTATTCATTTTAACTGGATTTTCTGGTCCTTTCTTCAAACGTATCCATTCATGAGCAAAAAACCCAGAGTAAAATCAGTATAAATGTATAAAGCAAAGTGAATACAGCTTGATTTTTAAAATTTTATTTTACAGTCCAAATATCTAAGTTATATTGTGTGGCACTAAATTCATACAAAAGTGAATCAAGAACTCGTAATCATGGAAAACAGGAAACTGGCATATAGGTGAGTGATAAGGACCAGTAACGGGCTTCCCAGGTGGCACAGTGGTAAAGAATTTGCCTGCCAAGCAGGAGCCTTGGGTTTGATCCCTGAGTTGGGAAGATCCCCTGGAGAAGGAAATGGTGACCTACTCCAGTATTCTTGCCTGGGAAAGCCCATGGACAGAGGAGCCTGACAGCTTACAGTTCACAAGGTCACAAAAGAGTCAAAACAACTTAGCAACTAAACAACAACAATGACTAAAAATAAAGAGTTCCCTAGAAAACAGATACTTTGAATTATTTTCATTTCCAGATTTGTTAGGAAAATCTATCAAACCTTTCCCATAAGAGAGATGCATCCTTTAGGCAAATAACTGTTTTTTGGCAAAAGCTGATGTCAGGGTGTTTGTAGTAAAGAATGCAACCAATTCATGTCCAGCATTCCTTAATACAACTCTCGCCATCCTACCAGGAATCCTTCTCCCCTAAAGAATACCTAACCTCAGTAAATGGTAAACACAGACTTCTAGATGCTCATGTAAAAACTTTTTTTAAAAAAGGAACTTCTTGGAATCCTGACTCTTCTCTTTTTCTTACATTCTATATCAAATGCATAAACTGTGCCAAACTTGGAGACTTTTAGATAATGATAAAGAGGACTTCCCTGGTGGCTCAGATGGTAAAGAATCTGTCTGTTAGGCAGGAGACCTGCGTTCAATCCCTGTGTTGGGAAGATCCCCTGGAGGAGGGAATGGCTACTTTCTCCAGAATTCTTGTCTCCTTGGACAGAGGAGCCTGGCAGGCTACAGTTAATGGGGTCATAAAGAGTCAGACATGACTGAGTGACTAACAGTGAAAGTTACTCCTATCATGTCTTAATGATGTTGATATTATAGACTTTTGTAAAATACGATGTAGAGTAAGTAAATTGCCTCTGTAGCTGGAATCTGAATAGGACTCTTTCCTTTCATCTGATATTACTTGATAATGTTATAAAATAATTATTTTCTTTTCAGAGACATGAAGCAGTAAATTCACTTTGCTAAAGATTATAATGTCCACCTCTTAAGCAGCTTACATATAGGAACTTATGATTTTTTTTTAATGAAAAACACACATTTATATATGACAGTTCATACAAAAATGCTATGCTGTTCTGAAAATACTTTAATTGATTCTACTACTAAGTCAGAAAAACTCTTGGGATTTCCTAGAGCCATAAAAGTGTTTGGTCTTGAATAAACAATTTATTTATCCACTAAAATATGTGATTTAATTTCATTATTTCTACTTCATTAAAGCAAGTTTTTAGTCTAGGATGTCTTATAATCATTGTGTATTGTGCTTATCACTAAGGAAAGCAATTTCTCATTTGCACTTATATTTATTTCATAGGACTGTACACAGTTTAATTGATTTTGCCTGGTGTCTAATGTTTCTTAGTTTTGGCAAAGTAAGTTTTCCAGTGCACTGTATTTCGTTTCAAAGATATTTAATATTTCAAAACAAAATCAAGTAGATTTTGGGGATCTTATATATAATACAATATCACATTTCATAACATGCAAAAAGAACATTTGAAAGATGTATGATATTCCTAGTGAACTATATAACTACAAGAAAATAAACATGATACAGAAATGATTAAGCCTTGATTTATCTGGAGGGAAAAAGCGACATGTATTAATTTAACGAGAAATTCATACTTTCTTATAAAGTATGAAAGTGAAAGTGATAGTCGCTAGTCATGTCCGACTCTGTGACCCCATGGACTGTAGCCCACCAGGCTCCTCTGCCCATGGAATTCCCCAGGCAAGAATACTAGAGTGGGTAGCCATTCCTTTCTCCAGGAGATTTTCCCAACTCAGGGACTGAACCCAGGTCTCCTGTATTGCAGGAAGATTCCTTACCATGTGAGCCACCATATACAGGTCATTAACATAGCACTATACCTTATCCCTGGAGAAGGCAATGGCACCCTACTCCAGTACTCTTGCCTGGCAAATCCCATGGATGGAGGAGCCTGGTGGGCTGCAGTCCATGGGGTCTCTGGGAGTCGGACACGACTGAAAGACTTCACTTTCACTTTTCACTTTCATGCATTGGAGAAGGAAATGGCAACCCACTCCCGTGTTCTTGCCTGGAGAATCCCAGGGATGGGGGAGCCTGGTGGGCTGCCCTCTCTGAGGTCGCAAAGAGTCGGACATGACTGAAGCGACTTAGCAGCAGCAGCAGCAGCATACCTTATTCCCTATGGCAGTGAAATTATATTCTGTTGACTGTGACCAGGAATACTACAACAAATATGATAATTTTAAAGTTAAGGATTTAACATTTATAGATGACTTCTAAACTTGGATTATTTGCATTCTTCATACTGAAAGTTATTTAATAATACCTAAGAATAAACTGAGCTTCCCTGATAGCTCAATTGTTAAAAGAATCTGCCTGCAATGCAGGAGACTCTGGTTTGATTCCTGGGTCGGGAAGATCCCTTGGAGAAGGGATAGACTACCCACTCCAGTGTTCCTGGGCTTCCCTTTTGGCTCAGCTGGTAAAGAATCCGCCTGTAGTATAAGAGACCTAGGTTCAATCCCTGGGTTGGAAAGATCCCCTGGTGAAGGGAAAGGCTACCCACTCCAGTATTCTGGCCTGGAGAATTCCATGGAGTTGCAAAGAATCAGACATGACTGAGCAACACTGCATTCAGTAAGAATAAACTGAGGAATTCTTTCAAAATATTTGCAAAAGAATAAGATGAAATGTATGGGGGAAAGGTAACATAGATATTTCTATAGATTTCAAATTAATTTAATGGAAGCCACAGAGTTATAAAATTAACAAGCACAAAGGAAAAGAGACAAAATATATAAAATTAAAAAAAAATTTAAGCTAGTAAAAGACATGAACCTTTGAATTAAAAATCTACACAGAAAATCAGATAAGATTAATACTTATAAAGATTTCCATCTACATTAATTCAAGTAAAATTTGGTGGTGGTTTATTTGCTAAGTCATGTATGACTCTTGTGACCCCATGGACTGTAGCCTGCCAGGCTCCTCTGTCCATAGCATTCTCCAGGCAAGAATTCTTGAGTGGGTAGCCATTACCTTCTTCAGGGGATCTTCCTGACCCAGGAATTGCACCCAGCTCACCTGTAGAATGGGCAGATTCTTTATCGATTGAGCTACAATTTAGAACCATAAACTTTAGAACCATAAACTTATTCATCAGGAAAAGAAAATAGTATATATATATATATATATATATATATATATATATATATAAAGAGTACAGATTAGATTATAGGGGACTTTTCATTATTGAGGACTGGAATGAAAAAGTAAGATCAAGAAACACCTGGAGTAACAGGCAAATTTGGCCTTGGAGTACAGAATGAAGCAGCACAAAGGCTAACAGAGTTCTGCAAAGAGAACACGCTGGTCATAGCAACACCCTCTTCCAGCAACACAAGAGAAGACTCTACACATGGACATCACCAGATGGTCAACAACGAAATCAGATTGATTATATCCTTTGCAGCCAAAGATGGAGAAGCTCTATACAGTCAGCAAAAACAAGACTGAAAGCTGACTGTAGCTCAGATCATGAGCTCCTTATTGCCAAATTCAGACTGAAATTGAAGAAAGTGGGGAAAACACTAAACCATTCAGATATGACCTAAATCAAATCCCTTATGATTATACAGTGGAAGTGAGAAATAGATTTAAGGGATTAGATCTGATAGACAGAGTGCCTGATGAACTATGGACTGAGGTTCGTGACATTGTACAGGAGACAGGGATCAAGATCATCCCCATGGAAAAGAAATGCAAAAAAGCAAAATGGCTGTCTGAGGAGGTCTTACAAATAGTTGTGTGCCGGGGTCCAGCCCTGGCTGATCCAGGGTATTCGAAGCGGGGACGGTGTCGGCGAGGATCAGGATACAATAGCTTCAATTAGATATTAATTAGAGATATAAACAGTAATAGAATGAGGATAGGAAAATTCAGTGGAGAAAAGAGGCTGAGTAGCTTGGTTTACGCGGGAGACCAATAAAACTTCAAGACAAGAAGCTTGCACCACTTACATAGGCCGCAGGTGTCCTTCCGTTCTCCTGAAGGAGAGGAGACACTGAGGCCTCCCAGGTCGGATCTTAGAAGCCCAGGCATAATTAGTAAGCATGGCAGGCTCTGTGCTCCAGATGGAGACTCAGCCAGAGTTTGAGAGAGAGAGAGACATGGGGAGACCAGTATTTCGAGGAACTGATCCCAATTCTTTATTTTCCAGGGTCTGTTTTTATACACTGAGGTGTTATACAAAAGTCACGTGGGGATAGCAGTCCTGACTTTTATTAAAGTCAGGTGCTTCATACAAATGTATACAGAGGTCTTAGGGGTGTTACATCATCTTCTGGCCAGGGGACCTGCTGACAATTTATGACCCTCTCCTTGTGACAGCGGTCAGTCAACCAGAACACTTATTTCTCCAGGAGTGATTATTCTTAAAACAGACGCCACCCAAATAAAGTTACATTCCTATAGGGTGAGGGTGTAGTGGGTTTTAATTAAGGAAAGAATTTGCTTAGCCTAAGATCTAACATGATTTATATCAAAGGTTAATACTTATCTCTTCTATATATTCATTAATGTGTGTAAGGGCAGGGGATGTGGAGACTTAACAGCAAACATTGGCTCAACAAATGAAAAACCCTTCACCAATACAATTTGTAATCAGCCCACTATACTTATACTAATAGTTTTCTAACTTCTCTAAGGAACCTGTTTTTAGAAGGTTTAAAGCATCTCATGCCTCTCACAGTTGGGAGGCTGTGAGCAATCACAGGTGGCCGGACAAGCCTGTCAGGCAGGCTAGAGAACCTTCAGAGGAGTTTGTAAGTTTGGAACACTCCTGTCATGCCCAGGAATTATTATTCACTGGAGCTCTAGGTTAACTCCTTCTCCGAAAGAGGTGGTGGGGGACAGCCCCCCGTAAAGTCAGAGGTGTAGGTGAGAGCACAAAGTAGTAAAGTAGGCAGGCTCTGGTTATAGGGGTAGATGCTCAAGAATTTCCAGGGGGACTCCTGAGGCTCGATCCCACCTTTGCGTATGTCGAGCCTCCTTCCTCATGACCTTGGCCATGGGTGGAGGTCCTCCCGCTGGCTCCCTGCGGTTGTGAAAAGAAGGGAAGCAAAAAGCAAAGGAGAAAAGGAAAGATATAAGCATCTGAATGCAGAGTTCCAAAGAATAGCAAAGAGAGATAAGAAAGACTTCCTGAGTGATCAATGCAAAGAAATAGAGGAAAACAACAGAATGGGAAAGACTAGAGATTTCTTCAAGAAAATTAGTGATACCAAGGGAACATTTCATGCAAAGATGGGCTCGATAAAGGACAGAAATGGTATGTACCTAAGAGAAGCAGAAGATATTAAGAAGAAGTGGCAAGAATACACAGAAAAACTGTACAAAAAAGATCTCCACGACCCAGATAATCATGAAGGTGTGATCACTCCCACTCACGTAGAGCCAGACATCCTGGAATGTGAAGTCAGGTGGGCCTTAGGAAGCATCACTACAAACAAAGCTAGGCCATGGAATTCCAGTTGAGCTATTTCAAATTCTAAAAGATGATTCTGTGAAAGTGCTGCACTCACTATATCAGCAAATTTGGAAGACTTAGCAGTGGCCACAGGACTGGAAAAGGTTAGTTTTCATTACAATTCCAAATAAAGGCAATACCAAAGAATGCTCAAACTACTGCACAATTGCACTCATCTCACACTAGTAAAGTAATGCTCAAAATTCTCCAAGCCAGGCTTTAGCAGTATGTGAACCGTGAACTTCCAGATGTTCAAGCTGATTTTAGGAAAGGCAGAGGAACCAGAGATCAAATTGCCAACATCTGCTGAATCATCAAAAAAGCAAGAGATTGCCAAAAAAAACATCTATTTCTGCTTTACTGACTATGCCAAAGCCTTTGACTGTGTGGATCACAATAAACTGTGGAAAATTCTGAAAGATGGGAGTACCAGACCACCTGACCTGCCTCTTGAGGAACCTGTATACAGGTCAGGAAGCAACAGTTAGAACTGGACATGGAACAGCAGACTGGTTCCAAATAGGAAAAGGAGTAGATCAAGGCTGTATATTGTCACCCTGCTTATTTAACTTATATGCATCATGAAAAACACCGGGCTAGAGGAAGCACAAGCTGGAATCAAGATTGTGGGGAGAAATATCAATAGCCTCAGATATGCAGATGAAACCACCCTTATGGCAGAAAGTGAAGAAGAACTAAAGAGCCTCTTGATGAAAATGAAAGAAGAGAGTAAAAAAGTTGGTTTAAAGTTCAATATTCAGAAAACTAAGATCATGGCATCCGGTCCCATCACTTCATGGCAAATAGATGGGGAAACAGTAGAAACTGTGGCTGAATTTATTTTGTTGGGCTCTAAAATCACTGCAGATTGTGATTGCAGCCATGAAATTAAAAGATGCTTGCTCCTTGGAAGGAAAGTTATGATTCTAGACAGCATACTAAAAAGCAGAGACATTACTTTGCCAACAAAGGTCTGTCTAGTCAAGGCTATGGTTTTCCCAGTAGTCATGTACGTATGTGAGAGTTGGACTATAAAAAGAGCTGAGTGCCGAAGAATTGATGCTTTTGAACTGTGGTGTTGGAGAAGACTCTTGAGAGTCCCTTGGACAGCAAGGAATCCAACCAGTCCATCCTAAAGGAGATCAGTCCTGGGTGTTCATTGGAGGGACTGATGTTGAAGCTGAAACTCCAATACTTTGGCCACCTGATGCCAAGAGCTGACTCATTTGAAAAGCCCCTGATGCTAGGAGGGATTGGGGCAGGAGGAGAAGGGGATGACAGAGGATGAGATGGTTGGATGGCATCACCGACTAGATGGACATGGATTTGGGTGGACTCCGGGAGTTGGTGACGGACAGGGAGACCTGGTGTGCTGCAGTTCATGGGGTCACAAAGAGTTGGACATGATTGAGCAACTGAACTGAACTGAACAGTTTAGATAGGCATCAGCCACAGACGCATACTAGAGTATTAAGTGGATATCTTCTAATTTCTAAGGGAAAAAAATTTTGAACCTAGAATTCCAAACTCGGTTAAAATTAGTGTGAAAATAAAACATAAATCTCTCTAGACATAAAAGAAACCAGGGGATTCTGGATTTGCTTCCAAAATATTCTTCCTGAAGGTATTACTCAAGTTTTAGTGAAACAAATGGAGAAACAAAATAGAGCAAAATATCAGTAATAAGTTATGCTCACCAATCCTTGAAATATGGAAACCAAGACAGGTGTGTCAGCTCAGTTCAGTCACTCAGTCACGTCCGACCCTTTGCAACTGCATGGACTGCAGCACCCCAGGCTTCCCTGTCCATCACCAACTCCCAGAACTTGCTCAAACTCATGTCCATTGAGTCGGTGATGTCACCCAACCATCTCATCAACTGTCGTCCCTTCCCCTACTGCCTTCATCTTTCTCAGCATCAGCATCTTTTCCAGTGAATCAGTTCTTCGCATCTGGTGGCCAAAGTATTGGAGTTTCAGCTTCAGCATCAGTCCTTCCAATGCATATTCAGGACTGATCTCCTTTAGGCTGGACTAGTTGGATCTCTTTGCAGTCCAAGGGACTCTCAAGAGTCTTTTCCAACACCACAGGTCAAAGGCAGGTGTGTAGAGGAAAGTAAATTCTAAGGATCACAAATGCTAGAAATATGGAAACCAAGGCAGGTGTGTAGAGGAAAATAAGTTGAAGGGATGTGATTCGATTGTAGCTGTGGATATGAAATACAGATTGGGAATATTGAGGATGATGGTGGCTCAGACGGTAAAGAATCTGCCTGCAATGGAGACCCAGTTTCCATTCCTGGGTTGGGAGATCCCCTGGAGAAGGGAATGGATACCCACTCTAGTATTCTTGCCTAGAGAATCCCTTGGACAGAGGAGCCTGGTGGGCTACAGTCCACGGGGTCCCACAGAGTCAGACATGACTGAGTGACTAGACTAAGGGAGAAATGTTGAAAGGCATTCTTGGGGTTCTATATTGCCCAGGTCAGGGTATAGTTAGGTGACATATGGAGTAAAAACCAGAAGCAGAAATTTTAGCCAAGAATTCACATTTGTATGTGGCCACCATTGTTAGGCCATCCTTGAATCTCAAGTATGGTAATGGGTAGAAAAATAGGAAACACGATGAGAGGAGAAAAAAGGTGAATCCCAGTGATAATTCTCTAGAAATTGAGATTAACACTAAATTCTAGTTTCTTTTCTAAATCTAAATGTTAATTCTTCAATTTACTTCTTTATATCATCTTTCTCTATCTACTGCAATATATTCTTCCTCCCTTAATACTTCTCCATGAGTATCCAACATGTGATCTTCCAGAAACACAAGTCCAAATATCATATTCCTCAGCATGACATATGTATTTTCTTTTTCTTTAACCCAGTCACGTTTCATTCAGAATTAAGTTCAAACTCCATCTAATGAACTAAATGACTTCTGATATCTTTTTTTGATCTCTCTTACCCACTTCACCTCCTGGTATAGCCCCTCATTCCTTTATTTTTCCAGTCAAATATACTGCCTTGCCTGTAATTCCCTAAGTGTCCTCTACTCTCCCATGCCCATTCCTTCAACCAACACTTTTCTTACAGGGGAACTGAGACAAACTTTGGAAGAGTGTTAAATGTTAGGGTTTGGGTCTTCAGGAGCCAAATTTCTTTAGACAAGGTGAGTAGTATGAGGAAAGCAAATTATTGAATAATTTACATACCTCAGCCAGAAGTGAGATTGAGGAAGAGGCCACAGACAAGAAGAGTATTGCAGCAGGAACCACCTGAAATACATAAGTAAGGCACAATTTGATGACTATAAAAATGAGTTGGTTTCTGTAAATCAGCATTTTGAGCCAATGGGTGTATAAGTGAGCCTCATTTATACATATAGGTGTATAGGAGGGAGTGTGGTTATTTCCTCAACTTTCCGAATTCTGCTCCCTGCAAATAGTCTTTCTCTGCATATACCTACCTATTGCTTTCTTAATGCTTAATTATTGCTAGAACTTCCTGGATATTCTGTCCAAGGATATTAAGTATTACTTTTGCTCCGGTCATGTTTAATTCATTCATATAGTACAGTATTTATTGTATGACATTATAGGTACAGATTTTCTTTCATAACTTTTCACATGGATTGAGAATGCTCTAATTGCAAAAACTCTATCTTCTTCATTTCTGTATCCCAAGCACTAATTCAATGCCTAGAATATCCTAGAAAATCAGCAACAGTTAATTAAATATTGAATTAATGGAATCGATAGAACTCTCACTTATCCAAAAATATTATCATTTGCAAAATTTATTAGAAACAATTTAAAATATTATCTTTATGACTTATCTTTCCCTTTTAATTTAAAACTTACTTAATATAGAATTATTACATTATTTTAACATTTTGTTTGCACCAGATTCAAATATATGCAATTTTATTTGATTCATTATTGGGTAAAATTTTCCTCAGCAATAGAGGAAATTGGGCTGTATTCTCTCCAAATAAAGGCTGATTCTTGCATAAAGTTGCTGAGCCAAATTATGCCCATGAAGGTTTCTGACACTGGATGGGTATGTATGGTGGCAGAAAATGATTCATCCCCAAATATCTTCCTTATAACCCCTACATTGATTCTAGATGCTCTAATAATACCAAAAATA
The DNA here is from genome assembly GCF_019923935.1 of Bubalus bubalis. Classification (NCBI taxonomy): domain Eukaryota; kingdom Metazoa; phylum Chordata; class Mammalia; order Artiodactyla; family Bovidae; genus Bubalus; species Bubalus bubalis. Next base: position 60,717,971 of record NC_059158.1, read on the forward strand.
AAACTGCTAGCTCTCAAAATATAAAAATTATAAACTTTTTTTATAGACCAAAGTGAAAATTTCAGCAGGACCTTCTAAAATTATAGTTAATGGCAAATACTATTACTATACTTGAAATAATAGCTTATCCTTTATTTTATTTTTATTTCTTTAGCTACTATATTACTTATGGCAAAAAAAATGTAATTTTATAAAAGTTGTACAAACAAAACTAGTATACTATATGCATGGCTTAAATTTCATGATTGCAGAATATCCCCAAATATACCATATTGAAATTTCTTTGGAAATAGTAGATGACAGAATGACCAGTTAATTTTTACATCTTGCTTGGAAAAACTATTTTGAACAATGTCATCAGTAGTAACTTATAGTGTTACTCAAGTAAATGAATTATAATTAGTTTGTATACTGACCTTCCTACAAACTTGCTAAATTTATATTTTTGGTAGTTGCAGATGCTGTGTTTGTGTGTGATTCAGAGGAAAGTTTACACAGATCCTTTTAGGGTTTCCTGCATAAAAGATCATGTCATCCTTGAATAAAAACAGCATTACTTCCTTTACAATCTAGATGCATTTTTTAATTTCTTTTTCTTGACTGATTGTGCTGACTAGAAATCCTGGCACAGTGTTGATTAAAATGGTGAGAGGGTACCTCCAAGCTTTGTTCCTTCCCAGTATCGAGGGAAAAACATTTGCTCATTTACCATCATCAAATATTATATTACCTTAGCTTTTTAATAGATGCCCTTTGTAAGGCTGAGAAAATTCTATTCTGCTTCTAGTTTTCTGTGAGTTTATCATAAATGGGCCCAGAATTCTGTTGAATATTTTCTACATTTATTGAAATGTATATGGGGTTTTGCTCTTTATTCTGTCAATACGGTGGTATTATATACATTGTTCCCTGGAGAAGGAAATGGCAACCCACTCCAGTATTCTTGCCTGGAGAATTCCATGGACGGAGGAGCCTGGTGGGCTGCGGTCATGGGGTCGCAAAGAGTCGGACACGATTGAGCGACTAACACACACACAACACACATATACATTGATATTTTGGATCTTAAATGGGCCTGTGTAACTGGGAGAAATATCACTTGATCATTGTGGTTTATAATCCTTTTTCTGTGTTGCTGAATTTTTGCTAATGCTTTGTTGAGAATTTTTGCATCTATATTAACCAACATAATCTATAGTTTTATTTTCTCATGTTAGTCTGACTTTTATTATCAAGGTAATGCTGACCTCATAGAATGAGTTTGGATGTATTCTTTCTCTCTTTTCTGGAAGAATTTGGAAAGAATTGGTATTATTTTCTTTATTATTATTATTATTTTTTTGTAGACTTCACTAGGTAAATATCTGGGCCTAGGTTTTACTTTGTAGACAGTTTTAAATTCAATTTCCTTAAGTGATGTTTCTTATAGATTTGCAAGATGATAAGAAGCTTTGTGTCAGAATACAAATCAATTCACTGCTTCCTTCTTTGAGAAAGTTTTGCTATATTTTAAGTCAGCTGAACTAAACTGTGCTTAATGAAGTAACTGGTTTACAATCTGGTGCATGCTCCTTGTCATCACTGAGAAAAACAAATACTCCATGGATAAGTGCCTGACCATGGGTTACATTTTGAGCAGTAATAATATGTAGCATGAAGATTAATCAAGACACTGGCAATAAATCAATAACATGAACTGTACAAACCAGTAAAGGAAGGATTTATTATGTTATGCTGGGCTGTATCATCCATTTTCTTAGTACATTTAGGCTGCTACAATACAAATACCATAGCCTTGCAACAAATACCATAGACTTTGCAGGAGGCTTTCAAACAATAGAAAATTATTCCTCACAGTTTTAGAGGCTGCAAAGTCCAACATCAACATTCTGACAGATTGAGTATCTGGTGAGGCCCTTCTTTTTGGTTCGTAAATGGTCATCTTATTGCTATAATTGCACATAGTAGAAGGGAAAAGACAGTATTATGGGGTCTTTTTATAGGGCATGGACCACCTTCATAAGGGCTCCAGTTTCATGACCTAATCATCTCCCCAAGGCTCCACATCCACATATCATTGCTTTGGGCATTAAAATTCAACATCTGAATTCTGTGGGGATACAAACAGTCTACAGTGATCATGGAACTGGAAGATAGGGATTAGCCAGGTCTAAGTTTGAGTGAACTCCGGGAGATGGTGATGGACAGGGAGGCCTGGCGTGCTGCGATTCATGGGGTCGCAAAGAGTCAGATATGACTGAGTGACTGAACTGAACTGAAGGTAGGGTATGGAGTAATGAACTGAAAAGTCCTATTAAGGATTCAGAAAATACACTCACTCTCTTTGTTCTAATCAACTTTCTCAGCTCCTTTCACATGGTACCTCAAAGTAGTAACTTATGTATTTTGAGTTCAGTCCAGCATGGACAGATGTCTATTTGTCCCTATGTTGATCACTTCTTATAAATGGCTTTATCATATAGTACAAACAAGTTTAGGGGCTCCAATATTGAGGATGCAAAAAGCATGGCAACAGAGAAGGTGGTCTGGCAAACACTGCTAAAATATGTCCTATTTCTTCTCTGATATGATTGCTCTTAAAAATTACTTTTTGGGTGAGTTTGAAAAGCTTGTGGCAGATTACTTTGAAGGTAAATCTTTCAGGTAAAATTCACTTTTCCCAGACAGTCACATTTAGTTTTATTTGAACTTGTCATTTGAACCCGTTGTGGAGCCTTGCATCAAAAGTAACCTTATTTACTGTCACCTGATAGTATCAATGATTAGTTTTATATTTTGTGTTGATCATAAATTATCTGCAGAACTTACTAAAGAAGATTCTCAAAACATATGAATGATGGAGAAATGTATAAACTCCCAAGTATATCATTTAAAAACCAATGTTTATTCAGATATATGTATTCTTCATTAATATTTGTCATTCATTATATTCATGAAGTCCATGTTGCAAACAGTAGATGTGAATAAAGTGTTTAATTAACAGAAGATTGGTTAAAAAATATACATATGTAATTGCATACACGTATGTATACTCAGCTGGTTAAGAATCCACCTGCAATGCGGGAGACCTGGGTTTGATCCCTGGGTTGGGAAGATCCCCTGGAGAAGGGAAAGGCTACTCACTTAAGTATTCTGGCCTGGAGAATTCCACGGACTATACAGTCCATGGAGTCGCAAAGAGTCAGACATGACTAAGCGACTTTCACTTCACTTCACTTCATACAAGTATACAAATATGCACACATATATGTGTGAATATATAACATATATGTCACCTCATTAGCATAAAAAGATACTTCCATCACTGAGGACATTTCAGAGGCTTTAGGAGGTGTCTACTGGAAACTGGAGACAATGACGAAATATATTTTTTATATACCACAGAAATCCATTGTAAATCTTATCCTTGTTCGTCTCTAGGGAAGTTGTATTTTTTCTTTGGCTTCTTGCAAGAATTTCTTTTTCTTTGGTTTTGTTTAGTTTGAATATGCTATTCTACATATGGACTTTTTGGTCTTTATACTGCTTGCTGTTCTCTGAACTTTCTATATCTGTGGCTTGTTGTCTCTCAATTTTAAAACCTTCTTGGCGTAACTTTATCAAATAATTCAACTTCTTTGTTATCTTTTGTTTTTCCTTCTAGTAGTATAATTACACATATAGTACACCTTCTGAGTCTCACAGTGTCTGGATACCTACTTTTTTAAAAATTATTTTTCTGTTTTAATTTCAGTTTGGGAAACTTCTATTGTCCTACTTTCAAGTTTACGTGACTGAGTAGAAAAAAAGTTAGTTCACTATAACAGCTCTGTTTATGTCCCTTTTACTATGAGGAAAAACCATAATACACTACTGATTTACTCCAGATATTCATGGATTCAAAGAATTAAATGCATACAAATTTTGCATATGTTGTCAGTGAGCAACATAGTTTTATTAGATTGAGTAAAAAAAAAAAAAGCTATGGTATGGAAATAAAATAATACAATATCTATCTGATATTTTTATCTCAATAAGCTAAAATTGACATACATATAAAATAATGAACACACACAAATACACATGCATACACACATTTCTAAACTAGATTTATCCAGAGGGAAAGAAGAGCAGATTTCCAAATTGGGAACCCAGAGAGTTTAGATCCTTATGTAGTGAATTTATGGCCTAGAGTTCTTTTACTTCTGTTTAAGAATTTTTGGATTAATTCAAATTTAAAAAGGTTAGAATAAAAGAAGAGTCTGTTTACTTATGACAAAGCAGCAAAGTTTATTTTTTCTAAGGACAAAAAGGGCAACTAAGAGGAAAGCATTTTCAGATTCTAAACAATTAGCAGTTTAAGCAAAATCTGTCAAAACCAGATGTTGTTTTGACAATCCATCCTAAACAGATTTGTTTTGTATTCCTATATCTGGTTTCAAAATAGTGGTTAAATTGAAACAGAGTAGTCTTCTGTGAAGGGTAGACTCTGTTGTGGTTTGAAAAAAAGGGAGAGAGATGAAATAGTTTTATTCTATTTTCAAAGAACTGAATTACATTCGTATATTATTAATATCTAACAATTATTTTGGTTACTTCAAAAGACATAAAATACATTTTAAAAAGTCCATTTCTAAGAGATTTTTAGAGGGCAGTTCTTTATTATTATTGAAAAACATCTACTATTTTAGTTATATGTTTAAAATGTTTGAACCCTTACAACTTCTTCAAAATAAATTCTAGTTTGTACCAATTATGTTACATAACAAAGCATAAGCAAATCATCTGAACAATGTAAAAATTCTGTTAGTAACAAAGCAGGCACCTAACCAGTTATTTTTATTGATGTACAAAATTACCTAGAAGAAAACAAACACCAGAATATTGGCCAGCTTTGTTGAGAATTAATTTTGAAATTGAAGAAAGCCAAAGTAGAGACGGCAGTATGGCTAAGAAATGATCTAGCAATCTACTGTTAGAAGATCAAGGCAGGGAAGTGTTGGAAGTGACAGTGTTCCTTGGAGTGGCAGAGCAGGCTAACTTAACAAGGGACTTTACACTTCAAGGGAAAGGCAGTGAGTGCAATTCTGCTGAGCAGGTTGATAATTAAACTTAACAGCAAGTCACAAATACAGTTCTCTCTTTCCCAGGCTATAGACAGAGAAATGATGACTAAGAGGCTTACAACCTGAATAGTGCTAAAACAAATCAAACCTTCTAGAACAATATTCAAAGAGAATTTTGAAGAAATTTATCTTTTTGTACATGCTCAATGCACAGCATTTAAAACCATTATTTGATTTATTGAAAAATAAAATGATAGTTTAGTAATAATGTTCAAAAAATTCTATCTGTGTCTATTAGAGAAGTATTTTTCCAAATGATATTTCTATATGATCAATTTTAGCCATTTAAGTTATCCTGTAAGTTATCCTGAATCATTTTAATGAACATTTCCTCATTACAAAACCAGGTTGGTGCTACTGCCTTCTGTGAAATTTACTTAGTTTTATCAGTCTTCCAAATACAGCTTTTACCTTTTGTTGGACTCTTATTTTGCAATACTTATTACACAAAATCACAGCTATTTGAAGAGTTCTGGAGTATGCATTCAAATAAAAAAGCACTTATCTAAATATCTTTCAAAGTATTTTATGAAGTAAACAGTGATATAACTGGTAATCATTCGAATTCTTGTGATATTTAAGAGTTTTCACGTATTTGCCAACTTAGCATGGTTGAATCTATGCTTGCTTGTCAAGATTTGGAATAGACCCCATAGATTTACAACAGAATGATGAATATCTTCAAATATCTAGACAGCAAACTGTGGCATTTGCTTATTTTCATGGTATAAACCCACTCACTATGGACTAGTTTAAACTACCCATGAGTCATCACTGAACAGAGTTGGGAAAGACGTACACACAGTTGAGCACTATTCATTATACATTATTTCCAGCTTACAGACATTACAGACAAAAATAAATTTGAGTATATATAATAGCTAAATGTACTAAAACCATTAGAAAGTGATGAGTTTTGAGTATTACTATAATTTTAGCACAATTTATTTAATTGTAAATTTATGTAATTTATTTTTTTATAATGGCTATGTTTAAAAAGTGGAGAAGGCAATGGCACCCCACTCCAGTACTCTTGCCTGGAAAATTCCATGGGCAGAGGAGCCTGGTAGGCTGCAGTCCATGGGGTTGCTAAGAGTCGGACACGACTGAGCGACTTCACTTTCACTTTTCACTTTCATGCATTGGAGAAGGAAATGGCAACCCACTCCAGTGTTCTTGCCTGGAGAATCCCAGGGACGGGGAAGCCTGGTGGGCTGCTGTCTATGGGGTCGCACAGAGTTGGACACAACTGAAGCGACTTAGCAGCAGCAGCAGCATGTTTAAAAAGTTGTTCACAAAATGCCTAAAAATTTGACAATTAGCTCTCACAAGCTGGTAGGAGCTGGCTCCAGCATACCGTCAGCTATGTCCATTAATCTGGAAGCTTCCTTGTCCTTCCTTCCTTTCTGTATTGTATTCACATTGTGATTAGTTGGAATTTGCCTAAAATACCCTCTCCAATTATCAGCTGCCCAATAATGCCCTCTTCTATTTTGCTATTTCCAGAATTCATAATTGATTTTAAGAATTATTGAGCAAACCAGAATGCGCTAATAATGTATGAAGCTGGCACAGTCACACATGTCAACAAGTTAGAGCTGCTAGATGATTGACTGAGACAGCTGCTTCTCCTGAATAATTGGCTCATTGGATGTTGATATTTTGCCAATAGATGGTTTAAAAGGTATGTCTTGGAGCCACTGTTTGGGTAAATAGACAACTTATTATTTGCATATAAGTAAGTGGAATGACTTGAACAAAAATAAATAAACAAAAATAGTTTATAGTTGAGTCAATCATCAATAGAGAAATGAGATCTGTCCTCATGCCATAGCTTATTGACTACTCAGTTTGCTTTTGGGAATCCTCTGAGAGATAAAAACACTCACAGTAGTTTGGCTAATAACCCGCTGCTTCAGCTAAATAACAGTGTCAGAATCTATGAGTTATAATGTAACATTAAAGAGTATAATGACAGTTATTCTCCAGAGGATGTTTCGAAATCACAATGAAGTAACAAGCAATTTGTTGAAGATCCTTCCCCGCCAGTTGCCAAGGCATTAGCATTCCATCTGCCAGACGGTGGGATTAGCATATCCCCAGTGAAGTTGTTAATGGTAACTTTCAAAAGACTAAATCAGTGCTTTGTAAAATCTCCAGGAAGTCATGTTGAAGACTGTATTATTTCTTTAGGTATATATTATGTTAGCCTTTTTTATTATTGCTTATTTATTTACACTCACTTTTTTTAGTACCTACTAGATGATGAATGGCAGCCCCACTGGACACTTGAACTTTTTTTTTTCCACATAAGGGATTGAAAGCAATGCTATACTTACTCCTGTTAGAAATAGCCCAAGAGAACTGATACCATATTCAGTTCAGTTCAGTTCAGTCACTCAGTCGTGTCCGACTCTTTGCGACCCCGTGAATCGCAGCACACCAGGCCTCCCTGTCCATCACCAACTCCCGGAGTTCACTCAAACTCATGTCCATCGAGTCAGTGATGCCATCCAGCCATCTCATCCTCTGTCATCCACTTCTCCTCCTGCCCCCAATTCCTCCCAGCATCAGAGTCTTTTCCAATGAGTCAACTCTTTGTATGAGGTGGCCAAAGTACTGGAGTTTCAGCTTTAGCATCAGTCCTTCCAATGAACACCCAGGACTGATATCCTTTAGGATGGACTGGTTGGATCTCCTTGAAGTCCAAGGGCTCTCAAGAGTCTTCTCCAACACCACAGTTCAAAAGCATCAATTCTTCGGTGCTCAGCTTTCTTCACAGTCCAACTCTCACATTCAAGTTTTAGCAAAAGCTTTATCTAAACTGAAGCAATTTGAAGAATAGGGGCTGCATTGTGCAGGACTGATACTGGAGTCAGTTGCCATTTCCTTCTCCAGGGGATCTTCCTGACCCAGGGATGGAACCAGCATCTCTTGTGAGTCTTGCATTAGTAGGTGTATTCTTCACCACTGCTGCTGCTGCTGCTAAGTCACTGCAGTCGTGTCCAACTCTGTGTGACCCCATAGACAGCAGCCCACCAGGCTTCCCCGTCCCTGGGGTTCTCCAGGCAAGAACACTGGAGTGGGTTGCCATTTCTTTCTACAATGCATGAAAGTGAAAAGTGAAAATGAAGTCGCGCAGTCATGTCCAACTCTGCGACCCCATGGACTGCAGCCCACCAGGCTCCTCTGTCCATGGGATTTTCCAGGCAAGAGTACTGGAGTGGGGTCTTCACCACTGTGCCACCTGCAAACTATAAGGTGTCTTCTTATTAGAGAGCACTTCACTAATATTTCAAATATAAATTTCATGTTATTTAAAATTCTAAAGATATCTAATATTCTAATTTTATGTTCTTAAATAAATTTATCTTCTGTCTTTATCTGTATTTTTTGTCTTTATCTGTATTTTATGCTATTAATAGAACAGTCTTTCTGTACTTAGCACAATATACACGTTCACATACTATTTGAGAACATTATAAAGGATAAATAAAATTATTATTAGTCAGAAAAATGATTACTAATAATGGAAAGAAGATATAAAGCATTTTTTGTTTAGCTACTAAATTTTAATGCTCATGATACATAAGATTTATTTCATGGCTTGAGGAAAACAACTCCTAACTATTCTCTTCATTTCCATTCTTTACATTTTTCTCTTAGAAATCAATGAATTAGAAAGATGACTAAGATGTAATCTCTAAAATATTCTTTTATTCATAATATCCAGCATTTTGCATGTTCTCTTTCCTTTGAGTTATAGGATTTGTGTTTAATTAGAATTCATCTGTCTCAATCTGAAGTGATGGTTACAGATGAGTCAAATATTATTAGCAAAGACTGTAATACAGGTAAGTGAAGGAGTTCATTGAAGAATTTTGCTCACATCTGGTTGTAGTAGACTGAAGGTGTGTGCTCAGTCACTCAATCGTGTTGGCTCTGCAGACCCATGGACTGCAGGCCACCAGGCTCCTCCGCCCATAGAATTTTGCAAGCAAGAACACTGGAATGGGGTGGCATTTCCTACTCCAGGGGATCTTTCTGACCCAGGGATTGAATCTACGTCTCTTGTGTCTCCTGCTTTGGCAGGCAGATTCTTTACCACTAGCGCCACCTGGAATGCCTTGTAGAATGAATGGTTGCCCCTAAATATTGCCATATCTTTGCCACATAAGGAAGCAAAACCAACGAGATAGGCAGCCCTCACAGGCACGGGAACAGGCTGTCACCTAGAGTCTCAAAGACAAACTAACCCACTGACTCCTGGACATTAGACTATGACATTGATTTTCGATTCTGACTTCCAGACTAAGTCTGGACTTAGACTTCTAGACTAAGTCTGTTTGCTTTTTAGCCATGAAGTTTGTATTATAAATTGATAGTAATTTGTTAAAGTGGCTATAGGAAATAAATGCACTGGTATACAGTCAGATATCTACACTGTAATTGGGAGAGGCTGGCTCAATTCCTTTCCTACTGCAATGGCTTACTTAATGCCATGCCATATTTACTGTTCACATGTTCAAAAGGATGAGAAAGTCAAAGGTGATATGTGCTTTTGCGACATTTGAGAATATCAGTGGTCAGATGGTAGTGAATAAGGGGCTAGGGAGAGGCAGGGGGGTTAGGAAGAAAATCAGGAGCAGCAAAAGCTAACAGTAAACCATGCTTTTCTTTCTGAATGGGATTTCCTACTGAGGTTCTACTGCCTTTTATTCTACAAAGAATCATTGTCTTCCTGATGAAACTGACACTATTTTCTGCTAAAAGTTTATCTCCCTCTTTCTCACACTCTCTCTATTTCTCTCACACACACACTCCCTCACACACACACACACACACACACACACACACACACTCCTCAGGTCTAATATCAGAACCAGCTGAGGCTTTTGTATCTAATTTTACAAATGGATACTAAATATCTTGATCATTCTTTGGGCTCCCCATAGCATACTAGACATAATGCTGCTGCTAAGTCGCTTCAGTCCTGTCCGACTCTGTGCGACCCCATGGACGGCAGCCCACCAGGCTTCCCCGTCCCTGGGATTCTCCAGGCAAGAACACTGGAGTGGGTTGCCATTTCCCTCTCCAATGCAAGAAAGTGAAAAGTGAAAGCAAAGTCGCTCAGTCGTGTCCGACTCTAGCGACCCCATGGACTGCAGCCTACCAAGCTCCTCCGTCTATGGGATTTTCCAGGCAAAAGTACTGGAGTGGGGTGCCATTGCCTTCTCCGACTAGACATAATAGATGGCAACAAATGTGCCCACACTTAGAATAACATCTTGCAAATATTGAAAGTGTAGATTCTGAACTCATATACAGCATTCTTCCCTCTATTTCTTGCTGTTTTCTGGCCCTACAAAAATGTCAAAAACTCACAATTCCCAATGCCGTTGACGATGTTCTTTAACCATCTGCAATGCCAAAATTTGATGGTTGTGTAACATCATGTGTTCAAAAGAAGCACAGCACCTTATAGGCTTCTTTTTATTGTGGAGATGACATGTTCCACACCTAGGAATAGTGGATGAAATGTAAAGTTGTCAGACTTGAGTCTGGCCTGGAGTAGAAAAGGGCTCAGCAGTAGGTCAAAGCACCTACACATGAAGTCCTGATGCTAGGGCCATACAATCTGCCATACCTAAGCTGTTGGATATGTCAGTGGTGGGAAAAGATGCTGAGTATTTTGATAGAAAAACCTCAGTGGGAGAATTACAATGCAGACTCCTGGGGGTTTACTGCAAGATTATGCCAGTCATTACAGTAAGGAATTTTATTCTCTGAAAAACAGCTCCTGGCCTGTTAGTAGGTCTTAGTAGAGATAAAATACTAGACTGTGTATCCAGAAATGCCCTTTGTGAGGTGCATTTGGTTTTATTCTAAGCCAAAATAGATAGCATATTGAAAAGCAGAGATATTCCTTTGCCAGCAAAGGTCCGTCTAGTCAAGGCTATGGTTTTTCCAGTGGTCATGTATGGATGTGAGAGTTGGACTGTGAAGAAAGCTGAGTGCCGAAGAATTGATGCTTTTGAACTGTGGAGTTGGAGAAGACTCTTGAGAGTCCCTTGGACTGCAAGGAGATCCAACCAGTCCATTCTGAAGGAGATCAGCCCTGGGATTTCTTTGGAAGGAATGCTGCTAAAGCTGAAACTCCAGTACTTTGGCCACCTCATGCGAAGAGTTGACTCATTGGAAAAGACTCTGATGCTGGGAGGGATTGGGGGCAGGAGGAGAAGGGGATGACAGAGGATGAGATGGCTGGATGGCATCACTGACTTGATGGATATGAGTTTGAGTGACCTCTGGGAGTTGGTGATGGACAAGGAGGCCTGGTGTGCTGTGATTCATGGGGTCGCAAAGAGTCAGACATGATTGAGCGACTGAACTGAACTGAACTGAATAGCAGGGTATGTGAGTAGGACCAGAAGACACAAATAAACTACATGAGCAGGTGAACAGAATTCCCATATCATGCATTCCTATAGTGGCACAGTCTTTCCTTTTCTTATTATCTATAGTCTAAGGTGAAAGTGAAAGTGCTAGTTGCTCAGTTGCTCTTTGTGACTCCATGGACTGTAGCCCACCAGGCTCCTCTGTATATGGGATTTCCCAGGCAAGAACACTGGAGTGTGTTGCCATTCCCTTCTCCGGGGAATCTTCATGAGGCAGGGATTAAACTTAGGTCTCCTGTATCACATGCAGATTCTTTACCATCTGAGCTACCAGGGCAACCAGCTAAAGGAGAATGAAGAAGTACAAACTTGGTTCACATATATGTTTTCTTGCATTCATACAAGCCAAAAATGGATAGCAGCTGCAGTATAGTCACACGGGTGACCTTGTGGGACAATGGACAGAGTTGTATTGTATCTGGTCATCCACTTAATGTAGAAGAAGTGATTTGAGGTGAAAGTATATATAAATTTCTGGGCAGTCATCAACAGCCTGGGTCTTTTGTGAGTGGTCTGGAAGAAAAGGGAATAGAAAATTAGGGACCAAAATTTCTAGGGTAGAAGTATGTGGATGGATATTTGGTTGGAGACATAGAGTGTGAATATTTCTGTATCACACATTAACATTTACCAAAATATATTCACTGTAAAGGAGATCTGGATTTGATCCCTCAGTCAGGAAGATCCACTGGAGAAGGAATCAGCAACATACTCCAGTATTCTTCCCTGGGAAATCCCGTGGATCGAGAAGTTTGGCAGTCTACAGTACATGGGATCACAAAAGAGTCAGACATGCTGAGTGACTAAAACAACAACAAAATTCATCGTGAAAGAGACACTAAATAGCCAAACAAACAGAAAAGCTTGGCTGGTTGACATTAGACAATCTTTATTCATCAGTCACCATGGAACTGGCACAGTCAACGCACGTACAGACCAACCACATGACAGAGATTGCTGCTATATGTGGGTTTAATACCATGGGCTCCTACTTACAAAAGCTGATTTAACTAGGATGCTACTGAATGTCAAAACTTCCAGTAACAGAAACCAACCCTGAACCCTAAATATGGCACCATTCCTTGCATAGACCAACTTGGTTACTTGGATGCAAGGCATTCACATAAATTTCTTTTCATCTTGGAAAGGCCAGTAATTTGCCCACCAATTTTAAACTCCTATATCATGATCCTCACCCAGTCCTTACCAAGTCTCCACACTTGAAACATCTACCTTAGAAGAAACGTCAAAATATCACTATACTGTCTTTGTACATCCTTCCCTACATATATCCCTGATAAGATTCTATGAAGGTATTATTCTTCTTTACTATGATAAGCAATAATCTCAGCTTTGACTTTTCAATTAATTATTTCATTTATATTTTGGGAGCTGGCAATCAACAGATGTTTGAATTTACTTCATAATGAAACTGAGGTATAAGCTACATATAAATCTCTTATATTTTTATTAAAAATGCTTGTTTCCTATTCTATTATTAAGTATGTCTTGGGAACAAAATGTAGGCTTCCCTGGTAGCTCAGCTGGTAAAGAATCCACCTGCAATGCAGGAGACCTTGGTTCAATTCCTTTGTTGGGAAGATCTGCTGGAGAAGGAATAGGCTAACCACTCCAGTCTTCCTGGGCTTTCCTGATGACTCAGCTGGTAAAGAATCTGCCTGCAATATGGGAGACCTGGGCTTGATCCCTGGGTTGGGAAGATCTCCTGGAGAAGTGAATGGCTATTCACTCCAGTTTTCTGGCCTGGAAAATGCCATGGACTATTCCATGGGGTTTCCAAGAGCTGGACACAACAGTGACTTTCACTTTAACTTTCAGGAATAAAATGTATGGATAAATTAATCTGAGATCTCCAATGTTTGTGTAGATGCAGGCCCTGATCTTGCCAGCTTCCTTGGGAAAATTTACTTGCTCCTGGAAATGCTACTGAGATAAAAACCTACAGGGGAAAAAAAAAAAAAAAAAAACCTGAACAAACTTTTTGCCTAACCCAGTATTTATAATGGCACATCTAATGCAGTCTGAACATATATATAAAATTAAAATAATCATGAATAACAGATGCCAGGCACATATTTTCTAAGAATAGTGCTGGAATGCTTATAATTGTCATCTTTCTAATAACTTTTCTGTTTAAGGATGAATAGTTTTCTTTAGAGATGTACAGGGACTTCACAATTTCTATTTATTACTTTTAACAAGAATAGATGACAAAAATGCTATGAATCTGGTACATTAGCAATGAAAACTAACAGGTCATTCCATTAATGTGATTTGAGGTCCTTTCTGCTAGTCCTTTCAGTTATGCATTGCTGTGACTGGCCTTGTCCTAAGAGATGTGATATTCTATTCTATTGGCAGATTTCACTAGGTGAGGAGGAATGAAGAACTAATTGGTAAATGGTTATGATCCATTCATTTCAGTCACTCAGTCATGTCCAACTCTATACGACTCATGCAGTGCAGCACACCAGGCTTCCCTATCCATCACCAACTCCCAGAGCTTACTCAAACTCAAGTCCACTGAGTTTGTGATGCCATCCAATCATCTCATCCTCTGTTGTCCTCTTGTCCTCCTGCCTTCAAACTTTCTCAGCATCGGGGTCTTTTCAAATGAGTCATATCTTCACATCAAGGGGCCAAGTACTGGAATTTTATCTTAAGCATCAGTCCTTCCAATGACTATTCAGGACTGATTTCCTTTAGGATGGACTGGCTGGATCTCCTTGCAGTCTAAGGGACTCTCCAGAGTCTTCTACAACACCACATTTCAAAAGCATCAATTTTTCAGTGCTCAGCTTTCTTTATAGTCCAAATCTCACATCCATTCATGACTACTGGAAAAACCATAGCCTTGACTAGACGGACCTTTGTTGGCAAGGTAATGTCTCTGTTTTTTAATATGCTGTCTAGGTTGGTCATAGCTTTTCTTCCAAGGAGCAAGCATCTTTTAATTTCATGGCTGCAGTCACCATCTGCAGTGATTTTGGAGCCCAAGAAAATAAAGTTTCTCACTATTTCCATTGTTTCTCCATCTATTTCCCATGAAGTGATGGGACCAGATGCCATGATCTTAGTTTTGTGCATGTTGAGTTTTAAGTCAACTTTTTCACTCTCCTCTTTCACTTTCATCAAGAGACTCTTTAGTTCCTTTTTGCTTTCTGCCATAAGGGTGGTGTCATTTGCATATCTGAGGTTATTGATATTTCTCCTGCCAATCTTGATTCTAGCTTGTGCTTCATCCAGCCCAGTGTTTCTCATGATGTACTCTGTATATAAGTTAAATCACATACAACCTTGACATACTCCTTTCCCGATTTGGAACCAGTTTGTTGTTCCATGTCCAGTTCTAACTGTTGCTTTTTGACCTGCACACAGATTTCTCAGGAGACAAGTCAGGTTTCTAGTATTCCCATCTCTTTCAGAATTTTCTGCAGTTTGTTGTGATCCACACAGTCAAAGGCTTTGGCATAGTCAATAAAGCAGAAGTAGATGTTTTTCTGGAACTGTCTTGCTTTTTCGATGATCCAACGGATGTCAGTTTGATCCCTGGATCCTCTGTCTTTTCTAAATCAGCTTGAACATTTGGAATTTCACAGTTCACATATTGTTGAAGCCTGTCTTGGAGAATTTTGAGCATTACTTTGGTAGTGTGAAATGAGTACAATTATGGGGTAGTTTGAGCATCCTTTGGCATTGTGTTTTTTGGGGATTAGAATGAAAACCGATCTTTTCCAGTCCTGTGGCCACTGCTGAGTTTTCCAAATTTACTGGCATATTGAATGTAGCACTTTCACAGCATTATCTTTTTTTTTTTCCCATTCTTTTATTTATTTATTTTAATTGGAGGCTAACTATTTTACGATATTGTGGTGGTTTTTGCCATACATTCACATGAATCAGCCATGTGTGTATATGTGTTCCCCATCCTGAACCCCCCTCCCACCTCCCTCCCCATCCCATCCCTCAGGGTGATCCCAGTGCACCAGCCCTGAGCACCCTGTCTCATGCATCAAACCTGGACTGGCGATCTATTTCACATATGGTAATATACATGTTTTAATGCTATTCTCTCAGGTTATCCCACCCTCACCTTCTCCCACAGAGTCCAAAAGTCTGTTTTTACATCTGTGTCAAGGAGGCAAGAATATACAATGGATTAAAGACAATCTCTTTAACAAGTGGTGCTGGGAAATCTGGTCAACCACTTGTAAAAGAATGAAACTAGAACACTTTCTAACACCATACACTAAAATAAACTCAAAATGGATTAAAGATCTAAACGTAAGACCAGAAACTATAAAACTCCTAGAGGAGAACATAGGCAAAACACTCTCTGACATACATTACAGCAGGATCCTCTATGACCCACCTCCCAGAATATTGGAAATAAAAGCAAAAATAAACAAATGGGACCTAATTAACCTTAAAAGCTTCTGCACATCAAAGGAAACTATTAGCAAGGTGAAAAGACAGCCTTCAGAATGGGAGAAAATAATAGCAAATGAAGCAACTGACAAACAACTAATCTCAAAATATACAAGCAACTCCTACAGCTCAATTCCAGAAAAATAAATGACCCAATCAAAAAATGGGCCAAAGAACTAAATAGACATTTCTCCAAAGAAGACATACAGATGGCTAACAAACACATGAAAAGATGCTCAACCTCACTCATTATCAGAGAAATGCAAATCAAAACCACTATGAGGTACCATTTCACACCAATGCAATCCCTATCAAGCTACCAACTTTGTCAGAATGGCTGCGATCCAAAAGTCTACAAGTAATAAATGCTGGAGAGGGTGTGGAGAAAAGGGAACCCTCTTACACTGTTGGTGGGAATACAAACTAGTACAGCCACTATGGAGAACAGTGTGGAGATTCCTTAAAAAAAACTGGAAACACAGCATTATCTTTTAAGATCTGAAATAGTGCAACTGAAATTGCATTACCTCCACTAGCTTTGTTCATAGTGATGCTTCCTAAGGCCCGCTTGACTTCACATTCCAGGATATCTGGGTCTAGGTGAGTGATCACACCATCATGGTTATCTGGGTCATAAAGATCTTTTTTTTGTACAGTTCTTCTGTGTATTCTTGCCACCTCTTTTTAATATTTTCTCCTTCTGTCAGGTCCATACCATTTCTGTCCTTCATTGTGCCCATTTTTGTGTGAAATGTTCCCTTGGTATCTGCCATTTTCTTGAAGAGATCTCTAGTCTTTCCCATTCTGTTGTTTTCCTATATTTCTTTGCATTGATCGCTGAGGAAGGCTTTCTTATCTCTCCTTGCTATTTTTTGGAACTCTGCATTCAGAGGGGTATATTTTTCCTTTTCTCCTTTGTCTGTAGGGCCACCTAAGATGGACGGTCATGGTGGAGTGTTCTGATACAACTTGGTCCACTAGAGAAGGGAATGGCAAACCACTTCAGTATTCTTGCCTTGAAACCCCATGAATAGTATGACAAGGCAGAAAGGCAGGACACTGAAAGATGAACCCTGCAGGTCAGTAGGTGCCCAATATGTTACTGGAGATTAGTGAGAAATAACTCCAGAAAAAATGAAGAGACAGAGTCAAAGCAAAAATAACACCCAATTGTGGATGTTACTCCTCATGGAAGTAAAGTACAATGCTATAAAGAGCAAAACTGCATAGGAACCTGGAATGTTAGGTCCATGAATCAAGGCAAATTGGAAGTGGTCAAACAGGAGATGGCAACAGTGAATGTCAACATTCTAGGAATCAGAGAACTAAAATGGACTGGAATGGGTGAATTTAACTCAGATTACCATTATATCTAACACTGTGGGCAGGAATACCTTATAAGAAATGGAGTAGCCATTGTAGTCAACAAAAGAGTCCAAAATGCAGTACTTGGGTGTAATCTCAAAAATGACAGTATGATCTCTGTTCATTTCCAAGGCAAACCATTCAGTATCAGAATAATACAAGTCTACGCCCCAACCAGTAATGCTGAAGAAGCTGAAGTTGAATGGTTCTATGAAGATCTACAAGACCTTCTAGAATTAACACCCAAAAAAGATGTCCTTTTCATTATAGGGGACTGGAATGCAAAAGTAGGAAGTCAAGAGATACCTGGAGTAACAGGCAAATTTGGCTTTAGATTACAAAACAGAGTGGGTCAAAGGCTAACAGTGTTTTGCCAAGAGAACGCACTGGTCATAGCAAACACCCTCTTCCAACAACACAAAAGAAGACTCTACACATGGACATCACCAGGTGGTCAATACCAAATCCTATTGATTATATTCTTTGCAACCAAATATGGAGAAGCGCTATACAGTCAGCAAAAACAGGAACAGGGGCTGATTGTGGCTCAGATCATGAACTCCTTATTGCAAAATTCAGGCTTAAATTAAAGAAAGTAGGGAAAACCACTAGACCATTCAGGTATGACCTAAATAAAATCCCTTAGGATTATACAGTGAAAGTGAAAAACAGATTCAAGGGGTTAGATGTGATAGAGTGACTGTAGAACTATGGATGGAGGTTCGTGACATTTTACAGGAGACAGTGATCAAAACCATCACCAAGAGTAAGAAATGGTTATGATTAATGACATTTATTTAGACATTCTTTTTTATTCTTTTAATTTGGAAGAAAAATAATTTATTAAAATTGAACAGACTTATTTTTACTGCTAATGTAAAGAAAAAGAACACCTTAATTATCAGGACTACAAAAGCAGTATATGTAAATCCATGGATCTAGTAATTAACAAAAGGAAAAAATTATATTATGTTTTATATTGATGAATCAGGTAATCTAAAACCAAATAAAACAAAGCAAATATGTTGTATTTTTCCTCCTGATGTTATCAAAAGTATACTAAATTAAAAAAAAAAGAGGAAAATAGATATCTAGAACAGTAGTGTTATGTTTTTTATGTAAGTTGCTATATTTATCAGCTAAAAGCCTAAGCCAGTTGTTCTCGGAGCATGACTCCTGATTCAGCAGCTTCAACATCACCTGAGAACTTGTTTAAAGGAAAAATTCTCAGACTCTACCCCAAACCTATAGAATCAGATATTTGGGGAATGGGGCCTGGCCCAACAAACTGATTTTACAAGGCCTCCAATGTGATTCAAATATATCCTAGCCTAGGAAAAAAATTATGGTGTGCAAACACAGATCAATCAGTAACTATTTGTTAAATATTACTGGCCCAGAGAGTAAAAAGAAAACAGAAAACATTTGTATTCGGCTGGCCAAAAAGTTCTTCCAGACTTGTCTGTAACAGAGTACAGAAAAAACCAAATGAATTTTTTGGTCAATCCAACATTTAGAAATAAGAAAGTGATATATTAAAATATAATTCTGAGTAGTACTACACTGAGTATCTCAGTTCCCTTATCTTAAACATATATGGAACTAAATAATCTCTTAGGCTTCGTCCATTTCTAAGAATCTGTAATCTTTGACTGAAGTAATAATCTTAATAAAATGTTATTGTAAGCATAATTAATGGAAAAGCCCATCTATAGCTTAACATGCAATGATAAATCTTTTTGGAGAGAAGTTGAATGAAAATCTATAGAAAGGTTAAGTTTGCATAAGGTGAAAGAGGAGAGTGAAAAAGTTGGCTTAAAACTCAACATTCAGAAGACGAAGATCATGGCATCTGGTCCCATCACTTCATGGCAAATAGATGGGGAAACAGTGGAAACAGTGTCAGACTTTATTTTGGGGGGCTCCCAAATCACTGCAGATGGTGACTGCAGCCATGAAATTAAAAGACGCTTACTCCTTGGAAGGAAAGTCATGACCAATCTAGATAGCATATTGAAAAGCAGAGACATTATTTTGCCAAAAAACGTCCGTCAAGTCAAGGCTATGGTTTTTCCAGTGGTCATATATGGATGTGAGAGTTGGACTGTGAAGAAAGCTGAGCACCAAAGAATTGATGCTTTTGAACTATGGTGTTGGAGAAGACTCTTGAGAGTCCCTTGGACTGCAAAGAGATCCAACCGGTCCTTTCTGAAGGAGATCAGCCCTGGGATTTCTTTGGAAGAAATGATGCTAAAGCTGAAACTCCAGTACTTTGGCCACCTCATGCGAAGAGTTGACTCATTGGAAAAGACTGATGCTGGGAGGGATTGGGGGCAGGAGGAGAAGGGGATGACAGAGGATGAGATGGCTGGATGGCATCACTGACTTGATGGACGTGAGTCTGAGTGAACTCCGGGAGTTGGTGATGGACAGGGAGGCCTGGAGTGCTGTGATTCATGGGGTCACAAAGAGTCAGACACGACTGAGCAACTGAACTGGACTGAACTGAACTGAGAGAAGAGGTGCACATTCCAGGCGAAACAGACATGAGCAAACCCATGGCAGAGGCTAAAAGCAAACATCCAGTGCCCAGGCAGGGAGCTAGCTGGTACACCGTGGGGAGGAAGTCTCCAGGCCCTCCTGGCAGCCTGAGAAGTGGGCATTTGTTTCAGAAGCCCATAGGGTTTTCAAGCAAAAGAGCATCAGGGGATAGTGGGTTTTTTTTTTTTTTTTCATTTTTTTTAACTCTAATAGATATGAGTGACTGATGCAAGAGAAATGATTGGAGTCTGTTAGAAGAAGTTGATGGCCCATAAAACAGCCCAAACTACAGTTATTTTGATGAGAATTGACACGTGGAAAAGCAAAAGTAGGACTTACAGATTTTGATTGTGGGCCTATAGAAAAGGGAAGATTCAAATGGTGTGCCAGTGTTCCTCTGGACTCCTGTTGGTTGATTTATTTGTTACTCTGCAAGTCAAATTTATGTGATTTGAAACACAAGTTAAGAAAATCTAGCATATAAGCTATATGAAATCATTGTTTGAATAGTTTTTATACGCTGTGATTTGGAAAGTATAATATATACACAGTTATTATGTCATTATGTACTTTTATAACCATAATAGCTAAATGTAGTCATGCTGGAGTCAGATTTATAAATTCAACTACCAGCAGAGTCACTAGCTCCTATACTATCTTAGGCAAATTACTTCATCCTTCTTAGCCTAACTTTTTGTTTCTAAATTTTTTAACATAATAATTATGCCTATGCCATTGTTTAGTGTGAGAATTAAATAAGGAAATCAATGTAAAATTTAACAAAGAACCTGGAACTTGGTAAACATTCAATAAATGTAAACAAGTATTACAGAATAAAAAACATCATATTGAGAGGTAATTAATAATTTCTCATTGAATTAATAAAAAGCTTATCTATAAAACTTTGCATGAAACATCATTAATATCTATAATTCATCTGCTGCTGCTAAGTCGCTTCAGTCATGTCCGACTCTGTGTGACCCCATAGACGGCAACCCACCAGGCTTCCCCAATCCCTGGGATTCTCCAGGCAATTCATCTAGAAACCTTAAAATATATATTCTGAATTTATAATGATCTATGGACATATGAACAATGATGAAATCTATTTTGCAAAAATTAATTTATCTTCAGTTAATACATTTTGGAAAATATTCTCTACTATCTTTTAGTTATATTCTGTGCCATGCTAAGTCACTTCAGCTGTGTCCGACTCTTTGTGACCCCATGGACAGTAGCCTGCCAGGCTCCTCTGTCCACGGGATTCTCCAGGCAAGAATAGTGAAGTGAACTGCCAATTCCAGGGTATCTTCCCAACCCAGAGCTCTCCTGCATTGGCAGACAGGTTCCTTACCACTAGTGCCACCAGGGAAGCCCATAACTCATAATTTTTATTTCTTGGCTTTAATTTTTCTGAAAAAAAAAAAGTCCTAATCCATTATATATTTTTAGACAATTGACTAATATCATTTAAAATATTTAGTTTGACCTACCTGAACATTCATACTAACATTTATTTTTATTATTTAGAATCAATAAGTAACTTCAATAATGCAGATTTGAAATGCTTTTTACAGAATGTTTCTGATATTTTAATATTTTATTCTTAACTAGTGACCCATTCATAAATTTTCATCATTATCTCAACAAATAGATTAATTCCTGATTTTATTTCCATTAATATAGTTTTTAAAACAAAGAGGGTACAGAAGATAGATATTAATGACTTTCTCAATGAAGATGATGTCATTTTATTAATTTAATTTTATTTCTCCAGGGAAGATATTGTTCCTTGTGCCTTCCTAGTACGTTGTCAGCTGGTGGTTTTTCTCATCTTATATAATAAATCTATTATAACGTGCTCACTTCTTCTGAGCCTTTGCCTGCTTTCTCAATAGTTTGCTTAGTTCTGAAACTTTGGTCTCATTAAGTTGGTGCTTCTAAGCTTTAAGGAGCAATTTCTTGAAACATATTAGGCCTATCACCAGTATTCCTAGTGCATTTTTAAAATGCTAAATCATTTATGAGCTTCAGGATAAACAAACAATTTCCTATGAGCTTTTATTTTACCTTCCCTGGCCTAACACCCTCAAGATCCATTTTCTAGCATGTTCTTCAGATTCCAGCTAATACATATGAGTCTGAACCTGTAGGTCCTTTGGTGCATAATCTTCTTTCTATAGCAGAAACTGTACTTTTTCACTTGCATTCTGAATAAGTGGATGTGGAGACACATCAAAAGAGGCCATGAATCATTTTTCAAGGTATTAACTTCAGTGAGAACTTTCCATAATCTCCAAGGAGCATAAGGCTGCTCTCTAGCAAGGGTGGAATCTCACCAGCCTACTTAGAGTATCCAGGGAAAATAGACATTTAAAGATCTCTGGCTAGCCTCAGGGTCTCATTCTTTCCTTATCAGGGCTGAGCAACGTGAGAGACCTGTTACAGCTATAAATTAAGCTTCCTTTGTGGTGAACACCTCTTACAATTAAGATGTTGATTTTCATATACTTTTATCTCCAGCTACAGAGGATAAGGATTTTCTCAAGGCTGCCAAAAACACCTCCTGGGTTTCATGAATGTGAATGTGAAGTCGCTCAGTCATGTCTGACTCTTTGTGACCCCATGGACTGTAGCCTACCAGGCTCCTCTGTCCATGGCATTTTTCCAGGCAATAGTACTGGAGTGGATTGCCATTTCCTTCTCCAAGGGATCTTCCCAACCCAGGGATCTAACCTGGGTCTCCTGCATCATAGACAGACACTTTACCATCAGCCACCAGGGAAGTTTGCTAATATATGTCTGTTGCTTTCTTTCTTGGGACTTCTGTGATATTAACAAGCATCAGCAACACAGTCTCTATAATAAGCCATCACATTCATTCTTTCAAGCACTAGGGCTAATACATAAACCACTGCTAACTTCATTACTTTGTCAACAAAGGTCTGTCTAGTCAAAGCTATGGTTTTTCCAGTAGTCATGTATGGATGTGAGAGTTGGACTATAAAGAAAGCTGAGCACCAAAGAATTGATGCTTTTGAACTGTGGTGTTGGAGAAGACTCTTAAGAGTCCCTTGGACTTCCAGGAAATCCAACCAGTCCATCCTAAATGAGATCAGTCCTGAATAGTCACTGGAAGGACTGATGCTAAAGCTGAAACTCCAATACTTTGGTCACCTGACACGAAGAACTGATATATTGGAAAAGACCCTGATGCTGGGAAACATTGAAGGCAGGAGAAGGGGATGACAGAGGATGAGATGGTTGGATGGTATCACCGACTCAATGGACATGAGTTAGAGTAAATTCCAGGAGTTGGTGATGGACAGGGAGGCCTTGGGTGTTGCAGTCCATGGGGTGGCAAAGAGTCAAACACAACTGAGTGATTGAACTGAACTGAACTTTCCACCTATGTTCTAAACTAATCCATGTTAGTAACTGCAGTGTACAAAGTGCTATGGATAGTCATCACCTCTGTTACCACCAGCAAGGGGTCTGGTGACATCTGGACAGCAAGTGACCTAATTCTGGAATCCTGTCTTTCACCAACTGTCTTAAGGTGGTTTCCCTGTGTACTCAGAGAAAAATGCCTGATTGCCAGTTAGTGGGAATCAAAGTGAGGATAAATACAAAAGTAATAAAATATGCTTTAATTAGGTAGGTTACCACTGAATCTGCCTGCAATGCAGGGGACCCAGGTCCAATCCCTGGGTTGGGAAGATCCCCTGGAGAAGGATATGGCAATGCACTCCAGTATTCTTGCCTGGAGAATCCCATGGACAGAGGGGCCTGGTGGGCTACAGTTTATAGGGTCGCAAAGAGATGGACATGACAGAGCGACTAACAAACACATACTGAAGGTAACTAGAGCTCAATTTTGAGGAATATTTCTGCTATATGCCTGAGTTGTCTGATTCAAGATTCAAGAGAGCTAGGACATTTATCCTTCAATCCACTTCTATCAATGGATGAGTGACAATCACTAAGGGCTGAATCTAAGCCAGTTTCAGCCTATAAACTATGGATCTGGAGAGAGTTCTCAGGCAGAAAGATAGACATCATTGACATATAATGGAATTGCGGTTTCCCAGCAGGTATGAATGAAGCTCCAATAGTGTATACTACATCGACTGTGTCAGTAAGTCAGTCAGTCATTTCAGTCTCTCTGTCATGTCCGGTTGTGTCAGTTCAGTTCAGTTCAATTCAGTTTAGTCGCTCAGTCGTGTTCGACTCTTTGCGACCCCATGAATCACAGCACTCCAGGCCTCCCTGTCCATCACCAACTCCCGGAGTTCACTCAGACTCACGTCCATTGAGTCAGTGATGCCATCCAGCCATCTCATCCTCTGTCGTCCCCTTCTCCTGCCCCCAATCCCTCCCAGCATCAGAGTGTTTTCCAGTGAGTCAACTCTTCGCATGAGGTGACCAAAGTACCGGAGTTTCAGCTTTAGCATCATTCCTTCCAAAGAACACCCAGGGCTGATCTCCTTCAGAATGGACTGGTTGGGATCTCCTTGCAGTCCAAGGGACTCTCAAGAGTCTTCTCCATCAAGTTACAGTAATTTGCAGTTTGGAGATCAGTCATCTGCTTTGACACATTCTGAATTAGCAGAAGCTTCCTGAGGATCCCAGAGAAAACTCTGACTTTAGTGTTGGTTACCAGAAAAAAAAAAATGGCAGTCCACAACCAGTTTATCTTTAAAGAAATAGAATTCTCAAAGTAGGTGGTTTTGGCTCCATGGGACAGTTTGGAAAATCTGTGGAGCCTTTTCATTTAACACAAATGATATGAGGAATAACCTTATCACTTAGTGACTCTGTAGCAGGGATTTAAGTTTCAATGTTCAATATATTCTCACCAAATGATTTTCATTTTCCCACAGTCCACAGGGTCACAAGAGTTGGACATGACTTAGTTACTAAACAATCACCACCATAAGACTTTCAAATGACAATACACCCCCATTCATGTAGATGAAATATATTTATAATAATCAGAAAACATAATTCTGTAGCTTAATTTTAGATGAAAACACAAAGTATTTTTTAGCACTTTTCCATTTTCTGGAAATCTAGTACTCTATATATTGACAGTAGCTTGTTATTTATTTTATTCAAAACCTGACTAAATTTGTTTTAGAAAATTAAATCAGTGCTGCTCTGAGAGACTGAAGTAACATAATAAAAATCTGTATCAGTCTATATTTTAAAGTTTTAAATTCACAATTACTTTTTATTTATACTTACTATTTATTCTAAAGTATTAAGGGGCTTCCCAGGTGGTGAAGTGGTAAAGAATCCGCCTGCCAATGCAGGAGATGCAAGAGACGCACTTTCGATCCCTGGGTCAGGAAGATCCCCTGGAGTAGGAAACCCGCTCTAGTATAATTGCCTGGAGAATGTGATGGACCTGGCAGGTTATAATCCATGGGGTCGCAAAGAGTTGGAAACTGAGCAACTGAACAAACAAACAAACAAAATGTTAAGACTTTTGAAAAGTCAACAAAAAGGCTAAATATTGCCTTCTTTGTCTCAAATCCAAACTTACTCTAAGACGTTTGATGAATGTAGTATGTCATCTCATCTACTATTGCTACCTTTTATATTCTGAAATACGTATTTTATTATATAAAATGTATTAAAATTGCGTCATATATACACATCTTTGCTTCTAATTTTACCTTATATACTTATAAAAATGGTTTTTAGTGCTCCTTCTGCCATCCAGAAATGGCATTAATACCTTGGGGTTAAAAATCACTGTTCTAAAAGGCTGCCCATCAGATTTGCTTGTGATACTTTCAAAAAAATAAGACCAAGTTCCATTTCCTACAGATTCTAATTTATAAGTTTTGGGTTGTGATTTGGGGGTATGTGATTAGAATAATTATTATTTATTTATTTTTTATTATTCCAAATAATGATTCCAATCAAATCCCCCAGGTCACAAATCAAAACTTATAAATTAGAATCTGTAGGAAACAACTAAGGAGTTCCCTGGTGGCTCAGCTGGTAAAGAATCCGCTTGCAACACAGGAGACCTGGGTTCGATCCCTGGGTCGGGAAGATTCCCTGGAGAAGGGAATGACTACCCACTCCAGTATTCTGGCCTGGAGAATTCCATGGATTGTATAGTCCAGGGGGTTGCAGAGCCAGACACAACTGAGTGACTTTCACTTTCAGTCACAACTACAGTATGATATATAAAATTGCAGACAATTTAGACTAAAGGAAAATTCAAAGCTTTTGTTACTCTCTAAAATGTGTTTTCATATAAAATGAGAACCCTTGTATTTTCAATGAACCAAAAATAGAGCCAACTAGTTCACTATAATTATTTAACAAAACATCAAATCCATCAACGTATAATATACCTTCTTGAGGAAAGAACATTTTATGTGTTATTAAAGTTATATCACTACACAAAATAGCTTAATTATTAAATTGATCACTTTAAAACTAGATGGAGTGATTTTAGAATTACAATGTGTGAAAGTGTGAAAGTGTTAGTTAGTCATATCTGACTCTGCGATCCCATGGACTACAGCCCACGAGGCTCCTCTGTCCATGGGATTTTCCAGGCCAAAATACTGGAGTGGGCTGCCATTCCCTTCTCCAGGGGATCTTCCAGACACAGGAATTGAACCTAGGTCTTCTGCACTGCAGGCAGATTCTTTACTCTCTGAGCCACAGAAGAGATTTACAATGTAAGAGAAGATAATTAGTTTAAAATATAAAGTGCATGAGAACGATGTTTAAAAAAAAAAAAAAAAGCGCTGTTTGGTTTCTATCATTACTGTGTAGTAGCAAAAGAATACCATAATAATCTCCTGCATGCTCAGTTGTGTCTGATTCTTTGTGACCCCCATGGACTGTAGCCCACAAAGCTCCTCTGTCTATGGACTTTCCCAGGCAAGATTAGTGGAGTGGGTTGACATGCCCTCCTCCAGGGGATCTTCCTGACCCAGGGATTGAACTTGCATCTCTTGTCTCTCCTGCATTGGCAGGCATATCCTTAATACCATAAAATGGTTCAAATGTTCAATACAAATAAACACTTAAGATATTTGATTTTTGGTTGATTCTTAGCCACCAAACTTTTCAGCTGAAAAAGTCAACAGGAACTCGTCTAAGAATAGTAGTTCTGGGATATTCTTGGCAGTTTTCTTTTTTTACCTCAATTCTGTTGGGTCAGGGGAGAAAAAAAAAAAAGCAGATGTCCCATTTTCTTTTAGCATCATAATTTTGATATATTTTTTTCCTACCAAGTCAAGTTCAAAAAATAAAATTTTAAGTTGAAAGCACACACCCACATGCAAAAATCAGGAAATATTCTGGCTCTGTGTATTCAAAATTAACATTCTTTCTTGCTTTGTTGCTATTATTTAGTCGCTAAGTTCATGTCCAACTCTTTCTGACCAATGGACTGCAGCACACCAGGCTTTCCAGTCCTTCACTATCTCCTGGAGTTTGCTCAGGTTCATATCCATTGAGTCGGTGATGCTATCCTCATCTCATCCTATGCTGCCCTCTTCTCCTTTTGCCTTCAATCTTTCTCAGCATCAGGGTCTTTTACAATAAGTTGGCTCTCTGCATCAGGTGTCCAAAGTACTGGAGTTTCAGCATCACTCCTTCCAATGAATATTCAGGGTTGATTTCCTGAATAAACCTTTAGGATTGACTGGTTTGATTCCCTTGCTGTCCAAGGGGCTCTCAAGTGTCTTTTCCAGCACCATAATTCAAAGGCATCATTTCTTCAGTGCTCAGCCTTCTTTATGGTCCAATTCTCACATCCATACATGACTTGACTACTGAAAAAACCATAGCTTTGACTATACAGACTATTTCCAGCAAAGAGAAATCTGTGCTTTAATACGCTGTCTAGGTTTGTCACAGCTTTTCTTCCAAGAAGCAAGTGTCTTTTAATTTTATGGTTGCAGACACTGTTCATGGTTACTTTGGAGCCCAAGAAAATAAAATCTGTCACTGCTTCCACATTTTCCTCATCTATTTCCCATGAAGTGATGGGACTGGATGCCATGATCTTAGCTGTTTGAATGTTGAGTTTTAAGCCAGCTTTTTCACTCTCCTCTCATCCTCATCAAGAGGCTCTTTAGTTTCTCTTTACTTTTTGCCATTAGAGTGGTATCATCTGCATATCTGACATTGCTGATATTTCAGCTGGCAATCTTGCTTCCAGCTTGTGATTCATCCAGCCTGGCATTATGCATGATGTACTCTACATATAAGTTAAATAAACAGGTGACAATAAACAGCCTTGTCATACTCCTTTCCCAACTTTGAACTAGTCCACTGCTTCATGTAAGTTTCTAACTGTTCAGTTCAGTTCAGTCCAGTCGCTCAGTCATGTCTGACTCTTTGCGACCCCATAAATCGCAGCATGCCAGGCCTCCCTGTCCATCACCAACTCCCAGAGTTCACTCAGACTCACGTCCATCAAGTCATAAGATGCCATCCAGCCATCTCATCCTCTGTCGTCCCCTTCTCCTCCTGCCCCCAATCCTACCCAGCATCAGAGTCTTTTCCAATGAGTCAATTCTTCGCATGAGGTGGCCAAAGTACCGGAGTTTCAGCTTTAACATCATTCCTTCCAAAAAAATCCCAGGGCTGATCTGCTTCAGAATGGACTGGTTGGATCTCCTTGCAGTCCAAGGGACTCTCAAGAGTTTTCTCCAACACTACAGTTTAAAAGCATCAATTCTCCAGCACTCAGCCTTCTTCACAGTCCAACTCTCACATCCATACATGACCACATGTATGGATAAGGAAAAACCATAGCCTTGACTAGATGAACCTTTGTTGGCAAAGTAATGTCTCTGCTTTTGAATATGCTATCTAGGTTGGTCATAACTTTCCTTCCAAGGAGTAAGCATCTTTTAATTTCATGGCTGCAGTCACCATCTGCAGTGATTTTGGAGCCCCCAAAAATAAAGTCTGACACTGTTTCCACTGTTTCCCCATCTATTTCCCATGAAGTGATGAGACCGGATGCCATGATCTTCGTTTTCTGAATGTTGAGCTTTAAGCCAACTTTTTTACTCTCCTCTTTCACTTTCATCAAGAGGCTTTTGAGTTCCTCTTCACTTTCTGCCACAAGGGTGGTGTCATCTGCATATCTGAGGTTATTGATATTTCTCCCCACAATCTTGATTCCAGCTTGTGCTTCTTCCAGCCCAGCATTTCTCATGATGTACTCTGAATATAAGTTAAATAAGTAGGGTGACAATATACAGCCTTGACGTACTCCTTTTTCTATTTGTAACCAGTCTGTTGTTCCATGTCCTGTTCTAACTGTTGCTTCCTGACTTGCATACAGATTTCTCAAGGGGCAGGTCAGATGGTCTGGCATTCCCATCTCTTTCAGATTTCCATAGTTTATTGTGATCCACACAGTCAAAGGTGTTTGCATAGTCAATAAAGCAGAAATAGATGTTTTTTCTGGAACTCTCTTGCTTTTCCGATGATCCACGGATGTTGGCAATTTGATCTCTGGTTCCTCTGCCTTTTCTAAAACCATCTTGAACATCAGGAAGTTCATGGTTCACATATTGCTGAAGCCTTCTAACTGTTGCTTCGTGGTAAAGGGGCTTCTGTAACTCAGTGAAACTGTGAGCCATGTTGGGCACAACCAGCATGGGTAACAGTGGAGAGTTCTGACAAAACGTGGTCCACTGAAGTAGGGAATGAAAACCAGTCCTCTCCCAGCATTCTTGCCACAAGAACCCCATGAACATCCCTTCCTTATTGCTTGTGATTTCCCATCAATCCCCGTAGCATTTCTAGAAGCAGTGCCTTGCTTTTCCAAGTAATTGCACCTCTGATTCTAACTCTGCAATAAGTCCGAGATCATACTTCTTATCTTAATACTGAAAATATGATAATGTTAATACTTGTTAATATTTATAAATTCTTGCTACTGCTAGGAGTTATTCTAAATGCTTCACATATTAAAAATAGTTAAA
Organism: Bubalus bubalis; assembly: GCF_019923935.1. Classification (NCBI taxonomy): domain Eukaryota; kingdom Metazoa; phylum Chordata; class Mammalia; order Artiodactyla; family Bovidae; genus Bubalus; species Bubalus bubalis. The sequence goes on from NC_059158.1 coordinate 60,747,893, forward strand.
CTTTAAAACAACATTCAGAATTTGGTTTATTATTCCCTTTTTACAGATGAAACACACACACACACACACACACACACGGGATCTGTTTAGAGAATCTCATCCAAGATTACTTTATGTTCTAACCATTTCAAATTATTTGTATGTTCTTGAAAGTATCATACTCATTTTTATGGGTGGGAGGGTGTTTTCCATGAACATTGCATAAGATGTTCCTTGTGCCTGGAATGTCTTTTCCTCAACCTCTCAGCACCCAGCTAATTCCAATTCAGGCATCATTCTACTCATTTCTTATCCCTCTCCAGATTCATGTAGGTGCTTATTTTTTTATCCAACAGCATTCTGAAGACATCTGTATCATATGATGTGTAAATTCCATGGAAGCAATTTCAACATTTATCAGTGCATTACTAGACATTAGAATCTGCTCTCCAATAGAATGTTTTATGATAATGGAAACATTATGTATATTTGTTCACCAATACAATAGCCCCTAGGTACATGTAGCCACTGAGCACTTGAATTGTGGCTTGCGTGGCTGTAGAACTGAATTCTTAATTTTATCTGTTTATTGACTAATTTAAAATTAAATAGCTAGCTAGTACAGTGTAGCTCTAGAATATAGCTGACACTTTGAACAATGTTAGAGAATATTTTTAAAAAATGAATGAGTGAATGAAGGAATAAATTAATAAATTGAAATGATCCTAAGCCATTTGAGTAAAGAATGGAGATAGGAAAGAAACTAGAGGTAGGAATATATGTTAGAAAGCTACCTCAGAATTTCTGTCCATTTATGCCACTTATACTCAGTTGTAAACATCAGTCTTATGGAGAAGAGACGATGAAACTAATGATCGCAGCATAGTTTCACTCTTGTAAGATTATTTGACTCTAAAAGTGATTTCAGGTCAGAAAAAAAAAAGGGGGGACAAGTATGGCATTCTGTATTCATTACCATAAGTATCCAGGCTTGATTTATTTGTATAAATTATTTCCATTAGAACTTGAGATCAATATTTCAAAGTTTCTTTTCCATAGCATACTGACTCTCAATACAAGTATATATGCAATCTGATTCTTTCATTCCTGTTAGAAATGAATTCCTTCTCCAGCATAACCATCTATGCTGCTGCTGCTGCTAAGTCACTTCAGTCCTGTCCGACTCTGTGTGACCCCACAGATGGCAGCCCACCAGGCTCCCCCGTCCCTGGGATTCTCCAGGCAAGAACACTGGAGTGGGTTGCCATTTCCTTCTCCAATGCATGAAAGTGAAAAGTGAAAGTGAAGTCGCTCAGTTGTGTCCGACCCTCAGCGACCCCATGGACTGCAGCCTACCAGGCTTCTCCATCCATGGGATTTTCCAGGCAGGAGTATTGGAGTGGGGTGCCATTGCCTTCTTCGTAACCATCTATAAAATGTTTTAAATAATAAAGCTTTGTCTTACTGGCATTTTCATTAACATGGAATTATTGTCAATATTGTAAATATTACTTTAATCATCAGTATCTGATTATATACATTATCACAGAAGTGATAATGCATATTGAAAATAAATCTTTAACATGACAGTTTCAAACATACTCTACTCAATTATTTTTTGCTTGGCAATAATTATTTCTTTGCTTAGCCCCTTAGAATATCCTAAATAGATGATTAAATTACTTATCTTTGGAAAAAGTATAAAAGATAAAAAGTTAATCAGAGGTTTTTGGTTATATAAATGAAAACCAGCGTAATTATAACTCTTTTTTTTAGTTTATCATCACCTCATATGTTTGTGTATATTAATCTTCCACCTTCAGTTCCATTTATAGTGCTTATTGAGTCTATATAGTATCTTTACTCCTACTCCATGGTATACTGCTGCAAATCATTAATTTCAAGTCAATTTCAATAATGGGTATGGCATGAAAAATAGGATTTTAAAAATTTTACTTCAAAGCATAACATTGGTGTCTTTGTGGCATTTAACATAATTTTACCTTAGCAAATGATTCCACTCATTTATGATAAATCATTTCAATAACTAAGCTGCCAGAACCCATGTGCAAAGTATAGTAGTTCATTCATCTTGATGATTATTCTTCAGTGAAACATGGGTGTGATGACATATAACACGTCCTTCTGCACTGAATGATCCCTCTTCAAAGAAGAGCGTTTTGCCTGACCTCATGGGAGTATGTTGGGAGACAGCTGTCTGCCAGAGGTCCCTTCAAGAATTGCCTCTGAGGCAGAGATCTGCCTGGGCCAAGGTTTTATCCCTTCCAGGATGGCTCACATCAGATGACTGGTATCAATAGGAATAAAAAGGTCCAAACCTGGAGGGAAGATCAAGATGGCAGAGTAGGAGGAGGCAGAGCTCATCTTCTCTCACAAACGCATCAAAAAATACATCTACATGTGGAATTATTCTCATAGAAAACCAACTGGAAACTGGCAGAGGATCTCTTCTACAGCCAAAGCTGCAAGAAAGATCTCCATATAACCAGATAGATATAACAAGGGGGGAAAAAGCACCAGGATGGGACTGGCACTCCTGGGAGAGAGCTCTGAAAGAAGGAAGGTACACATGGGCAGATCCTTGCCCTGGGGAGCCACCTTGCCTGCTGGGAGGTCCACTGGGATGGATAGAGCAGCTAGAGAGACTGGAGGGGCCTGGACTCTGCTTGTGAGGAGTGTGCATATGGTGGCTTGCTAGCGACAAAGACAGAGAGATACTGGTGCTGGTAGCTACTGCCTGACCGCATGTCTCTATCCAAAGCATGTCCCTATCTAAAGGCAGGACAGGGCACGTACTCAAGGGCGAGAAAGCCTTATCAAACCCAACCCTCAAAATGTTTACTTTAACAACTGTGGAGCAGATCCGATCCCGGACAGGGCTGTGACAGCCGCTGAGCAAGGAGGAGGCCCTGCCCAACACACAAGCTCTGGACTCCACAACACTAATCTCAGCACCTACCAAAGCCATAAAAGCCAGCGCGCTCAGAGGAAAGCTGTGACTGGCATCTATACCAAAACCAGCCCTCACACCAAACATATTGGACTCACACAGTCTACACTGGGATGCTTTCACATATGCACAGTCCTTCAAAACCACAGTAGATAACTACCACTCCTAAATTCATACAGACAGAAAAAGTTAAGTACACTAAAAAAGCAGAGGAACTATTCCCAGTTAAAAGAACAAGAGAAATCCCCTGAAAGAACAAATAATGAAGCAGACCTTACCAGTCTGCTAGACCCCAGGTTCAAAAAGAAGGTAATAAAAATGTAAAAGGAATTAAGAAAGATTATTGATAGAAACACAGATCACTGTAACAGGGAACTAGAAACTATAAAGATAAACAAATGAAAATTAGACAACTCCTCTGCCAGATAAAATCCAGTCTTGTTCAGTTGCTAGGTTGTGTCTGGCTCTTTGCAACCCCATGAACACCAGGCTTCCCTGTCCTTCACTATCTCTCAGAGTTTGCTCAAACTCATGCCCATCAGTCAGTGATGCCATCCAACCATCTCATCCTCTGTTGCCCCTTTCTCCTCCAGCTCTCAATATTTCCCAGAATCTGGGTCTTTTCCAGTATTTTTGTTTGTTTGTTTCCACTGGAGGTCAGGGGAAACAGTCTAGAAAGAAAAGCATAGATATTTCTCCAAAGAAGACACAAAGATGGTCAATAGACATATAAGAGTATGATCAACATCACTAACTTATAGAGAAATGCAAATCAAAACTACAATGACGTGTCACCTCAGTCTGATAGGAATGATCATCACCAAAATGTCTACAAATAATAAATGCTGGAGAGGTGTGGAGAAAAGAGAACCCTCTTACATTGTTGGTGAGAATGTAAATTTGTACAGCCACTATGGAGAAGGAGCTTCTCTGGTGAATCAGATGGTAAAGAATCGGGCTGCAATGCAGGAGACCTTGGTTTGATCCCTGGATCATGAAAATCCCCCAGGAAAAGGGAATGGCTACTCACTCCAGTATTCTTGCCTGGAGAATTCCATGGACAGAGGACTCCATGAGATCACAAAGAGTCAGACATGACTGAGCAACTAACACTTTCACTCAGCTACTTCATTAAGGAGGTTCCTAAAAAAACTAAAAGTGGAACTACTATATGATCTTGCCATCCCACTTTCAGGCATATACCTGGAAAAGATGAAATTTCTAATTTGGAAAGATAAATGCACCTTGATGTTCACAGCAGCATTATTAACAACAGCCAAGACATTGAAACAACTCAAGTGGTCATCAACAGACAATTGGTTTAAGAAGATGTGGTATGTATACACACAATTGTTGTTGCTATTCAGTCACCAAGTCATGTCCAACTCTGTGACCCCATGAAGTGCTGCACGCTAGGCTCCTTTGTCCTACATTATCTTCCAGAGTTTGGTCAAATTCATGTCCACTGAGTCGGTGATGCTATCTAACCATCTTATCCTCTGCTGCCCCTTTATTTTGCCTTCAATCTTTCTCAGCATAAGGGTCCTTTCCAGTGAGTTGACTCTTTGAATCAGGTGGCCAAAGTACTGGAGCTTCAGTTTCTGCATCAGTCCTTCCAAAGAATATTCAGGGTTAATGTCATTTAGGATTGACTGATTTGATCTCCATGCAATCCAAGGGACTCTCAAGAGTCTTCTTCAGCACCAAAATTCAAAAGTATCAATACATATATACAATGTAATATTGTATATAAAAAAAGCCATAGAAAAGAATGAATTATTGCCATTTACAGCAACATGGATGGACACAGAAAATACCATCCCAAGTGAAGTCAGACAGAGAAAGACTAATATTACAGAATATCACTTATATGTGAAATCTAAAAAATAATACAAATGAATCCACAGACAAAACAGAAACAGACTCACAGAGATAGAAAAAAAAATGTGCAGTTAACAAAGAGGAAAGGGACAAGGCAGCAGATGAATAAGTAGTATGGGCTTAACAGATACAAACTACTATACATAAAATTGATAGGCAAAAAGGATTTAATATTATAGCACAGGGAATAAAGAAGGGTAATGGCCATTTAAGCTAAAGTAGAGTCATTGATTCTTGTTGCTAGGCTAATAAAAAGAATTTTGATTTCTCAAGAAATCATTAGCCAGAAATTTTAAAATAAAGAAATATTTAAAAGCCATATTTCTGGAGGCTTGCTATCATTTGTCTGCCTCATTACCTCTATTCTTTGACATTTTTATGCCCTCTGATCATGTCTTTTTATTCTTGTTAGATTTAATGACTAGCTTGCATTCTTTTTCTTCTCCTCACTTGACCATAATTGTGTGGGATTTAAAAATACACAGATGGACCCTTCAATGCCCTGTTCTTGATTCATGGATGACTTCATGTCCAGTGATGAACAACTCACAGGAAACTCAGTCACACAGTAACACACTTGGAATTCTCATTATCTGACATGTCCCCACCACTAGTATCATTTAAGCTCATAAAATTTTGTGTCCACACCTCTTATCTACCATCTTAGTATTTCCCAGGGTATATGTTCTTTAACTCCATTGAATTCCTCAGTCTTGTTTTCCCTTCTTTAATTTCTACAGCCTACTTTTTTCACTTCATTTTTCTTTGCTATTCTGTTCAGATTACTCTGACAAATACTTGAATTGTTTCCAATTCTCTCAATTTTTTTTTCATTATATCCATCTAGAAATTCTTTTACCTTTGCATGATTATGCCAAAAGTGATATATATGTTGGAGAAAAATAGCATAAACATGCACATTTACACAAATATAAAATAATTTTCAACTTTAATTTATCCTTCAATGCTTTCTTGGAATCTTTTCTGTTTAATTGGTCAGTTGTTTTTTTTTTTTTTCTCCATTCTCCTCAATGAACATTTCAAATATTTTCCAAACTTTTATCATTGCTTCCTCAAACTGTTCAGTCAAAGACTTCCACAGAACAAAGAAAACAGAATTTCCTCCACTTCCTGACATCATCTTACATATATTTCTATGATTATCCCCATTTCTATCCTGCCTATCACTAGACAAAATTCTAATTTTAATCTTTGCCAATCTTATTATTGAAAAATAAAATGGTTTTTATGTTTGTTCAAAAACCAATGAGTTAGAATATGTTTTTATATGGTCACTGATATTTGCATTTCTGTTTTGGATTACTTTTGTAATGGAATGCTGCTGCTGCTGCTGCTAAGTCGCTTCAGTCGTGTCCGACTCTATGCGACCCCACAGACAGCAGCCCACCAGGCTCCCCCGTCCCTGGGATTCTCCAGGCAAGAACACTGGAGTGGGTTGCCATTTCCTTCTCCAATGCATGAAAGTGAAAAGTGAAAGTGAAGTCGCTCAGTCGTGTCCGACTCTTAGCGACCCCATGGACTGCAGCCCACCAGGCTCCTCCTTCCATGGGATTTTCCAGGCAAGAGTACTGTAGTGGGGTGCCATTGCCTTCTCCTTTGTAATGGAATACTTATTTTCTAATTCATTTGAGATTTCTTTTTTGGTAATAAGGATATTAAGCTATCACATATGTTGAATTTTTTTTTTCATTTCTTGTTGCTTTTCCTCTCTTTTACAATATGTTGTTTATATATAATCTCTACCAGGATCTCAATTTTAAAAGCTTTCAGAGGACAGGCTGGGGGAAAAAAAAAAGTGTAGCTGAGATGAGTGATACCATTATTTACTGGGTAACTCTAGCCTCTTTCTAAAAGAGCCCACAGAACCTAGCTCTACTTTATAATTATTAGGTCTATTTTGCCAGATGGCCTAGCCTTTTTTCCAAGAACACTAGACAATTATAACTTCAGGTGAAATTTTATAATGTTCAGATATTTTATAACTTAAAAATCTCTTTGGGAGGTAAGCAAAAAGCTGTAGGTTACTACTGCCTTGATTGCTATCAATATATGACTTTTGGTATATATCTTTAAGATCTTGCTCTGATGAATGCTTGATGTACGATTATATATTCACCTGTTTTTGCTTCTGCTTTAGTCTTAGCACTGACAGTTTTTAGCTTATTTCTTATGAATTTTGGCAAATAATGTATGTTGAATATTCAAATTATTTTTTCCCAGATGTTAGCTAACTGTATAGTTGCTCTATTTTTCCCTAGATTTTGAAATGGCCCATTTTACACTCCTCAATTGATAGAATTGCTTGTATATGGCTTTTATTCACTGAATTCATTTGTATCTTCCTGAATGAGTAACCCACTGCAATTTTATAGAATAATTCTGTTTGAAGGGGAACTCATTATCCATCCATTTTCAACAGTTTTAATATTGGTGCATGGCTGCTCTTTAAAGAAGATATAATCACCTTAATAAATTGAACAGTATACCAAGTACTTTAAAATTATATATGATTTGGAGAAAAATAACAACTTTATATGAAGTTTGTTGCCTTCTCTCTTTCTCTTTCTTTCTCTCTCTCTCCTTACACAGACACAGACACACACACACACACACACACACACACAGATATGGTACAATTCTGTGATTTTTTCCAATGTGACTCTCAGACTTTTTCTGAATTAAGGACACACTTTAGCTGCAGAATTATATAAAACTGAAAATTAGAGACTCTTTAAATATTTAAAGTTTTGTGAAATAATTCCGTTAATGAGGGTGTGGAATTCTTGGCTTGTGGACTGTAGACTGGTAATATGCATAGATAGGCTTCAGAAATTCTGCAAATCTCATATAATACTTTCACATATAATTGTATTATCCTGGAGATAACGTCCAAAGATTCTACTGGTTGTCAAAGAAAGTTGCAATCTAAGAATAATTCAGGTCTAGTATTAACCACTTCCCAGATTTGTCACAAATTAAAATATCAAGATTGATATTTGAAATTGATATTGATATTCAGAATCAGATTGATTATATTCTTTGCAGCCAAAGATGAGGAAGCTCTATACAGTCAGCAAAAACAAGACTGGGAGCTGAACTGTGGCTCAGATCATTAACTCCTTATTGCCAAATTCAGACTTAAATTGAAGAAAATAGGGAAAGCCACTAGACCACTCAGGTATGACCTAAGTCAAATCCCTTATGATTATACAGTGGAAGTGAGAAATAAATTTAAAGGACTAGATCTGATAGACAGAGAACCTGATGAACTATGGATGGAGGTTCATGACATTGTACAGGAGACAGGGATCAAGACCATCCCCAAGAAAAAGAAATGCAAAAAAAAGCAAAATGGCTGTCTGAGGAGGCCTTACAAATAGCTGTAAAAAGAAGAGAAGCCAAAAGCAAATGAGAAAAGGAAGGATATTCTCATTTGAATGTAGAGTTTCAAAGAATAGCAAGGAGAGTTAGGAAAGCCTTCCTGAGCGATCAATGCAAAGAAATAGAGGAAAACAACAGAATGGGAAAGACTAGAGATTTCTTCAAGAAAATTAGATATTCCAAGAAAATATTTCGTGCAAAGATGGGCTCAATAAAGGACAGAAATGGTATGGACCTAATAGAAGCAGAAGATGTTAAGAAGAGGTGGCAAGAATACACAGAAGAACTGTACAAAAAAACAGCTTCATGACCCAGATAATCACGATGGTGTGATCACTCACCTAGAGCCAGACATACTGGAATGTGAAGACAAGTGGGCCTTAGAAAGCATCACTATGAACAAAGCTAGTGGAGGTGATGGAATTCCAGTTGAGCTATTTCAAATCCTGACAGATGCTACTGTGAAAGTGCTGCACTCAATATGCCAGCAAATTTGGAAAACTCAGCAGTGGCCACAGGACTGGAAAAGGTCAGTTTTCATTCCAATCCCAAATAAAGACAATGTCAAAGAATGCTCAAACTACTTCACACTTGCACTCATCTCACACGCTAGTAAAGTAATGCTCAGAATTCTCCAAGCCAGGCTTCAGCAATATGTGAACCACGAACTTCCAGATGTTCAAGCTGGTTTTAGGAAAGGCAGAAGGACCAGAGATCAAATTGCCAATATCTGCTGGATCATCAAAAGGCAAGAGAGTTCCAGAAAAACATCTATTTCTGCTTTATTGACTATGCCAAAGGCTTTGACTGTGTGATTCTCAATAAACTGTGGAAAAACCTGAAAGAGATGGGAATACCAGACCACTTGACCTGCCTCTTGAGAAACCTATATGCAGGTCAGGAAGCAACAGTTAGAACTGGACATGGAACAACAGACTGGTTCCAAATAGGAAAAAGAGTACGTCAAGGCTGTATATTGTCACCCTGCTTATTTAACTTACATGCAGAGTACATCATGAGAAACGCTGGACTGGAAGAAGCACAAGCTGGTTCAAGATTGCCAGGAGAAATATCAGTAATCTCAGATATGAAGATGACACCACCGTTATGGCAGAAAGTGAAGAGGAACTAAAAAGCCCCTTGATGAAAGTGAATGAGGAAAGTGAAAAAGTTGGCTTAAAACTCAACATTCAGAAAACGAAGATCATGGCATATGGTCCCATTGCTTCATAGCAATCAGATGGGGGAAAAAGTTGGAAGCAGTGACAGATTTTATTTTGTTGGGCTTCAGAATCACTGCAGATGGTAACTTCAGCCATGAAATTAAAATATGCTTGCTTCTTGGAAGAAAAGCTATGACAAATCTTGACAGCATATTAAATAGCAGAGATATCACTTTGCCGACAGTGGTTCATATAGTCAAAGCTATGGTTTTCCAGTAGTCATGTATGGATTGGAGAATTGTAGCCTAAGAAGGTGAGCCATCTCATGCGAAGAGTTGACTCATTGCAAAAGACCCTGATGCTGGGAGTGACTGGGGGCAGGAGGAGAAGGGAACGACAGAGGATGAGATGGTTGAATGGCCTCACCTACTCAATGGACATGGGTTTGAGCAAACTCCTGGAGATAATGAAGGACAGGGAAGCCTGTGTGCTACAGTCCATGGAGTCTCAAAGAGTCAGAAATGACTGAGCAACTGAACAACAAAATATCAAGAACAAATGAAAATTTCTAAGAGTTCTTTGATAACAGTGAAAAATAATCAAATACATGAAAAGTAGTTTATTCTAAAAATAAGAGCGACTAATGCTTCAGTGAAACATTCAGTCAGTTCAGTTGCTCAGTAATGTCCTACTCTTTGTGACCCCATGAATACCAGCATGCCAGGCCTCCCTGTCCATCACCAACTTCCAGAGTTTACTCAAACTCATGTCCATTGAGTCGGTGATGCCATCCAGCCACCTCATTCTCTGTTTCCCCTTCTCCTCCTGCCCCCAATCTCACCCAAAATCAGGGTCTTTTCCAATGAGTCAACTCTTTGCATGAGGTGGCCAAAGACTGGAGTTTCAGCTTCAGCATCAGTTTTTCCAAAACACCCAGGCCTGATCTCCTTTAGGATGGACTGGTTGGATCTCCTTGCAGTCCAAGGGACTCTCAAGAGTCTTCTCCAACACCACAGTTAAAAGCATCAATTCTTCAGTGCTCAGCCTTCTTCACAGTCCAACTCTCACATCCATACATGACCACTGGAGAAACCATAGCCTTGACTAGATGGACATTTGTTGGCAAAATAATATCTCTGCTTTTGAATATGCTATCTAGATTGGTCATAACTTTCCTTCCAAGGAGTAAGCATCTTTTAATTTCATGGCTCCAATTACCATCTGTAGTCATTTTGGAGGCCCCCCCCCCCGAAAAAGTCTGACACTGTTTCCACTGTTTCCCCATCTATTTCCCATGAAGTGATGGGACCAGATGCCATGATCTTTGTTTTCTGAATGTTGAGCTTTAAGCCAACTTTTTCACTCTCCTCTTTCATTTTCATCAAGAGGCTTTTTAGTTCCTCTTCACTTTCTGCCATAAGGGTGGTATCATCTGCATATCTGATGTTATTGATATTTCTCCCGGCAATCTTGATTCTAGCCTGTGGTTCTTGCAGCCCAGCGTTTCTCATGATGTACCCTGCATAGAAGTTAAATAAGCAGGGTGACAATATACAGCTTTGACGTACTCCTTTTCCTATTTGTAACCAGTCTGTTGTTCCAGGTCCAGTTCTAACTGTTGCTTCCTGACCTGCATATAGGTTTCTCAAGAGGCAGGTCAGATAGTCTGGTATTCCCATTTCTTTCAGGTTTTTCCACAGTTTATTGTGAATCACACAGTCAAAGACTTTGGCATAGTCAATAAAGCAGAAATGGATGTTTTTCTGGAACTCTCTTGCTTTTTCCATGATCCAGCAGATGTTGGCAATTTGATCTGTGGTTCTTCTGCCTTTTCTAAAACCTGCTTGAACCTCTGGAAGTTCACAGTTCACATATTGCTGAAGCCTGGCTTGGAGAATTTTGAGCATTACTTTGCTAGCATGTGAGATGAGTGCAATCGTGCAGTAATTTGAGCATTCTTTGGCATTGCCTTTCTTTGGGATTGGAATGAAAATTGACTTTTTCCAGACCTGTGGCCCGGACTGGGTCGTGAAGCTCTTTTCTGTACAGTTTCTGTGTATTTTTGCCACCTCTTCTTAATATCTTCTGCTTCTGTTTGGTCCATACCATTTCTGTCCTTTATCGAGCCCATCTTTGCATGAAATGTTCCCTTGGTATCTCTAATTTTCTTGTATAGATCTCTAGTCTTCCCCTTCTATTATTTTCCTCTATTTCTTTGCATTGATCGCTGATGAAGGCTTTCTTATCTCTCCTTGCTATTCTTTGGAACTCTGCATTCAGATGCTTATATCTTTCCTTTTCTCCTTTGTTTTTTACTCCTTTTCACAGCTATTTTTAAGGCCTCCTCGGACAGCCATTTTTCTTGTTTGCATTTCTTTTCCAGGGGGATGGTCTTGATTCCTGTCTCCTGTACAATGTCACGAACCTTCGTCCATAATACCTTCCTCAGTCACTCTATCAGATCTACTCCCTTAAAGCTATTTCTCACTTCCACTGTATAATCGTATTGGATTTGATTTAGATCATACCTCAATGGTAGTGGTTTTCCCCACTTTCTTCAATTTAAGTCTGAATTTGGCAACAAGGAGTTCATGACCTGAGCCACAGTCAGCTCCCAGTCTTGTTTTTGCTGACTGTATAGAGCTTCTCCATCTTTGGCTGCAAAGAATATAATCAATATAATTTTGATGTTGACCATCTGGTGATGTCCATATGTAGTCTTCTCTTGTGTTATTGCAAGAGAGTGTTTGCTATGACCAGTGCCTTCTCTTGGCAAAACTCTATTAGCTTTTGCCCTGCTTCATTCCATACTCCAAGGCCAAATTTTCCTGTTGCTCCAGGTGTTTCTTGACTTCTTACTTTTGCATTCCAGTCCCCTATGAGGAAAAGGACATCTTTTTTGGGTGTTAGTTCTGAAAGGCCTTGTAGGTCTTCATAGAACCGTTCAGCTTCAGCTTCTTCAGCATTACTGGTTGGGGCATAGACTTGGATTACTGTGCTATTGAATGGTTTGCCTTGGAAATGAACAGAGATCATTCTGTTGTTTTTGAGATTGCATCCAAGTACTGCATTTTGGATTCTTTTTTTGACCATAATGGCTACCCCATTTCTTCTAAGGGATTCCTGCCCTCAGTAGTAGATATAATGGTCATCTGAGTTAAATTCACCCCTTCCAGTCCATTTTAGTTCGCTGATTCCTAGAATGTCTACGTTCACTCTTGCCATCTCCTGTTTGATCACTTCCATTTTGCCTTGATTCATGGACCTATGAACCATTCCAGGTTCCTATGCAATATTGCTCTTTACAGCATCGGACCTTGCTTCTATCACCAGTCACATCCACAACTGGGTATTGTTTTTGCTTTGGCTCCATCCCTTCATTCTTTCTGAAGTTATTTCTCCACTGATCTCCAGTAACATATTGGGCACCTACCAACCTGGGGAGTTCCCCTTTCAGTATCCTATTATTTTGCCTTTTCATACTGTTCATGGGGTTCTCAGGCAAGAATACTGAAGTGGTTTGCCATTCTCTTCTCCCGTGGACCACATTCTGTCATTAGTTCACTAAATTAGGTGGAAAAGGTAATTATAGCCACTTTTCCTTTTCTGTGGGTGATTATATTGTCCTCTTAAAAATAACAAATATATTCAGTTCAGTTCAGTTCAATTCAGCTGCTCATCGTGTCCGACTCTTCATGACCCCATGGACTGCAGCAAGCCAGGCCTCCCTGTCCATCACCAACTCCTGGAGTTACTCAAATTCATGTCCATTGAGTCAGTGATGCCATCCAACCATCTCATCCTCTGTCGTCCCCTTCTCCTCCTGCCCCCAATCCCTCCCAGCATCAGGGTCTTTTCAAATGAGTCAGTTCTTCACATCAGGTGGCCAAAGTATTGGGGTTTCAGTTTCAGCATCAGTCCTTCCAATGAATACCCAGGACTAATCTCCTTTAAGATGGACTGGTTGAATCTTCTTGCAGTCCAAGGGACTCTCAAGAGTCTTCTGCAACTCCAGAGTTCAAAAGCATAAATTCTTTGATGTTCAGCTTTCTTTAGAGTCCAAATCTCACATCCACACATGAGTACTGGAAAAACTATGGCTTTGATGAGATGGACCTTTGTTGCCAAAGTAATGTCTTTGCTTTTCAAATATATTGATGTTAATAATTTCACATTAGTTATTGCTCTTATTGCAACTGTTACTGAGGACTCACAATGTTATAAATACTGTGACAAGTATGTTCAATATAGTACCCAATTTCACTATCAAAACGTTCTCAAATATTGGGTATTACCTTTTTCAGACAAAGCAATTTTAGGAAATTGCCCCGATGATTAGTGACTGAACCAGAATTAGAAATTTGACTCTGAATTTTTTTTTCCACTCTCAGGTTAAAAATAAGCATTTTCTTCTCCACTTTACTTCCTCCCTGAATACTGGATATATAGGATGAGTAAATTCCAACGATGGTTTTCGCTAAAGCTTTGAAGCTATTAGAATTACAAAATTTCAGCAGTTGAATCTTTTTCAGATTAATTAATCCATTCCTAGAAATTTCAGGGCAGTAATTGTTACTGCTTTTCGCTAAGAGCTATATTTAGCACTAAGCATGTCAATGGTCAAAACTGTCTTTATTAAAAAGTCAAAGAAAAATCATACATGATTTTTCTTATTCACCTATCCTTAGAGAGTTTTAGGATTGATAGAGCATGAATTCAAAGAAACAGAGTCAATGTTTGATTTCTGACATCTAGAAACATATTTGTGAGTAAGTGGCAAGGGAATTTTTCAAAGAAAGATGTTACAAAAGAAATTTTTGAAGTCATTCAAATTATTAATCTCCTCAATACAAACTGCCAGTCATAAAGAATTTAATCTTTAAGTCACAGACTACAGGGAACTCAGGGTGTGATGTGAAGGAAAGTTGTGATGTGAAGGAAAGTTGTGAATCCATTCTAGTAATCCATTCTAGCATTCTAGGGAATCCATCCTTACAAGGGTTTTTAAGATTGGATTATACAAAAATAAGGCTGGACGTAAATACTCCAATTCTAGCCTTCCCTTCTCTTAGGTTACAGCCTCTTAGGGAAGATTAGAAATATTCATAGAATTATGAGAAAACCTAAGAATGTTGAAATGTGTTGCCATGACATAATCTGGGAGAGGACACAGGCCTCTAGGAGAAGTCTGAGGTAATAGCTATTATGGAGTTAAATGCTAAGTATGTAACAGCTTTTTTCTAAATACTGACAGACATTAATTAAGCAACAACCCTATAAATTCTTTTACAAATAAAGAAACTGCTGCAGAAGTCTTAGAATGACTTTCCCAAGAGAACATACTTATTAATCCTGGAGCCGGGATTTGAAGCACCACATGCTGGATTTGGAGGCTACTGTCTAAGAATGAATTATTTAGTCTTTCTAGGTGGAGACTGATGATGCCTTTTTTAGGTGAGTTCTATGCAATTACCAAAATGGTAATACTATAGGTGAGATTTTGGAACTTGAATAAACAAACCAAATAATAAATTAGAAGAATAATGTAAGATGGAGGAATCATGTCTGCTACTGGACGCCTATGTAATATTTTAATGTCATCATGCTAAGGTTATTGCTCTAGTTCTCTAGTATCCTTTGAATTGTGTTCAACAATCTGCACAAGCAAAGTGAAGTGTGTACGGTAGTAGTTGACCTCACTATTGTGAGTTGCCAAAGATTGTTAAGGAATGACTTGGAAAACCTGGAGATGATAGGAGTAAAGGCAGATATATAATCTCTTAGAAAAAAAAAAAAGGAAAAAAATCTCTCTAAAGCAATTTCTGTGGGGAGAACATATTAGAATTCTCTAGAGAAACAAAATCCAATATATACGAAATGTTAAATTAGAATGTGTGTGTGTGTGTGTGTGTACGTCTGTGTGTGTGTTATCTGCAAGCTGGAGAACCAGGAAAAACTGCAATTCAGTCCCAATCTGAATATCTAAGAACTGGGAGGACAATGATGTAAGTCTTGGTTTGAGAGTCTGAAAGCCTGAGAACCAACAAAAACAATGTTTTAGGGCTGAAGAAGACAGATGTTCTGGCTCAATTAAAAAGACCAACTTTGCCCTTTTCCTACCTCTTTGTTCTATTCAGGCCTTGAAAGGAGTGGATTGTACCCACTCTCATTGGTAAGAATGTTCTTTACTCAGCCTGCTGATTCAAATATGAATCTCTTCCAGGAACACTCTCACGGATATATCCAGAAATAATGTTTTATCAGCTATCTGGGCATCTTTATGAACCTTGTACCTTAATGGTCAGTTAATAGTACATGATGCTGGGAGGGATTGGGGGCAGGAGGAGAAGGGGATGACAGAGGATGCGATGGCTGGATGGCATCACTGACTCAATGGACATGAGTTTAAGTGAACTCAGGGAGTTGGTGATGGACAGGGGGGCCTGGAGTGCTGCGATTCATGGGGTCACAAAGAGTCGGACACGACTGAGCGACTGAACTGAACTGAAGCAGTCAAGTTAACATAAAATTAATCATCATGATGGGGGTGGGTTGATTGTTTTTCAATCATGAATGCAGATTATAAATATTGGCACAGCTTTCTAAAATTATATATGGCCAGATCTCCCCATAGACAAACTAACTGGAATACCTGAGGAAGGGTGCTAGGTATTGGCACTTTTATGCTTCCCCAGTTGATTCTGAGCTTCCCAGATGGTACTAATGGTAAAGAACCCACCTGACAATAGAGGAGATGTAAGAGAAATGGGTTCAGTCCCTGGGTTGGGAATGTTCCCTGGAGGAGGGCATGGCAACCCACTCCAGTATTCTTACCTGGAGAGTTTCATGGACAGAGAAGCCTTGCAGGCTACAGTCCATAGTGTCACAAAGAGTCAGACACAACTGAAGTGACTTAGCACCCACACACAAGTAACTCTAATATGGAGTTAAGGATACACCTGGGAAACAAGGTGATACTGCTTTGCACTTTTCTCTACCTTTTGAAAATGCCAGTTAGATTTTTCTCCCTGGAGGCAAAGTTTTGTACTGGCAGTAAATGTAACATGTTCTCACATGCTCTCCACTGGCGCAGCCCTGCACCCCAATCCTCAGCCCCATAGAAGGGTAGAGTGTTGCATTGAGTGTTCTGCTCATTTGGTTGGATTCTAAAATCATGCATCTGTTTGGACAGAAATTTTGTCAGCTCTGGTAATAAAATATGACTTTGAAAGTAATGTGTATTTCATTTAACTACTAGCCACAAATAAAAGTTAAAAACAAAATAATTTGTTGTTGTTGGCAACTTCCTTAAATAACCTCCTCAAGTAGAACAGCTTGTCTGGCCTCAGACCATTATTTAAGTAATTTTTAAAAATATTTTTACAAACAGGAAAAAGACAGCAAAGGATTTCAAGAAGGAAGCCAAAACTGTCACAACACTGATAACTTAGTCCAGAGTTTTTCAGAAAGATAAATTCTTGCTTCTAAAACTTTTATTCTTTCAAGGGGTTTGCATAATAGTTACATTGGTTTAAAAGAAAAACTTTCCCGTCCTTCATCATTAGCAAAAATACTTATTTCTACCTTGGGAATATTCTTTAAGAAACTTTGTTATTAGTATTTAAAATCTATAAACTATAACATGTTGCTGTGGGAAAAGTATAACCTGAAAGCACATAATATTACATTTATAAAATGATTTTGCTAGTTGTAAGAACGTATTATAATTTCAAGTCAGTATATCATGTCATATGATTACATGATTTTTTATTTTTATTTACTATGATAATTTTGATTTTTCCTATTAAATAGTCTTGATACAATCCTATTAATGTGTGATAATAATGTCTATGTGATTATTAGATAATAGATAATAATGTCTATTATATAGGTGATACTAATGTATATATGACATAGTTAAAGATGGTAATGATATATTGGTTTGCTAAGGAATTGCTAATATCTATTTCAGTTCTAAAATTATTTGAATCCCTTAACAGAAGAATACTTAAGTGGTGTGAGTATAAGCAATATCCAAAAAGAAGATATACAGAAAATGTGTTATTTATACTTTCTTGCCTTCATTGTGATTTTAAGCATTATCCAATATATTAATAATGCCTCCCTAATCTGAATTTATAAGTTCTTATGCCAAAATCCACAGGACTGGATTTTCATTCCAATCCCATAGAAGGGCAATGCCAAAGAATGTTCCAACTACCACACAATTGCACTCATCTCACATCTTAGCAAAGTAATTCTCAAAATTCTCCAAGCCAGGCTTCAACAGTATGTGAACCATGAACTTCCAGATGTTCAAGCTGGATTTAGAAAAGGCAGAAGAACCAGAAATCGAATTGCCAGCATTCATTGGATCATAGAAAAAACAAGAAAATTTCAGAGAAAACATCTACTTCTGCTTTATTGACTACACTTAAAGCCTATGACTGTATAGATCACACACATTGGAAAATTCTTCAAGAGATGGGAAAACAGACCACCTTACTTGCCTCCTGAGAAATCTGTATGCAAATCAAGAAGAAACAATTAGAACCAGACATGGAACAATGGACTGATTCAAAATTGGGAATGGAGTACATTGAGGCTGTATATTGTCACCCTGCTTATTTAATCTATAGGCAGAGAACATCATGTGAAATGCCAGGCTGGATGAAGCACAAGCTGGAATCAAGATTTCCAGGAGATATATCAATGACCTTAGACACGCAGAGGATACCTCCCTTATGGCAGAAAGTGAAGAGGAACTAAAGAGACTCTTGATGATGGTGAAACAGGAGAGTGAAAAAGCTGGCTTAAAACTCAACATTCAATAAACAAAAATCATGGCATCTGGTCCCATCACTTCATGGCAAATAGATGGGGAAACAATGGAAACAGTGAGAAATTTTATTTTCTTGGGCTCCAAAATCACTGCAGATGGTGACTGCAGCCATGAAATTAAAAGACACTTATTCCTTGGAAGAAAAGCTATGACCAACCTAGACAACATATTAAAAAACAGAAACATTGCTTTGCCAACAAAGATCTGTCTAGTTAAAGCTATGGTTTTTCCAGTAGTCATGTGTGGATGTGAGAGTTGGACTGTGAAGAAAGCTGAGCTCTGAAGAATTGATGCTTTTGAACTGTGGGATTGGAGAAGACTCTTGAGAGTCCCTTGGACTACAAGGAGATCCAACTAGTCCATTCTAAAGGAAATCAGTCCTGAATATTCATTGGAAGGACTGATGCTGAAGCTGAAACACCAATACTTTGGCCATGTAATGCTAATTACTGACTCACTGGAAAAGATCCTGATGCTGGGAAAGATTGAAGGCAGGAGGAGAAGGGGACAACAGAGGATGAGATGGTTGTGTGGCATCACCAACTCAATGGACATGAGTTTGAGCAAGTTCCAGGAGTTGATGATGGACAGGGAAGCTTGACACATTGCAGTCCATGGGGTTGCAAAGAGTCGGACATGACTGAGCGACTGAACTGACTGGCACCAAAATTAAAGTATATAAGTATTTGGAAACATAATTCTGATATTTTAATATAAGCACAACAGCTTACAGCAAAATTTTTATAAGCTGTTGTTTCAGTGCAATATTTACTCAGTGCAATACAAAATTACTTTTATTTGACAAAAATATTAAAAGTTCCTTTAATCTATAAAACCAAGAGCTGGTTTTTTGGAAGGATAAACAAGACGGAAGAACCTTTTGCCAGACTCTGCCAGAAGAAGGAAGAGGTGACCCAAATAAACAAAATAAGAAATGAGAGAGGAGAAATAACAACCAATACTCCAAAACACAAAATATCATAAGAAAATATGAACAGTTACATACTCCAAAAATGCAAAATCTAAATGAAATGGACAAGTTCCTAGAAACATACAGTCTGCCAAAATTGAGTCAAGAAGAAACAGGTAATTCGAACATCTGATCACTAGAAGAGAAATAGAATATGTGATTTAAAAACTCCTAGCAAACAGAAGTCTGGACCAGATGTCTTCACTGGGGAATTCTATCAAACATACAAAGAACTTGTATCTTATACCCATCCTTCTCAAACTCTTCCAAAAGAATGATGAGAAGGAAGGAATCCTAAAGTCATTCTATGGAGCCACCATCTCCCTGATACCAAATCCAGACAAAGACACTACCCAAAAATAGAATCACAGGCCAATATATTTGATGAGCATAGATTTAAAAATCTTCAACAAAATATTAACAAACTGAGTCCAATAATACATAAAAAAGATCATCCCTCCTGACCCAGGTGGATTCATGTCAGGGTCACAAGGATGGTTCAACATAGGCAAATCAATCAGTGTGATATACCACATGAACAAAAGAAAAAGCAAAAACCACATGACCATCTCAACAGATGTAGGAAAAGTATTTGATAAAATTCAACACTGATTCAGGATTAAGAAAAAAAAAAAAAAAAAAAACTCTTGCCAAAGTACCTCTTGCCAAGGTACAGAGGTAACATTTCGCAACATAATAAAAGTGATTTATGACAAACCCACAAGCAACATAATACTCCAAAGTGAAAAGCTAAAGCTTTCCTGCTAAATTCTGGAACAAGAAAACAAGGATTTTCACACTTAATCATTTCTATTCAATATAGAATTGGAAGTCTTTTCCACAACAATCAGACAAGAAAAAGAAATAAACGGTATCCAAATTGGAAGGGAAGAGGTAAAACTGTCATTATATGCAGATAACATGATATTCTATACAGAAAAACCTAAAGAATTCTCTCAAAAACTCAGACCTGATAAATAAATTCAGCAAGATAGCATGACATAAGATTAATATACAGAAATCTGCTGCATTTCTTTATACTAACAATGAAATATCAAAAAGAGAAAGCAAAGAAAAATCCCATTTAAAATCAGGTCAAAAATATGTAGGACTAAATTTAACAAAGGATATGATGAAAGACACACTGAGATCTATAAAACACTGATTAAAAAAAAGATGATTCATGGAAAGATATCCATGATCCTTATCAAATTACTCATGATATTTTTCACAGAACTAGAATGAATAACCCTAAAATGTATATGAAACAACAAAAGACCCAGATTTCCCAAGGCCATCTTGAGGGGAAAAAAAAAAAAAAAGCTGGAGGCTTTCAGACTTCAGACAATGCTACAAACCTACACTAATCAAATCAGCACGGTATTGGCACAAAAACATACAATTAGACCAATGCAACAGAACAGAGAGCCCAGAAATAAATCCACACATCTATGGTCAATTAATCTTTGACAAAAGGGGCAAGAATATACAATGGAGAAAAGACAGTCTCTTCAGCAAGTGGTCTTGGGAAAGCTCAATGGCTGCATGTAAATCAATGAAGTTAGAACACATCCTCACACCATACACAAAAATAGACTCAAAATGGCTTGAAGACTTAAAATATAAGATGTGACACCATAAAACTCATAGAACACAAGCAACACATTCTCGGACATAAACCATAGCAACATTTGCTTATAACAGTATTCCAAGGCAAAAGAAATAAAACCAAAAAATAAATAAATGAGATCTAATCAATCTTAAAAGTTTTTGGACAGCAAAGGAAACCATAAACAAAATGAAAAGAAAACCTATGGAATGGGAGAAACATTTGCAAATGATGTAACCAATAAAAGGTTAATACCCAAAATATATAAACAGCTCAATAACAAAAAGCAAAAAATTCAATCAGAAAATGGGCAGAAGACTTAAACATTTATCCAAAGAAGATACACAAATAGGCAACAGGTACACAAAAATATATGTTTAACACTGTTAATTATTAGAGAAATACAGATCAAAACAACACCGAGGTATCACCTCACCAGTCAAAATGGCCATCATACAAAAGTCTACAAATAATAGATTCTGGAGAGCATTATGGAACAAAGGGAACCCTCCTATACTGATGATAGGAATGTAAATCAGTGCAACCACTGGAAAATAGCATGTAAGTTCCTAAAAAAACTAAAAACATCAAAATGCATCAAAAAATTTAAACCCAAGTTAATGGCTATAATTCTACACATTTATATTTAATTTATAGGCATCCATCTAATCATTTGCCTACTGATGAAGAAAATACATGAAGACTAGTTGTAAGTAAATATAAAGGCACAATTTTGTTGTTCTCAAGCTTTTTGTAATCATCATTATACTTGAAAATTCAGTGTCATAACTGCAGAGGCCAGCTATTCCATTTCAATTATAGTAATTTCTAATGACCTTAATACTCGTGTCTGACCTAATTCATTGCTAGTATTCCCTCTGAAAAATCCAAGATAGCTGGCACAACTGTAGCTATACACATAAGCTTGATGCATATAAAAGCTACATCATAATCCTTGAGAAACACAGTGTATCAGTTTCCTAATGCTACAAACACTGTGCCTTAAAACACCATAGATTTACTATTTTACAGTTACAGAGTTCAGAAGTGTAAAATCAGTGTCCTTGAAAGGCTGTTACTTGTATTCTCTTGCCTCTCCCAGCTTTTAGAGGATACATATATTCCTTGGACCATGGCCCTTTCCTCCATCAGAAAATGCATCATTCCAAACTCAACTTCTGTTGTCACATGTCCTCTCTCTGGCTCTGATTCTCTTGCCTCCCAGATATGAGACCTTATGATTAGATTAGGCCTACCTGGATAATCCGTGATAATCTCTCCCTTTCTCAAAAATTTTAACCATATCTGGAAAACCGTCTTTAATATGTTGGGTAATATAAAGGTAGTCACAGGTTCCCAGGGCTAGGGTGTGGACATTATGGGAATCATTAGTCTGCCACACACACAAACCAGAGAACATGCTTCAGAATTTAACACTTTTACAGAATGATTTTATAATTAATGACTATCATTAGCTGTCTGCATTGTAATTAGTAAAAATTTTAATGCTTCTCCTGATATTGTAAACCTTCCTCAACCTGATATTATAATCCATCTGCATTGCTACATAATTTCAACTCTGCTAACTCACTTTGAATGCAAAATACTGTTATGGTGTTGGCTCAGAAGGTAAAGCATCTGCCTGCAATGTGGGAGACCCAGGTTCGATCCCTGGGTTGGGAAGATCCCCTGGTGAAGGAAATGGCAACCCACTCCAGTACTCTTGCCTGGAAAATTCCATGGACGGAGGAGCCTTGTGGGCTACAGTAGTTCATGGGGTCACAAAGAGTTGGACACGACTGAGCAACTTCACTTTCTTTCTTTTAAGAAACACTGTACTCAGCATCTATTCTATCGAATTACATATTTCAGATTAGACATTTTGTGAGGGATAAAGGTACAAAGATAAATAAGTGATCCCTGTCAAGGATGACAAGAAGTACCTGTATGTTAAGTTTTTTCCAATTACCTTTTGATATGGAATTCTGGAAAAGTAGCTCAGCTAAGAATTCACCTGCAGTGCAGAAGACTCTGGTTCAATTCCTGGGTCAGGAAGATATGCTGAAGAGGGGATTGGCTACCCACTCCAGTTTTCTTGGGCTTCCCTGGTGGTTCAGCTGGTAAAGAATCTGCCTGCAATGCAGGAGACCTTGGTTTGATCCCTGGGTTGGGAAGACCCCCTGGAGGAGGGAACAGCTACCCCCTCTAGTATTCTGGCCTGGAGAATTCCAGGGACTGTGTGGTCCATGGGGTCGCAAAGAGTCAGACATGACTGAGTGACTTTCACTTTGATATGGAATTCTGGTAAAGAATTCACAGAATTAGTCATTGGTTTTGATTTTAAAAGATGGAAAGACTTTTGACTAGTGGAGATTGAGAATAGAAAGGCATTTTAGGGAAGGAGAACCATTTGTGATGATGTAAGGACAGAAAGCATGTCATTGGGAACTTACCTGCAGCTAGACTGCGGCCTGAATGATGTGCATGACTAGATGTTATGCCTTGAAACACAGGTTAGGATCAGATTATGGAGACATTTAAACGCTATATGACAAAGTTGGAATTCTGTCACAACGTGAACCTATTAAATAATTCTAAAATAGTAGGTGATTATTCTGAGATGGATTTAAGTATTTACTTTATTTCAGACATTTGTTTTTGATACAGGGGATGCAGTATGAACCTTGTACCTTAATGGTCAGTTAATAGTATATGAAATTTAGTCTTTTAATTTGACTTTTGATTTGGTTTAGTTTTATCATTTAAAACTTTCAATACAAACAGATCATATTGTGTGTTTGTGAATGTGTATGTATTCTTTAAACAGCATGATTTGTTGTTGTTCAGTCAGTAAGTCGTGTCTGACTCTGCAACCCCATGGACTGCAGCAGGCCTGGCTTCCCTGTCCTTCACTATCTCCAGGAGTTTGTTCAAACTTATGTCCATTGAGTAGGTGATGCCATCCAACCATCTCATCCTCTGTCACCCCCTTTTCCTCCTACCTTCAATCTTTCCCAGCACCAGGGTCTTTTCAAATGAGTCAGCTCTTCACATAAAGTGGCCAAAGTATTGGAGTTTCAGCTTCAGCATCAGTCCTTCCAGTGAATATTGAGGAAATGTTTCTCAGTGAAATTCTTGAAATTCTCCTTTCTCCAGAAGGGGGCAACACAGCCCTTGTGTTAGTGGGTAGACTAGCTTTTCTCAGAATGTCTGTAAGCAAGTGTTTGGAAATTAAGAGCTTGTATTTTATCATAGCTCTTTACAAATTGAAAAAAAAAAAATTCCTACAGAAAAAGTTATCCACTTTAGAAATACATAAATTTCTTCAGACCAGCATTCACGTAGTAATTCATGCTGATTTCCTCATCTGAGTGTCTGATGGAAAATTTCATACCCTTCCCCCAAGACCTCATGAAAAATTTCTTGTTCCCATTCTCTACGTGGATTTCTCTCTCATCACATTAGAAATAACTTTTTTCCTCTTGAGTTTATCTTTACTTATATTAAATCAGCATTCAAAGCCATTTGGGTATAAATGTATGACAAGATTCATAAGACTCCTTTCCCCTATTTAATCTTTGATTAATGTAAAATCATGTCGATAGCATGACTTTTTCCATTAGTTGCTAACACATGTTCTTCTCCTTCACAAACTTATTAAATCAGATTGATTGAAGAGCTGTTAGACAGTAATATTAAAAATTCTTATATATCTTCATATAAATCAACAACTAAAACATTTATAAACGTACCTGTTTTTAAACTTTGCTTTCAGAGCCTCTCTCAACTTCTCTTTGCACATTGTACGTTCAGGCCTTTCAAATCTCCCCTGTTCAATCTCTCCTTGAAATGTCATATTACTAAAGCTTTACCTTCTCCTGTCTCCTAACGGGCTTATTGCATTCTAGAATTAATCTCACTCAATCACGCTGTACATATAATGGATTAGAACTGAATACTTTATCTAGGATTTTTATGTGGATTTTCATGAGTCTGGTCTGTATCTTTTTTTTTTCTTTTTTGTGATATGTGTGCTTGTGTGTGTGTGTTGCCTTTGTCAAATGTTGGTATTAAGGTAATTCTGACCTCATATGAAGAGTTGAGAAAGATTTGCCCCCCCCCCACTTTTTTTTGTAAGAGGTTATATAGAATTGGTATTAATTCTTTAAATGTTTGGTAGAATTCTCTAGTAAAATCATCTGGGCTTTGAATTTTCTTTATCAGAAGCTTTCAAATTAAAGTAATTATCTTGTACTCATCTGAAACTATTACGATTATCTATTTCATTTTGGGTGAGTTTCAGTCATCTGTGTTTTTTAAGAAAGCCATCTGTCTCCTAAGCTATCAAATTTATCTGTGTAGACCTGTTCCTAGTATTCCCTTATTATCCTTTCGAGGTCTTTGGAGTCT
Organism: Bubalus bubalis; assembly: GCF_019923935.1. Lineage (NCBI taxonomy): Eukaryota > Metazoa > Chordata > Mammalia > Artiodactyla > Bovidae > Bubalus > Bubalus bubalis. The sequence goes on from NC_059158.1 coordinate 60,773,120, forward strand.
GAGGTGCTATTTCTTCTCTTCATCACTGATATTGGAAATTCATGTCTTTATCTAGTTTTTTTACTATCTTACTAAAAATTTATCAATGTTCTTTTTAAAGAATCAGCATTTTCCTTTACTACTATTATCTATTGGTTTTCTGTTTTCACTTCCATTGATTTCTGCTCTCATCTTTATTATTTCTTTCCTTGTATCGCTTTAGATTCCTTTGGATCTTCTTTTTCTAGTTTCTTGAAGTCAAAGTACAAGAGTCATGCCAAATCTTATTAGAGACTGAGGCAAAAGGAAAAATCAGTAATATTGATCTCATCTTTAATTAAAATGTGGATAATTCTTATATCATAGATTTTTGCCTTAAATTTTATTTTAAAAATACTACATTAAAGTGTACTTATCTGAATTACTGAGAGTTTTAGTGATCTTAAAATTTGCTTCTGAGGTAGGTACTTCACTTAGCCTGACCTTAGTACTGGACCTGCTTAACTATAGTTGTTTATTAAAAAATATGTAGGATATGATTTTGCCTCTGTAAGACTTTTAAAACAGCTCCCTAATGGTAAGTTAGGGAACAACTTTTCAATCATTTCATGACATTTATTGTCTTAAGCTTGAGAGTGTAATTTATGCCTCTCTTTTTATTCAAAAAAAGGTTATTCAAACCAACCCTCTACCATCTCAGAGATATAAAATGTTATCAACATTTAAGAGAAGCGAGGAAAGGGATGGAGATTGATGTCTATAAGATAGGGGATGCTGTGGTGTTGATTTTTAACTCCCTGCTGAAATACACTGCACTATTTTCTTTTTAAATTAGAGGTCATTTTTAAATGTTGTCTTTCATCTCTCCTTAATTCAGTTCAGTTCAGTTCAGTCGCTCAGTCATGTCCGACTCTTTGCAACTCCATGAATCGCAGCATGCCAGGCCTCCCTGTCCATCATCAACTCCCGGTGTTTACCCAGACTCACATCCATCGAGTCAGTGATGCCATCCAGCCATCTCATCCTCTGTCGTTCCCTTCTCCTCCTGCCCCCAATCCCTCCCACCATCAGAGTCTTTTCCAATGAGTCAACTCTTCGCATGAGGTGGCCAAAGGACTGGAGTTTCAGCTTTAGCATCATTCCCTCCAAAGAAATCCCAGGGCTGATCTCCTTCAGAATCTTTGGTTTAGTCCAGGAAAAGGATATTATAAAGCAATAGCACCAAAGTAAGAATATGCACTTCAGAAAAAGGCAACCTCACCACAATGTTCAAAAAGGCTGGGTTCAGGATGGGGAACACATGTATACCTGTGGCGGATTCATTTCGATATTTGGCAAAACTAACACAATATTGTAAAGTTTAAAAATAATATAAATTTTTTTAAAAAATGGAGAAAAAAAAAAAAGGCTGAATGGGGTTCATATTCACTTCTCTCTACCAGGGTCATAGTGCTATTCTGTCTCTCTATGATCAGGAATTACCTACATCTGCACAGTACACCTCAGAACCAGAAATTCCAACCTGCCATATTGGCTGGTGCTTTTTATACACTTCTATTTCCATAAGCAGAGAATTGCTACATAAATAGTCCCAGAGAAAGAACTCTCCTGGTCTCACCAAAACAAAATGTAAACCATGGGTTTCACTGCTATCTATCAGTAAGTTGATATGTTGAAACATCTTCATGTCCACATCAGACTGAAAAGATACTTAGTATATTTGAAGTTTATTAGTGTTTAGTTAAATGTAGATCTTTTGTATCAATAGCAAACAGTGGATGGCTTTGTTTATTTGAAAATTTGTGATTATCCACATTGTCAAACTTATCTTTTAAAAGTATATTTTTAGATGTCTACTTTCACATTTTTAAACAAATGTTGGTAAAATCTACTGTTTTGTAAGTTGAGAACATAATAAATATGTTTTAAACTTGTCTCTTTGATGCATGTCAGTAGAACTAATAAAGTTAATAAAGATTAACATTTTTCCTATACTAAGGTATGCTTTTCTTTTCCATGTAGCTATAATTCAACATCTAATAATTATCAGAATACTTAACATGTGGTTGGTTTTTCATCTCATTTAGTCATAATGACATTATATTTTGTCAAGTTTAAAAATGAAACAGCCACTTATTTTACCAGCAAATGGGTTTATTTTGGGAATTACACTTAGAACAGATAAGCTATGATGAATCATAAGCAAGTACAGAGAAATAGAGAGGCTTGATTTAATACAATTTAGGAGAAAATGGGATGTGACACATTCTAACAGTTCCACAAGGTAGTTAGAGTATTGTTCCTGGGGTAGGGAGGGCTCTTCCTTCTTTTTCTTAAAATCTGGACATAAAATTCCCATGTGATTAACGTCCTCCTTTGTCAAAACAGTTCTTTTCCTTTTTCCTGTTGTTTATGTAGACTATAATGAACGATATGTATGTGAAAATTCCCCCTTCAGGGCTCCGTGATTCCACTTTCAGTGAAATTTCCTTTATTTATTTTAATGATTATATTTATTTATATATTAATTATATGAGTATAATATGATTATAATTAACTAATTATAATCATATTATAATGCCAAAACAGCATTAAACAACATTACATTTGTTGTTTAATTAATTCAAATCATTCAAAAAATTAGACTAACCTTGACACTTTAGGGCTTCCCTTGTGACATTTTAAACAAATAATTTGAGTATGCCGCTGCTGCTGCTGCTAAGTCGCTTCAGTCATGTCCAACTCCGTGCGACCCCACAGATGGCAGCCCACCACGCTCCTCTGTCCCTGGGATTCTCCAGGCAAGAATACTGGAGTGGGTTGCCATTTCCTTCTCCAATGCATGAAAATGAAAGGTGAAAGTGAAGTCGCTCAGTCGTGTCTGACTCTTTGCGACCCCATGGACTGCAGCCTACCAGGCTCCTCTGTCCATAGGATTTTCCAGGCAAGAGTACTGGAGTGGGTTGCCATTGCCTTCTCCAATTTGAGTATACATATAGTGAAATAATGCACACAATTGTTTATTAATTTTCTTAAGTAGTGTCATAGTTTAATCCTAATAATATGGAAAAATTCATTTTAAAAAGCTGTGTAAAGAGTTTTAAAATAGAAAATGCAGTATATATGGCGTGTAAGCAATGGGTGTCTGTTATCATATTATAAGAATGAATTCTTTTTTAAACTGGAGAAGGTGTGGTTAGCAGAAATACAAGACCACCCATTGCATTAATAAAAACAATAATAATAAATCAAATAAAAATCACCAAAAGTCTGTCAATAGAGAAATGATAAAATTATGCTGTATGCGCTGGATCATCAAAAAAGCAAGAGAGTTCCAGAAAAATATCTATTTCTGTTTTATTGACTATGCCAAAGCCTTTGACTATGTGGATCACAATAAACTGTGGAAAATTCTGAAAGAGATGGGAATACCAGACCACCTGACCTGCCTCTTGAGAAACCTGTATGCAGATCAGGAAGCAACAGTTAGAACTGGACATGGAACAACAGACTGGTACCAATTAGGAAAAGGAATACATCAAGGCTGTATATTGTCACCCTGATTATTTAATTTATATGTAGAGAAACGCTTCTACCATCATGAGAAACTCTGGGCTGGAAGAAGCACAAGCTGGAATCAAGATTGCCGGGAGAAATATCAATAACCTCAGATATGCAGATGACACCACCCTTATGGCAGAAGGTGAAGAAGAGCTAAAAAGCCCCTTGATGAAAGTGAAAGAGAAGAGTGAAAAAGTTGGTTTAAAGCTCAACATTCAGAAAACTAAGATCATGGCATCTGGTCCCATCATTTCACATCAAATAGATGGGGAAACAGTGGCAACAGTGTCAGACTTTATTTTGGGGGGCTCCAAAATCGCTGCAGATGGTGATTGCAGCCATGAAATTAAAAGATGCTTATTCCTTGGAGGGAAAGTTATGACCAACCTTGACCACATATTAAAAAGCAGAGACATTTCTTTGTCAATAAAGGTCTGTCTAGTCAAGGCTATGGTTTTTCCAGTGGTCGTGTATGGATGTGAGAGTTGGACTATAAAGAAAGCTGAGCACCGAAGAATTGATGCTTTTGAACTGTGGTGTTGGAGTAGACTCTTGAGAGTCCCTTGGACTGTGAGGAGATCCACCCAGTGCATCCTAAAGGAGATCAGTCCTGTTCATTGGAAGGACTGATGTGGAAGCTGAAACTCCAATACTTTGGCCACCTCATGCGAAGAGCTGACTCATGGGAAAAGACCCTGGTGCTAGGAAAGATTGAAGGCAGGAGGAGAAGGGGACGACAGAGGATGAGATGCTTGGATGACAACACTGACTCGATGGACATGGGTTTGGATGAATTCCTGGTGTTGGTGATGGACAGGGAGGCCTGGCATGCTGCACTTCATGGGGTCTCAGTCAGTCAGACACAACTGAGTGACTGAACTGAACTGAACTGTAAGATTTAACTCCATAATGTTAAATTAAAAAATATATTGTATTGAGATGGAGTAAGCAAACATATATTGTTAAAATAAAAATATCCTAATTGCTGTATAGAAATAGAAAGTCTGGGAGATATGATTAAACAAACAAACAGTGATTGCTGGTGGAAACAGATAGGCTAGGAGACAGGCTTAAGATTTGTCTATTTTTCTTTATATATACTTATATTGTTAATACTTTTTTTCCTCATTGCTTAGTATGTAATGTTACCTGCATATTAAAGCCATTAAACAGTTGATAAGAACACATTAAGCACAGAGGCAGTACACAAATTAAGAGAAGATCATAACTATGATGTCTATGTCAGAAAGTACCTAAGTTCTGGTATCATTTGAATACACATTTAAGAGTGCAGTACTGAGAAGAGCTGGGGACTAGACAGGAACTAAGATTCTGAGACTCTTGGTGAATTGCTTACACTCTATTTTGTAGGTGATGGAGAGCAATTTTTAGATGCTAGCTAAAAGAGGAGGGAGTCACTCTCTCAAACAAGCTTATATTTTCAAATTGAGCAAACCAGATAATTACTAAGAGCTGTTGGAAGCGATAATGAAATGTGAGGTGGGAGGGGGTCAAGAACTAAGACAAGAAGGTTACGGAAATAGTCAGATGAGAAAAGCTGAGGACCTTAATATGGCGATGAGAGTAGGCAGCAAAGATGAATAATGCTGGACATGTTAAGTTTCCATGACTGTGTGCCATTGGTGTGGATACGTTGAGCAAGTTGTTGCATACATCTGAGAGGCAAAGTGAAGGTCAATAATATAAATAATGATACAGCATTTTCCAGCCCATAAGTATTAACTGAAGTCACTTGTAGAGTAAATGAAATCCCCTCTGTGAGAAAGAAGGACAGTAAGACCAGAGCAGAATCCTGGGAAGTAGTATTTAATTGTACTCAGCTGAAAAAATAATGCTCCATGAAATGGAACAGTGAGAGGGCAAAGAATGGAATAGAAGGGAACAGAAGTATCACAAAGAAAAACTAAGAATAACTCAGTATTATATGTAGCAACATTCCAGGAATAATCTGAAGATTAACAAGCATGAAAAGTTTTTATTAGAGTATTTAGCTACATATATCATGATTTCACACTTTTGTGTCTACAATCTAAATGGAAGGGTTTAATTACTAATTAAACCTTGACATTTACCTCAGTTAATTTCCACAAGTAATGTGTATTTAACAAAATCAATAGATAAAGGGAACATCAGTCGCTAGATGACTATACATATTCCATTTGAACAAGTGCATCTGCTATGATTGCTGCCTAAATATGTTAGGATAAATAAGCACTTGGATTCTCTGCCTAGTTTTCCCTAAAGGTAAAATCTCCCGAGGATAATGTTTAGAATCAAGAATACCCATTACATTTAATTAGGCTAATCTACATGAGGTAATTAGCATAATTAATTTCAATTTTGAAGTGCCTCAAACAGAGACAGTGTTTATATATTTTGAAAGAGAACTTCAATGATAAAAAAGAAGAAAATAAGTAAAGGACCCAGGTTTGAATATTAGAAAAATGACTCAAAGTAATTTACCATAAAATTGCATATATAAGATTTGTTTTGTTAAAATTTATGTTTTAATAAAATTTTTTCAGAGTAAATGTACCTCCTCAAGTTTTATTCTATCTTAGGATGACAGTTATTTATTTCTCAGAACTATCTTAAGAATTTTATTTTGTTGAAATGTATTGGTGTAAAAACTAAGCATGTAACTTGAAATGTATTTGTTGTAGTAAAGGTACTTAGTGCACAGTATTTGAGTTAATTTTGCAAAAACATCCAACTCACTTTTACTTGGAAGCTTAAATAAGGAACTACTAATTCCCTGTAACTCAGACAGTAAAGCGTCTGCCTACAATGCAGGAGACCCAGGTTTGATCCCCGGGTCAGGAAGATCCCCTGGAGAAGGAAATGGCAACCCACTCCAGTACTCTTCCTGGAGAATTCCATGGACTGAGAAGCATAGAGTCGCAAAGAGTCGGACACGACTGAGCGACTTCACTTTCACTTTCAATACTCTATATTGAGATATTCAGTGTTATACAGCTGTGATCAAAACAAAGACATACACAAATTAACATATTTGATGTTAAGATGCATCGTATAAACTGGTAGCTTTTTCCCCTCTTTTTTTGGTATAAAATACTGGTGGTTCAGGAAATTGATAGATTAAATAAAGTATGACAGTTAGCAAGTCAGTTCCCACTCTAAATTTATACTGCTAAGGTGTAAGCTCGGAGAAGGCAATGGCACCCCACTCCAGTACTCTTGCCTGGAAAATCTCATGGAGGGAGGAGCCTGGAAGGCTGTAGTCCATGGGGTCGCTAAAAGTCGGACAGGACTGAGCGACTTCACTTTTACCTTTCACTTTCATGCATTGGAGAAGGAAATGGCAACCCACTCCAGTGTTCTTGCCTGGAGAATCCCAGGGACTGCGGGGCCTGGTGGGCTGCCGTTGATGGGGTCGCACAGAGTCGGACACGACTGAAGTGATTTAGCAGCAGTAGCAGCAGCAAGGTGTAAGCTACCTGTTCTATAATGTTGTACATTATTCTTTTATTTTAAAAAGTTACATAAAATATAATCAAACTATAAATCATAATAAAACTTAAAATATAGCCCATATAATTATGATCCATGTCAAGAAAGAGATCACTGTTAGCCTAAAGCTTTTTGTGAGTCCCCTCCCTTTCTTGTAGACACAGTATCTTGACTTCTATGAAACACTTTTCCTTTTAAAAAATCTTTAGCAAAATTCAACATCCATTTATGATCAAAACTCTCCAGAAAGCAGGAATAGAAGGAAAATACCTCAACATAATAAAAGCTATATATGACAAACCCACAGCAAACATTATCCTCAATGGTGAAAAATTGAAAGCTTTTCCTCTAAAGTCAGGAACAAGACAAGGGTGCCCACTTTCACCATTACTATTCAACATAGTTTTGGAAGTTTTGGCCACAGCAATCAGAACAGAAAAAGAAATAAAAGGAATCCAAATTGGAAAAGAAGAAGTAAAGCTCTCACTGTTTGCAGATGACATGATCCTCTACATAGAAAACCCTAAAGACTCCACCAGAAAATTACTAGAACTAATCAATGACTATAGTAAAGTTGCAGGATATAAAATCAACACACAGAAATCCCTTGCATTCCTATACACTAATAATGAGAAAACAGAAAGAGAAATTAAGGAAACAATTCCATTCACCATTGCAACGGAAAGAATAAAATACTTAGGAATATATCTACCTAAAGAATCTAAAGACCTATATATAGAAAACTATAAAACACTGGTGAAAGAAATCAAAGAGGACACTAACAGATGGAGAAATATACCATGTTCATGGATTGGAAGAATCAATATAGTGAAAATGAGTATACTACCCAAAGCAATCTATAGATTCAATGCAATCCCTATCAAGCTACCAACAGCATTCTTCACAGAGCTAGAACAAATAATTTCACAATTTGTATGGAAAAACAAAAAACCTCAAATAGCCAAAGCAATCTTGAGAAAGAAGAATGGAACTGGAGGAATCAACCTACCTGACTTCAGGCTCTACTACAAAGCCACAGTCATCAAGACAGTATGGTACTGGCACAAAGACAGAAATATAGATCAATGGAACAAAATAGAAAGTCCAGAGATAAATCCACGCACCTATGGACACCTTATCTTTGACAAAGGAGGCAAGAATATACAATGGAATAAAGACAATCTCTTTAACAAGTGGTGCTGGGAACTCTGGTCAACCACTTGTAAAAGAATGAAACTAGAATACTTTCTAACACCATACACAAAAATAAACTCAAAATGGATTAAAGATCTAAATGTAAGACCAGAAACTATAAAACTCCTAGAGGAGAACATAGGCAAAACACTCTCTGACATACATCACAGCAGGATCCTCTATGACCCACCTCCCAGAATATTGGAAATAAAAGCAAAAATAAACAAATGGGACCTAATTAACCTTAAAAGCTTCTGCACATCAAAGGAAACTATTAGCAAGGTGAAAAGACAGCCTTCAGAATGGGAGAAGATAATAGCAAATGAAGCAACTGACAAACAACTAATCTCGAGAATATACAAGCAACTCCTACAGCTCAACTCCAGAAAAATAAATGACCCAATCAAAAAATGGGCCAAAGAACTAAATAGACATTTCTCCAAAGAAGACATACAGATGGCTAACAAACACATGAAAAGATGCTCAATATCACTCATTATCAGAGAAATGCAAATCAAAACCACTATGAGGTATCATTTCACACCAGTCAGAATGGCTGCGATCCAAAAGTCTACAAGTAATAAATGCTGGAGAGGGTGTGGAGAAAAGGGAACCCTCTTGCACTGTTGGTGGGAATGCAAACTAGTACAGCCACTATGGAGAACAGTGTGGAGATTCCTTAAAAAACTGGAAATAGAACTGCCTTATGATCCAGCAATCCCACTGCTGGGCATACACACTGAGGAAACCAGAAGGGAAAGAGACACGAGTAGCCCAATGTTCATTGCAGCACTGTTTATAATAGCCAGGACATGGAAGCAACCTAGATGTCCATCAGCAGATGAATGGATAAGAAAGCAGTGGTACATATACACAATGGAGTATTATTCAGCCATTAAAAAGAATACATTTGAATCAGTTCTAATGAGGTGGATGAAACTGGAGCCTATTATACAGAGTGAAGTAAGCCAGAAAGAAAAACACCAATACAGTATACTAACGCATATATATGGAATTTAGAGAGATGGTAACAATAACCCTGTGTATGAGACAGCAAAAGAGACACTGATGTATAGAACAGTCTTATGGACTCTGTGGGAGAGGGAGAGGGTGGGAAGATTTGGGAGAATGGCATTGAAACATGTAAAATATCATGTATGAAATGAGTTGCCAGCCCAGGTTCGATGCACAATACTGGATGCTTGGGGCTGGTGCACTGGGACTACCCAGAGGGATGGTATGGGGAGGGAGGAGGGAGGAGGGTTCAGGATGGGGAACACATGTATACCTGTGGCGGATTCATTTTGATATTTGGCAAAACTAATACATTATGTAAAGTTTAAAAATAAAATAAAATTTAAAAAAAAAAACAAAAAAAAAACAAAACAAAACAAAAAACAAACAAACAAACAAAAAAAAATCTTTAGCATCACGTATGTTCTCTAGAAAATTAATCCTCCTTTTACCCAGTTTTCAATAATTACAAAATGAAATCCTATCAAATGTTTTGTTTTATCTGGGTTTTTGTGTTCAATATTGTGAATGTGAGATTAAACCATCTCTTGGAATATATGGGACAAATAGTTTTTTGAGAATAAGTTGTCACCCTGATATTACATCATTACAAAATACTTTAGTATTTATTTCTAAAACATAGACATTCTTCTAAATAGCAACAATATACTCATTAAAATTAGAAATGTAAAGTTTATACATTACTAATATCTAATCCTCAGAGGTTATTAAAGTTTTGGCAAATGTCCAAAAAAGTCTTAATCCTGTTTAGGATTACACGTTACATTTGGATGTCAAGTCTTTCCTTCTTCAGTTTGGAAGGCTTGCTTGATGATTCCTTATAGTTAGATTCAGGTCCTACACCTCTGTTAGAAATATCACAGAAGCGATGCCATATTCTCATTGCATCTATAAGGTGGAGCATCATTTTTATTTGTTCTGATGACAAGTGTATTCGTCTGAGGCCACTTACTTGGGTCACTTGAATAAGTTGGTATCTGACAAGCTTCTCCACTGTAGAATTACCATTTTTTTACTCTTTTTTTTTTAATTAATAAGTAATTTGTGGGGTTGTTGTTCAGTCACTCAGTTATGTCTGACTCTGCGATGCAATGGACTGCAGCACAAAGGCTTCCCTGTCCTTCATCATCTCACTGAGCTTGTTCAAACTTATATCCATTGAGTCGGTGATGCCATCCAACCATCTCATCCTCTGTCATCCCCTTCTCCTACTGCCTCTATCTTTCCCAGCATCAGGGTCTTTTCTAATGAGTTAGCTCTTCACATCAGGTGGTCAAACTATTAGAGCTTCAGCTTCAGCATCAGTCCTTCCAATGATTGATTTCCTTTAGGATTGATTGGTTGGATCTCCTTGCAGTCCAAGGGACTTTCAAGAGTCTTCTCCAACGCCACAGTTCAAAAGCATCAATTCTTGGACACTCAACCTTCTTTAAGGTCCAACAATCACATCCATATGTGACTATTGGAAAAACCATAGCTTTAATTATATGGACATTTTTTGGCAAAGTAATGTCTCTGCTTTTTAATACACTGTCAGGGATCGTCATAGCTTTTCTTCCAAGGAGTAAGCATCTTTTAATCACATGGCTGCAGTTGTCCTCTGAAGTGATTTTGGAGCCCAAGAAAATAAAGTCTGTCACCTTTTCCGTTGTTTCCTCATCTATATGCCATGAAGCGATGGGGCCAGATGCCATGATATATGTGCTTTCATTCACTAATGCTGAAGAAGCTGAAGCTGTACGGTACTATGAAGACCTACAAGACCTTCTAGAACTAACACCAGAAAAAGAGGTCCTTCACATTATAGGGGACTGGAATGCAAAAGTAGGAAATCAAGAGACACCTGGTGTAACAGGAAATTTTGGCCTTGGAGTACAAAATGAAGCAGGGTAAAGGCTAACAGAGTTCTGCCAAAAGGACACACTGATCATAGCAAACATCCTCTTCCAATAACAAAAGAGACTACTCTACACATGGACATCACCAGATGGTCAACACCGAAATCAGACTGATTATATTCTTTGCAGCCAAAGATAGGGAAGCTCTCTACAGTCAGCAAAAACAAGACCAAAAGCTGACTGTGGCCCAGATCATGAACTCTTTATTGCAAAACTCAGAGTTAAATTGAAGAAAGTAGGGAAAACCACTGAGCAATTCAGGTATGATCTAAATCAAATCCCTTATGATTATACAGTGGAAGTGACAAATAGATTCAAGGGGTTAGTTCTGATAGAGTGCCTGAAGGATTATGGACAGAGGTTTGTAACATTGTACAGGAGGTGGTGATCAAAATAATCCCCAAGAAAAAGAAATGCAAAAAGGTAAAATGGTTGTCTAAGGAGGCCTTACAAATAGCTGAGAAAAGAAAAGAAGTGAAAGGCAAAGGAGAAAAGGAAAGATATACTCATCTGAAAGCAGAGTTCCAAAGAGTAGTAAGGAGAGATAAGAAAGCCTTTTTAAGTGAACCTTTAAGAGCCTTTTATGCAAAGAAATAGAATGGGAAAGACTAGAGATCTCTTCAAGAAAATTAGAGATACAAAGGGAAAATATCATACAAAGATAGATACAGTAAAGGACAGAAAGGATATGGACCTAACAGAAGCAGATGATACTAAGAAGAGGTGGCAAGAATACACAGAATGGCTATACAAAAAATGATCTTAATGACCCAGATAACCATGATGGTGTGATCACTCACTTAGAGTAGACATCTTGGAGTATGAAGTCAAGCGGGCCTTAGAAAGAATCACTACCAACAAAGCTAGTGGTGGTGATGGAATTCCAGCTGAGATATTTTAAATCCTAAAAGATGATGCTGTTAAAGCACTGCACTCAATATACCAGTAAGTTAGGAAAACTCAGCAGTGGCCAAAGGACTGGAAAAGGTTAGTTTTCATTACAAAACCAAAGAAGGGCAGTGCCAAAGAATGTTCAAACTACTGTATAATTGCACTCATCTCACACACTAGCAAAGTAATGCTCAAAATTCTCCATGGTAGGCTTTAACTGTACATGAACTGAGAACTCCCAGATGTTCAAGCTGCCATTTAGAAAAGGCAGCAAAACCAGAGATCAAATTGCCAACATCCATTGGATCATTGAAAAAGCAAGAGAATTACAGAAAAAATCTACTTCTGCTTCACTGAATACGCCAAAGCCCTTTTTGTGTGGATCACAACAAACTGGGAAATTCTCCAAGAGATGGGAATACCAGGTCCTCTTACCTGCCTTCCGCAAAACCTGTATGCAGGTCAAGAAGCAACAGTTAGAACCAGACATGGAACATCAGATTGGTTCAAAATTGGGAAAAGAGTACATCAAAGCTGTGTATTGTCACCCTGCTTATTTAACTTAAATGCAGAGTACATCATGAATAATACCAGGCTTGATGAAGCACAAGCTGGAGTCAAGATTGCCAGGAGAAAAATCAATAATCTCAGATATGCAGGTGACACCACTTTGATGGCAGAAAGTGAAGAGGAATTGAAGAGCTCCTTGGTGAAGGTAAAAGAGCAGAGTGAAAGAGCTGCCTTAAGAATCAACATTTTGTGGGGAAGAAACTTCAGATTATCTACTTAAGAGATATTTTTACTTAACAAACACATACTGCACATATTTATACAGTACGTTCCCTCAGTATAATCCTTCACGTTGTGAAGTTTCAAAGATGCAAGCACGTGCATCTGGTTTCAGCAAGGAACCAGTACACGTGCCATCAACGTCAGGTTTGAGTGGCATTGCAGCTTGCCCTCCATCCCCTAGTGCTGAAGATCCTTCCGCCCTACCATCTCTCACCTCTTCTGCCTCCTCCAGTCAGTCAGTAACTCTTCTTGACTGTCCACTTAATGCCAGCCCCGGTACTGCTGTTGTACCGTACTACTGTACTTTCCGAGGCACTGAACTGTAAGATTGAAATATTTTATTTTCTGTGTTTTGTATGCGTTATTTGCATGAAAAGTATTATAAATCTGTTACAGTTCAGTACTAAATAGCCTATCTTGTTAGTTGGGTACTACGTTAACTGTGCTGGACTTCCAAACAAATTGGACTTCTGAAAGTGCTCTAGGAAGGGAACTTATTTGTAGGTAGGGGACATAGCATACACAGATACCTAGAACTAAGTGGACTGGTACAGAAGTACTAGTAAAGTTCATTCTAGTTTTGCTCCTTTCAATATGTGTAACTCAGTAACCTCAGATATCCAGATGATACCACCCTTATGGTAGAAAGTGAAGAAGAACTGAAGAGCCTCTTGATGAAAGTAAAAAAGAAGAGTGAAAAAGCTGGTTTAAAACTCAACATTTAACAAACTAAGACCATGGCATCCAGCCCCATCACTTCATGGCAAATAGATGGGGAAATAATGGAAATAGTGACAGACTTTATTTTCTTGGGCTCCAAAATCACTGCAGATGGTGATTGCAGCCATGAAATTAAAAGACGCTTGCTCCTTGGAAGAACAGCTATGACCAACCTAGACAGCATATTGAAAAGCGGACATTACTTTGCCCCAAAATTACATCTAGTCAAAGCTACAGTTTTTCCAGGAGTCATGTATGGATGTGAGCATTGGACCATAAAGTAGGCTGAGTGTCTACTTTATGTAAGACATAAGTAAGAACTGATACTTTTGAACTGTGGTGTTGGAGAAGACTCTTGAAAGTCCCTTGGACTGCAAGGAGATCCAACCAGTCCATCCTAAAGGAAATCAGTCCTGAATATTCATTGGAAAGACTAATGCTGAAGCTGAAGCTCCAATACTTTGGCCACCTGATGCAAAGAACTGACTCATTGGAAAAGACCCTGATGCTAGGAAAGATTGAGGGTGGGAGGAGAAGGGGATGACAGAGGATGAGATGATTGGATGGCATCACCGACTCAATAGACATGAGTTTGAGCAAGCTCTGGGAGTTGGTGAAGAACAGGGAAGACTGGGTTACTGCAGTCCATGGGGTCACAAACAGTCAGACATGACTTAATGACTGAACTGAACTGATAGTTGTAACTTCTTTTTATACAGTAAGATATTGGATCCCATATCCTTAATTATATATATATTTTGATCTTCTCTCCTTCCCTCTCACCTCACTTTCCTCTAGAACCCTACAACAAATCACATCTGTAAGGACACTCTCCCAAACTTGCTCAGGTTTTGTTGCACCACACCACTCTCACTTCTTGTCAAAATAGTACAGTAATTTCTCAGATGTTCCACATAACTTCCTCTATTATAAATATCTCACATTAGTATTCCACATTTGTTACAGCTAATGCACTGATACTGAGCATTATTTCAAAGTTCATATTTATTAAGGTATTCTTAGTTTTATATAATGTCCTTTTTCTCTCCCAAATCTGGTTCCAGACACTAAATTTCATTAATAGCCATGTCTGTTTAGGCTCCTCTTGTCTATGAGAGTTTTTCAGACTTCCTTGCTTTTGATGACTTAGACAATTTTGAAGAGTGATTCTTTTATAACTGGTTACACATCTTTTAGATTAACCTTCAACTGTGATTTTTCTGGTGCTCTTCTCTTGATTGGACTAGGGTTATGCATTTTGGGGGAGGAAGAACACAGAATGCTATATCATCAAATAATATTAAGCGCACATACTGCCAAGATGACTTACTGATATTGATACTGACCTTGATCCCTTGACTAAGGTGGTGGTAGCCAGATTTCTCCACTGCAAAGTTACTATCTCCTTGCTTTCCACATTGTACTCTTGGAGAAAAAAAAAAAACCACTATACACATCCCAAAATGAGTGAAAAGTTATATTCCACCTCCTTGACGGGCAAGAATCTACATAAATTACTTGAATTTCTTCTGCATGGAGATTTGTCAATTTTTCCAGTGTATTTACTCAGTCACTTATTTATATCAGTAAGGATTTATGGATATTTATTTCATAGTTTAAGCTGCAATCTAATGCTATTTTTTTATATGTTCTCAAATTGTCTTAGGCTTGGTTTTTGAGAGCTCTTTCTGTTGGTTCCTTTATCTCTTTTATTCTTTAACATACCCCCCATCACTCACCATGGTTCCTTCCTTTCTTTCTCTTTTCCTCCATCCTTTCCTCCCTTCCTTCCTCTCTTTCTTCCTTTCTTTTTTGGAACACTTCATTACTTTCTGGCAATACAAGATCCAAAGGATCATCTATATTTCCTTCCTTAATCCTAGAATCTGTCCTTTCTTTTTTTTTTTAATTTTATTTTATTTTTAAACTTTACAATATTGTATTAGCTCCACCAAACATCGAAATGAATCCGCCACAGTCCTTTCTTTTAAGGCTTTTGTTTTCTTTTATTGGTGAATAGTATCGAAAACCAAGATTTGAGTGTTAAGTGTTTATTGCTACCCCTGTGCCATTTTTTTCTAGGCTCTCTCTGTTGATAAAGCATGAAAATAATATGTGTGTATACCAACTCATGAGTGTGTGTGTGTGTGTGTATTTCTATATATAACCATCTGTGTCTATGCAAAATTAATTGTGAGTTGATGCAATGTCTCTAACTATAATCCATTACCATATGGATTATTCTAGCCTTCTCCCCTCACTTATCTGTAACCTCTAACTGCAACAATGAGAAACCTCTCTATCATCATCCACCATCCATTTAATTAACTGTTCAATCTTAATATATATACAGCAGTTTTAGAATTTCTAACCCACAGAGTAGAATAATAGTATAGGGTTATTTTTGCCTCTAGTTTTACCTATTCCCCTTAATTTCAAAGTTAGGTCAGCATCTTTTCCTTATTCTATTCAATGAGGTGGTTTCATAAATTTATTACATAGTTTAATTGTTTTATCACATTATGCATTCCATCCTGGGATCATTTGACATTTAAAATTACTTTTTTTAAATTTGCACATATTAAAATTTATTCTTCATGTTCTAAAGTTCGATGGATTTTTAAAAAGGTAAAGTGCTGTGTGTCCACTATGGTAGTATACAGAATCGTTTTACTTTCCTAAATAAACTGTGCTTCACATATTCGATCCTCTTGTTGTCCCCTGAAGCCCTGGCAACCACTGATCTTTTTATCATCTCTGTATTTCTGCCAATCTCAGTATGTCATATAATTGGAATTCTATAGTATATCACCCGGAGAAGGCAATGGCACCCCACTCCAGTACTCTTGCCTGGAAAATCCCATGGATGGAGGAGCCTGGTAGGCTGCAGTCCAAGGGGTCGCTAAGAGTCGGACATGACTGAGTGACTTCCCTTTCACTTTTCACTTTCATGCATTGGAGAAGGAAATGGCAACCCACTCTAGTGTTCTTGCCTGGAGGATCCCAGGGACGGGGAAGCCTGGTGGGCTGCCGTCTATGGGGTCGCCCAGAGTCGGACATGACTGAAGCGACTTAGCAGCAGCAGCAGCAGTATATCACCATTTCAAATTGGTTTCTTCTACTTAACAATGCATATTTAAGATCTTTCTAAGTCTTTTTTGTAGCTTTATAGCTCACTTATTTTTTACTGCTGCATAATATTCCACTCCACAGATATGTCGAAGTTCATTTATCATATCTTATTGAGGGATATTTGGTTGCTTCCAATTTTTGATGATTATCAATAAAGCTGGTATAAACTTTGAATGTATATATAAGTTTTCAAATCTGCTGGATAAATATTTAAGAAAGCAATTGTTGGATTGTATGATAATATTATGTTTAGCTTTGGAAGAAACTTCCTGTCTTCAAAAGTGGTTTATATCAATTTTAATTACCACTAGCAATGAATGACAGTTTCTACTGCTCTGCATCCTCCTAACATCTGGTATTTTAAGGTTTTGTTTTGTTTTGTCTATCTAATGATGTGCAGTGGCATCTTCGTTTTGTTTTAATTTGCAATTCCTTGAACATTTTTCTATATACTTATTAGCCATTTATATACCTTGTTTGGTGAGGTGTCTGTTCATATCTTTTACCCATTTTTCATTTTTTCCCATTTTTGTAGAATTTTGAGTTTTTTTTTATATATTTTGGATATAAGGACTTAATCATATATGTGCTCAATATATTTTCCTCAAGTCTCTGATGGTCTCTGATATTCTCAATGGTGTCTTTCAGAGATCAGAGTTTTTTAGTTTTAATAAAGTCCAAGTTATCAATGTTTTTCTTTCATAGATCATGTCCATATCTAAAGACTCATCATCAAATTTAAGGTTACATAGTATTTAACCTAAGTTTTCCTTTAGAAGTTTTTTTTAATTTAATTATTTATTTTACTTTACATATTATATTGGTTTTAGAAGTTTTATAGAGTTGTATTTCATATTTACATATATAACTAGGATCCCTCTAGAGTTATTTGTAATTAACATCTGTGTCTAGATTTATTTATGTATTTATTGCATATGAAATATAGCATTCTTTACATACTGGAGCTGATGTGTAAAATGTGTCCCAGGGTACATTTTTGAGTAAAAAAGCAAGGAGTGAAGTCATGTGTATACTTTGCTACTTTATGCATATAAAGTTAAATTATCCATTCATTCATACATAATGAACAGATATAAACAAACTGATTACGTATGAAAAAGAGGGGGAATAGTGGGTTATATATACACAATCAATAGGGGTAAATATATATGTCACATGTATATCATATATATACACATACATTAGTATTCAAACCTCATATATGTATGAAAGTGAAAATGAAGGTGCTCAGTCATGTCCGACTCTTAGCGACCCCACGGACTGCAGCACACTGGGCTCCTGCATCCATGGGATTCTCCAGCAAGAGTACTGGAGTGGGTTCCCATTGCCTTCTTATGTATATATACATACATACTTCTTATATAGATATACAAATATATGTATATATAATATTTAAATATTTAAATTTTATGTATATATATACACATATAAATATACATATATATGTATATTTATGTATATTTATGCATACATAAATATATATACACACATATATATACATGTATATATATATACATACATACATATATATACATAAATCTTATGTATATATACATACTTCTTATGTATATATACATATATATGTATATATAATATTTAAAATTTAAATATTTAAAATATTAACAGAAAATCAAGTAAATTATTTTAATAATTTAAAATATTAGTAGAAAATCAAATAAATTATTTTCATTTTTCAAATGCTATTTACTTTCTGTGTAAATATTTCTCACTTTCTCTTTTCTCTTTTCTCACTGTTATCTTTTTCCCTAATAACTTATAATTTTTGAATTTGGATTACTGTTGTGATACTCTCTGTAACAACTATTGAGTTTCTGAAGATGTCTCTGACTTGGGTCACTCTTTGTATCTTCCACAAGATATTCTAGCAGCAGGAACAGAATCATAGAAATTGTAGGTCTTGTATATAATCACCTTGAACTACAGGGCAATGATAAAAGTTAGATAGAGATGATCCAAAATGGATTATGTGCTCTCTCTGTAAATGAAATAACAGTGAGGTTGGCCTATTTACATGTTGATCAAACTTATTCAAAATAATATTTAATTTAGCAAAGAAAGCAGAGTTTTTTGTTTATAATGTTGCAAGTAACTATTTCTAAGAATTCTAAAATTAACTAGTAAATCTAAATCTTTGTTTTCAATGAGGTTAAATATGTCTCTAACACTTAATACACAAAATAATTGATTGACTTTTATGTGCTTAGTGCTAGCTTTAATATTTTGTTATCGATTTCTTCGTGAAAAGAAACATCAGTTTATTTTTTCAAGTATAAATTAGTTTAGCGTCAGATTACAAGTACAAAAAGTTGAAGAGGAAAACATTATTTCAGGCATGATGGTTTAGATAACATATCCCCTTTCTTATCCTGCTCAGTTAAGGCTGCCTTACAATCTAAAGTGAAAGCCTCAGATATACTTTACAACTGAACAATGCTAAGCAACATGCATTTCTCTCACATCAAGTTGATAGCACACATAATACATATCATCCTGTATTACTTATAATGGCAAAACAATAATAGTGATAAAAATTGATCACAATTTGAGTAATTATGTTGAAAAATATTAAGCTAACAAACATGAAAACTTCTAAAAGGATATTTCCCAGGTTAGTTTATAAAGGAAGGGAGGACATTGTTTTCACATACATTTTTTTTCATTTGTTTAAATTGATGCTATCAGCTACAAATTGGCACTTGCCAAGTGCATTTGCCAGCAACTGAACAACAACAAGGGCATTTGGCGTTTGCCTCTTCAGAGACTGAAACTTGTGCTTCTGCAGAGGGCTTGATTGCACTGAGCTGCCCCTTCAGCAAAATCTTATATATGGACCTTCCCCCACGGTCTTTTTGGAGCAGTCTCTCAGAGTTATCTGAGGTGCTGTCTCCCCAGTCCTCATCTTGCCCCAAGTAAAACTTACGTCTCAATTCTCACCTTGTGTTATCATCTATAGAGTCCATGGATGAAAATGAGCCATGTGTTTTAGGAAACTCCCCAAAAGATAGTTGAGTGGTCTTTTTCAAAGGTGCATACTCTGTCTGAAGCTATTCTTTATAGCTTAAATCTATTTTATTTTGACCTTGGTAGGCAAAAAGAATATCTAGTCACAGACTTCTTTGATTAATAAATTCTTTCTATTATCAAAATAGATACTATATTTGATAATAAAATAGACAATATAGATTTATCTCTATTTATAGATAATAGATTATCTATTAGATATAGATAATAGACACTATTTACAGATAATAGACTTTGATCATTGTAAAGTCAGACTGTAATTAACCTCAATTTTTAAAGTCTTTATAGGTTTCATTCTTAAATCCCAAATACTAGATTTAAGAGAAAGAGGGACTGAAAGATACAATTCAACTCAGCAGACATGCACTGAGTGATGACTTTTTGCCAGGTAAAACAGCAAACACTAGAACTAGAAAGCTGAAATGTGGTGGGGTTTAACTCTACACTCTAAGTGATATATTGGCAATTTGAGCAAAGTATTTTGAAAGCACAAAAAAGACAGTAGTCATTATTTCAAATCTGGAATTCTCATTTTGAGCTATATCTTAAAGGGTGGGTAGGGCTTAGGGATGCAAAGAGAACTGAATGTAGAATTCTATCTTCTTTCACATGGTTGTTTTTATTCCTCTCTATTCTTTTATTCCAGGTACTTTTCACCTATCACTTAGAAAACTGCTACAATATTATAAGTATTATACAGTTCTCTGGTTTTGTGCATCTCTGATTCACTATCATTCCTGTTGCAAGAGTTTAAAATATGTAGTTACCATATTTTTATATCTTATGACTTGTTATAACAGGAGTAGTTGTTATAATTGTTATAACAAGCCACATATCTTACAGTTCCACCAAACAAAACCATATATATAAATGGTTTACATATATTATAACATAATTATATTGCGTATATAAAGGAACTTCTCAGGTGGCATAGTGGTAAAGAATCTGCCTGCCAATGCAGGACATGTAGGAGACTCAGGTTCAATACCTGGTTGGGAAGGTTCCCTGGAATAGGAAATGGCAACCCACTCCAGTATTCTTGTCCGGAAAATTCCCTGGTCAGGGGAGCCTAGTGGGTTATAGTCATGGAATCACAAAGAGTCAGATGCTACCACACAGACATAAGGATGAAACAAATCACTCTTTTTTTCCATCTTTTATAAAAGTTGACTTTCTGAAACAAGCAGAAGACAGCGTGAAGGAGAATTTGTTTTTTCCTACACATTGTATGGTTTGTTCTACAGTATTTCCACTTGTAAAACAATTAATTATGATTTGCATTTGAGCTTCAAGCCAGCTCTTTTTAGTAGACAATCCCCTAGATTCTTATCAGTGATTGACACAAATATTTTATTTTCATTTATTTCCATCTCAAGCTTGTTAAGATTCATTCAAAGGTATTTTATTAGGTATTTGGGAAAAGAAAGATATAACTTGGATATTCCTGAATAATTTTTACAGTATCCTTATGAACTTGTCTCATTAATTGTATTTATTGGCATAAATTATTAAGATAATTTGGCAAATTCAAAGAACAAGGAAAGAAAATATAGTAAGATGTGGGGGAAAATATTTGGAAAAGAAAGTGAAAGGGGGAAAATGGTATTAGAGTAACTAGCATTTCTACCCACAATACTTTACAAGAGGATTGTTATCAATGTGGGTCTAATAATAAAAATATTACTGTGAAAATAGGCAAATGCTGACATGAATAAATAACTCTAATATTATTGTTCCAAGTAGCCCCAATCCAATTCCACCTTGGTTGCTTGGCTCTTTTATCAAATTCATTTACCTAAAATAATATACCTTCAAATATTTTCTAATTAATGATTGATCCCATTTAAATTTCTCTCCCTTGGCTCTACATGGCCGTAGTATAATTGATATTTCCTTATGTTACCGCATAAAAGGCATGAGGACTAGCATCCCTAACATAGAATCCCTTAACAATAAAACAAACATCCACAGGCCATAGGTTAAACCATTTAGCATCTTGTTCACTCTTCCAGGAGTCAAAAGATATAAATGTGTGACCACTAATGAAAAAAGCATGAGTAATCATCAAGTAATTTGCTTCAATGATAAATATCTGATTCATCCTCATAGCAGCCTTTCATTTGAGGAGTGTGACACGGAGTAGGATGTATAGATGTCAACTAAAGACAGATAAATTATTACCAATATTTGAAATTCTCATTTAGGAATAATCTATGAACTTGCTCTTTCTCAGGTGAGAAAAAAGGCAATGATGTTTCTGAACCCATGATAATTTATAAGCACTTACAGCTTTTTCCTAACGCAAGTCAGTTTCCATGGAAACAGGAATTATCTGTTGAAGTCTGACCTTTCCTTTGCATAGTTTAGTTTTGACTGCTATGTGAGCAGTATTTTAGCACATATATATATCCCAGGTTCCTTACAAAAGATACACAAAGCAGAAAGTAATTGAAAACGCTAAGCTTTAAAAATGCATTTGTTTACCTATTTTTGAAAATGTGACGTTTCACTTTTTCAAGAGGATGGGAGTTTTATTTTAAGCCAGTGTTACAATGTTCACGAGTAAGCTGGAACAGGTAGAGAACTATTTTTATTACTATGATAGGTAAATCTTGCTAAGTAAATAATAGAAGGAAAATAAGAGTTGAATGAGGAAACAATCTCTCAGCATATAATGGATATGTACACATCAATTCTTTTTCAGTTGCAAAAGGATCAGGCATGCTAAATGATTTCCTAATGTCATGTGTCAAGTATTTAAATGCAGGGTTCATGTCCTACAGATTCTAGAACATAAGTTCTTTTAATTTCAGCTTTTAAAATTATGAATGAATGAAGTGATTAAATGGTAGAAAAATTACTAAAATATTGAGACTCCTCTAAATTTGGCTAAATTATAAAGTTCAATAAATTATGGCTATATTTTCATCTTTTTCTGCATCTGGAATGAATATTTTTAAAGTGTCTTTACTAGTTATCATATTTTTGAAAGAAATCAATGACTACAGCTTTGGCAACATGGTAGTAAATGAGAAAAAGTTATTTGTTAAAACCTGATTTGAATTTTACAAGAGAATCTCAGGAAGCAGATCATTATGACAATTGTTATTAGAGCTTCATAGTCAATAAATACAAATTATCAAGTGTACTTGAAAAGAAATCATAAAATTATTTTTAAAAATATATCTATTTACTAATTTTAACTTTGGACATGAATTTGAGCAACCTCTGGGAGATAGTAGAGGACAGAGGAGCCTGGAGGGCTACAGTTCATGCAGTCTCAAAGAGTCGGACATGACTTAGAAACTGAACAACAATAACAATTTTAACTTCCAAGTAAATAATATAAAATAGCAGCCATTCCAAAATGAAGAAAATTTTCAACAAGGGGAAAAGTTACCTATCTAGGATGACGACCTCAAATATAATGGCAAAATACTAAAATAAAATTTAATAATGAATCAAATGTAAAATAAATGAGTTTCCACATTAGCTTGATAGAATAGCCTTAAAGAGCCTTGAAGAACATCATAATGTCATTTCTTTTAAGAAACAATTTTTAAAGTCACAAATTATATAAAATATTGTGTATTGTTTACTTCTTCAGTTTAATACTTTGAAATTTTTTCATGTTTATGATAAAATTTTGAAGCCATAGTGACAAATTCCTTCTCCCTTTCAGGTCTATTTTATGGAGATGTCTAGTGCTGCCTTTGTCTTGCCTGTATCTCAGTATAAGTCACTCTGAGGTAAATTCCTTCACTTTGAAATGAAAAGAAAGAAAGAAAATGAAGTCGCTCAGTCATGTCCAACTCTTTGTGACCCCGTAGACTGCAGCCCACCAGGCACCTCCGTCCATGGGATTCTCCAGACAAGAATACTGGAGTTGGTTGCCATTTCCTTCTCCAGGGGATCTTCTGGACCCAGGGATCAAACCCAGGTCTCCCGCATTGCAGGCAGACGCTTTAACCTCTGAGCCACCAGGACAGACTCCAAATGGAAACATCCAAATTTATTTCCAGTTTTAAAAATCTAGGAGGAAGGAGGGTTCAGGATGGGGAACACATGTATACCTGTGACGGATTCATTTTGATGTTTGGCAAAACCAATACAATATTGTAAAGTTTAAAAAATAATAAAATAAAATAAAATTAGGCTTCTAAAAAAAAATCTATAAATAGAGTACTTGCAGAATAAAGTGAGGGATCAATTTTTGTTCTTGTTTTAATTGCTAAGTTGTGTCTGACTCTTCTGCCACCCCATGGACTATAGCCCTCCAGTCTTCTCTGTCCACGGGATTTTATAGGCAAGAATACTAGAGTGGGTTGCCATTTCCTTCTCCAGGAGATCTTCCTGACCCAGGGATGGAACCCACATCTCCTGTACTGGCATGCGGATTCTTTACCACTGAGCCACCTGGGAACCCCTAGCAGTCAATAGAAGCTCTCTCATAAATCACTCAACTATAAAAATTAACTAGAAAAAAGGCCAGTATTTTAAACCTCTGGAAATTGTCCTAGAGGCATAGAGAACATTTAGAAACATTCATTCAAGTAAATCTTCAAAATCTAAGTAAAAGTAGCAAGAGCCTATGACATTTGATCTACAACCACCTTCCCCCAACTTCCCTGCCTCCTGTTCATCTCAAGCTACATCTTATGAAAACTACTCTAGGAGTTCTAATCCAGGAAGCCACAGCCAAGAAGATGAATCCTCTATCTTTCCTTAGATTCCACTCCAGGCTTTGGTTTCCAACTGAGGTTGGGGCTGGGAATAGAAATTCTATGCCAAGTGATGTCATTGAGAGATCCCTTGTTCTAACTAGTTATTACTCATAGAGCAGAAGCAATTAGAGTAGGGTGTAAGAAAGGACTGAACGCATTCCCAAACCACAAAGAGATCATAAAAGTTAAAAGTCTCAATGACACTAGAGACTTAAGAACAACTCTGATCAGCTACTGGCTGAACAATAAGCTACTCTGACATAGTTGTTATATTAATAGAATGAAAGCTTGTGTATATCCAAAATTCATATGTTGAAATTTCAATCCTCAACGTGACTATAATAGGACATAGGGTCTTTATGGAGGCATCTATGGTTAAAGGAGGCAATAAGGGTGGAGCCCTGATCCAATAGGATTAGTGTCTTTTCCTTATGACAAGAGACAGTAGAGAGTGTTCTTTTTCCATCTCCCTCTCTCCTCTTTCTCTCTCTCTGCCATGTGAGGACTCAGTGAAAAGATGGCCATCTGCAAGCCAGGAAGAGAGCCCTCACTAGAAACTTACCCTGCAAGATTAGCTTAGATTTATCTGAGACCAACTTACTTGAGACATCTAGCCTCCAGAACTGTAAGAAATATAATTCTGTTGTTTCAACCAGTCAGTCTATGGTAGCTTGCAGTGGCAGTCTGGGTAGACTATTACATAAAGGCAACTCATAGGAAACTAGACTTAAAAATAAAATTGCACCCATCCTTGGCAGACTGGAAGATTGTGTGCATGGCCAAAATCATGCCTTCTCAGGAGTGACTGCAGAGGGAAAATCCATGCTACCCATACTTGGCTGAACATGTAGCAAAAACATAAACTCCTTTAGCTGTGATTGCAGCCTCTAAGCTACACACACATATCTAGTAGTCAAAATTAAAATTCCAACTGGCTAAGGAGGCTTAATACAACCTGTGAGTAATAAATGGCTTATGCTGATCCAGGGGCAACCCTTAGGTAACCAGGATAAAAGATAAAAACAAGAATTAGTTCAAGCATGTCACTAAGCAAATGAATAAATGACCAGTCAAAAAACAACAATGTATGTCTTCTTTGGAGAAATGTCTATTTAGTTCTTTGGCCCATTTTTTGATTGGGTCATTTAACTGGAAATAGAACTACCTTATGACCCAGCAATCCCACTGCTGGGCATATACACCAAGGAAACCAGAATTGAAAGAGACACGTGTAGCCCAATGTTTATCGCAGCACTGTTTATAATAGCCAGGACATGGAAGCAACCTAGATGTCCATCAGCAGATGAATGGATAAGAAAGCTGTGGTACATATACACAATGGAGTATTACTCAGCCATTAAAAAGAATACATTTGAATCAGTTCTAATGAGGTGGATGAAACTGGAGCCTATTATACAGAGTGAAGTAAGCCAGAAAGAAAAACACCAATACAGTATACTAACGCATATATATAGAATTTAGAAAGATGGTAATGATAACCCTGTATGTGAGACTGCAAAAGAGACACAGATGTATAGAACAGTCTTATGGACTCTGTGGGAGAGGGAGAGGGTGGGATGATTTACATGTATAATATCATATATGAAACGAATCGCCAGTCCAAGTTCGATGCATGATACTGGTTACTTGGGGCTGGTGCACTGGGACGACCCAGAGGGATGGTATGGAGAGCAGGGAGGGACGAGGGTTCGGGATGGGGAACACATGTATACCTGTGGCGGATTCATGTTGATGTATGGCAAAACCAATACAATATTGTAAAGTAATTAACTCCCAATTAAAATAAATAAATTTATATTAAAAAATAAAACTCAACATTTAGAAAACTAAAAAAAAAATATATATATATATATATATATATATATATATATATATATCAGAAGTAGAGGGATCAACATCCTGTGTTGCTGCAACATATTATCTAACCACACACTGAAAAAAATAAACAACAGAAACTGCTTTGGAAGTGGCCCAGATATTTTTGTCAGCAGACAAGACTTCAAAGCAGCCATTATAAATATATTCAAAGAATTAAAAGAAATCTTGTTAAAAAAATTGAAAGAAGATATGGTGACTATCTCATGAGATAGAAAATATCAATAAAGAAATTGAAATTATTTTTCAAAAGAACCAAATGGAAATTCTTCAGTTGAAAAGTACAATAACCAAAATGAAACATTAATAGATGGCATGAACACTAGACTGGAGTCCACTAAAGAAAGAATCAGCAAAATTGAAGGCTGATCAAAAGAGATTAGGTAATCTGAAGGATAGGATTAAGAAAAATGCACAGCACCAGAGTAATGCAAGGCGCCATTAAGCACATCAAGATGCATAATGGGAGAGCCATAGAGAAGAGAAAAAAAAGCAGGAAATTATTAAAATAAATTATGGCTGAAAAGCTTTCCAAACTTGATGGAAATTACTAACTGACAAACCTGAGAAGTTTTGTGAACTCCAGGTTGGATAAATACAGAGATCCAAATTCAGAAACATCACTGTCAAATTGCTGATGTCAAAAGACACAGTCCTGAGAGCAACTCAAAGGAAAATTGGAGAGAAAAAAGAGGTCAGAAAGCAAGCATTGGTAAAACATACTCAAAGTGTTGAAATTAAAAAATACTGTCAATGAATATATTATATACATCAAAAGTATCTTTCAAGATGAAGGTAAGATAAAGACCTCCCCAGATAAAATCTCACAGAATTTATTGCTAACAGGTCTGTCTAACAAGGAACATTAAAGGGAATTCTTTAAGAATCTGCTTGTAATGCGGGAGACTCTGGTCGGGAAGATCCATTGGAGAAGGGATATGCTACCCACTCCAGTATTCTGGGGCTTCCCTTGTGGCTCAGCTGGTAGAGAATCCGCCTGCAATGTGGGAGACCTGGGTTCAATCCCTGGGTTGGGAGGATCCCCTGGAGAAGGGAAAGGTTACCCATTCAAGTATTCTGGCCTAGAGAGTCACAGAGTCAGACACAACTGAGCGACTTTCACTCACTCACTCATGTCAAGAAAAAAGTCAAAAGGGAAATTTAAAAATCATTTTAGATGAATGAAAATACAAACACAATATACTGAACTGCATGGAATAGAGTAAAGCATTGCTCAGAGGGAAATTCAAAACTGTAAGTGTCATGCTTAAAAAATACCTACAAAGTATAATGTGAAACTTGCACAGTGCTTTTAATTACTCATTGTGTCACAGCTTGGGATAATTATTTAATTTTTTGAGCCTTACTCTAATCTTTTTTTAAAATGTATTTATTTCTTAATTGAAGGATAATTGTTTTACAGAATTGTGCTGGTTTCTGCCAAACATCAACTTGAATCAGCCATAGGTATACATATGTCCCCTCGCTCTTGAACCTCCCTTCCACCACCCTCTCCATTCCACCCGTCTAGGTTGTTACAGAGCCTCAGTTCAGTTTAAGTTCCCTGGGTCATACAGCAAATTCCCATTGGCTATCCATTTTACATATGGTAATATAAGTTTCCATGTCACTCTCTCCATAGGTCCCACCCTCTCCTTCAACCCCCCACACCATGTCCATAAGTCTGCTCTCTATGTCTGTGTCTCCATTGTGGCCCTATAAATATCTTCATCAGTACCATCTTTCTAGATTCCATATATATGCATCAGTATATGATATTTATATTTCTCTTTCTGACTTACTTCACTCTGTATAGTTGGCTCAAGGTTCATCCACCTCATTAGAACTGACTCAAATGTGTTCCTTTTCATGCTGAATAATATCCATTGTATTTTTGTACCACAGCTTCTTTATCCATTCATCTACTGATGGACATCTGGGTTGCTCCCATGTTCTAGCTATTGTAAATAGTGCTGCAATGAACATTGGGGTACATGTGTCTTTTTCAATTGAAGTTTCCTCAGAGTATATGCCTAGTAGCGGGGTTGCTGGGTCATATGGTAGTTTTATTTCTAGTTTCTCAAAGGATCACCAAAAACTACCATACGGAGCCTTACTCGACTCTTTTTTATACTGAAAAAAATTCCAAACTGCAAGGTACTGAAAAAACACACATAATCTCTCAAACATATATATTAATCTGTCAGTAAATTATAGCCTCCTCATCTTCCTCTTTCTTCCCTTTCTCTTCCTTTCAGAGTAAAAAGAAAACACTTCATCTTATATAATTTCTAGTTCTAAAATGTTAACATTCAAAATAATAAAACAATACAAATAATTGAATTGTATTTCCATAAGAATTTCCATATTTAAAAATGTCTTCAGTATTACTCTTGTTACTACTCTAGATTCTCACTGAAATACAAAAGGGCAGAATTACATGCATGAATGAAATAGAACAACATCTTGGGTTACATAAAGTAGAAGGTATATCAAAGACAATGTTTAAATTTTGCTGTAATATTTCCAATATGATAATAAAAATAAATTATTTTCATTTAAGAACACAAAGTAGTATCTCTAGTCTACTCAAACTGCAACCTTGTTTTTTCCAAACTCTTAGAGAAAGATAGAAAGGAAATATCACTTCATATTCCAAATGAGATGGAATTATGTAAGCTAATGGAATAGAATTCCTGTGCTATTAAAAAAAAAAAATGCATGATCACATTTCAGAAAAATCCACTAGGAGAAAATGTTTCTCATTGTCCCTGTGCCCAGTCAAAAATAGCAAAAAGAACAAATACCAGCCCTCCAGGTAATTCTAATAATAAACAGTACCAGAATTTTGATTGCTTAATTCTTACCTTAAGGAATAACTTAAGCCCTCAAATACCAAGTTTCTGTGATGGAAATAACTAATCACTACTAAGACACAATTCCTGTGAGTGTGTGTGTGTATATGTGTGTGTTAAGATAATCAAACTTACTTTCTAGACTTTTGGAAATTATAGGAAAACTATAACTTTAAAAAAAATGGTCAGAAAAAAGTACTCACATACTCATGTTTGCAAGTAAATGAAAATGCTGCTTAACTCATATCACCGTTTCTTCAGCTACTCTGATAAAATATGTATACACTTTACTTGGAAGTGGTTATAACTTCTAACAAAGGTTATTTTACTGGCTGTAGCTACACATGTTCTTATAGCAACATCATTGTGTTTGCTTTCTATTTTGAAAAATAATTTATGGATATTGTTAACTCTCATTAAGGAAGAAAGTAAAAATATGAATTTACACAATGGTGGTACAGAAAGAGAATGGGTTTTAATAACAAAAACCTGTGCTTGAATCCTGTTTTTGTCATTTATAAGCTGATTGATCTTAGGGAAACTTAATAAACCTTCTAAAATTTCAGTTTTCCCATGGTTGAAGTGTAAATAATTAAATGTATAGCATTATTGAGAAATCAAAAACATGTAAAACACCTGTCAATGTTTCATAGTCTATGCCCAATAATTATTAGTCCTTTTCCTCTTGTTCTACAATAATCAAAATATGACACCTTATTAGAAAGAGTTAGAATTACTGATATATTTATATTATGCTATATTATGTCTAGTAGGCAAATTATTTAGAAATATGTGAGATAATATACTGAGAAAAAAATCCTCAATTTTCTGTTATTAGCTCAAACCCCTCTTCTAACCTCTGCACTTGTGTACCTAATAGCTTTTTTCAAATCTCTTCTTGACTGTCTCTAAGATAGCTCATGATTAATATGACTGAGCTAAATTGTTGATTTCTGTTTCCATTCATGTCCATCTTTCCATTCAGCACAATGCTCATAAGAGCATTTTTATTACAGACTTTTCCAAATAGTAAATGGCCCAACCATTTACCCAAATACACAAGTCAGTCCTGGGATCCTTTTGACACTTCCTTTCCTTTTCCTTACATTTAAACTATCCAGTCTATCTCACTTTGTTTCTACCTCACAAAAAGACATATCATCCATTTCTATTCTTTATTTCTGGTGCAAATCATAGTTTTAAAAAAATCTGGAGTACTGCAATAATTCCCTGACTGGTCTCATCTCTAATTATCTTGTCCCTTTCAATTTCATTTTCCATACAGCATCCAAGATGATAATTTTAAAACACAAATTGCTTTGTTACTCTTGTCTGGGCTTCCTAATTATATCTATGCTTCTACACATGACTTAACAGGAATCCTATATTCCAGTTCCTACCTGGCTCTCTAAGCTCTTCTCATGATATAACCTCTCCATACTAATTGTTACATCTAAAAGGGTCTCTCACCTTAAACATGCCAAGTCCTTTCCCATCAAGAGCTATCCTTTCTGCCTGAAAATCTTCATCACTCCAATTTTCACATAAAGATGTCTTCTGCCCATCTCTTAAGTCTCATTTTAAATTTTTTTTGAAGATCCTTTTCTGGCAAGCCAAACCAACGTCTAATCCCCTATTGCAATTGTGTGTGCTACGTCACTTCAGTCGTGTCTGACTCTTTGTGACACTATGGACTACAGCCCACCAGGCTCCTCTGTCCATGGGATTCTCCAGGCAAGAATACTGGAGTGGGTTGCCATGCCCTCTTCCAGGGAATCTTCCCAGCCAGGGGTAAAACCCACATCTCTTATGTCACCTGAATTGACAGGTGGGTTCTTTACCACTAGCACCACCTGGGAAGCTTCTTCTGAAAACACCTTGCTCCTTTCCTTTCTATTATTTTTTGAGATATCACAATCAAGAAAATAAAATTAATTGTATAATGTGTTCTTTTATTCAACCAAAGGATGCATAAAAGAGTAAAAATAATGGACATAGTCAGGAGCAGCAGCTATTTTCTATAGATTATTCAGGTATATAATCTATAATCTATAGATTATTCAACTTTAAAGTGAAGCAACATTTAGCACAGATAAAATGAATTGAAGGAGGAGAGGAGAGGAAATGCTTTCTAGGCAGGAAAACACAAGCACAAAGTTCCTGAGATAGAAACATTTTTAGTGTGTTTGAGGAATAGTATGGACGTCAGAGTGATTAAAAAAGACAGAAGACAGGAAAGAGAGTTGAGTTGGGTCTAGATTACATAAGGTGTCCTATATCACAGCATGGGGGTATGTTTTTAATTCTAGTGTCAGCCTTTTCTGTTTGAGGAAATAGAGTTTGTTTTTCTTGCAGGTTCTTCTGTCTTAAAAATTAAAGACCTAATACATCCCCCAGTGCGGCGCAGCCACAGCTGTTAGAGAATAGAAGCAATAGGGAGACCCAGAATAAGAGCAGATCTAGGACAGAGCTGGGACCCTGAAGCACAGAACTGAGGGAGTAAAAGACTAAAGGGATAATCGAGAAAGGACTGAAAGAGAGAAGCTGGGGTGTGGAGAAGAGTTTTCAGACGCTATTCAGGCTAGTGTGGTATGAGAAATAACTAGTGGAAACTGTAAGGGGATATTCTGCACTATTCTTCTAAGTTATGAGTTTGCAATCATCAGAATAATATCTTTTTATATGGATCTATACAATGCAAGAAAATATAAGCAGTTAAATTAGAAGAGAATTGTCTATCATATTTATTGATTTGTGATATTATATATGACCTTGCATGACAATTGCATGACAAGTGATATGATCAAATCAGGAGCGTAACACCTCACTCCCTGAACTACCTGCAGAATTGTGCAAAGAGAGAGTAAAACCAGTAGGGACGGCCCTGGAGTTAGAAACACCATCTCAGTGGGACTCCACCGTGGTGGAAACAGATCTGACTGTAGCATTAAGGCTACAGGAGAAATAAAAGTATAGACGAAAGGATGTTCCAGAGACTTGCACTTTTGGCTTCGTCACTTAAAGAGACTAGATGTTGTCATCCTCACCCTTATAAAAGGAAAATAACTAAACAAACTGAACTCATAACTTTTCTTGGACACATCAGTGAAATGAGGGTCCAGAGCAAAAAACCATCCCCAAATCTGGAAATAAGTGTGTACAGAGACTGACCGTCTATATCAGCTTGCATGGAGCAGGTGGCTCTGGAGCCATCATTTGGAAAAAACACTGAAATGGTAATTTTTAAAAGCTGCTGGAGGCAGAGTGCCCATTAGAATGAAACCCACACAGGAGTTTCTCACTTTCAATAGAGAAAATCAGTGAATCCAAAAGCTAATTCTTTTAAAAGGCCAATAAATTTGATAGACCCCTAGCCATATTAAAAAAGAAAAAGAGAGAACACACAAGTTATTAACATCAGAAATAAAGAGAGTTCATCACTACTGATCTCATAATATTAAAGAATAATAAAAAAAAATACTATGAACAACTTTAGCCAGAAATTTGGTAATTTTAGATAAAACAATTCCTCGAAATACAAACTACAAAACCTCATACAAGGAGAAGAAGATAATTTTCTTATGACTATATCTATTAAGGAAATTATTTCATTAATAAACTTCTAAAAGGAAAATGCCAGGCCTAAATAATTTTGAAATTTACCAAGTAACTAGAGAACAAATAGTACCATTTGTCTAGTCCAGAAAATAGAATGAGTTAGGTATCTAAATTTAATTATTTACTGAAATAGAGAAGATAGTATATTTAGATAATAACAAGAGTTTTCTAGGAAAAAACATGTATCACATTTTGATTAAATTTAGATTTCTCCAGATTTTTCAATATGTTCTAGTAAACTATACTTTTCAATTAATTGGGGAAAAAGAGAAGGAAAAAAGGTATTAGGTCAACAGAAATAAAGCCACTAAGATGTTATAACCAAAACCAAATGCGGAGGGGGGGGGGGGGGGCGGCGGGTGGAAAGACTGGTGTAAAGTTTAGTGGAAAAACTTGGAACTAACAAATCAATGGTAAAAGAGAAAGTTTAGATCCAGGGGTAGGAGAGAAACACTGAAGCTAGTTATCTAGTGGAGGAAAAATATGAATAGTTATGCTGTTAGAGTGAATGTCTTGTGCAGAAAATGGTATTCAGTTTAGTTAGGTGGCTTCAGTTCAGTCGCTCAGTCGTGTCCGACTCTTTGCGACCCCATGAACTGCAGCACGCCAGGCCTCCCTGTCCATCACCAACTCCCAGAGTTCACTCAGACTCACGTCCATCGAGTCAGTGATGCCATCCAGCCATCTCATCCTCTGTCGTCCCTTTCTCCTCCTGCCCCAAACCCTCCCACCATCAGAGTCTTTTCCAATGAGTCAACTCTTCGCATGAGGTGGCCAAAGGACTGGAGTTTCAGCTTTAGCATCATTCCTTCCAAAGAAATCCCAGGGCTGATCTCCTTCAGAATGGACTGGTTGGATCTCCTTGCAGTCCAAGGGACTCTCAAGAGTCTTCTCCAACACCACAGTTCAAAAGCATCAATTCTACGGCGCTCAGCTTTCTTCACAGACCACTCTCACATACATACATGACCACTGGAAAAACCATAGCTTTGTCTAGACGGACCTTTGTTGGCAAAGTAATGTCTCAGCTTTTCAATATGCTATCTAGGTTGGTCATAACTTTCCTTCCAAGGAGTAAGCGTCTTTTAATTTCATGACTGCAGTCACCATCTGCAGTGATTTTGGAGCCCCCCAAAATAAAGTCTGACACTGTTTCCACTGTTTCCCCATCTATTTCCCATGAAGTGATGAGACCAGATGCCATGATCTTCGTTTTCTGAATGTTGAGCTTTAAGCCAACTTTTTCACTCTCCACTTTCACTTTCATCAAGAGGCTTTTTAGTTCCTCTTCACTTTCTGCCATAAGGGTGGTGTCATCTGCATATCTGAAGTTATTGATATTTCTCCCGGCAATCTTGATTCCAGTTTGTGCAACTTCCAGCCCAGCGTTTCTCATGATGTAAGCAGGGTGACGATATACAGCCTTGATGTACTCCTTTTCCTATTTGGAACCAGTCTGTTGTTCCATGTCCAGTTCTAACTACTGCTTTCTGACCTGCATATAGGTTTCTCAAGAGGCAGGTCAGGTGGTCTGGTGTTCCCATCTCTTTCAGAATTTTCCACAGTTTATTGTGATCCACACAGTCAAAGGCTTTGGCATAGTCAATAAAGCAGAAATATATGTTTTTCTGGAGCTCTCTTGCTTTTTCTATGATCCAGCAGATGTTGGCAATTTGATCTCTGGTTCCTCTGCCTTTTCTAAAACCAGCTTGACATCTGGAAGTTCATGGTTCACATATTGCTGAAGCCTGGCTTGGAGAATTTTGAGCATTACTTTACTAGCGTGTGAGCTGAGTGCAATTGTGCGGTAGTTTGAGCATTCTTTGGCATTACCTTTCTTTGGGATTGGAATGAAAACTGACCTTTTCCAGTCCTGTGGCCACTGCTGAGTTTTCCAAATTTGCTGGCATATTGAGTGCAGCACTTTCACAGCATCATCTTTCAGGATTTGGAATAGCTCAATTGTAATGCCATCACCTCCACTAGCTTTGTTCATAGTGATGCTTTCTAAGGCCCACTTGACTTCACATTCCAGGATGTCTGGATCTAGGTCAGTGATTACACCATCGTGATTATCTGGGTCATGAAGATCTTTTTTGTACAGTTCTTCTGTGTAATCTTGCCACCTCTTCTTAATATCTTCTGCTTCTGTTAGGTCCATACCATTTCTGTCCTTTATCATGCCCATCTTTGCATGAAATGTTCCCTTTGTATCTCTAATTTTCTTGAAGACATCTCTAGTCTTTCCCATTCTGTTGTTTTCCTCTATTTCTTTGCATTGGTTGCTAAGGAAGGCTCTCTTACCTCTTCTTGCTATTCTTTGGAACTTTGCATTCAGATGCTTATATCTTTCCTTTTCTCCTTTGCTTTTCACTTCTCTTCTTTTTACAGCTATTTGTAAGGCCTCCTCAGACAGCCATTTTGCTTTTTTGCATTTCTTTCCATGGGAATGGTCTTGATCCCTGTCTTCTGTACACTGTCACAAGCCTCCATCCATAGTTCATCAGGCACTCTATCAGATCTAGTCCCTTAAATCTATTTTTCAATTCCATTGTATAATCATAAGGGATTTGATTAAAGTCATACCTGAATGGTCTAATGGCTTTCCCCACTTTCTTCAATTTAAGTCTGAATTTGGCAATAAGGAGTTCATGATCTGAGCCAGAGTCAGCTCCTGGTCTTGTTTTTGTTGACTGTATAGAGCTTCTCCATCTTTGACTGCAAAGAATATAATCAATCTGATTTCGGTGTTGACCATCTGGTGATGTCCATGTGTAGAGTCTTCTCTTGTGTTGTTGGAAGAGGGTGTTTCCTATGACCAGTGCATTCTCTTGGCAAAACTCTATTAGTCTTTGCCCTGCTTCATTCTGTATTCCAAGGCCAAATTTGCCTGTTACTCCAGGTGTTTCTTGACTTCCTACTTTTGCATTCCAGTCCCCTATAATGAAAAGGACATCTTTTTGGGGTGTTAGTTCTAAAAGATCTTGTAGGTCTTCATAGAACTATTCAACTTCAGCTTCTTCAGCATTGCTGGTTGGGGCATAGACTTGGATTACTGTGATATTGAATGGTTTGCCTTGGAAACGAACAGAGATCATTCTGTCGTTTTTGAGACTGCATCCAAAGACTGCATTTAGGACTCTTTTGTTGACCATGATGGCTACTCCATTTCTTCTAAGGGATTCCTGCCCACAGTAGTAGATATAATGGTCATCTGAGTTAAATTCACCCTTTCCAGTCCATTTTAGTTGGCCAATTCCTAGAATGTCGATGTTCACTCTTACCACCTCCTGTTTGACCACTTACAATTTGCCTTGATTCATAGACCTGACATCCCAGGTTCCTATGCAATATTTCTCTTTACAGCATTGGACCTTGTTTCTATCACCAGTCACATCCACAACTGGGTATTGTTTTTGCTTTGGCTCCATCCCTTCATTCTTTCTGGAGTTATTTCTCCACTGATCTCCAGTAGCATACTGGGCACCTACTGACCTGGGGAGTTCCTCTTTCAGTATCGTATCATTTTGCCTTTTCATACTGTCCATGGGGTTTTCAAGGCAAGAATACTGAAGTGGTTTGCCATTCCCTTCTCCAGTGGACCACATTCTGTCACAAAGAGATACCCCACGTCCAAGGAAAGAGAAACCCAAGTAAGATGCTAGGTGTTGCAAGAGGGCATCAGAGGCAGACACTCTGAAACCATAATCACAGAAAACTAGTCAATCTAATCACACTAGGACCACAGCCTTGTCTAACTCAGTGTAATTAAGCTATGCCCGTGGGGCCATCCAAAACGGGCAGGTCATGGTGGAAATGTGGCTTAGTTGTGTCCAACTCTTTGTGATGCCAAGCACACTAGGCTTCCCAGTCCATCACCAACTCCAAGAGCTTGCTCAAACTCATGTCCATTGAGTTGGTGATGCCATCCAGCCATCTTGTCTTCTGTCATCTCCTTATTCTCCTGCCTCCAGTCTTTCCCAGCATCAGGGTCTTTTCTAGTGAGTCAGTTCTTTGCATCAGGTGGCCAAAGTATAGGAGCTTCAGCTTCAAATCAGTTCTTCCAATGAATATTCTGGACTGGTTTCCTTTAGGATTGACTGGTTTGATCTCCTTGCAGTATAAACAACAGAGAGGGAACACAGCTCTGCTCATCAACAGAAAATTGGACTAAAGATGTACTGAGCATGGCACCACCCATTAGAACAAGACCCAGATTCATCCACAGCCAGTCCCTCCCAACAGGAAGCTTCCACAAGCCTCTTATCATTGTCCATCAGAAGGCAGACAGAATGAAAACCACAATCACAGAAAACTAACCAAACTGATCACATGGATCACAACCTTGTCTAACTCAATGAAACTATGAGTCATGCTGTCTAGGGCCACCTGACTCAGATGGATCATGGTGGGGAGTTCTGACAAAATATGGTCCGCTGGAGAAGGGAATGGGAAATCACTTCAGTATTCTTGCATTGAGAACCCCATGAACAGTATGAAAAGGCAAAAAGATCTGACAGTGAAAGGTGAACTCTCCAAGTTGGTAGGTGCCCGATATGCTACTGGAGAGGCATGGATAAATAACTCCAGAAAGAAAGAAGAGAGGGAGCCAAAATGAAAAACAACACCCAATTGTGGATGTGACTGTTGATGGAAGTAAAGTCTAATGCTATAAAGAACAATATTGCATAGGAACCTGGAGTGTTAGGTCCATGAATCAAGGTAAATTGGAAGTGATCAAACAGGAGATGGCAAGAGTGAACATAGACACTTTAGGAATCAGTGAGCTAAAATGGACCAGAATGGATGAATTTAATCAGATGACTATTATATCTACTACTGCGGGCAAGAATCTCTTAGAAGAAAATGTCATAAATAATCACAAAATGTTGGGAAATATAAAAGAATAACAGTAACACATAAATTGATTGTGGATCAATTTGTTTCCCAGTAGATCTTTAGAAATACCATTGGGAAATGACATTTGCAGAAGGAACAGGTATTACAGAATGTGACAGTCAGTTTTGTTCAGCAAAACTACTGACTATTGGAGGCTTATTTATAAAAGATTCAGACCCCCCCCCCTCAAACTAATATTATTAAGCATCAAGTTCCATAATGGATAGCCAGAACTTAAGAAACTATTTTACTATTTGTGAAA
This sequence comes from Bubalus bubalis, assembly GCF_019923935.1. Classification (NCBI taxonomy): domain Eukaryota; kingdom Metazoa; phylum Chordata; class Mammalia; order Artiodactyla; family Bovidae; genus Bubalus; species Bubalus bubalis. The sequence goes on from NC_059158.1 coordinate 60,811,131, forward strand.
ACCATTTCACATGTTTTTTTTTTTTTCTCATAGGCATCATAGTTGTTTTTGTTCAGTTGCTCAGCCATGTCTGACTCTTTGCAACTTCATGGACTGCAGAATGCCAGGTTTCCTTGTCCTTCACTATCTCCCAGAGTTTGCTCAAACTCATGTCCATTGAGTCCACGATGGCATCTAGCCATATTATCCTCTCATCCTCCCCTTCTCCCACCCTCAATCTTTCCCAGCATCAGGGTCTTTTCCAATGAATTGGCTTTTTGCATCAGGTTGCCAAAGTATTGGAGCTTCAGCTTCAGCAACAGTCCTTCCAATGAATATTCAGGGTTGATTTCCTTTAGGACTAACTGGCTTGATCTCCTTGCTGTCCAAGGACTCTCAAGAATCTTCTCCATCACCACAGTTTGAAAGCATCAATTCTTCAGCACTCAGTCTTCTTTATCGTCCAGCTCTGAGGTCTGTACATGACTACTGGAAAAATCGTAGCTTTGACTATATGGACCTTTGTCAGCAAAGTGATGTCTCTGCTTTTTTAATCTACTGTCTAGGTTGGTCATAGCTTTTCTCCCAAGGAGCAAGTGTCATTTAATTTCATAGATGTCTTATTTAGGACCTGGAATCTTGGAAAATATATTTTGAGAGAAGTACTGCCTGCCTACCACTCCTCTTCCCAAGTCAAACTCTAACCAAGGAAGAGATTCTGAAAATGCACTGCTATATCAACAATACTGGGACATACCAGCATAATGTGCCTCTGATAAAATGCATTGAAAAGGGCACAGCATTGAAAATATCACCCTACTGATATTCTTTCAGAAATGCATAATGTGAACCTATCATATGAATGACAAATAAGTTAAAAAAAAAAAAACCCTATAAAATACCTACAAAATACTCTTCAAAACCTGTAAGGCCAAGATTAGGAAAACCTGAGAAATTAAGAAATCTGAGGGAGCACTTCTACACTCTGTACTTTCAGATTCTTGGCCAGGGTTAACTTCACTGGGAAATTCTTCCTATCAGCATTTCAGATGTTTTCTGTATCCCCCAAAGTTAAGGGCCAAAGGTTCCTATATTTTGAAGAATCCCTGTGTGCCTCAAACAGAATTTTTCACTCTTCACTTTGTGATCTTCTGACATGCTTTATCTTTCTTATGACCAATTAGCATATATATTAGAACTGTACACTGCTCTGTTCACTATGGTGTGTGTTTTGTGAGGACAGAGACCACATACTCTTACCTGCCTATATCCAGGACTAATCCAGTACTTAATATACACATGGCATATTTTGTTGAATGAAAACTTTATTTTTCATTAAAAAGGTTATTTTCCCCCCTAGAATAGATACTGATTATTGATATATTAAATTTTTCTCAAGTTTCTAAATTCATAGAGCATAATGAAAGGGGAATATTTGCTATACCTTAAATCTCAGGAGCATGGATAACTTTTCTGATATGTTTTGGTATTTGCGGGCAGCAGACTTGTTAATGTGGCAATGGCCAAGGACAGTGATCTTTTATTTATTACATACCACCTGGCATACTTTGCATATCAAACACTAGGACTTAGTGTTTGAGTTGTGGATAAAGGTTACAACCTCTTGAGAAATCATCTATGCAACAGCACTAATAGAAATGAGTTGAAAGAAGGCAGGCTATTTAAAATCTTCATTTTAATTTTGTAGATGAGAAACAGGTTTTTGATGTGGTATTTCAGTTCCTTTGGGTTTTTCATTAATGTTAAAGTTGCTAAGGAAATAGATCTTAAATGTCCCATTATACACACAGAAAAGGCAATTAGGTGAGATGTTGGAGTCATTAACTAACCCTACTGTGGTAATCATTTCATAATATATGAACATATAAAATCATGCTGCATGCCTTAAACATATACAATGTTATACGCTAATTATATTCCAATAAAGCTGAAAAAGAATATAATGCTTTTCCAGGTATGCTAAGATTTATTGTCTTCTCTTTATTTAAACTCTATATAACTTATTTGTCTGTAACACTGAGAACGTCTACTTTGTAATTCCTCAGAGAAAGAATCAAGCTCCCAGTTGTGTCACTGACTTGCAATTTCAACATTTATGTACCATCTTCTTAGGGATCCATGAGACATATGGGCTGGAAGGCTAAGCACAGAGAATTCTCGTTCCATTCACAATCAGAAACTATGTTGACAACACACATGGACGTATATGTTTATTAGAGTCATAGATGACAAAAGATAATCTTGTGTATGAAGATGATTATGCTATTTAGACCAGAGTTAGAACAGGATGAGAAAATGGCACTCTCACTCTCAGCTGCTTCCTTTGTGGGTGAACTGAACTAATAGAGACAGGTTTTATCCTCTTTGTTCCTCAGACTGAAAATACACTTGCAAAATAGTTCAGTTATGTTTTTGAAAGCCTGACCCACATTGGGTCTTCTAGAAAGTACAGTGAGATAAGCAGACGGGGAGGTAGACAGATCTAATATTTCCTTGGGATACATTCCAGATAAGAAATGTTACCTTGCTTTCCCCTAGATTCTCATTTTTTAATTAATAAAACATTAGAAAATAACTTCTGTTCCATTTTCTCTTAATACTGAAAAAAATAACTAAACTTTGAGAGTGCTATTTTAAACGTCCAAAATATTTCTGCTTTAGTAAAAGTGCTCCTTTGAGGAGCTTCCTTGTATTGCCAATATTTAACTGAACAGCTCTTTTTTTTTTCCTTCCCTGCTTAGCTAATGCCTCCTCCATACCTTAGAAGGTTATCTGTCCTGTTCATTTCACAGCAAATCTAGCAGAACTGATGAGATTCAAAATAGGTAAAAGGTCAAGATTCAGGTATGGAGGGCTGGGCAATCTTTTCCATGATCCTTACAAATTAATCACTGCTACTTAACATAGGCAATTTCTAAATGTAAATAATATTTAATTGATATTAGTTCATTTGATATTAGTTCTGCACTGTAAGTAATTAAATAAAATACCGAGCTTCACAGGCATAATCCCTGTTACAAAATACCTAGATAATATTGTGTAATTTAAGAAAAAGAAATTAATGGTGGGGATACTGGGAAATGAGGTGGCTTTGGGGATGCCAAAAGGAAGCAAATTTTGTGTTCTGTCTAGCTTCTGCACCTTGAGGAAACAATTTAAATGGGATCACTTTTGCTTAAGATAAAATAATGCTGGAACTTCTTGTAAATACACTTGCCACAGTAGCCATTTCCCCAAACACCAGTTAATTTACTCCTTTCTACTATTTCTTTCTCTCTCCCATTTCCATAAATAGAAACCACTCCACTAATGGAAATGTTCTTTCATAAAAATTTTCTCTCTTAATTGCTTTAAGATGCAAGGAGATGATCTCTACGAGGCGAAACTTTGTAATCTGCATTATATAGCATCACCAACTCAATGGATTAGAGGAAACTTCGGGAGATACTTCAGGACAGGAGCCTAGGATGCTGCAGTCCATGGGGTCGCAGAGTCAGAAATGATTGAGCAACTGAACAATGACAACAATCCGCACATAATGCAAGTGCTGCTGTTAGTATTCAAGCTTTGCGAAGGCAAAACCCACATCTGTGTCCTCCAGTAAGGTGTCTCTTATTTCCAACCTTACATGAAATAGTGGAATCGTTCTATCTACTTTCTAGTGCCTTGAGGTAGATACCATAATTTAGCCTTTCCTAGTTTACAATCTAAAAAAATTTATACAAGTGGGAGGTTTGAAGTTCTAAAATATCTCATATTCCATATGGCAACCCACTCCAGTGTTCTTGCCTGGAGAATCCCAGGGATGGCAGAGCCGGGTGGGCTGCCATCTATGGGGTCGCACAGAGTTGGACACGACTGAAGTGACTTCGCAAACTTTTTTGTAAGACTACAAAAATAGGTAACATTTTGCATATTGTTAGATAATGGAAAAGAATTATCACTATTGATGTTTTCTGTTTTTATAAAATGCATTAGTAATGATTTGCTTTTAAAGTTTTGATTACATGAGTACAAGAGTCTTAATAATCTTCTATATTGACTGAGTACCCTCACTGACAATGAATTAACTACGTAAATAGTAACATATTTGAATTTCAAAGTTCCTTTAACTTGAAAGTTATGATCAAGTTAAAGAAATGGTCCTGATAAGTCTCTTTTGTATGGTCTTATCCTATAAATTAAAAAAAATTCCTATTCTTATACTTTAAAAATAGTTTATTGCCATTTAACTGTTATGATCATTTCCAGAAGTCACTCTTATTGACAGAATTTCTTTCAAAATGTGATTCTCATAAATAAAAACAATAAAAGTGGTGTGATTGACCAATACCTAGATTCTTTTGGGTTTAGCCAACTCTGGCTGATTTAGTGAGAAAAAAATCAGTAATACAGATAAAAAGTGACTAAAAACAATCTGGGTGACTCAAGAAAATAAGGCCGTAGGAATTGGAATATTTTTAAGGGTTGCCATTAGAATAATTCTGCTCTGTTTTCTGTCCTTGAGCTCAAGATTCAGTTTCAAAGACTGATGGACTTAACTGCATTCATGTGCCAAACACTTCTCTTTGGTGAAGTAGGCAAGTGGAGTGTTTTGTTAGAAATTACTATTGAGATCATTTGGAAAAAGTCACCATCAAAGAGTATTGTTAATAAAGAAGAGAAAAGGAATGTTATCTAAGTAAAGATAACCAATGCCTGATTCAGAAGGCCCAGAAGCCTCCAGATTTTCTGCCTCTGACTAGGTACCTAAATCAATATGGAGTTCTAAGCAGGCCCAGATGTCTTCAAATCTAGAAGATGACAGAAGAGTGCTGCTCTCCCTTTAGGTTTAAGCTGGGCTTTTAAATTTTTAATATTTGTATAAAATTTTGATCCTCACTTTACATCTATCAGTTTTTCACCAATAAGAATACTGAAGAAAAAGAAATTGACTGACAGACAATAGGCACACAGACACACACACACAGACATGCGTAGTTTGATCATCTAATTGACAGAATCATAAAGACCTAGGTTCAGACCTTAGTTCTTGAAATTCATCTTTGTATGTTCAACTTTCCTACACGTTAATTCTCCTCATGTATTTAACAGAGACAATACTATTAAGGTAATTCTTAAAACACTGGAGGATTAAATTATCTGGATGATAATAATTATGTACAGATCTTAACATGGTGACTGATATACAATCAGTATTATTTGATGACTATTGTCATTGCCATTACTATTGGGCTATTTGAGGTACCAAGTGGATAATATATGTAAGTTCTTTGCAGGATAAATAATATAGTAAATGTTTATTCAGAGCCATTGATGGTGTGGTGATGGTAGAAGAGAGCAAAAAGAGGTAATATTTGAGATGTTTCATTTACAGAAATATTCCCAAATCCAATATTTGCAATCATCCTATATTCCTCAGAACTTTGTGGACATTATTACTTGTTCATATATATGCTGGAACATACCCTAAGCTTTTATTCTGGGGAGAGAAGCTTGGCAGGAACTACCCAGGTCTACCTCTGCGTGAATATGCCATGGCCTTCTGGTCAGGCACCTGTCCCTTCTCGGCTCCTCACATTCCATAGAGGATGTTAATCTTACCTTCTGTTTCACTGATTGTTGCAGCATATGGCCCCTCACAGGCTGGCAGAGCAGAATAGCTGTATTCCAAGTTGTGAGGGAATGTGACCTTGACAGAAAGGATTGACAAAAATTGAGTTAAAAGAAACATTATGTTCAATTTTTCTAGTGACACATTTAAATCTAGATAAACTAATGAAGCCTGTTTTTAAAAATTGTAATATGGAATTTTGCTTAAGTCCTCCCCTCCCAAATAGTCCTACCATTTAGTTTCTTGCTTTAATGAATTGAACTTCGAGTTTTCGGAAACATCTCTATATTTACTTTAAAGTTATTGTTGAAGACAACATTTAGTAGGTTATGCATTTTTTTCTTTTTTTGAGAATGAATAAGAATTTTCTCTGTGGTCTCTGTACCAGGAATATTTGCACTACTCTGTTTCACAGTTGATCTTCAACTTATGGAGACTGTATATCTTTATAATCATATTTGCATTTTATTTTGGTTGCTAAAAAGTTCTAAGCCAAGTTTAGCCATCTATCCCTTCCAAAAATATATGGACTGCTATTGCATTCATTTTGTGTGATGTCAACATTACTTCCAGCACTATGTTATCTTTAATAAACAAGTCCTTTTATTTTTTAATGATTTTTATACCAACATACTTGCTTAAAAAATAAGCCTTTTATTCAGGTGTGACATATATGAAGAAACACAACCCATAAATGTATACCTTCATGAATTAGCACAGTAGGAACATATCCATGGAATTATCACTCAGAATGAGAAATAGAACATTACTAGCAATGCAGATGCCCCATATTCTTTCAAACCCTATTATCCTCATCTTCAAATTCAACTAGCATCTGTTTTTGAAGAGCATATAAATAAAACTATAGACTCTATGAGACTTATGAATCGTATGGCTTCTAAGATACATCCATGCTGCTGCACGTGGCACAGCATTTACCTTGCTTTACTACAAACATATTTTTTTAAATCTCCATTTATCCATTCTTCCACTGAAAGAACATGAATGGTATACTTATATCTTCATATTAAACTGATCATTCTATCATTGTGTGTTCCTTTTTATCTCTAATATGCTTTTATTTTAAATCTATTGATACATTTTGACAACTTTCTCTTGATTAATCTTTGTATATTTTCTATATATTTATTTTCAATTTATTTATGTTTTTCTTATAAACAACATATATGTAAGTCAACCTTTTTCTGAACATTCCCCCATCTAGTCTTTATTTCTTCTTTCTTGCCACTTACATACTACTTCTATGTACTATTTTATTTTCCCTTTCTAAATTATTTTTCTATCCACATCATCCCTGATTCACCAAGTATAATATGTATAAATAGCTTGTTCATATCGTGCACAAAGGAAGGATATTAAAACTCTCTAACTTCATTTAATATGTTTCTATATTTTATGCTATTACTTTCATATATCTTAGCCCTCTATAAATTTTAACTGAATACAACATTATTTGTATTTACCCACATTGTTACTTTTTGGTTCCATTTTCTTTATCTGATTATTATAGTTTTCATCTGTAAATACTATTTCTACAACTGCTCTTTACATTTCCATTTAAGGTGAATTCACTGGTGATACAGTCTCTATTTTACCTTAATTTATGAAGGACAACTTTTGCTCTGTATAGAAGTCTATGTTGAAATTATTTGCTCTCCCTACTTGAAGCTATTATTTTACTTTTGGTTTCCATAGTTTATCTTGAAAAATAATCTTCAGTGTTAATGATACTTCTTTGAAGCTTTTGTTTTCATCCTTCATGTTCCTTTTTTTTTTTTTCATGTTCCTTTTAAGATTGACTTTGTTTGGGGTTTTCAGCAGCTTTTCCGTGAACTGCTAGGTATATCTCTAGATGGGTTTAGGCTTCTTGATATTCATTTATGTCTATCATCAGTTTTTGAAAATTCTGAACCATTATATATTTAAATAATTATCTGTCATATCTATATTTTCTCTATTTCTGGACTTTGAGTTAAACTGAAGTTTTCATCTCTGTGTCTATCCAGACAATGAAGTAGATAATGGCTCAGCAGTAAAGAATCTGCCTGCAATGCAGGAAACAGAGATGAGGGTTAGATTCCTGGTCCCAATGATCCCATGGAGAAGAAAATGGCAACCCACTCCAGTATTTTTGCCGGGAAAATCCCATGGACAGAGGAGCCTGATAGGTTACAGTCTGCACAAAGAGTCACAAAGAGTCAGGCACGACTGGGCAACTGAGCACAACAACAAACACACACACACAGTAGGTGTCGATCTGTTTCTTACATTTGTAATGTATTTTAGTTTTTTTAGAATTAGAATTCCTTCAAAATTAGTACAGTTTGATGTAACAACTTTTTTCTATCCAAATTAGATACTCCTATCTTGTTGCTGTTCAGTCAGTCAGTCATTTCTGACTCTTTGTGACCCCATTGACAGCAGAGCACCAGGCTTCCCTGTTCTTCACTGTCTCCTAGAGTTTGCTCAAACTCATGTCCATGGAGTCAGTGATGCCATCCACCCATCTCATCCTCTGTCAACCCATCTCCTTCTGACTTCAATCTTTCCCAGCATCAGGGTCTTTTCCAATGAGTTGGCTCTTAGCATCAGGTGGCCAAAGTACTGGAGCTTGTTTCAGCATCAGTCCTTTTTCAGTGAATATTCATGATTGATTTCATTTAGGAAAGACTGGTTTAATCCCCTTGCTGTCCAAGGGACTCTCAAGAGTCTCCACCAAGACCACAGTTTGAAGGCATCAATTTCTCAGGGCTCAGCCTTTTTTATTGTCCAGCTCTCACATCCATACATGACTACTGGAAAAACCATAGCTTTGACTAGATGGACATTTGTCAGCAAATTAATGTATCTGCTTTTTAATATGCTGTCTGGGTTTGTCACTACTTTTCTTTCAAGGAGCAAGCATCTTTTAATTTCATGGCTGCAGTCACAATCCACAGTGATTTTGGAGCCCAAGAAAATAAAATCTGTCACTGTTTCCTTTGTTTCCCCATTTATTTGCCATAAAGTGATAGGACTGGATGCCATGATCTTCGTTTTCTGAATGTTGAGTTTTAAGCCAGTTTTTTCACTCTTCTCTTTTACCTTTATCAAGAGGCTCTTTAATTCCTCTTTGCTTTCTGCCATAAGGATGGTATCATTTGCATATCTGAGGTTATTGCTATTTCTCCTGGCAATCTCGATTCCAGCTTGTGCTTCATCCAGCCCAGCATTTCACAGGAGGTACTCTGCATACAAGTTAAGTAAGAAGAGTGACAAAATACAGCCTTGACATACCCTTTCCCAATTTTGAGCCAGTCCATTGTTCCATGTCTGGTTCTGCTGCTTCTTGACCTGCATAGAGGTTTCTCAGGAGACAAGTAAGGTGGTCTGGTATTCCCATTTCTTTACGAATTTTCTACAGCTTCTCTTCTTTTCTCAGCTTTTTTTAAGGCTTGCTAAGACAACTATTTTGCCTTTTTTTGTTTTCCTTTTTCTTGGGGATGGTTTTGATCACAGCCTCCCGTGCAATGTTACAAACCTCCATCCATAGTTCTTCAGGCACTCTATCTATCAGATCTAATCCCTTGACTCCATTTGTCACTGCCACTGTATAATTGTAAGGGGTTTGATTTAGGTCATACCTGAATGGCCTACTGGTTTTTCCTATGTACTTCAAAATAAGCCTGAATTTTGCAATAAGGAGTCCTTGATCTGAGCCACAGTTAGCTCCCCATCTTGTTTTTACTAACTGTATAGAGCTTTTCCATCTTTGGCTACAAAGAATATAATCAATATAATTTCTTTATTGATCATCTGTTGATGTCCACATATAAAGTTATGTCTTTCATTGTTGGAGGAGGGTGTTTGCTATGACCAGTGTGTTCTCTTGGCAGAACTCTGTTAGCCTTTGTCCTGTTTCATTTTGTACTCCGAGGCCAAATTTGCCTGTTACTCAAGGTATCTCTTGACTTTCTATTTTTGCAGGGAAGCTGCTCCCATCTTTGGAATTTGAACTTTTATTAAATAAAAACTGTGTTCACTGGAATAGACCATGTGGAAGTTTAATGGTGCATACTGATGTTCACCACTTTTTCATTCTTGATAGCATTTGTGAATACTCAACGAATGCTTATTTAATAATGTTTAGACAGTCACAGATACTATTCTATATTTTAGTGAATTTTACATTTTGGTGACTATACGTTCCAAATATAAATTTCATTTCTCACAAAAACCAAATATGTATTGAAATTGATTTACACAGTGTGACTATTACTGCAAAGTCAAAGGAGAACAAAGTTAAAGCCCCTATGTTAAGAAACATAGTATCATATTTGAGATAGATTATATGAGCTTGTTAAAATTCTTAGCTATGCATTGAGAAGGGTATATGGAAAGTATAATGGAAACAATGAAGATGTGGAAATTAGTTGGGTCTTAGAGGATGAGGAAGACTACCTGACTACATAAAGGCAGAAATAATAGGAATCTTGAGGGAAAAATTAGATTTGCCAAATAGATAAGTTAGAGTGGAAAAGAAGAAGTACCAGGCAGAAGAAAATTCCAAAGGAACACAAATGTCACAGAGAAGAGCATTTTTGGAAAAATGCAAATGCAAAATGCCAGAGTAGAGACCTTTGTGAATTTTCTGTACGTGTATATATGTATATGTGTAGTTGGGTCATGGTTGTGTATGACTGTTTATCGGGATTGAGTGGGCCTTTGGGGTAATTGAGAGATACAAGTGAAATATTAGCAAGACCATACCATAAATGCCTCACTAACAGTTTCAAACTATCTTGCAAGCAATGGCCAATCTGACTAATTTTAAGGCAAAATATCATAAATTCATGTTTTTAGAAATGTAAATTTTCTATGATGGGGTAAATATGAAATTTGAAAATTTATGGTAAAATATTGCAGTGTTCTCTCCTCAAGTTTATTGTGCAAGCCTGACAATGATGGATATTACCTTTCACAGCTATTTCAGACGGTTTAATGATATGATTAGTATCTCTGTTTCTATCACTTTCATATCACCCACAATCACTTCCTTTTCTGTGATGATTGCTCAGAGAAGCAGTTCCTTTAACTCTTGTTAACTCTTCAGAGATAAAACTGTCAGTAAAGAAATAAAAGCATTTATCAGATTTTCTCTTTCAAAGGGAATGAGAACTGTAGCTTTTATCTAGATTGAAGTTCTCATGCACAGCACGAGGGCACCCATGCCAGGCATTTTTCAGGCAATATGTTATTAATGATCATTTTCATATGGATTTGAGAGTTATAAATAAAATAATTCACAATAAAATAATTTACAGTATGTAAAGTTTATTCCTCTAATCATAACAGTTTTATTCATGTTCATATATGGTTAATAAATGTAGAAGAAAACTAGCAGGCTAAGAGTTATACAATAAATGCAACCAATTTTATTCAGGCCAAACCCAAACCCCAGAGTAATTAATCATACACAGATGAAGTGGACATGAATTATCAACTGCTCAGCTTACCAAGAGCATTTCATGGGATTTATTAAAGTATGACAGTTTTCTCATTCTCTCACTAATTATGCATTTATTAGCTCTCTGTCTGTTGTTAAGAGAGAGGTTTCCCTTCTTGGTATGTATGTTTTCAATAAGTATTTAATTATATTCTGTAATCTGTTACTATCATTATATATTTTTATAGTCAAAGTACTCATAACTTGTTCATTTGGAGGCCTTTAAAACTGGTTCCTGTATCTTTCTAATGTGCATCCATCATTCTTTGAGCCTTTCCTTATTTCTGGCATAGCAAAATGTTTCAAGATCTTTTGGTACCTTGCCAGCACCAATCCTGAAATCAGCAGTTTCACTAAGAAATCTGGTCACTCTTAGTTGGCTTAGAAATCAAATGTGGGTTCTAGGTGCTAAGTATGTCATTGCTACTAGGATCACTGACAAGACCCTTTAGAAAAATCAGCCAAGAAATACCTGCACACGTGTGTACACACAGAATACAAGTCATCCTCCTCCCTTTCTGCATTTGAAATTCCCTAAAGTGAGAAGCATGGATTCTGTTATACACGGTATCTTTACCTGATTTCTTAATCCTGGGATGCTCAGTTTCAGCACTGCCTACTCACTAGTATGTTGTTCAGTCGCTAAGTAATGTCCAGCTTTTTGCAACCGCATTGACTGAAGCACTGCAGGCTCCTCTGTCCTCCACTATCTCCGAGTTTACTCAAATTCACGCCCATTGAGTCAGCGACGCTATCTAACCATCTCATCCATTTATTTGCACTTTGGTAAATATTTAGCCTAAGTATTTAGTTAAATACTGTGTGAAAGCCGCCACAGCACTAATTCTTTCAGGCAAAAAATCATCATGCTAAAATGAAACAATATATTGACACAATATCAAAGTATATCCCTATATGGTACTTACTACCTACAAAGGGAAAATAGCGACGTTCAAGTGGAGAAACCTGGTAAGCACCGTTTTAGCCAAGTGATAAAAGTTAAAGGTAGTAATAATTAGAGACAGATATGTATCTTCTCATGTGATATTCTGAGGAGCACAGAGAATCACATACATGGTATTTCTGCTCCCAAAATACATATAACCAGGATCAAATGATGAAAAATACTCAGATAATTCAAAGCTGAAGAACAATGTACAACATATTATTTAGATTTCAAAGAGTCAAGATCATGGAAAACAAGAAAACCTAAGTTATTGTTCCACTTTAAATGATAGGAAAGAAAAAGGGGGGAGGAAAGAAGAGATGTGGGAGGGAAGAAGGAAGGGAGAGAGAAGAGAAAAGGGAAGAGAAGAAAAAAGAAAGAAAGAAGAGAGAGGGGGAAAAGAACCTATAGCAACTAAATTCATTGACTAATTATGGATTGGTCAAAGACCAAGTTATTTATTTATTTTTTCTTTTAACAAGGGCATTAGTAGGACAACTGGAAAACTTGTTAAGTCTGTGTATTAGATAATAATATTGTATCAGTGTTACTTCCCTGATTTTGACATTTTCAGTGGTTATGTAGAATGGTCTTGCTTTTAGCAAATATATAGTTAAGCTTTTAGAAGGAGGCATCATGTCTAGAACTTACTTTCAAAAGGCCCCTCCGAAAAAAAAAAAAAAGTAAATAATAAGAGAGGACAAGAGAATGGTAAGGCAAATGGAATAAATTACTAACATTTGGGTAAGCTGGGTCAGTGGCTTTGAAAATATGTGCATGCTTTTTACTTCTTCCTTCAAGAAGTACAGGGCAATTCCTCTCCCCTTGAGTCTGGCCTGGATTTAATGATTTGCTTCTATAAAAAAGAATAAGAAATCTTCAGGCTCTACTACAAAGCCACAGTTATCAAGACAGTATGGTACTGGCACAAAGACAGAAATATAGATCAATGGAACAAAATAGAAAGCCCAGAGATAAATCCACGCACATATGGACACCTTATCTTCGACAAAGGAGGCAAGAATATACAATGGATTAAAGACAATCTCTTTAACAAGTGGTGCTGGGAACTCTGGTCAACCACTTGTAAAAGAATGAAACTAGAACACTTTCTAACACCATACACAAAAATAAACTCAAAATGGATTAAAGATCTAAACGTAAGACCAGAAACTATAAAACTCCTAGAGGAGAACATAGGCAAAACACTCTCTGACATACATCACAGCAGGATCCTCTACGACCCACCTCCCAGAATATTGGAAATAAAAGCAAAAATAAACAAATGGGACCTAATTAACCTTAAAAGCTTCTGCACATCAAAGGAAACTATTAGCAAGGTGAAAAGACAGCCTTCAGAATGGGAGAAGATAATAGCAAATGAAGCAACTGACAAACAACTAATCTCGAGAATATACAAGCAACTCCTACAGCTCAACTCCAGAAAAATAAATGACCCAATCAAAAAATGGGCCAAAGAACTAAATAGACATTTCTCCAAAGAAGACATACAGATGGCTAACAAACACATGAAAAGATGCTCAGCATCACTCATTATCAGAGAAATGCAAATCAAAACCACTATGAGGTACCATTTCACACCAGTCAGAATGGCTGCGATCCAAAAGTCTACAAGTAATAAATGCTGGAGAGGGTGTGGAGAAAAGGGAACCCTCTTACACTGTTGGTGGGAATGCAATCTAGTACAGCCACTATGGAGAACAGTGTGGAGATTCCTTAAAAAACTGGAAATAGACATGCCTTATGATCCAGCAATCCCACTGCTGGGCATACACACTGAGAAAACCAGAAGGGAAAGAGACACGAGTACCCCAATGTTCATCGCAGCACTGTTTATAATAGCCAGGACATGGAAGCAACCTAGATGTCCATCAGCAGATGAATGGATAAGAAAGCTGTGGTACATATACACAATGGAGTATTATTCAGCCATTAAAAAGAATACATTTGAATCAGTTCTAATGAGGTGGATGAAACTGGAGCCTATTATACAGAGTGAAGTAAGCCAGAAAGAAAAACACCAATACAGTATACTAACGCATATATATGGAATTTAGAAAGATGGTAACAATAACCCTGTGTACGAGACAGCAAAAGAGACACTGATGTATAGAACAGTCTTATGGACTCTGTGGGAGAGGGAGAGGGTGGGAAGATTTGGGAGAATGGCATTGAAACATGTAAAATATCATGTATGAAATGAGTTGCCAGTCCAGGTTCGATGCATGATACTGGATGCTTGGGGCTGGTGCACTGGGACGACCCAGAGGGATGGAATGGGGAGGGAGGAGGGAGGAGGGTTCAGGATGGGGAACACATGTAAACCTGTGGCGGATTCATTTTGATATTTGGCAAATCTAATACAGTTATGTAAAGTTTAAAAATAAAATAAAATTTAAAAAAAAAAAAAAATAAAAAAAATAAAAAATAAAAAAAAAAAAAAAAAAAAAAAGAATAAGAAATCAGGGAGTATGAATGTGAAATTATGCCATAAAAGGCATCTCTCCCTCCCTGTTTTCCCTGCCTCCTCTCTCATTGCCTGCTCCCTTCTCTCTAGAAAGCTAGCTGTCCTGTCAGGTCAGTAGCCCTATGGGGAAGTCCACAGGTCAAACCAAAGAACTAAAGCTGCTTGTCAACCGCCATAAATGTTTAAAAGCAGACTTTTCAGTCCCTTCTAATGACAGCAGCCCTAGTCAATAGCTTGGCTATAACTTCATGAAGAAATTGAACCAGAACCATTCATCTAAAGTGCTCCCAGATGCCTGACATCCAGACACTGTGTGAGATAATAAATGCTTGCTGTTTCAAGGTGCTAAATGTGGGAGGTTGATAAATAATATTAGGTTCTTAATATGTGAAAGATTTACTGAAATTCTCTGAGTAAATTTTGTATCTTTTTCTGTAAGTCTGAAATTATTTCAAAATAAAACTTTTTTTTTAATAGGAAAGACGTCTAGAAAAGTGTTTCATATGACAGTTTTTCCAGGCTCCAAATCATGCTGTAAAAACTAGTTTATTGTGCATGTGGACACTGACTGGGTTCTGCCATTCTTTTCTCCAGCAATATTTACTGCATCTATAGCCTCTATCCAGTCTGTAGAGCACTACCAAAGAAAGTCACCTCACATAAATGGTCTTCTTCCTCATTCAAATACATATATAAATACATTTCAATGTGCAAGAATGAAATATACCATTAGGTTTAATTTTAAAATTTCAACTATTATCTTGCAATTTACAAAAAAAACAACTATTATTTGCTCTCTGCTTTTAAAAATTTACTCTGTACAGAGAGTAAATTATTATATCCTGAGTATTAAATAAGTGAAAATGGACCTTCAGACAACTTGTACCTTGCCAACACAGGACAATCAAAAAAGAAACCTTCCTTCTTTACGAATTAATAGCTAAATTCTTGAAGAAGGAAAAGGACAAAATTTTATTTTGTATAGTGATTCTTCAATGGTGGAAGAAAGCATCAACTGCTTTGTTTAAGCAATACTCACAACTAAGTTCATGCACTCATGTGAATTTCAGTAACATTTTAAATGGGAAGAGACAATTTAAGTAAAATTTTACTGTATTCAATGTTTCTACAGTAGAGTTTTTACCTTGATTTACTGAAACATGAAACAGAACTTAATTTTTAAAAGATTCATTCAGTTCAGTTCAGTAGCTCAGTCGTGTCCGACTCTTTACGACCCCATTAATTGCAGCACGCCAGGCTTCCCTGTCCATCACCAACTCCCAGAGCTTGCTCAAACTCATGTGCATCGAGTTGGTGATGCCATCCAGTCATCTCATCCTCTGTCATCCCCTTACCTGCTCCCAATCCCTCCCAGCATCAGAGTCTTTTCCAATGAGTCAACTCTTCGCATGAGGTGGCCAAAGTATTGGAGCTTCAGCATCAGTCCTTCTAATGAACACCCAGGACTGGTCTCTTTTAGGATGGACTGGTTGGATCTCCTTGCAGTCCAAGGGACTCTCAAGAGTCTTCTCCAACACCACAGTTCAAAAGCATCGATTCTTCAGCACTCAGCTTTCTTCACAGTCCAACTCTCACATCCATACATGACCACTGGAAAAACCATAGCCTTGACTAGACAGACCTTTGTTGACAAAGTAATGTCTCTGCTTTTGAATATGCTATCTAGGTTGGTCATGACTTTCCTTCTAAGGAGTAAGCGTCTTTTAATTTCATGGCTGCAATCATCATCTGTAGTGATTTTGGAGCCCTCAAAAATAAAGTCTGAAACTGTTTCCACTGTTTCTTCATCTATCTCCCATGAAGTGGTGGGACCAGATGCCATGATCTTCATTTTCTGAATCTTGAGCTTTAAGCCAACTTTTTCACTCTCCTCTTTCACTTTCAAGAGCCTTTTTAGTTCCTCTTCACTTTCTGCCATAGGGATGATATCATCTGCATATCTGAGGTTATTGATATTTCTCCTGGCAATCTTGATTCCAGCTTGTGTTTCCTCCAGCCCAGCGTTTCTCATGATGTACTCTGCATATAAGTTGAATAAGCAGGGTGATAATATACAGCCTTAACATACTCCTTTTCTTATTTAGAACCAGTCTGCTGCTCCATGTCCTGCGTATAGGTTTCTCAAGAGGCAGGTCAGGTGGTCTGGTATTCCCATCTCTTTCAGAATTTTCCAGTTTATTGTGATCCACACAGTGAAGGGCTTTGGCATACTCGATAAAGCTGAAATAGATGTTTTTCTGGAACTCTCTTGCTTTTTCGACAATTCAGCGGATGTGGGCAATTTGATCTCTGGTTCTTCTGCCTTTTCTAAAACCAGCTTGAACATCTGGAAGTTCATGGTTCACGTATTGCTGAAGCCTGGCTTGGAGAATTTTGAGCTTTACTTTACTAGTGTGTGAGCTGAGTGCAACTGTGTAGTAGTTTGAGCATTCTTTGGCATTACCCTTCTTTGGGACTGGAATGAACACTGACCTTTTCCAGTCCTGTGGTCACTGCTGAATTTTCCAAATTTGCTGGAATATTGAGTGCAGCACTTTCACAGCAGCATCTGTCAGGATTTGAAATAGCTCAACTGGAATTACATCACCTCCCCTAGCTTTGTTCATAGTGATGCTTTCCAAGGCCCACTTGACTTCACATACCAGGATGTCTAGCTCTAGGTGAGTGATCACACCATCATGATTATCTGTGTAGTGAAGATCTTTTTTATACAGTTCTTCTGTGTATTCTTGCCACCTCTTCTTAATATCTTCTGCTTCTGTTAGGTCCATACCATCTGTCCTTTATTGAGCCCATCTTTGCATGAAATGTTCCCTTGGTATCTCTAATTTTCTTGAAGAGATCTCTAGTCTTTCCCATTCTGTTGTTTTCCTCTATTTCTTTGCATTGATCGCTGAGGAAGGCTTTCCTATTTCTCCTTGCTATTATTTGGAACTCTGTATTCAGATGGGAATATCTTTCCTTTTATCCTTTGCTTTTCACTGCTCTTCTTTTCACAGCTATTTGTAAGGCCTCCTCAGACAGCCATTTTGCTTTTTTACATTTCTTTTCCATGGGGATGGTCTTGATCCCTGTCTCCTGTACAATGTCATGAACCTCTATCCATAGTTCTGGATGGAGGCACTCTATCTATCAGATCTAGTCCCTTAAATCTATTTCTCACTTCCACTGTATAATCATAAGGGATTTGATTTAGGTCATACCTGAATGGTCTAGTGGTTTTCCCTACTTTCTTCAATTTAAGTCTGAATTTGGCAATAAGGAGCTCATGATGAGCCACAGTCGGCTCCTGGTCTTGTTTCTGCTGACTGTATAGAGCTTCTCCATCTTTGGCTACAAAGAATATAATCAATCTGATTTTGGTGTTGATCATCTGGTAATGTCCTTGTGTAGAGTCTTCTCTTGTTTTGTTGGAAGAGTGTGTTTGCTATGACCAGTGCGTTCTCTTGGCAAAACTCTATTAGACTTTACCCTGCTTCATTCCATACTCCAAGGCCAAATTTGCCTGTTACTCCAGGTGTTCCTTGACTTCCTACTTTTGCATTCCAGTCCCCTATAATGAAAAGGACATATTTTTTGGGTGTTAGTTCTAAAAGGTCTTGTAGGTCTTCATAGAACCGTTCAACTTCAGCTTCTTCAGCGTTACTGGTTGGGGCATAGGCTTGGATTACTGTGATAACGAATGGTTTGCCTTGTTCAGTTCATATATATATGCATATATATATATTATATAACAGTCCATGGGATTCTCCAGGCCAGAATACTGAAGTGGGTAGCCTACCCTTCTCCAGTGGATCTTCCTGACCCAGGAATTGAACCAGAGTCTCCTGCATTGCAGGCAGATTCTTTACCAACTGAGCTATCAGGGAAGCCCTATATACCTCCAGAGGATCTTCCCAACCCAAGGATTGAAACCACATCTCTTACAACCTCCTGCATTGGAAGGAGGGTTCTTTACCACTAGTACTGCCTGTGAAGATTAATATATTAACATACATGTAAACATACAAATGTATAGACACAAGAATATATGCATTATATGTATACATACACAAACACATGGATTGTCATATGAACTGTATGCCAACATACACCTTTTCTTTTCTTTTTTTGTAATTAGGAGGGGCTTCCTAAGAAGGTTGTCTTTATTTTTTAAATTAATTTTTATTGGAATAAGGTTGCTATACAATGTGGTGTTAGTTTCTGCTACACAGGAAAATGAATCAGATATATATATATTTACTATACCTCCTCCTTTTTTGGATTTCCTTCCCATTTAGATCACCAGAGATCAGTGAGTAAAATTCCCCATGCTATACAGTAGCTTCTCATTAGTTATCAATTTTATACATAGTATCAATAGTGTATATGTGCCAATCCCACACTCCCAGTTCCTTCTAGCCCCTCCTTCCCTGTTGATATCCATATGTTTGCCCTCTATATGTGTGCCTCTATTTCTGCTTTGCAAATAAGATCCTCTATTTCACTTTTCTATATTCTGCATACAAGCGATATAATAAGATATTTGTTTTTCTCTTTCTGATGTACTTCACTCTCTATGATAGTCTCCAGGTCCATCCACATCTCTGCAAATGGTACACTTTTGTTCCTTTTTATGGATGACCGATATCCCATTGTATACATGTACCACCTATTTATTCATCCTTCTGTTGATGGACATTTAGGTTGCTTCCATGTTTTGGCTTGCATAGATAATGCCGCAATGAACACTGGGGTGTATTCCTTGAGCATCTCACCTGATGTGTCGAAAACAGGGACATGATCAACACTGAAGAAGGTCACTAGGGATGAAGTAGTTCTGGCATAAAGAGTTCAAGAGGAGATATGGTTGGAAGGTGTATTGTTCTGTGTTTACACTACACCATATATGTTTAATGATAAATTCAACAAGACAAGAAAAAAATATTATTCCTATTTTCCTGCATTCCCCATGTAAGATGTGTTATTGGAGTCATCATCAAACAAACACAATAAAAACTAAGACAGCCTTTGGAAACCAGTATTCAAAAGCAACACAATGGATGATGCAGCATTGTGAGTAATTAATAATTTTGTCCTACAATTATTTTTAAATTTTATCAATTATTTACTGTGGTCCAAGGAGACCATGAATTCTGTTATACATTTTAAATAGAATTGTTTAGAATTATAGGGGCCAACAAAATAATACTTTCCCTGAGACTTCACATATTCTGGGGAAACCCACAAGAGGTGGTTGTCACTAACTAAGGCAAAGAGAACCTAAAAGAAATAAAGACCTGGGCATGCAACAGGTCTACAGGCAAATCATCTAAACTGGAACAAAATAATAGTAAAATACTGAAAAATTTCATAGGAAATTATGCTATGGAAATTGTATGGAAAATAATAAAATAAATAAAAACTTAAAATGGTAGTTTACCATACATGTTTGAGTATATTTAGAGGAGTTTTATGGGACATTTTTGGAATTCATTTAGTTCAGTTCAGTTCAGACGCTCAGTCATGTCTGACTCTTTGCAACCTCATGGACTTCAGCATGCCAGGCTTCCCTGTTCATCACCAACTCCCAGAGCCTACTCAAACTCATATCCATTGAGTCAGTGAGGCCATCCAACCATCTCATCCTCTGTCATCCCCTTCTCCTTCCGCCTTCAATCTTTTCCAGCGTCAGAGTCTTTTCCAATGAGTCAGTTCTTCGCATCAGATGGCCAAAGAATTGGAATTTCAGCTTCAGCATCAGTCCTTCCAATGAATATTCAGGACTGATTTCCTTTAAGATGGACTGGTTGAATCTCCTTGCAGTCCAAGGGACTCTCAAGAGTCTTCTCAAACACCACAGTTCAAAAACATCAATTCTTTGGTGCCCAGCTTTCTTTATGGTCCAGCTCTCACATCCATACATGACTACTGGAAAAAGTCATTAGTAACACAACTAAACCAATGAGGGGGACAAGTATTGAACGCTGGGAAACATATCACACAAAAGAAGTAAGAAATGCTACTAGAGCACTGATTGACACCACCATTACCAATCATTTATATAATAAACACCAGGTTTCTAAAAACACATGTGACATAACCACACCTAGAGGAGATGGATGAGAAATATTTAGGAAGGATGAAACAAAAAAGATACTCCTCCTCTTCTGTAGTAGGAAACCGTGGATAAGGCTTTTTTAAAAAATTACAGAATGTCAGTAAAGGGATTATTTAGAAATTTGGGGGTAGACAGAAGAGTTCAGTGCTCAGTGCAGTTGTCTCAGGGGATGGACAGAAATAAGACGATGTGACGTGGAATGATAAAAGAAGCATTGCTTTTTAAAAATTATTAGTCAACAGATCAATTTGACTTTAAAAATATTTAGCAACATTATAAAATTAAAATTTCAAAGTATTTTTAAAATAAGATTTTGATTTTTTTATTGCAATAGTGTTCAAACTTTAATTTATTTTTAATTGGGGGATAATTGCTTTACAATGTTGGGTTGGTTTCTGCCTTACATGAATCAGCCATAAGTATAATATATTTCCCCTCCCTCTGGAACCTCCCTCACATCCCCCATCCCATCCCAATTTTGACATAAATTTACTTTTCTGATAAGTATGTCTGATCTGACTGTTTTTTTAACCTTTGTTTTTAACTGAGTTCTCTATTGCCAGACATGGCAGGTAAAAATAGATATAAACACATACTTTCTTAAAGTAATTATTTTGCTTTTACTCCCTCAAAATACAGAGTACCTTTGAGATGAATTTATCAATTTATATCTTTCCTCTATTGTATTTTTTAGTATGTGATTTTCAGAGATATTGGTGAATTTCAATATATGAACTAATAAAATTATATATTATTATTAATATACTACTAATATAATATTCATTGGAGGAATTGATGCTGAGGCTGTAGCTCCAACATTTTGGCCACCTGACATGAAGAACCTGATTGGAAAAGACCCTGATGCTGGGAAAGATTGAAGGCAAAAGGAGAAGGGGACGACAGAGGATGAGATGGCTGGATGGCATCACCAACTCGATGCACATGAGTTTGGGTGAATTTCGGGAGTTGGTCATGGACAGGTAAACCTGGCGTGCTGCAGTCCATGGGGTCGCAAAGAGTCAGACATGACTGTGTGACTGAACAACAACAGAGAGAATTACACAAACCTCATTAGTGTTTTGTTTTTTTTTTCCCCTGATAAATATGAAATGTCCTATAACATATTCTGGTTGTCAGCTGCTGCCATGCTCATGACTGGTGCATTTCTTATGAAATATCCTTGAAACCACAAGCACCATCTCTGGTAAAATCCTGATACGGCTGTAAATACTGTCATAATCAAACGCTTAACTGATTTCTTTTATGCTTCCATGCTTCTGTAAAATTTGAATGACTTATTCCATGGATCCTGGGTATGATTGTATTTACTAGAAATTAGGAAGTTAAATAAATCAGTACTAAGGGAGTCTATTGTCTTCAGCCTTAATCCCCACATGTGCATTTACAAGGCACAGAAACACTGATTCCATTCTTCTGTTAATGTGTTTAACCAAGGAGGCCATTAGACCTCTGTAGCCCTTATGCTTTGGTAGCCTACAGGAACAAACTGAAAAAACACAAGACCTAAGTCAGAAACAATGCATTGGAATCAAGAAAATCAAGAACAACCAATCACCAACAACAAATTTTCCCAAATAAGGTAACTATTTAAGCTATGGCCAATCAAATAATTTCCTTGCTTTGCTGCCTCATCTTCTGTATAACCCACCTCTGCTTCATAGCCCCCTCCGCTCCTATCAATGGAGTGCTCCTAACCACTTTTGGTTTGGCACTGCCCAGTTCAAATGGACATATGCTCGAATACACTCCTGAAAATTTTAACGTGTTTCAGCTTATCTTTTAACATAAACTTTTCCAAGAATTATCTTCCAAATGCAAAAGTAGACAGATTAATATACATATGTATACAGATATGTGTGTCCTTAAAGGTGGATAGTTATATAATCTAGATGTAAGTAAAAATTTTCCCCAACAGTAGAAAAAAATAGTAAAATATACACATAGAGTTCTGGATTTACAGAAGTTACCATTAAAGATCAATTATTTGTTTCTAAAAATTCTGGGAAGAGTAGTATCTTTAAATGACGAGCCCTCTTAGAGTATTTAAAATAGAAGCTTAAGGGACTTATTTGTTTGTTTCTTGTTTACAGAAGGATAAAGCCATAAGGTTCTGAGGGATAATCAGGCCACATTTTAAGAAAATATCTAAATGTGACTTCCCACTTAAAATTAACCTATCTAAAAGTTATCTGAAAGTAGAAAGTGGTTTATGTATAGTTCAAATTATTTCCTCACTAAAGGAAAATCCCGTGGGCATCTAGAATCTCTATTTTCTCTGGTAGCTATGTTTATTGTCTGTCTAGACTTTTTAAATAGGCTTCTAGGTGTGCCTAATAGGCCACATTGAAATACTTTGCATCAAATTAAACTTTCAGATGTTCTCATACACCTTGCTTTAAATTTGACTATGCTCATTTTCTCTTGGACAAGCTTTCCCAGGGTAGCTGTTCAATTCTAACTGAAGTTAATGGGTCTCATTCAGCCGCCTCTACACAAATGAAATCGGCTTCTAATTCAGTGTCAGCATCTTTTTACAAAGACCTCTTTAAATGCTTTGCTACAGGCAAGTCTAAAATTAAGATAGTTTGCAACCAATGGATTTTCACTTCCAGGTATACAAAAATCTGAAGTTTATCTTGTAATCAAGAGAAAGGGGCTTCCATGATGACTCAGTGGTAAAGAACCTGCCTGCAATGCAGAAGATGTGGGTTCGAACCCTGGGTCAGGAAAATCCTATGGAGAAAGAAATGGTAACCCACTACAGTATTCTCTGGCAGGGGAAATCCCATGGAAAGAGGAACCTGCGGGCTACAGTCCATAAGTAGGACGGGACTCAGCAACTAAACCACCACCTCATGAGAAAGGAACAAATTAGAGAAAGAAACAAAATCAACTATATTTTCATTTTTCTTCAAAAAAGAGCAGGAAGGCCTGGCATGTTGAAGGGTGTTCATGAAATTAAAACACATTAGAAAAAATTATATTTCTCAAGTCTATGTTATTGTTCAGTTGCTAAGTTGTGTCTGACTCTTTTGTGACCCCACAGACCATAGCCCGCCAGGTTCCTCTGTCCCTGGGATTCTCCAGGCAAGAATACTGGAGTGGGTTACCATTTCCTTCTCCAGAGGATCTTCCCAACACAGGGATTGAATCTGTGACTCATGCATTGGCAGGAGGATTATTTATCACTAAGCCATCAAAGAAGCCCTTTCAAATTTGTGACATTCTAAATTCTTTTAATTCCCATTGAATAGTCTCATTAGGTAATTACTTGATGAAAATATTAAACTAGTATTTCAATATACATTAAACTGTAATAACTATTTTACTTTTCTTGGTTATATAGACACTTTTTTCAAATGTTCTAACTACATAAATTGAAATAATGCATTTTATATCTAAATGAGTAGACTTTATTGTCTATAATGCATTCATGTTAAATTTCAACACCTGTTATTTATTTGTTGAAAACACCATATGAATGTTTGAAGTGCATTCATAGCATGAAAACAATATAAATTAAGCCCTGATATTCACTATAAGCAAAAAGCCCTGACATTCATAATAAATACACACAACTGATATCAAGCAAATCAACAAAATTTTCCAAACCATTGCATGGTATACTTTTGAAGCTTTTGATAAGACAGAAGTGAAATAATTATGGGAAAATGACTTGATTATATTTTTAAGCATGTAGAATTATTTTTACCTGTGTTTATAGACCACAGAAAAACTTGCCAAGAAGTAAAGTTGAAGGTTTAATTCACCAAAGCTTTAATTCAACTAGGTAACAAATTCAATTAATGGTAATTAGAAAGATTTTGGCTCTGGTTTAAACACTCAGAGTTCATAAAAGGTAGTCCCTTACACTGAACTGCTTACCATCTAAGGGAGACACTCAA
Source organism: Bubalus bubalis (assembly GCF_019923935.1). Classification (NCBI taxonomy): domain Eukaryota; kingdom Metazoa; phylum Chordata; class Mammalia; order Artiodactyla; family Bovidae; genus Bubalus; species Bubalus bubalis. Next base: position 60,835,732 of record NC_059158.1, read on the forward strand.
TTCACAACTGTGGTTAAGATATTTACAAAGTGTGGAAAAATTACAAAGTGGTTCCTGATTCTGCTTCAGTCTTCATTGGAAGGGTCTAAAACAGGGGCCTGTGACAAACCAGCATCATGACCCTGCCTTGTCTAAAAGAAATTGCTTAAGTGCAGTAGGGCAATTCTTCTTCTTCTTTTTTTTTTTTTGGTCTTTTTACTTTTTATTGAAATATAGCTGATTTACAATGTTGTGTTAGTTTCAGATATACAATAAAGTAATTCAGTTATACATATATATTCCTTTTCAGGTTCTTTTCCCAAATAGGTTATTACAAAATATCGAGTGTAGTTCCCTCTGCTAGATATTTGTTATCTATTTTATATACGGCAGTGACTATATGGTCGTAGTGAAGTAGAAGTAGTGAAAGTCACTCAGTCGTGTCCGACTCTTGCGACCCCATGGACTGTGGCCTGTAATGTTCCTCTGTCCTTGGGATTCTCCAGGCAAGAATACTGGAGTGGGTAGCCATTTCCTTCTCCAATTCCCTCCCTCCCTCCTTCCTTTCCCCTTGGGTAACCATAAGTTTGTATTCTATGCCTGTGGGTCTAGTCCTGTTTTGGAAATAAGTTGTTTTGTATAATCTTTTAGGATTATACATGTAAATAACACTATATGATATTTGTCTTTCTCTGACTTACTTAGAATGATAATTTCTAGGTCCATCTATGTCGCTGTACATGGCATTACTTCATTCTTTTTATGGCTGAGTAATAGTCCATTGTGTGTGTGTGTGTGTGTGTGTGTATACACCATATCTTCTTTTTCCATTTATCTGTCCATGGATGCTTAAGTGGCTTCCATATCTTGGCCATTGTAAATAGTGCTGCTATGAACACTAGAGTGAATATATCTTTTCAAATTATTATTTTTTCTCCAGATATATGCCAAGGAATGGGATTGTAGGATCACATGGCAACTCTTTTTTTTTTTTTTTTTTAAGGAATCTCCATACCATTCTCCATAGTGGTTGTACCAATTTATATTCCCACCAACAGTATAGGAGGGTTCTCTTTTCTACACACCCTCTCCAGTATTTATTATTTGTAGACATTTTGATGTGATCATTCTGACTGACATAAGGTGATAACTCATTGTATTTTTTCTGCATTTCTCTAATAATTCTTTTTTTTTGCACAGTCTCCTTTTCATTTTAAGCTATCATCATGAGATTAATTTTCTTATATTTTACATGTTTCATATATAGTGGTAAGGACTTTGGCTGACTCTCCTCTTCTTATGAAACAATATCTTAATTTTCAAAAATATGGCTCAGAGCCTAAAAACTTGGTTTCAGTCATTTTCTTCACAAACATTATCAATAAAAAAGAATATAGTTTTTATTTATTAATGTATTCCTTAGAGCTACACTAAAGAGACACTGAATATAAGCCACATTTAAGGAAACAAGATTCAATGTAATCAAAGATGAAAGATAATTTTGTGAAATAAATAATCTTAAATGATGTCTCCACTTTGGCATAGATTATAGAAATCATGATTATACTACTAGAATTTTCTGATTTAGAGTCATGAAATCTGACTGAGAGTATATTTGAGTATATTTCCAGGTGTAAAATGTGTTCCCAAGATTATTCACGAATTTGAATCTGAAAATTTCTAATTTTTAAGATTAAATTGAAAAAGATTTTCTGTTCTTTGATTAAATGAGTTTTCACTGTTTTCTATTCTATTTTATAAAAACTGAATAATGTCTGTGGTAATGGGCAATTAATTGTAAAACCCATTACAATTTTTAATAAATAATTCACTGTGCTATGCTGTGCTTAGTCACTCAGTCATGCTCGACTCTTTGTGACCCCCGTGGACTGTAGCCTGCCAGGCTCCTCTATCCATGGGGTTTCTCCAGGCAAGAATACTGGAGTGGGTTGCCATGCCCTCCTCCAGGGGATCTTTCCAACACAAGGATCAAACCCAGGTCTTCTGTATTGCAGGTGGATTCTTTACAGTCTGAGCCACCAGGGAAGTCCAAGAATACTGGAGTGGGTAGCCTATCCCTTCTCTAGGGGATCTTCCCAACCCAGGGATGGAACTGGGGTCTCCTGCAAGGCAGGCAGGTAGCTCAGTACAAGGTGAGCTATCCAGGAGGCCAAATAATTCACTAATCAGTGCCGAACAGTCCGAATAGTATGTCCTCTGGTTGCTTTTTTCTCCTTTGCCTTTCACTTTTCTTCTTTTCTCAGCTATTTTAAGGCCTTCTCAGACAACCATTTTCCCTTTTTGCATTTCTTTTTCTTGGAGATTGTTTTGATCATTAACCACTCTGAATTAAATTCATCCATTCTGGTCCATTTTAGTTCACTGATTCCTAAAATATCAATGTTCACTCACCATCTCATACACTTCCAATTTACCTGGATTCATGGACTTAACATTCCAGGTTCCTATGGAATATTGTTGGGCTCTAAAAACACTTCAGATTGTGACTGCAGCCATAAAATTAAAAGACACTTGCTCCTTGGAAGAAAAGCTATGAGCAACCTAGACAGTATATTAAAAAGCAGAGACATTACTCTGCCAACAAAGGTCCATCTAGTCAAAGCTATGGTTTTTCCAGTAGTCACATATGGATGTGCAAGTTAGGCCATAAAGAAAGCTGAGCGCCAAAGAATTGATGCTTTTGAACTGTTGGAGAAGACTCTTGAGAGTCCCTTGGACCTGCAAGGAGATCAAACCAGTCAATTTCCTTTGATCCTAAAGAAAATCAGTCCTGAATATTCATTGGAAGGACTGATGTGGAAGCTCTAATACTTTGGCCACCTGATGTGAAGAACTGACTCCTTAGAAAAGACCCTGAAAATGAGAAAGATCGAAAGTAGGAGGAGACAGGGACAACGGAGGATGAGGAAGTTGGATGGCATCACCAACTCGATGGACATGAACTTGACCAAGCTCCGGGAATTGGTGATGGACAGGGAAGTCTGGCATGCTGCAATCCATGCGGTGGCAAAGAGTCAGACATGACTGAATGACTGAATGGAACTGAATTGGTTGTACTTTAAAAATGACCTACTTTATAAAGAGTTGTAAAGAAAAAATACTGATTTCTTGAATTGCATTCACTACAATATCTTCTTAAAATTGCTCTCTGGGTTTAAAAAAAATGCATATTTGAAACCTATAAAATCTGGACAAAGAGAGGATCAACTGGTCCTTCTGGCTGTGTTAGTCAGAAGTGATCACGTTGGTGGAGGATGGGATCAACTTGGTAGCTAAAGTCCTAACATCTATGTTATGACAATGAGAGCTGAAAGAGCTGCAAGCATCATTAGCAAGCACCATAGATGACAAAGATGCTATCAGGAGTAAAAAAGATATTGTAGCTGAGATAGTGTTCTAAGGCACAATTTACCTAGATATATTAATATAAGTATTTGGAGAGATGCAGAAGATGATAAAATGACAAGAATAAAAACTTTGAAGTCAGTGTTGGTAACTGGAAGAGATAGCTGCTTAGGAAGAAGAAAATATACTGGGAGGATGGGAGACTAGAGAAGGGCAAGGGAGGGAAGAGGAAGAGGCCCAGGTGAACTAATGGATGCTCCAAGGATCTGGAACCTAGAAGTATTCCATTCATTATTTTCCCCAGAGGTATTGGAATCTTCAACAAGAAATTCCATCCTTGGACTGCATCTATAATCATATTAGGAATATTATAGTATCTACTAGTAAATGTCAGAAACAAAACACCATTTTTATCTATGAAAAATGAAAAGGTTTAATCATTTTTTAAAAATTACTACAATAAACAAGAAAATTCTTTAAGCAATAAATACCTCTATATAAAACTATTACTGAATATTTTGCTGAACATGATATTAGAAATATGTCATTGTTTTCTTAATGTAAATTATTAAATTTTTAAGAGGTTTAATTTTATTTGCAGCAAAAATACAAATTTTGTTATTCTATTTACTGTCATAGAAAAATGCTACATGCTATAAGTCAACCCTGAATATTCATTGGAGGGATTGATGCTAAAGTTGAAGCTCCAATACTTTGGCCAACTGATGGGAAGAGCCCACTAACTGGAAAAGACCCTGATGCTGGGAAAGACTGAGGGCAAGAGGAGAAGGAAGGACACAGAAGATGAGATGGTTGGATGGCATCACTGACTCAATGGACATGAGCTTGAGCAAACTCTGGGTGATAATGAAGGACAGCAAAGCCTGGCATGCTACAGTCCATGGGGTAGCAAGGAGTTGGACAAGACTTAGCAACTGAACAACAACAACATCTACACTAATACCTCTCCCTCTCTCTCTCTCACTCCCTTGGTCTCTCTCTCTCTTTCTCTCTCTCTCACTCTGCCCTTAACACATACTCGTGAGACTTTACCCATGAGACACAGAGTTCAAATTTGAATTTTATCTATCATGCCAAAGAACTAGCATCTGGCTCAGGTGTCATCCAGCCCTACAGAAATACTGCAGACAAATCTCTAAGATTATGTCTATTTGGATGCATTATTTACAGAGCACTTTTGAAACACAGATGTGAGAGCAAATGGACACAGTTTTATGGGCTAATTCTACTGTTTGCAACCTCTAAAATTATCGTTAGAATAGAAAAGGAATATCAGTAATGCTTGAATGTGTTAAAGAAGCATGCTTCCTACAAGAAAAGAGAATTTCTCTTAAGTTAATATTAATATATCATCACAGGCTGTTCAGGGAATAAGTTTATCAGAATATATTTTGAGCTGGTTTTCTATATCCATTAGTTTAAATTTATCAGTAATCTTATTAGTGAACAGGGGGTACAATCTAGGTTCTCTGAAGACATTAGCACACCAGACTTCATTAGGTTTTTTCAATATGTGAAAGGAATCAATCTCAATTATCTTAATGGCCTATCAGCTATAAAAATGATCATGATGATTAAGGAATTGACCCTTGGTAGAAATAAAATTTCCTAAGACACTTACTTTATTTATGTTACACACACAAAACTGCCATGATTTAAAATTTTAACCTATGGGATTTAAATTTAATGATAAATCTCTCATAACTTCCCCAGAGTATCTGACATATCATAGATACTCAAATGTCTATGAATTAAATACAGTAAGATCGAATTTTCAGGGCCACATCTTTTGTTCAGAATCCTATCATGTGACACCTTCTCATTGATATGTTCCTTGTGCTGTGCTTAGTCACTCAGTTGTGTCTGATTCTTCTTGACCCCATGGACTGTAGCCCACCAGACTCCTCTGTCCATAGGAATTCTCCAGGCAAGAATACTGGAGTGGGTTGCCATGCCCTCCTCCAGGGCATCTTCCTAATTTAGGGATCAAACCCACATCTCCTGCATTACAGGCAGATTCTTCTCCCTCTGAGCCACCAGGGAAGCCCATGAATCCTGGAGAGGGTAGTCTATCCCTTCTTCAGGGGATCTTCCCAACCCAGGAATCGAACTGGGGTCTCCTGCATTGCAGGTGGATTATTTACCAGTTGAGCTATTAGGGTAGCCCTGCTATGTACATTCCTATTGCCTAAACTTTTGGGTAATGGGAAGTAATCCTCTTCACAGTAGTTAATGACATGATGGCAATTATAGCAATATTGGTAGCAATATAACAGGTAGGCACACCTGTTAGGAGAACAAACTCTGCATTCATGGTGTTGAATTTTGATATTGACGTCACCGTTTACTGGATATATGAACTTGAAAGTGAAAGTGAAGTCACTCAGTCGTGTCTGACTCTTTGTGACCCCATGTACTGTAGTCTACCAGGTTCCTCTGTCCATGGGATTTTCCAGGCAAGAATACTGGAGTGGGTTCCCATTTCCTTCTCCTGGAGATCTTCCCAACGCAGGGGTTGAACCCGGGTCTCCCGCATTATAGGCAGACGCTTTACCATCTGATTCACCAGCTGCTGCTGCTGCTAAGTTGCTTCAGTCGTATCCGACTCTGTGCGACCCCATAGATGGCAGCCCACCAGGCTCCCCCATCCCTGGGATTCTCTAGGCAAGAATACTGGAGTGTGTTGCCATTTCCTTCTCCAATGCAGGAAAGTGAAGTCGCTCAGTCGTGTCCGACCCTCAGCGACCCCATGGACTGCAGCCTTCTAGGCTCCTCTGCCCATGGGATTTTCCAGGCAAGAGTACTGGAGTGGGGTGCCATTGCCTTCTCCGACTGATTCACCAGGGAAGTCCCTAATATATGACCTTGGGTAAGTTAAAACATTTTAAATAATAATAATTCCTAAAAAGTAGTAATATTACATACTATTTTATAGTTTACAAATAATATCACATGTATTATATAATTTTATCCTGAACAATAATCTTTTGTGTGGGTATCAAAATCTTCATGTTATAAATGAGGGAGGGAGGTAAGGCGGGAAGGAGGGACAGATTAAATTACCGTTCTGTGTCAAGTATCAGGCTAAGGTCTTTCATATAAGTACTATTACTTTTTTTTTTTTTTTTTTTTTTTTTGGCAGTTTGCAGGATCTTATTTCCCTGTGCAGGGATTGAACTCACTCCCCTGATAGTGAGAGTTCAGAGTCCTAACCACTGGACCACCAAGGAATTTTCAGCTAAGTATTATTATTAATAAGACAACAGGTGAGAAAACTATTGATTAGATTAAATAAGAAATTTGTTCAAAGGCCCAATGGGTAAGTGGAGAAAAAGGAATAAATGTTCATGTTGCTGCTGCTGCTGCTGAGTCGCTTCAGTTGTGTCCGACTCTGTGCGACCCCATAGATGGCAGCCCACCAGGATCCCCCGTCCCTGGGATTCTCCAGGCAAGAACACTGGAGTGGGTTGCCATCTCCTTCTCCAGTGCATGAAAGTGAAAAGTGAAAGTGAAGTCGCTCAGAGTGTGAAGTCGCTCAGTCGTGTCGGACTCTTAGCGACCCCATGGACTACAGCCCACCAGGCTCCTCTGTCCATGGATTTTCCAGGCAAGAGTGCTGGAGTGGGGTGCTATTGCCTTCTCCAAAATGTTCATAGTTTTCATTTTATGGAAACATTTTTTTTTTTTTTGGTACTTAAAGACCCTTAATTTATTTATTTATTTATTTTTTTTTTTTTTACATTTTTCATTTTAAATACTTCCTTCTAATATGTTATTTTATAGTAAGCAAAAAGATCATCTTAGTTGTACCTATTAATTCCTAATTGATGCTATAGAAAGATTAATTGTTCACATTAATGAAAGCATAATCACAATGATGTTTAAAGTGAAAATATAGCTTTTCTTATGGCTTTAATGATATGCTATATACAGTAAGTTACAGTGTATTCAGTAAGTTTCCTAAGCAAACATAATGTCTGAATTATAATTAAGTCATATAAAATAATTCCACATATTTTTAATTCTAGAAATTATTTTAGACACATTTTAAAAGGAAGTTATCACCTCTGAATTTCTTAAATATAATAAAAATCAAATCACTAACTTTTTTGCCTCTTTTTTTATTTTTTAAATGGAGGACAAATGTTGTCTTGGTTTCTACCATATGACAGTGCCAATCAGCTATAATTATTCATATATTCCGTCCCTCTTTAGCCTCTCTCCCTTCCCCCCATCCCATGCTCTAGGTCATCACAGAGCACCAGGCTGGGGTCCCTGTGTTATAAGCAACTTCTCACCAGCTATCCATTTTATGCATGATAGTGTATATATGTCAATGCCACTTTGGCCATTTGCCCTACCCTCTCCTTCCCCTGCTGTGCCCTCAAGTATGTTCCCTACATCTGTGTCTCCATTCTTTCCCTGCAAATAGGTACCATTTTTCTAGATCCCATATATACGCATTAATATAGGATGTTTGTTTTTCTCTGTCTGACTTACTTCACTCTGTGTAACAGGCTTTAGGTTCATCCATCTCACTACCACTGACTCTGATTTGTTCCTTTTTATGGCTGAGTAGTATTCCATTGCATATATGTACCAATTCTTCTTTATCCATATATCTGTCAATGGACATCTAGGTTGCTTCCATGTCCTGGCTACAGTAAATAATGCTGCAATGAATATTAGGGTAAGTGTGTCTTTCAAAATTATGGTTTTCTCACGGTATATATCCAGTAGTGGGGTTACTGGGTCATGTGCTAACCATGCTGTAATCAGTCATCCAGTTGTGTTTGACTCTCTGTGACCCCATGGACTATAGCCGGCCAGGCTATTCTGTCCATGGAATTTTCCAATCAAGAATATTGTAGCAGGTTGCCATTACCTACTACAGGGGATCGTCCCAATCCAGGGATTGAACTCACGTTTCTTCCATCTCCTGGACTGCCAGGTGGATTCTTTACCACTGCACCATAGGCATCTCCATATTGTTCTCCATAATGGCTATATCAGTTTACATTCCCACCAATAGTGCAGGAGGGCTCCCTTTTCTCTACATCATCTCCAGCATTTATTGTTTGTAGATTTTTTGATAATGGCCATTCTGACTGGTGTGATGTGATATTTCATGGTAGTTTTGATTTGTGTCACTCTAATAATTAGTGATACTGGGCATCCTTTCATGTATTTATTGACTATCTATATGTCTTCTTTGGAGATTGTCTGTTTAGCCCTTCTGCCCATTTTTTGATTGGGCTGTTTGACCTTCTGATATTGAGCTGTAAGTGTTGTGTATATATTTTGGAGACTAATCTTCTGTCAGTTGTTTCCTTTGTTTCTTGTTAATATTATTTTATCCCATTCTAAGGGTTGTCTTGTAATCTTATTTGTGGTTTCCCTTGCTGTGAAAGCTTTTAAGCTTAATTAGATCCTATTTGTTTATTTTTGTTTATATTTCCATTACTCTAGAAAGTGAGTCAAAGAGGATCTTGCTGTGATTTATGCCAAAGAGTGTACTGTGTATGTTTTCCTCTGAGAGCTTTATAGTTTCTGGTCTTAAATTTAAGTCTTTAATCTATTTTGAGTTTATTTTTGTTTATGGAGTTAGTAAATGTTCTAAGTTTTGTCTATGGTGTTACAAAGTTTCATTCTTTTACTTAGAGCTGTCAAGTTTTACCACCACCACTTATTGAAGATGCTGTCTTTTCTGTATTGCATATTCTTGCTTCCTTTGTTAAAGATAAGGTGCCCATAGATTAATGGGTTTGTCCCTGGGCTTTCTATCTTGTTCCATTATCCTATATATCTGTTTTTGTGCCAGTACCATACTGTCTTGATAACTGTAGCTTTGTAGTATAGTCTGAAGTCAGGAAGATTGATTGCTCTGGCTTCATTTTTCTTTCTCAAGATTGCCTTGGCTATTCAAGGTCTTTCATGTTTCCATACAAATTGTGGTATTTTTTTTTTTCTTCTAGTTCTGTGATAAATACCATTGGCAGTTTGGTAGGAATTGCACTGAATCTGTAGATTGATTTAGGTATTCATTTTCATAATATTGATCCTTCCAATGCTATATCTCTCCATCTGTTTGTGTTGTCTTTGATTTCTTTCATCAGTATAGTTTTCTGCATACTGGTCTTTTGTCTCTTTAGTAAATTCAACACACATTTATGATAAAGTGTTAGTTACTCAGTCATATCCAACTCTTTGTGACTCCATGGACTGCAGCGTAGGCTTCTCTATCCATAGAATTCTCCAGGCAAGAATACTGAAGGAGCTTGCCATTTCCTTCTCTAGAGGATCTTCCCAACCCAGGGACAGAACTCAGGTCTCCTTCATTGCAGGCAGATTCTTTACTGTCTGAGCTACCAGGGAAGCCAATTTATGATGAAAACTATCCAGAAAGTAGGTATAGAAAGAAGCTACCTCAATATAATAAAGGCCATATATGACAAACCCACAGCAAACATTATTCTCAACAGTGATAAACTGAAGCACTTTCTCTAAGATCAGGAACAAGAGAAGGGTGCCCATTCTTTTCATTATTATTCAACATAGTTTTGGAAGTCCTAGCCATGGCAATCAGAGAAGAAAAAGAAATAAAAGGAATCAAGATTGGAAAAGAAAAAAAACTCTCACTGTCTGCAGATGACATGATACTATACATTGAAAACCCTAAAGATGTCCCAAAAGTTACTGGAATTAGTCAATGAATATAGTAAAGTTGCAGGATATAAAATTAATACATAGGAATCCCTAATCAGAAAAAGAAGTTAAGGAAATAATCCCATTCTCCATTGCAACAAAAATAATAAAATATTTAGGAATAAACTTACCTAAAGAGACAAAAGACTTGTATGTAGAAAACTCTAAGACATTGCCTCTTCTTCTAATGTATGATAGATTTACAATGGCAATCAACCTCAGTTATTTTCTTGATATAGAAGTGGTACAAAAGTGTATATAAGAAATGTAATATTGTCATAATGATGTTCAGAAATATGTTGAAGATGAGGTAACTGCATGGTAATTCTGTCACTTTGGTGGATAGTATTTCTTTTGGTAATTTCTGGGACCTTCTTTAAAAAGGTCTTCTTTAAAAAGAATTAGCAATTGTTAAGAGAGTAGATAGTAAGAATTCTGATCACAAGAAGTTTTTTTTTTTTTTTATCATATTTATAGGCAATGATGGATTTTAACTAAACTATTTTGGTAATCATTTCTCAGTACATATAAATCAAGGTATATCATGACATATACCTTAAACTTATATAGTTACATATGTAAATTATTTCTCAATAAAACTGGAAAAAAAGAATTAGTAAATGAGAATAGCATAGCCTCTTAAACTTCCACTAGATTCTTCCATGGTATTGATCCTTGCCCTAAGCACACATTAATTTGTCTTTACATCATGTATATCGGTTTTCATTTCCACAAATTAGTTGCTAACATCCACATAAAAATATTGAATCAATTGCTAACATCTCATCCTAAAGCTATAAAATAAATTTTACATTTAACATTTTCATTTTAAAATCATTTTTCACACAAAGTACAAACATTGATCCATATGACATTTTGTTACTTAAACCACTATAATTTTCCAGAATCTTCCTTTTACAATAAAAACCTAGTTAGCCAGGGTTTTTTTGTTTTGTTTTTTTCCTTAAATGGATGTTGAACAATATAACTGAAATGCTTTAACTTAAAAAAAAAAAAATGTATGTTTGCTTCAGAGGAGGAAAATCTTTTTAAATATTTTACCCTACTACTATTTTTATAGGATAAGTTTCATTGTACATCGTGAGGCATTTTTAATGACTATAAATCTTACAGTGCTTCTATAATATCTTTATCAGCACAGCCTATAAGAGAACAGTAGAATAGATTGAGGTGAATGCAAGGTGAATGTCTTGTGTTAAGACCTTTGACATAAAATTCCTAACAATGACTTTTACTCCCAAGTCATCAACAAGAAATGCTGATTAATTACAGTTTTAGATTTACCAAATGATGAGAAGAGAAACTACCTATGCTATGTTATTAAACTGTTTTCATTTTTCACTTGCTTCTTAACTTTTTAACTCTGTGGTGGCATATAAAACACAATGCTTCTTTAAAAAACTGTCTCAAATTTTCCGATAGCTTAATCTTACTTGGTGACAGGTAACAATGATACTGGGAGAAGGAAATGGCAACCCACTCCAGTATTCTTGCCTGGAGAATCCTGTGGACAGAGGAGCCTGATGTGCTGCTGTCCATGGGGTCACACAGAGTCGGAGACAACTGAAGTGACTTAGTATGCATGCATGCATAGAAAGAAATGGCAACCCACTCCAGTATTCTTGCCTGGAGAATCCCAGGGATGGAGGAACCTGGTGGGCTGCCATCTGTGGGGTCGCACAGAGTCAGGCACGACTGAAGCGACTTAGCAGCAGCAGCAGCAACAATGATACTTTGGCTTCTTTTGTGGCTCAGCTGGTAAAGAGTCTGCTTGCAATGTGGGAGACCTGGGTTTGATCCTTGGGTTGGGAAGATCCCCTGGAGAAGGGAAAGGCTGCCCACTCCAGTATTCTGGCCTGGGGAATTCGATGGATTTGCAAAGAGTCAGACACAACTAAGCGACTTTCACTTTTTCAACAATGATTCTTATTGTATATTGGTCATAAGGTTTTCTTGGGGATAAAATAAAAGTACAAATGTGAATTTTTTTTTTAAGTAAAAGATACAGCATTATTTATTATTCAAAATTTTTTGGAATTAATTGTATGGTAAATATGAGTTGGCCAAAAGTTATATATGTCAAACTCTAATTTTCAACAAAATAAGTGCACCTAAGATAAAATTTCACTAAACTCCAGTTTCACAATTCAGATACATTTCAGAATTTCATGCCAGTCATCATTATTCAAGCAAAATGGAAGAACAGAAGTTGTAAATGTGTGTGTGTATGTGTGTGTGTGTAAGTACACATTTATTCTATAGCTTATATATTGGCTTGTGTATACATAAATATTATATAATGTATATATCATTCATATATGGTACATACATAATATATAGCATATATCTGCATAGTTTTATATGTATATGAACTATATTTGTATCTAGAAATATCTTTTAATAAAGATATTACTGTAATTGTATTTTTGGTACTACACTGTATATACAATTGACATATACTTATTTAACTAGAGTTTTCATGTATTCCTTCAAAAATATATAAGGCCAAATAAAGTAAATAAAATTTTTCCTATTTTGTATAGTAGGAAATCAAGGCTTAAAGAAGTAATGTAACTTGCTCATTGAAAGAGGCAATTCCTAGGTAGGTTGATAAGTCCAGGGTCCTCAAGGAAGAGAAAGGGGTCTGGAGCTCTCAAGGAGAAGATAGGGGTCTGGAGTCCTCAAGGAGGAGAAAAGGACAAAACATTTTTTTCTTTAAGCTGGTGATTACACAGCAAACAACTCAGCTTAAACTCTGTGCTAAGGATTATATAACAACATGTCCTGCTTGAGGACAGTTTCTCCTTCTTGAAAGCCTTCTGACTAATCCTGTTATCTTAAAATGTATATTGTGGGAGTGGGTCTGGTAAGATCTTTCTATTGTTAGTTCTAATCCTCTCATATTAAAATGTAAATTGTAGAAGTGGGTCTAGTAAGATCTTTACAACCTTGAGGCATTCTTTTGATTTATTGTAACAACCAAATAAAAAAATATATAGCTCCCTTGCTAAGACTAGCAATTGGGGCACTCTTTGTCCCCCTTCGGATATCTATGTCAGAAGATTTCTCTGCCGCTTTTCATACTGTAATAAAACTCTGATACACAAAAGCTCTTGAGTGATCAAGCCTGGTCCCTGATCCTGAGCCTAAATCATCTTCTTTGGAGAAAATGAATCTGACATTTTCATGGTAAGCTATCGTCATGGTCACAGATGTCATTGAAATTGAAATTGATCCGGTGAAAAGCATGTACTCTTTTCACTATATCATGTTATTTTGACTTTTGAAAATGCTATAGCTAATCATTTCTTTCTAATTAATTGTTTTTCCTAATTTCTTAATATATTCCACTAGTGACATATTCATTCTAATCTTTTAAAGTAAGTAATCCAGAGGTAAAGAATCCACCTTGCAATGCAGGGGACAGCGGCTCAATCCCTGGTCCGGCAAGATTCCACCTGCCTTGGAGCAACTAAGCCTGTGTGCCACAACTAAAGTGCCCATGAACCGCAATTACTGAAGCACCAGAGCCCTGGAATCTGTGCTCTCCAACAAGAGAAGTGACTGCAAAGAGGAGCCTGCGCACTGCAACTAGAGAGTAACCCCCTCTTGCCACAAGTGAGGAAAGCCTGCACACAGCAATGAACACCCAGCACAGCCAAAAATAAATCAATAATTTTAAAAAATTAAACTGAATCTCATCAATAGAAAAAAAATCATAGGTGTAAAACACTTTTTTGATGATTTTATAATGCTAGGTTAAAAATTTTACTCATGATAATTATCAATATTCTTGGTGTGTTTGCTATGCATACATAAATATTCTAAATTACATAGGTTAGTGATGTATTATACACACACACACAATATATATAAATTTTATACAGTAAGAAAAGATGTAAAAGGTAAGGAACTTTGGTTCAGCTCTAGGATAAAGGGTCAGTAATATGAGATGTCACTAAAATGTCCTTCCCTAAAATTGGAAGAACCTATAATATATTGGGTTGGCCAAAGTAGTTCATTTGGGTTTTTCTCTTACAGGTTATGAAAAAACCTGAACGAATTTATTCAGCAACCTAATATTTTTTAAATCAACAGTAGTAAGAATGTAGGAAGATAACATATTTTAAAAAGGTTCTATAAATTGTAATAACCTCAATAAATGTTAGAGGCAATTATACTAAAATTAAATCTTGATTTCCTAACAGATTATTAATTATATGAAGTTATATAAATTATATGTAAATTATATAAAGTTATATAAATATAACTTTAAATAAATATAACTTTACTTAAATATATATACTATAAAGTATATAACCATAAAATACTCTTACTATAAAGCTATCATTTATATAATAATGTATTACAAACCTTGACACTTTGATAATCTAAACATTTAATAATCTACTAGGAATTAATATGCATTGAGGTTTGTCCTTTCCATTATTATATTATCAGTAAAAGAAACATTTCATTCTGTTATAAACACATTTGGAAGGAATTTTAAGATATATTTGATTAATTTCTCTTGTAGTTTTGAGAATACAATTTTCTAATTAAACAAGAAAGTTACATGAGATTTAAAATATATATACTGTATTTGAAAACATCTCTAAACATTTTAAATCATTAAAGTCAATAATAATGTATTAGTATTTCACCCTACATGACATGATTCGAATTTAGAGAAGACAGGGACTGCAGCCATGAAATTAAAAGACTCTTACTCCTTGGAAGGAAAGTTATGACCAACCTAGATAGCATATTCAAAAGCAGAGACATTACTTTGCCAACAAAGGTCCGTCTAGTCAAGGCTATGGTTTTTCCTGTGGTCATGTATGGATGTGAGAGTTGGACTGTGAAGAAGGCTGAGCCCCGAAGAATTGATGCTTTTGAACTGTGGTGTTGGAGAAGACTCTTGAGAGTCCCTTGGACTGCAAGGAGATCCAACCAGTCCATTCTGAAGGAGATCAGCCCTGGGATTTCTTTGGAAGGAATGATGCTAAAGCTGAGACTCCAGTCCTTTGGCCACCTCATGCGAAGAGTTGACTCATTGGAAAAGACTCTGATGCTGGGAGAGATTGGGGGCAAGAGGAGAAGGGGACGATAGAGGATGAGATGGCTGGATGGCATCTCTGACTCGATGGACGTGAGTCTGAGTGAACTCTGGGAGTTGGTGATGGACAGAGAGGCCTAGCGTGCTGTGATTCATGGGGTCACAAAGAGTCAGACACAACTGAGTGACTGATCTGATCTGATCTGATCTGATTGATATACCAGAATTCAATGTTAAAAACTGAAATATATATATATATAGTTTATGCAACTAGAATAATTTATTATGCCATAGAATATTTACATTTGTTTTCAATTTTTCCTTAATATAATCTCTTAATATTTCCAACCAACCTATAACAATTGCAGAACAGTTATTTTCTCAGCCTCAAAAGTGAAAGATACTCTAAAGTACTTTGCCTGAAGTTACACAGTTATCCTATATATGACCCAGGGCTAGAATCTTGATCACCTAAATCTCTATAAATGGAAACAAGATGTTTTCTTAACGACTAAAGGAGCTGATTATAGTCATTAAAGAAAGTGAAGTCCCTTAGTCGTGTCTGACTCTGCGACCCCATGGACTGTAGCCTACCAGGCTCCTCCGTCCCTAGAATTTTCCAGGCAAGAATATTGGAGTGGGTTGCCATTTCTTTCTCCAGGGGATCTTCCTGACCCAGAGATCGAACCCAGGTCTCCCACATTGTGGGCAGATGCTTAATCTTCTGAGCCACCAGGGAAGCCCCAATTATAGTCATTAGACTTGCTATAATCTCTAAATAAGTGGCATCAAGCAGAAATATCAATATTTTAAGTACAAGCTTTTCTATTTCCATGACAACATTGTAAACAAGGTAGAGTATTGCTGACTTAAATAAAAGTACGTTTATTATGATGCATCACTGGATAGACATTTGATAATATTCCCAAGTGGCACTAGTGATAAAAAACCTGTCTGTCAATGCAGGAGATGTAAGGTACATGATTGATTGATCCCTGAGTCAGGAATATCCCCTAGAGAAGGGCATGGCAGCCCACCCCAATATTCTTGCCTGGAGAATCCCACGGACAGAGGAGCCTAGTGGCTATAGTCTATGGTGTCACAAAGAGTTGGACATGACTAAAGAGACTCAGCATGCATGCACGAAGCAACTTAGCATGCAAGCATGCATTCAAAGAACACTAAATAATCACTGAATGCATATAATATAAACTGTATTATTTCTATACAGTATAAACTGAAGCGATTTAACATAACAACATTCATCCAGGCAACAGGTCTGGATACATACTGCAATAGTATGTGCTAAGCACTGTTTAAGGTACTTAGAATTAATTAATGAAAAAAACCAAAAATATCCCTGCTTTTTGGAATTAACTTGTTAGAAGAATGAGTAATTTTAAATAGTAAACAAAATAAAGTATGTTGGTGATAATAAGTTCTAGTGGGGGGAAAAAAAGCAAATTGAACAGTGACAATGAGGAGTGAATGTTGGATCCAACAGAAAAAAGATACACCATGTCCAAGGGCAAAGGAGAAGCCCTAGCAAAATGGTAGGAAGGGTGAAATTGCATTTAGAATCAAACCCCTTACCTGCCAGAGACACTCAGAGGACTCAAGCAAACCTTGTGTGCACCAGGTCCCACAGACCTCACAGAGACTGAGACAGAACTGTGTTTGAGTATATCCTGCAAAAGTATAGGTCAGCAGTGGCCTGACACAGGGGCAGGGGTCCTGGATGCAGCAGACCCGGGTATGGCATAAGCCCTCTTGGAGGAGGTCACCATTAACCCCACCAAAGAGCCACAAGAACTTACACAGACTCTTGGAGGGCACAAACAGAACCTTGTGCACACAAGGAACCAGGAGAAAGGAGCAGTGACCCCACAAGAGACAGATCCAGACTTGCCCATGAGTGTCCAGGAGTCTTTGGCAGAGGCATGGGTCAACGGTGGCCTGCTGCAGTGTTGGGGGCACTGAGTGTGGCAGTGTGTGAAAGGGACCTTTTTAAAGAAGTCCACAATATCTTCATTACCTCCACCATAGTTTGGCCTCACATCAAACAACAGGGAGGGAACATAGCCCCGCCTATCAACAAAAATTGGATTAAAGATTTACTGAGCATGGCCCCACCCATCAGAAGAAAATCCAGTTTCCCCTTCAATCAGTCTCTCCCATCAAGAAGCTTCCATAAACCTCTTATCCTGATCCATCAGAGGGCAGACAGACTGAAAACCACAATCACAGAACTAACCAAACTGATCACTTGGACCACAGCCTTGTCTAACTCAATGAAACTAAGCCATGCTGTGTGCGGCCACCCAAGATGCACAGGTCATGGTGGAGAGTTCTGACAATACGTGGACCACTGGAGAAGGGAATGGCAAACCACTTCAGTATTCTTGCCTTGAGAACCCTGTGAAGAGCATGAAAAGGCAAAAAGATAGGACACTAAAAGATGAACTCCCCAGGTTGGAAGGTGCCCAATATGCTTCGGGAGATCAGTGGAGAAATAACTCCAGAAACAATGAAGAGATGATGCCAAAGTAAAAACAACACTCAGTTGTGGATGTGATTGGTCATGGAAGTCTGATGTAAGGGCAACATTGCATAGGAACCTGGATGGAATGTTAGGTCCATGAGTCAAGGCAAATTGGAAATGGCCAAACAGGAGATGGCAAGAGTGAACATCAACATTCTAGGAATCAGTGAAATAAAATGCACTGAAATGGGCAAATTTAACTCAGATGACCATTATATCCACTACTGTGGAAAAGAATAGCTTAGAAGGAATGGAGTAGCCATCAGTCAACAGAAGTCTGATTTCAGTACTTGGACCCAATCTCAAAAATGACAGAATGTTCGTTTCCAAGGCAAACCATTCAATATCATAGTAATCCAAGTCTATGCCCTGACCAGTAATGCTGAAGAAGCTGAAGTTGAATGGTTCTTTGAAGACCTTCTAGAACTAACATTCCAAAAAGATGTCCTTTTCATTATGGGGAACTGGAATGCAAAAGTAGGAAGTTAAGAGATACCTGGAGTAACAAGCATATTTGGCCATGGAGTACAGAATGAATCAGATCAAAGGCCAGCAGAGTTTTGCAAGAGAATGCACTGGTCATAGCAAACACCCACTTCCAACAAAACAAGAGAAGTCTCTACACATGGACATCACCAGATGTCAACACTGAAATCAGATTGATTATATTCTTTGCAGCCAAAGATGGAGAGGGTCTATACAGTCAGCACAAACAAGACCGGGAGCTGACTGTGGCTCAGATCATGAACTCCGTATTGCCAAATTCAGACTTAAATTGAAGAAAGTAGGGAAAACCACTAGACCATTCAGGTATGACCTAAATCAAATCTCTTATGATTATTCAGTGGAACGACAAATAGATTCAAGGGATTAGATCTGATAGACAGAGTGCCTGAAGAACTATGGATGGAGGTTCATGACACTGTACAAGAGGCAGTTATCAAGACCATCCCCAAGAAGAAGAAACATAAAAAAGCAAAATGGTGTCAGAGGAGGCCTTACAAATAGCTGAGAAAAGAAGAGAAGCAAAAGGCAAAGGAGAAAAGGAAAAATATAACCATTTGAATGCCGAGTTCCAAAAAAAATAGCAAGGAGAGATAAGAAAGCCTTCCTCAATGATCATTTCTTTGCATTGATCAATGCAAAGAAATAGAGGAAAACAATAGAGTGAGAAAGATGAGATCTCTTCAAGAAAATTAGAGTACCAAGGGAACATTTCATGTAAAGATGGGCACAATAAAGAAGTGAAATGATATGGACCTAACAGAAGCAGAAGATACTAAGAAGAGGTGGCAAGAATTCGCAGAAGAACTATACAAAAAAAAAAAAAAAAAGATTTTCATGACCTAGATAACCACGATGGTGTGATCACTCACCTAGAGCTAGACATCCTGGAAAGGAAAGTCAAGTTAGCCTTTGAAGGTATCATTACAAACAAAGCTAGTGGAGGTGATGGAATTCCAGCTAGTGGAGGTGATGGAATTCCATCATCCTAAAAGATGATGCTATGAAAGTGCTGCTCTCCATATGCCAGCAAATTTGCAACACTCTGCAGTGGCCACAGGACTGGAAAAGGTCAGTTTTCATTCCAATCCCAAAGAAAGGAAATGCCAAGGAATGTTCAAACTACTGCACAATTGCACTCATCTCACATGCTAGTAAAGTAATGCTCAAAATTCTCCAAGACAGGTTTTAACAATATGTGAACTGTGAACTTCCAAATGTTCAAGATGGCTTTAGAAAGGCAGAAGAACCAGAGATCAAATTGCCAACATCTGTTGGATCATCAAAAAAGCAAGAGTGTTCCCAAAAAACATCTACTTGTGATTTATTGAATACACCAAAGCTTTTGACTGTGTGGATCACAACAAACTTTGGAAAATTCTTCACGAGATGGGAATACCAGACCACATGACCTGCCTTCTGAGAAATCTGTATGTAGGTCAAAAAGCAACAGTTAGATATGAACATGGAACAACAGACTGGTTCCAAATCGGGAAAGGAGTACATCAAGGTTGTATATTGTCACCCTGCTTATTTAACTTATATGCAGAGTATGTTATGCAAAGTACCGGAGTGGATGAAGCACAAGCTGGAATCAAGATTGCCAGGAGAAATATCAATAACCTCAAATATGCAGATGACACCACCCTTTTGCAGAAAGTGAAGCAGAACTAAAGAGCCTCTTGATGAAAGTGAAAGAGGAGAGTGAAAAAGTTGGTTAAAACTCAACATTCAGAAAACTAAGATCATGCCATCTGGTACTTCAAGAAGGGGGCCCATCAAAACAGTGACAGACTTTATTTTGTTAGGCTCCCAAATCACTGCAGATGGTGATTTGCTCCTTGTAAGAAAACTTATGACAAAACAGGACAGCATATTAAAAAATGGAGACATCACTTTGCCAACAAAGGTCTGTATCAGATCAGTCGCTCAGTCGTGTCCGACTCTTTGCGACCCCATGATTCACAGCACGCCAGGCCTCCCTGTCCATCACCAACTCCCGGACTTCACTGAGACTCATGTCCATCGAGTCAGTGATGCCATCCAGCCATCTCATCCTCTGTCGTCCCCTTCTCCTCCTGCCCCCAATCCCTCCCAGCATCAGAGTCTTTTCCAATGAGTCAACTCTTCACATGAGGTGTCCAAAGGACTGGAGTTTCAGCTTTAGCATCATTCCCTCCAAAGAAGTCCCAGGGCTGATCTCCTTCAGAATGGACTGGTTGGATCTCCTTGCAGTCCAAGGGACTCTCAAGAGTCTTCTCCAACACCACAGTTCAAAAGCATCGATTCTTCAGCACTCAGCCTTCTTCACAGTCCAACTCTCACATCCATACATGACCACAGGAAAAACCATAGCCCTGATTAGACGAACCTTTGTTGGCAAAGTAATGTCTCTGCTTTTGAATATGCTATCTAGGTTGCTCATAACTTTCCTTCTAAGGAGTAAGTGTCTTTTAATTTCATGGCTGCAGTCACCATCTGTAGTGATTTTGGAGCCCAGAAAAATAAAGTCTGACACTGTTTCCACTATTTCCCCATCTATTTCCCATGAAGTGGTGCGACCGGATGCCATGATCTTCGTTTTCTGAATGTTGAGCTTTAAGCCAACTTTTTCACTCTCCTCTTTCACTTTCATCAAGAGGCTTTTGAGTTCCTCTTCATTTTCTGCCATAAGGGTGGTATCATCTTCATATCTGAGGTTATTTATATTTCTCCCGGCAATCTTGATTCCAGTTTGTGTTTCTTTCAGTCAAAGTACAAATGTGAGAGTTGGACCATAAAGAAGGCTGAGCGCTGAAGAATTGATGCTTTTGAATGCTGGTGTTGGAGAAGACTCTTGAGAGTCCCTTGGACTGCAAGGAGATCAAGCTAGTCAATCATAAAAGAAATCAACTGTGAATATTCATTGGAAGGACTGATGCTGAAGCTGAAGTTCCAATACTTTGGCCACCTTATGTGAAGAACTGACTCATTGGAAAAGACCCTCATGCTTGAAAGGGTGAAGGCAGGAGAAGAAGGGGATGACAGAGGATGAGATGCTTGGATGGTGTCACCAATTCAATGGACATAAGTTTGAGCACACTCCAAGAGATAGTGAAGGACAAGAAAGCCTGGCATGCAGCAGTCCATGGGGTCGCAAAGAGTGGGACGTGACTGAGCAACTGAAAAACAACAACCCCCTCCCTCCACTATATTTTTGTCACCCCTCATTCAGTTCAGTTCAGTCGCTCAGTTGTATCCGACTCTTTGTGGCCCCATGGACTGCTGCATTCCAGGCTTTCCTGTCCATCACCAACTCCTGCAATTTACTCAAACTCATGTCCATTTAGTCTTCTCCAACACCACAGTTCAAAAGCATCAATTCTTCAGTGCTCAGCTTTCTTTATAGTCCAACTCACATCCATACATGACTACTGGAAAAACCATAACTTTGACTAGACGGGCCTTTGTTGGCAAAGTATTGTCTCTGCTTTTTAATATGCTGTCTAGGTTTGTCATAGCTTTTATTTCAAGGAGCAAGCATCTTTTAATTTCATGGTGGCAGTCACTGTCCTCAGTGATTTTGGAGCTCAAGAAAATAAAGTCTGTCAGTATTTCCAATGTTTCCCCATCTATTTGCCATAAGGTGATGTTGGGTACCTGTTTTATAAACCATGGCCATAGAAAGGGTTTCCCTGGTGCCTCAGATGGTAAGGAATCTGCCTGCATTGTGGGAGACCTGGGTTCTATTTGTTCTATCCCTTGGATTGGAAGATCCCTAGAGGAAGGTATGGCACCCCACTACACCTTTCTTGCCTGGAAAATCCCTATGGACAGAGAAGCCTGGCAGGCTACAGTCCATGACATCTTGAATCATGGGACAGGACTGAGCGACTAAGCACAGCGCAAGGAAAGTATCGATGAGACGGTGAACAGTGACTTCGACCTGATAAATAGTAAATCATACAGATTTCCAGGCAAGGGAGTTCCAGGAAGAGGAAAATACCACAGCAGAGGCACATACTTAGTAATATGCTTTATCGCCCTGAAATATTTGAAGATGAAAAAGGCCAGTGTGATTGGAGAAGAATGGGCAAAAGGGAGAGTAACACGAGGTGAGGTGACAGAGAAGGCAAGAGACTGGGTCAGAGAGCTCTGCAGAGCTTTAATATCTGCTGCTAGTGAAACAGGAAGTTCCTCTGAGTCAGAAGAGTAACATTACTTGATATATGTTTTATCAAAACCTCAACAATGTCTTATTGACAATGCAAAACAGGGGGGAGGGCAAATTGGGAAACAGGGAGACTAGTTAGGAAGGTAATAAACAAATTTAAGCAAGAGATGATAGGTAGCTTAGATAAAGCAGACATGGTGAAGGGGTTCTGATTCTAGGTGTACTATGAAGGGAGAGCCAACATGACTTCATGACAAACTGGATGTGGCATATGTCAGAGAAAAAAATGAAACCAACAATGACACTAAAGTTTTTGTCTTAAGTAACCTAAAGGATAGACTATCATCACTGAGATAGGGCAGACTGTAGTAGGGACAGATTTAGGCTAGGCAGATAAGAAATATTCAGTTCCAGGTATATAATGTTTCATAGGTCTATCATCAAGTTTCATCAAGTGGACAGCAATATGTGACTGGAGCTACAGAATATGGTCTGGACTGGAGATATAAATATGAAAGTAGCTGGCATAGAAGTAGTATACAATATCAGGAAGCTGAAGTCAGCACAAGAGAGAATGTAGGTACACAGAAAAGAGTCAGTGACTAAGGACTGGATGACTCCAATGTGAAGAATTTTAAGGAAAGAGAAAGAATCAGTAAAACAAAACTGAAAAAAAAAGTTCTTCATAGTGAAGTAGGAGGGAAAGTAATGAATAGTGGTTTTCTAGAAGTCAAGTGAAGAAACTACAAGATATAGCACACAGTAAACTAAGATTACAAAGAATCAATCATTGTTAATGTAGAGTTCAAGAACAGTTTCATTGGGGGTGAAGGAGGAAAACACTTTTTTGAGTGACTGAATAGAGAAATAGGAATAGAGAGGTATTAGACACTGACAATGTAGAGAAAATTATTTTGATGGAACTTGCTGGCAAAATAAGCAATAAAATGTAAAAGAAAAGTTTATGTTTGCTCATTGTTTTTAAAAGAAGATGGAGTGCATAATATCTTTATATGTCATTGGGGATGATCCACTAGATAAGGGGAAATTTATGCTGTAAGATAGAGGATAATTATAGGTCCCAGAATTGAAAGGGACATATGTACCCCAATGTTCTTTCAGCATTGTTTATAATAGCCAGGACATGGAAGCAACCTAGATGTCCATAAGCAGATGAATGGATAAGAAAGCTGTGGTACATATACACAAGGAATATTCCTCAGCCATTAAAAAGAATATATTTGAATCAGTTCTAATGAGGTGGATGAAACTGGAGCCTATTATACAGAGTGAAGTAAGCCAGAAAGAAAAATACCAATACAGTATACTAACGCATATATATGGAATTTAGAAAGAGGGTACTGATAACCCTGTATGTGAGACAGCAAAAGAGACACAGATGTATAGAACAGTCTTTTGGACTCTGTGGGAAAGGGCGAGGGTGGGATGATTTGGGAGAATGGCATTGAAACATGTAAATTATCATATGTGAAATGAATTGCCAGTCTAGGTTTGATGCATGATACAGATTGCCCAGGGCTGGTGCACTGGGATGACCCAGAGGGATGGGGTGGGGAGGGAGCTGGAAGGGGGGTTCAGGATGGGGAACACATGTACACCCATGGCGGATTCATGTCAATGTATGGCAAAACCAATACAATATTGTAAAGTAAATAAATAAATAAAACTAAAAAAAAAAAATTATAGGTCCAAACTTCTTGAGCAGGGAAGAGAGGATGGGTCATAGAGACCAAGTAGAGGGACTGGCTTGAGATCAGATCAACTTAATGCAATGCATTATATTAACACAACATTGTAAATCAACTATATTCCAGTAATTTTTTTTAATTATGCACTATATAATTCTATATTTAAGTATGCACCCTATGTTTTAAATGTGGTTTCTATATATTTGAACAGATTTCTAATTTAATACAAATTGATAACTGTATAAAACAATTTGTTCATACTTCTATAAAGATGACAAGACTCATCTTAACAATACGCAGCTGAGTAAAATTAAACTATATTCAATGTTTAGCTATGACACATGCATTATAATGACTTAATCAACAAATACTTTCTGAGCATTTGCTGTATCCTTTAATTTTTTCCTGAATTAAAGGCACTGCCCTATCAAGGGCTGGGTTAAAATGATGCTACTTCGAGGTTGGAATTCACATCTGTATATAATTGCTTTTTCACCAGACTACACCAAATAAATAAAAAGATTATCTATTTTATACATAGTATTGTATATATGTCAATCCCAATCTCCTAATTCATCCCACCCTCCCCTTTCCCACCTTGGTGTCCCTACATTTATTTTCTGTGTCTATGTCTCTATTTCTGCTTTTCAAATAGGTTCATCTGTACTATTTTTCTAGAGTCTACATATATATGATAATTTATAATACATTTTTCTCTTTCTGACATTTCACTCTGTATGACAGCCTCTAGGTCCATCCACATCTCTGCAAATGGCAGAATTTCATTCCTTTTTATGGCTGGGTAATATTTCATTTTATATATGTGCCACATCTTCTTTATCCATTCCTCTGTCAATGAACACTTAGGTTGCTTCCATGTCCTGGTTATTGTAAATAATCCTGTGATAAACATTGAGGTGCTTGTATCTTTTGGAGTCATGGTTTTCTCTGGGTCTATGCCCAGTGGTGGGATTGCTGGATCGTTTTTAGTTCTATTTAAGGAGTTAGTTCTACTTTTAGTTTTTTTAAAGAACTTTGATACTCTTCCCCATAATGGTTGCACCAATCCACATTCCCATAACAGTGAAAGAGGGTTCCCTTTTCTCCACACCCTCTCCAGCATTTATTGTTTATAGATTTTTTCATGATGGCCATTCTGACCAGTGGGTAGTGACACTTCATTGTAGTTTTGATTTATATTTCTCTAATACCTAGTGATGTTGAGTATTTTTTCATGTGCCTCTTGGCCATCTGTATGTCTTCTTTGGAAATATGCCTATTAGGTCTTCCTCACAGTTTTCGATTGGGTTTTCTTTCCTTTTTTCTTTTTTTTTTTTTACAGTAATCAAGACAGTATGGTACTAACACAAAAACAGAAATATAGATCTATGGAACAAGATAGAAAGCCCAGAGATAAACACATGCATCTATGGTCACCTGCTGCTGCTGCTGCTAAGTCACTTCAGTTGTGTCCGACTCTGTGTGACCCCATAGACGGCAGCCCGCCAGGCTTCCCCATCCCTGGGATTCTCCAGGCAAGAACACTGGAGTGGGTTGTAATTTCCTTCTCCAATGCATGAAAGTGAAAAGTGAAAGGGAAGTCGCTCAGTCATGTCTGACTCTTAGCGACCCCATGGACTGCAGCCTACCAGGCTCCTCCATCCATGGGATTTTCCAGGCAAGAGTACTGGAGTGGGGGGCCATTGCCTTCTCCGTATGGTCACCTAATCTATGATAAAGGAGGCAAGAACATACAATGGAGAAGAGACAGTCTCTTCAATAAGTGGTGCTGGGAAAACTACATGTAAAAGAATAAAATTAAAGTGTTAGAAAACTCTCTAACACCTTACACAAAAGTAAACTCAAATGGATAAAAAGACCTAAATGTAAGGCCAGACACTATAAAATTCTTAAAAGAAAACATAAGCATAACACTCTTTGACATAAATCATAGCAAGATCTTTTTTTACTCACCTTCTAAATAATGAAAATAAAAACAAAAAAATACTTTGGAGACAATTATGATATGATTTACATTGTCTGATTTCTTAATGAGCCAGAATTATGCTTTATGATAATTTTTGCTTCTTGAAAGGAGCTCAATATTTTCTTTTCACTTTTTAAATGCTATGAATTGATCTGTTAAATATTCAAGCATCTCTCCATAGCATAAGTCAAAATTGTTATTTTCAAAACGATTTAAAGCCGATATATACAGGAAATAGATAATTTAAGCTACACAGTCAAAGGACTATTTTCATAAAAATATTTTATAAATATTTACCAGAGTTGAAATTGAACATTAAATAAACACACTGCTTTAAAAGAGACATACACAAATGTTTCTCTGGAGTAGTATAACAAAACTTTTGGATAGTTTTATTTCTTCTCTAGATGTTAAATTTCACATCTGGTGAAAACATAATGTTATATGTTACTACTCTATCCAATTAGTTTGAATTTTCCATTCTTTTGCTAAAGAGTATATTTTGCATTTTCTGATGGCTTTATAATTTTTAAGTACATATTATGTTTTAAAATAATATATTTAAATTGTCAATATTATATTGCTTCTTAATATAGCTTTTACATTTATTAATGTATATTTATAAATACTTATTTCTGAAGATATCCCATGACACAAGAAGTTATTACCATCAATTTGTGGTTTTTGAGTGTCCTTCAGGCCTTTTTGGACCTATTCTTTTCTGATAGTAACACATCTTCAATACTTCATTCCCTCAAATACTATGTTGTTATTTAGCTTATCTGTTCCTATCCATCATTATCATTGCTCCTTTTAAAGGCATTTGCACCTTTCAAAAACTCCAGTTTTCCAGTGTTCTAGTTCGTGAAGCTGTTTGCATTAAGATCCTCTCTTTATTTCAACCCAATTCTAATTTCATATTTATTTATATTGCGTTAATTATCTGCATATCACAGAAGAAGGTAATTGTCATGAAAGAATCTGTTGTTGGTGTATAGTTGACCCTTAGTAAGCACTGATTAACTGAATGAGTAAATGAATACTTTCACTCACATGAAAGGCTATGCTCTGCATTAATAAGAATGTAAGTTCAGTTTCTACAGCAAAGAATCAGAATAATAGAGACACAGTAATTATCAAAATGTCAGGGATTTAAATTCAATCTAACTTATTGCTCTGCCACTTTATAGCATTACTCAAATCCATATGGTCCACTGGATCACAACCAAAGCTGAAAAGAAGAAAAAGATACAGTGACCTTTTTCTTTACAAGGTCATGTATCCATTACTTACATTAGCGCTACATTAGTCAAAATTAGTTACGTGTCTTCAACTTGCTGCAGTGTAGTCTGGGATTCTAGTCTTTATTCCAGGTGAGCCAGTATCTTCATAAAATTTAAGATTTTGTTACTAAAGCAAGAATGGGGGTTGTAGCAGCTTCTGTCCTTTCTCATGTTTATAACCACGTATTATTTTGCATCATTTTTGATTTTCAAAAAAAATAAAAAGAGCAACATAATCAACTTGTTTTATCAAATAGAAAAAAATTTAATAGGTTAGGTTCTTAACAACTGCATTGGAGGAAACCAAAAACTTTTCCTTTGTATTTTTACTTTAATTTTAATTTTGATTTACTTTAAGAATGCAGCATAAATACAGATAAAATATCTAAAATTAATCAACAATATGAAACACATACACAAACACATGTATATGTACATATGTGTGTGTGTGTGTGTGTGTGTGTACCATGCACAAGCTTCCCTGGTGGCTCAGTGGTAAAGAATCCACAGGTGATACAGGAGACTCTGGTTTGATCCCAGGGTCTGGAAGATCCCCTGGAGAAGAAAATGGCAACCCATTCCAGTATTGTTGCCTTGAAAATCCCATGGACAGAGGAGCCTGGCAGGCTACAGGCCATAGGGACACAAAAATGTTGGACACGACCTAGTGACTAAACAATATTATACACACATGTATGCAGACACATATTACTTCTCTACTCCTAAAGTCATTTTTATCTTCTCAAAACTCCACTAGTCTAATGTACTAGTTTGGGAAGATTTTGATAGCTGTGTGCAGGAAGTGCTCCTATTTCTTATCTTTATGAACTTCACTTCCAATAGCCTGCTTTAAACTTTTCGCATCTGCTGCAAAAGATAGATGCCACGCACTTATCCACATATTTTTAGGAGATAAAAATGGAAGACAGAAAATAGGCTATGTTTTCCTTGTAAAACACAGAAAGCCCTAAATCTTGGGGTAAGGAATGAGAGATAGGTCATTGACAATTTTTGCATGATTTTTTGAAAGGACATAGATTAAAAAATGTAACGTTTTATGTTCTGATTGCTGCTGCTGCTGCTGCTAAGTCGCTTCAGTCGTGTCCGACTCTGTGCGACCCCATAGACGGCAGCCCACCAGTCTCCCCCATCCCTGGGATTCTCTAGGCAAGAATACTGGAGTGTGTTGCCATTTCCTTCTCCAATGCATGAAAGTGAAAAGTGAAAGTGAAGTCACTCAGTCGTGTCCGACTCTTAGCGACCCCATGGACTGCAGCCCACCAGGCTCCTCTATCCATGGGATTTTCCTTATTAAAGAAATACATGAAAACAATAATGACAATAGAAATGTGCAAAAGCTGCAAGCATGGTAGGAGATTGTGGCTCCTGTCATAAAGTTTCCACACAAAGTAATCAGAAGTCAGAAATAATTATCAGCATTTTTAATAATCTTAAAAAATCAAACTTAAACAAGTAATGATGATACAAGACAGCCTGTGGTAAAGACAGATATGACACGATGTCATTGTGTTGATAGGTAGTTGGAAGACCAAATAGTTCATATACTCCCCTGGGGCTTTTCGGACCTATCCTAGGTTGTTGAACTATACTATTTCCTCCCCCTGGAATTTAGTTTACTGTAAGGCATCTTTTAATGTTGTACAACCACAAATCCTCTAGGAAGTTAATAAAATAGTTCTTAGTGGCTGTTTCTTCAGCCTTATTGAAATGATTAAACTGTCCTGTTCTTAGTTGCAGAGTACAGACTGCTATTGAAGCTTTTTCACTTGTAATAAAATAAAGTAGTCTCTGAAAAATAATGATAGGATTCGGCAGGAATTATTCACCTTTTGTCTTCTAAGGGAAATGCTTTCGTTTCCATGGAGACATGTTTTATATCATATGATGAAAAGTTCATGAGAGAAGGAGAGAAGTTAAGCAGTGCAGGATTTAATTCAGATGGGCTAATAGAACATGGAGACTCATCTGGTTCCAGTGGAATCATTATTAATGCAATTGCATAACTAGCATTCTCTCCCAACAGTCAACTAAGCACCAGCAATTTGCCAACAGCATAACACTGGTGCTGAATTTTTTTTTCTTGATTTAATATTACAATTAAGATGTCTGGTTCTAAGTTTCAGCGTTCAGACCAACTTTGCCAGCTATAAACTCTGATCTACTTGGTGAAAGGATGAATGTTTATACTCATATTAAAATAAGAAGAAAATATAATCTAGGGAAAACTATTAAAAAGCTTTAATAAATGCATGTTTATATAGCAGGTAAGTAAGTAGACTAGCTAGGACTTCCCTGGTGGCTCAGAGAGTAAAGAGTCTGCTTGAAGTGCTGGAGACCCAGGTTCAATCCCTATCCCTGGATTGGCAAGATCCCCTGGAGAAGTGGATGGCTACCCACTCCACTA
Organism: Bubalus bubalis; assembly: GCF_019923935.1. Taxonomy (NCBI): domain Eukaryota; kingdom Metazoa; phylum Chordata; class Mammalia; order Artiodactyla; family Bovidae; genus Bubalus; species Bubalus bubalis. The sequence goes on from NC_059158.1 coordinate 60,865,486, forward strand.
TTCTTGCTTGGAGAATTCCATGGACAGAGGAGCCTGGTGTGCTACAGTCTATGTTTATACAGCATCAAATGATTTTTTCTCACCAAAAAGACTGAATACACTAAAAAATAAGACAAATATGCTCTAGTCAATTTTAAAATATAAATAAAAATAACTTCATTATCATCATCAATATTGTCAAAATCAACAACACCACCACCTAATCAAAAGTATCACTTATGGGTGCTTATTATGTTCTAGACTTTTGTGTTTTTTAAAACATATATTAGCTATTTTATCTTAACAATAACTCTATAAGGAAGGCATTTATTATCTTCTGAATATTTTAACTGATTGTAACATAACTTTGTCACAGTCAGAGACAAATTTTGAAAAAAGATCCATCTTATATATAAAGTAAAGAAGTTTCAGCTCTGCTAAGTAAGAAATGAACCATCCATATTACAGCTATCTGTTCTTGTCATGAATATACCTACCTTGCCCTGTTGCTAGACAGCAAAACATTAGGTATGTTCCTAGCAGAAAGTGCAGAAAAATAGAAAAATGTAAATAAGTTTGGTTGGGATCTTAAGACATTGCAGGTTTTGAGATCCCATTTAGTGTATATGATTTCATTTCAGTTTTCTACAACTCTTAGAAACACATTTTTCTAAGATGGGCAAGTGTACACACACCAAGCACAGCTTCCCTGATGGCTCAGCGGTAAAACATCTACCAGCCAGCGCAGGAGATGTGGTTTTGATCCCTGGGTCAGGAGAGCCTCTGGAGAAGGAAATGGCTATCAACTCCGGTATTCTTCCCTGGGAAATCCCATGGTCAGAGGAGCCTGGCGGGCTACTCTTCATGGGGCCTCAAGAGTCGGACACAACTAAACAACAATAACAACACTCATTTTTGATACTTGACTACTACTTTATAAAAATAGAGATAAAAACAAATAATTTAGGGTTCTTACAGATTGTTACCAACATAAATACATTATCAAAGAAATGAAATCTTCTTCAGGAAACTGAAATATGGTTTCTTCTCTCTTCCTGCTTTAGACATGATGCTAATTGAGTTGAAGAGTAAGATGCCTAATAACTTTAAAATACAAACTAAGGAAACTGTAAGATATATAGGCTGATGTATGCCTCTCAGCTAAAGTATGGCTGACTATAGTGCAGAGTGAACTGCCAGCATATTTATTATAATTTATAGATATGTTATAATGACAATTTTTTATAATGCCTCACTAAAAATCAGGAAGCTCTAAGTCTCTACCTCATTCACCTTACTATGTTTATGAAGCTCCTAAAGTAGGAAGCTTGAAGGACTCCAAAGGTTTCAGAGTAGCTATTTGTTTCCTCGTGTGCAGTGGATATAGATTATTGACTCTCAGTCCAAATATATGTATATAACTTATATATTTCTCAAGCATCTTGCAAAAAAAATAACAAACATCTCAATTAAATGGAGCTGAAAAACCTGAAGGGGAAGTTCTCACGCACTGAGACATCAGAGCCCAACCAGAAGAAGTAAGACTTCTTTCTTGGCAAGGATTCAGTCAACAAAAAGCCATGAACTCTTTTTTGTTTCCCTATAACCTTCCCACTCCCATCTTCCTCTCCTCTCTAGAAAGCAGTCTCCTTCCCTTGCTGGGAGGGATTTGGGAGGCAGCTCACCATGGTTGCAGACTCTGAATTGCAATTCTCTGCTAATCTCAAATAAGTACCTCAATACTGGAGAAATATCTGTCAGTCTATTTGTTTCAGGTCAACAACCTAGTCACATTTACCCTACTCAGACAAAACATGTGCAATAGTATTCTATATAAATCTATAAAACTTTTATAAGAAATATGTTACTGGTATGTTGCAATAAACCTCTTCTTGATAAACAATGTATTTTTTTATTTGCATAGAGAATACAATATTTGGCCTGATCCTAGATGTTTTCCAGAAAAAGAAAGCAAAGATGTCTCAGGATGAGGGAATAAATTACATCAGTAAAGGCATGGAAGTAGCAAGGTATGGTGTGAATTAGCCAAACACAATGTGCTTCAGGGAGATATAAGGCATTGCCAGAAAATTATGTCATTTTTGAAGACTGTGACAAGAATAGGAATAACAAAAAATCTCAAAAATTTGAATTTTTCCTAGTGCCCAATGTGAAAAAGAAACTTTTAGTTCTCTCTTCTCTTACAGCATTTCTTTATAACTTAAACTTGTAAATCCTTTCATGTAAATTATTTCTCTGTCTCTGAATTGTACTTAAATCTTTTAAAAGCTAAATAAGACTCTTGCTGGTTTTTCACCCCAGGAATCTTTCTTGAGGTTCTTGGAGCCATCTTTTTGAAATGGGAACATCAAGGAGGATTGCAGCCTGTCTCCCTGTTTCTGTCTTTCTAGAGACCTGGCTACAACTGGTGACTTTTTTCTTTTCTCAGAGATAAGAGCTTATTTTTCCTTTGGATAAAATACCTAATTTTTGTATAATGAATTGTATCAACCTGCTACATGAAGGCATGGGATCTCTTTCTGTCTTTGTAATTTCTTTACTGGTTAGCCTAAAATGCATACAACAGTCTGAGTTAATGCTTATTCAATAATACAATTATTTTCTCTATTTTTTACACTTGTATAGAGCACTTCCATGATAGCAGATTTTATTTTTAACCATTTTTCCAACACAAGAAAACCAAAAAAATGTGTGTTCCTTACTCAGAATGCTGAAGCTCATTTCTAGAAAAGCCCACTAAAGTTTTAAAAGTGATGCCATGACTGCTGCTGCTGCTTAGTCGCTTCAGCCGTGTCTGACTCTGTGCGACTGCATGGACTGCAGCCCTCCAGGCTCCTCTGTCCATGGGACTCTCCAGGCAAGAACACTGGAGTGGGCTGCCATTTCCTTCTCCAGAGGATCTTCCCGACCCAGGGATCGAACCTGGGTCTCCTGCATTACAGGCAGACACTTTACCGTCTGAGCTACCAGAGAAGACCCCTATAAGTATAGCTTATTGCATAAACTAATATTTCTTATTAGTTTAAAAGAGTAGGACTTTTGCATAAAAATTACTTTATGCAAAACTAATAAGAAATATTAGTTTATAGACTATATAAAATTAGAGATTGGGGAGACAGAAATGTCTAGGACAGATATAAAAGTATTTATTAAGGTAGAATTCCCAGAATTTAATGTCATGGATACCAAAGATACTGTGAAATTAACAATAATTTATGACAAAATATTTCTTTTTAGCTTTTTAAACAAATAGCAAATAATAATAATTAGTAGTTACTAAATGACCACTGTGTACCATGAACTGTTATAACTGTCTATATGTATAAAAGTGTCATTTATTTTTCTGGAATTGAGCTGCAGGAGTTGCTTGTATATTTTTGAGATTAGCTCTTTGTCAGTTGCTTCTTTTGCTATTTTTTTCTCCCATTTTGAAGGCTGTCTTTTCACCTTGCTTAGAGATGAAACTGAAGCCTATTATACAGTGTGAAGTAAGCCAGAAAGAAAAACAATACAGTATACTAATACATATATATGGAATTTAGAAAAATGGTAATGATGACCCTGTATGCGAGATAGCAAAAGAGACACAGATGTATAAAACAGTCTTTTGGACTCTGTGGGAGAGGGAGGGGGGATGATTTGGGAGAATGGCATTGAAACATGTATAATATCATATAAGAAATGAATCGCCTGTCCAGGTTCTATGCAGGATACAGGATACTTGGGGCTGGTGCACTGGGATGACCCAGAGGGATGGTATGAGGGGGTTCAGGATGGGGAACATGTGTACACTCGTGGCGGATGCCTGTTGATGTATGGCAAAACCAATACAATATTGTAAAGTAGTTAGCCTCCAATTAAAATAAATAAATTTATATTAAGAAAAAGTGTCCTCAACACAATCCTATGAAGTAGATTCTACTACCGTGTTACAAATGAAGATATTGAGACAAAGTTTTGAACAACTTACCAAGGGTTATAAAACACAGCTAAGGACCCCTGGTACTTACTGTAACAAGGGTTAGAACCTGATACACTAATTAATTGAACATAAATAGATCAACAAAGAAAGAATTATGAACCAAGCAGAAATCTGTTGGACCCTCCAAGTACAAAGGTCCCTCCATGTCCCCTGCATCTTGTTCGTAGAAAAGCTGAAGTCTCCTCCTAGGCCTCCCTGAGTCACAAAAGGGCAAGCTCAAGCAGCTAATGATTAGGACATAGAATCACTGACGAAGTTTCTGATGGATATCCTTGAGCTGTTTTACAGATACTATAACTGCCACCAGAGGGGGAAAGCTAACTGCATGATGACCAGAGGACAGTTGTGACATAAACTTATCCATCTCGAGTAGTAGTGAATCTATGGCTAGCACAATTCCAAGAACTGGCCTTAAGAGAATGGTATTAACACTACTGCTTACAATAATCTATATGTTATTGTTGGTTAGTCAGTATTCGTGTCCAACTCTTTGAGACCCTATGGACTGTAGCACATGAGGCCTTCCTGTCCCTCCCTATCTCCTGGAGTTTGCCCAAGTTCATATCCATTGAGTCAGTGATGCTATCCAACCATATCATCCATCTCATTTGTGCGCATGCATGCACACACACACACACACACACACACACAAATTGTAACTTGTTCTAACCATATTCATAAATTGGCAACTAAAACTCTCCCCAAAGAGATGCTACAAACCCATGCTCTCATCTGCCGCACTAAGGATATGGCACCCTATGTCAGCATGAAGAGGGTATAAAAGATGGACCTTTGTTCAGTTCAGTTCAGTCACTCCATCAAGTCCTACTCTCTGTGACCCCATGGACTTCCACATGCCAGGCCTCCCTGTCCATCACCAACTCACGCAGCCTGGTCAAACTCATGTCCATTGAGTCTGTGAGGCCATCCAACCATCTTTCCTCTGCTGTCCCTTTCTCCTCCTGCCTTCAATCTTTCCCAACATAAGGGTCTTTTCCAGTGACTCAGTTCTTCACATCAGGTGGCCAAAGTACTGGAGTTTCAGCTTTGGCATCAGTCCTTCCAATGAATATTCAGGTTTGATTTCCTTTAGGATTGATTGGTTGGATCTCTATGCAGCCCAAGGGATCCTCAAGAGTCTTCTCCAACATCACAGTTCAAAAACGTCCATTCTTTGGTGCTCAGCTTTCTTTATGGCCCAACTCTCACATCCATAGGTGACTAATGGAAAAACCATAGCTTTGACTAGATGGACCTTTGTTGTCAATGTAATGTCTCTGCTTTTTCATAAGCTGTCTAGGTTGGTCATAGCTTTTCTTCCAAGGAGTAAGCGTCTTTTAATTTCATGGCTGTGGTAACCATCTGCAATGTTTTTGAAGCCCCCCAAAATAAAGTCTCTTACTGTTTCCATTGTTTCCCCATCTATTTGCCATGATGTGATGGGACCGGATGACATGATCTTAGTTATTTTTAATGTTGAGTTTTAAACCAGCTTCTTCACTCTCCTCTTCCACTTTCATCAAGAGACGTTTTAGTTCCTCTTTACTTCCTGCCATAAGGGTGGTGTCATCTGCATATCTGAGGTTATTGATATTTCTCCCAGTAATCTTGATTCCAGCTTGTGCTTCATCCAGCCTGGGATTTCATATGATGTACTCTGCATATAAATTAAATAAACAGAGTGACAATATACAGCCTTGATAGACTCCTTTACCAATTTGGAACCAGTCCAATAGTCCATGTTCAGTTCTAACTGTTGCTTCTTGACCTGCATACAGATTTCTCAGGAGGCAGGTCAGGTGGTCTGGTATTCCCATCTCTTTCAGAATTTTCCAGTTTGTTGTTATCCACACAGTCAAAGGCTTTGGCATAGTCAACAAAGCAGAAGTAGATGTTTTTATGGAACTCTCTTGCTTTTTTGATGATCCAGTGGATGTCAGCAATTTGATCTCTGGTTCCTCTGCCTTTTCTAAATTCAGCTTGAGCATCTGGAAGCTCATGGTTCACATTTTTTTGAAGCCTGGCTTGGAGAATTTTGAGCATTACTTTACTAGCATGTGAGGTGAATGCAATTGTGCGGTAGTTTGAACATTCTTTGGCATTGCTTTTCTTTGACATGGGAATGTAATCAGATCTTTTCTAGTCCTTTGACCACTACTGAGTTTTCCAAATTTGCTGGCATATTGAGTGCAGCACTTTAATAGCATCATCATTTAGGACTTGAAATAGCTCAAATGGAATTCCATCACCTCCACTAGGTTTGTTTGCAATGATACTTCCTAAGGCCCACTTGACTTCAGACTCCAGGATGTCTGGCTCTAGGTGAGCGATCACTCCATCATGGTTATCTGGATCATTAAGATCTTGTTTTATAATTCTTTCTAATCCCATAGAAATGTGATTATATTGTAAGAAGTGGAGATTTACAAGCAGCTTTTGACAGGAAAGAAACTTTGCAGGAAAGAGCTCTCTGCAGAAGGCCCCTTTTTCTCTTGTCACTTTATTAAAACTGTATTGCAACTATCCCTGCTTTACTCATCTTTGGCGAATGCACACCTCTCAAATGTTTTTGTCTCATAATAGCTTGCCCAACCTGTTGATTCTTTATGTAGATTAAAGAAATAAAAATGAACAAGTAATTAAGAGATGACAAGATCTCTTCCCTATTCTTCAGCAATTTGCAAGCAAACTGTATGAACATGATAACTACAATTCCAATCCCATATCTCAATGATTAGCTGAGGTTACTTTTCCTTTCCCTTGAAAAATTTTCACTGTCCATCAGAATCTTCAGTGTTGGTTTTAGGTTATGAATTCATCTTCTCCCCAGATCACCAGTTTTTCTGATTAGAGAAAGTTTCCTTTCTCTCAACACTTGCCTCTCAAGCATTGCTCTCTGAGCATCACGTAGTGGAACCCAACTTTGGTAACAATGTGAATATGTATGAACTTGGAATGTTGGTTGGTATTAAGACCAATTGAAGAAAAATATCAGAATTATTAACTAAAAAATATTCTTTCAAACAGTACTTCTTGGAAGACTGATTTGTTTATAATTTTTTCTAAAAGCTATACATGAAAAAGAGTTCTACATGTTAAGGTACTAGTGTGTGCACTAAAGCTTCAATAGTGATGAGACATGCAAAGTAGCAAAGGAAATGTCCATACAGATAAAATTCTTTTGAAAAGAAACTAATACAGTTTTTTAAGGAATCTCCACACTGTTCTCCATAGTGGCTGTACTAGTTTGCATTCCCATCAACCATGTAAGAGGGTTCCCTTTTCTCCACACCCTCTCCAGCATTTATTGCTTGTAGACTTTTGGATCACAGCCATTCTGACTGGCATGAAATGGTACCTCATTGTGGTTTTGATTTGCATTTCTTTGATAATGAGTGATGGAGAGGGGTTCAGGATGGGGAACACGTGTATGCCTGTGGTGGATTCATGTTGATGTGTGGCAGAATCAATATAATATTGTAAAGTAAAAAAAAAGAAAAAGAAACTAACACAATATCTGGAATACTTTTTCCTTCTCTAGAAAAATATCAATACTGCCTTATGATCCAGCAATTCCACTGCTGGGCATACACACTGAGAAAACCAGAAGGGAAAGAGACACGAGTACCCCAATGTTCATCGCAGCACTGTTTATAATAGCCAGGACATGGAAGCAACCTAGATGTCCATCAGCAGATGAATGGATAAGAAAGCTGTGGTACATATACACAATGGAGTATTATTCAGCCATTAAAAAGAATACATTTGAATCAGTTCTAATGAGGTGGATGAAACTGGAGCCTATTATACAGAGTGAAGTAAGCCAGAAAGAAAAACACCAATACAGTATACTAACGCATATATGGAATTTAGAAAGATGGTAACAATAACCCTGTGTACGAGACAGCAAAAGAGACACTGATGTATAGAACAGTCTTATGGACTCTGTGGGAGAGGGAGAGGGTGGGAAGATTTGGGAGAATGGCATTGAAACATGTAAAATATCATGTATGAAATGAGTTGCCAGTCCAGGTTCGACGCACGATACTGGATGCTTAGGGCTGGTGCACTGGGACGACCCAGAGGGATGGAATGGGGAGGGAGGAGGGAGGAGGGTTCAGGATGGGGAACACATGTATACCGGTGGCGGATTCATTTTGATATTTGGCAAAACTAATACAGTTATGTAAAGTTTAAAAATAAAATAAAATTTAAAAAATAAATAAATAAATAAAATAAATAAAGTTAAAAAAAAAAAACAAATATATATGCAAAAAAAAAAAATATCAATACTAATAAAGAACTTCACCAGTGTTTGGTAATTATGAACTATGCTATAGAAACAATAAATAGTATAAAAATTTGTAAACACATATGTATACATGTATAATGTCTATATATACACATATATGTATGTGTATATATCATATTATTCTAAATAAAAGTTAGCAAACATAATATAAATGAATATATCTGTTAAAAATAAAAATTCCACCTCTGCTATTGATCTCTCTGTTTCCTCCTTAAAATAACAGCAAACAAAGCCTACTGGTTGTTTAATTTTCTATTAGTCTCATCAGTCAATCTCAGATGTCACTAATCTGCTTTGTTGTACCATGATGCCTAAGGGTATTTTGAAAATTTAATATTGCGGTATAATTGCTTGAAGAACTGTTCCATAAAATCAATACAGCATAATAATCCCTATATGAATAAAAGAGGTATGCTACAAAACAGCATTGTTTTATTTCTAGAAACTCTTAACTAGAAGGAGGAATATTTATAAAAAGCATAGAGATGGAGTTCAGTACATCAACCAAAGGGCATATACACAACATATAAATCATTAAATATGAAGCAAAACCATTAAACTTAAGTGAAACATTTGGAATCTTACTTGGTATTTTTGAACAAAGGAAGAAAAAGTTCAGATTGAGTTTGTAAAGGAAAGAAATTGCAAGAAATATGACATTAACATCTCAAATAACTCTAAAAGAAGCATCAGATTGCCCACAGTCATCCCAGTTGGTCAACTATAATTTTATTGTGCTCTCTAATTTACCGTTAAGTCCAAAATCATCCACTCTTGCAGAAGAAACAAATGAAAATGTATCATTTCATAATTTGTAATAACAAATACTTCACTAGCTCAAAACATAAACTTTATTATGTGGGCTCTGGAGAAGCATCAATTCACAATAACATCAAATGACAGCCAAATTTCTCTCTTCTTAAGAGGAAAATAAAATCAAATACCCAAATGAAAATAAGAGTCTCCACCATTTAAGGCCAAAAGTTGAAGAAAAGAGAACTTTAGCAAGAATCAGAAAAATCTGAATGAATCCATTATACATAAAATGATACTTTTTCACATTCAACATTCATAACACTAACCATAAACTGCTGATGAAGTGATATAGCAATTATTAAAGTTTACATTGCTTTATATTTATTTTTTAAATGTAAAGAAATTAGGTGGCCTAATCACCTGGAAAACCATCTGTTGAAACTCTAATAATACTGGATAAAATATATCAAACCACAATCACAGGATATGAAGTGATACACATAGATTCTACAAACAGAACTGTAAACCCAAATGGAAAGTGAAACTCTAACTGCCCTAGAGTGTGTTTATATGTATGTGTGTATATGTACTTGTGTATGTTGGTACACGTGAGTGTGTTAATGCAAAATGTCCTGCTTGGTAGACCAAGAGTTTTATTTCGTGGCTATTCAGGCACAGGATAAATATTCTTGGTTCCATCCAGAGTGACTATTGAAATGGAGACTTCCCACATAAAAGAAGTAACTTTAAAGAGCTATAGCAACAAAGTTCTAGAAACGTAGATCCCCTGACATGGAAAAGAAGACTGCAATGCTTTGCTATGTGTTCCTGAGCTGTGAGAGGGAAAAGCATTTCTCCACATGGCCCAAGGTTGGAATCTACAATTTGTATGTGGTTTCCAAACTCAGAAGTTTACAAACGTGCATAAGTGATCACAGACTGTGACAAACTAGGTTATCTGCCAAATGACATTTCCACAGCAGGGAGTGGAACTCATACAAAGCTGAACAGAATTCTCACAGATGAATCTGATGAATTCACAGCATCTTACACTAAAAAGCATATGAATAACTGTTAACCATTAGAATCATGAGAAAATAAATAAATTTAAAATCACAAGAATTTTGAACAAATAGGACATTTGTATAGAAAACTAAATTCATCTGTTTAAATAATCAAATATACAAAGAACCAAAGTCATAAGAAAAGAATAACCATAATACATAAAATTGAAAAAGCAGGCACATTCAAAAACAGACACGTTAGAAATAATACGTTTCAAATATAAAATAAAGAATTAAAAATAATATATTGAGTTAGAAATTTAATCTATTAGGTTAACCTCATATTAGATAAAACTAGAGACTTGAAGGTCAGTTCAGTTCAGTCGCTCAGTCGTGTCTGACTCTTTGCAACCCCTTGAACTGCAGCACGCCAGGGCTTCCTGTCCATCGCCAACTCCCGGGGTTTACCCAAACTCATGTCCATCCAGTTGGTGATGCCATCCAGCCATCTCATCCTCTGTCATCCCCTGCCCCTCCTACCCCCAATCCCTCCCAGCATCAGGGTCTTTTCCAATGAGTCAACTCTTTGCATCAGGTGGCCAAAGTATTGGAGTTTCACTTCAGCATCAGTCCTTCCAAAGAACACCCAGGACTGATTTCCTTTAGGATGGACTGGTTGGATCTCCTTGCAGTCCCTTGGAGTCTTCTCAACACCAGAGTTCAAAAGCATCAATTCTTAGGCTCTCAGCTTTCTTCACAATCCAACTCTCACATCCATACATGACCACAGGAAAAACCATAGCCTTGACTAGACGAACCTTTGTTGGCAAAGTAATGTCTCCACTTTTCAATATGCTGTCTAGGTTGGTCATAACTTTCCTTCCAAGGAGCAAGCGTCTTTTAATTTCATGACTGCAATCACCATCTGCAGTGATTTTGGAGCCCCCAAAAATAAAGTCTGCCACTGTTTCCATTGTTTCCCCATCTATTTCCCATGAAGTGGTGGGACCAACCAGTAGCACATTGCGCACCTACTGACCTGGGGAGTTTCTCTTTCAGTGTCCTATCATTTTGCCTTTTCATACTGTTCATGGGGTTCTCAAGGCAAGAATACTGAAGTGGTTTGCCATTCCCTTCTCCAGTGGACCACGTTCTGTCAGATCTCTCCACCATGACCCGCCCTTCTTGGGTTGCCCCACTGGCATGGCTTAGTTTCATTGAGTTAGACAGGGCTGTGGTCCTAGTGTGATTAGATTGACTAGTTTTCTGTGAGTATGGTTTCAGTGTGTTTGCCCTCTGATGCCCTCTTGCAACACCTACCGTCTTACTTGGGTTTCTCTTACCTTAGGCGTGGGGTATCTCTTCATGGCTGCTCCAGCAAAGCCCAGCCATTGCTCCTTACCTTGGACGAGGGGTATCTCCTCACTGCCGCCCTTACTGACCTTCAACGTGGGATAGCTCCTCTAGGTCCTCCTGCGCCCGTGCAGCCACGGCTCCTTGGACGTGAGGTTGGTCCTCCAACCCAGCTGTGGATGTGACTGGTGATAGAAGCAAGGTCCGATGCTGTAAAGAGAAATATTGCATAGGAACCTGGAATGTCAGGTCCATGAATCAAGGCAAATTGGTAGTGGTCAAACAAGAGATGGCAAGAGTGAATGTCGACATTCTAGGAATCAGTGAACTGAAATGGACTGGAATGGGTGAATTTAACCCAGATGACCATTATATCTACTACTGTGGGCAGGAATCCCTCAGAAGAAATGGAGTAGCCATCATGGTCAACAAAAGAGTCTGAAATGCAGTACTTGGATGCAATCTCAAAAATGACAGAATGATCTCTGTTCGTTTCCAAGGCAAACCATTCAATATCACAGTAATCCAAGTCTATGCCCCAACCAGTAATGCTGAAGAAGCTGAAGTTGAACAGTTCTATGAAGACCTACAAGACCTTTTAGAACTAACACCCAAAAAAGATGTCCTTTTCATCATAGGGGACTGGAATGCAAAAGTAGGAAGTGAAGAAACACCTGGAGTAACAGGCAAATTTGGCCTTGGAATATGGCATGAAGCAGGGCAAAGACTAATAGAGTTTTGTCAAGAAAATGCATTGGTCATAACAAACACCCTCTTCCAACAACACAAGAGAAGACTCTATACATGGACATCACCATATGCCCAACACTGAAATCAGATGGATTATATTCTTTGCAGCCAAAGATGCAGAAGCTCTATACAGTCAGCAAAAACAAGACCAGGAGCTGACTGTGGCTCAGATCATGGACTCCTTATTGCCAAATTCAGACTCAAATTGAAGAAAGTAGGGAAAACCACTAGACCATTCAGGTATGACTTAAATCAAATCCCTTATGATTATACAGTGGAAGTGAGAAATAGATTTAAGGGCCTAGATCTGATAGATAGAGTGCCTGATGAACTATGGAATGAGGTTCATGACATTGTACAGGAGACAGGGATCAAGACCATCCCCATGGAAAAGAAGTGCAAAAAAGCAAAATGGCTGTCTGGGGAGGCCTTACAAATAGCTGTGAAAAGAAGAGAAGCAAAAAGCAAAGGAGAAAAGGAAAGATATAAACATCTGAATGCAGAGTTCCAAAGAATAGCAAGAAGAGATAAGAAAGCCTTCCTCAGCAATCAATGCAAAGAAATAGAAGAAAACAACAGAATGGGAAAGACTAGAGATCTCTTCAAGAAAATCAGAGATACCAAAGGAATATTTCATGCAAAGATGGGCTCGATAAAGGACAGAAATGGTATGGACCTAACAGAAGCAGAAGATATTAAGAAGAGGTGGCAAGAATACACAGAAGAACTGTACAAAAAAGATGTTCATGACCCAGATAATCACGATGGTGTGATCACTGACCTAGAGCCAGACATCCTGGAATGTGAAGTCAAGTGGGCCTTAGAAAGCATCACTATGAACAAAGCTAGTGGAGGTGATGGAATTCCAGTGGAGCTATTCCAAATCCTGAAAGATGATGCTGTGAAAGTGCTGCACTCAATATGCCAGCAAATTTGGAAAACTCAGCAGTGGCCACAGGACTGGAAAAGGTCAGTTTTCATTCCAATCCCAAAGAAAGGCAATGCCAAAGAATGCTCAAACTACCGCACAATTGCACTCATCTCACATGCTAGTAAAGTAATGCTCAAAATTCTCCAAGCCAGGCTTCAGAAATATGTGAACCGTGAACTTCCTGATGTTCAAGCTGGTTTTAGGAAAGGCAGAGGAACCAGAGATCAAATTACCAATATCCGCTGGATCATGGAAAAAGCAAGAGAGTTCCAGAAAAACATCTATTTCTGTTTTATTGACTATGCCAAAGCCTTTGATTTTGTGGATCACAATAAACTGTGGAAAATTCTGAAAGAGATGGGAATACCAGACCACCTGATCTGCCTCTTGAGAAATCTGTATGCAGGTCAGGAAGCAACAGTTAGAACTGGACACGGAACAACAGACTTGTTCCAAATAGGAAAAGGAGTACGTCAAGGCTGTATATTGTCACCCTGTTTATTTAACTTATATGCAGAGTACATCATGAGAACACTGGGCTGGAAGAAGCACAAGCTGGAATCAAGATTGCTGGGAGAAATATCAATAGCCTCAGATATGCAGATGACACCACCCTTATGGCAGAAAGTGAAGAGGAACTCAAAAGCCTCTTGATGAAAGTGAAAGTGGAGAGTGAAAAAGTTGGCTTAAAGCTCAACATTCAGAAAACGAAGATCATGGCATCCGGTCCCATCACTTCATGGGAAATAAATGGGGAAACAGTGTCAGACTCTATTTTGGTGGGCTCTAAAATCACTGCAGATGGTGACTGCAGTCATGAAATTAAAAGATGCTTACTCCTTGGAAGGAAAGTTATGACCAACCTAGATAGCATACTCAAAAGCAGAGACATTACTTTGCCAACAAAGGTTCGTCTAGTCAAGGCTATGGTTTTTCCTGTGGTCATGTATGGATGTGAGAGTTGGACTATGAAGAAGCCTGAGCACCAAAGAATTGATGCTTTTGAACTGTCGCGTTGGAGAGGACTTTTAAGAGTCCCTTGGACTGCAAGGAGATCCAACCAGTCCATTCTGAAGGAGATCAGCCCTGGGATTTCTTTGGAAGGAATGATGCTAAAGCTGAAACTCCAGTACTTTGGCCACCTCATGCGAAGAGTTGACTCATTGGAAAAGACTCTGATGCTGGGAGGGATTGGGGTCAGGAGGAGAAGGGGACGACAGAGGATGAGATGGCTGAATGGCATCACTGACTCGATGGACGTGAGTCTGAGTGAACTCTGGGAGTTGGTGATGGACAGGGAGGCCTGGCGTGCTGTGATTCATGGGGTCGCAAAAAGTCGGACACGACTAAGCAACTGATCTGATCTGATCTGATCTGGTGGGACCAACCAGATGAAATGATCTTAGTTTTCTGAATGTTGAGCTTTAAGCCAACTTTTTCACTCTCCTCTTTCACTTTCATCAAGAGGCTTTTTAGTTCCTCTTCACTTTCTGCCATAAGGGTGGTGTCATCTGCATATCTGAGGTTATTCATATTTCTCCTGGCAATCTTGATTCCAGTTTGTGCTTCTTACAGCCCTGGGCAGACATAAGGAAATTTTTTAAAACAGAGGTTAAAAGACAAGATGAGGGAACTTTCAGCTTCTCGTTCTACATGTAAGGAGTTTGTAAGTGGCCATTTCATCCTAAAAAATAGAAAAACTGACCAGACCAAAAAATCAACAATTCTTCTAGAATCTTTAGGAGAATAATGACATGAGATGAATTGCTGTCAGCAAGACCAAACATACAGATAGATGAACACCAGGGATCATGGCTTACCTGAGCAGAGATTCACAGGGGGAAACTACAACAGGAATCAACGCCAGAGTAGGAAAACCTGAATTATAACTGATTAGCTGCTTGAGGCTCAGAGTGAACAACTTTGACAGCTAACAGCTCCAGGGATATCCAGTTATAGAGGAGCCCCTACAGTTTTGTGAGATTTAATCTCCAGAGGCTCTAACAAGTTCTCACAGTAAACATCAGAGAAACATCCATTGGACAGAGGGAGGGGAAAAAGAACCATTCTGAAATATGCCAAAGCCCTCCACTCTTAACAAGGCCTGCCCACAGGAGAAATTAATTAACCAGAGCCTATCAGGCTGAGGTATTTTTAGAACCTAACTGACCTCAAGGAAAGGAAATGCTCAACTCTAGTCAATTCTAGTCTTCCACGTAGGAAATGAGCAATACTCAACTGCAGCCCACTCTAGCCATCCTGTCCCACCTAAGGGGCGAGAAAACAAATGGAGAAATGCTTATGAAGCTGACAGTTCAGATGCATAGGATCACCACAGACTAATATCTAATCACAGGACTATAGAATGCTTCTTTTCCACACATACCTTACTACTACATTACTAAAGCCCTTTACTTCAGATCATGTGCAGCTGTCAAGAAAAATTTACAAGGCATACCAAAAGGCAAAAAACATAATGTGGAAGAGACAAAGCAAACAACAGAACCACACGTGGTAAGGACACCAATTATCAGAACAAGATTTAAAACAACTGTCGTTTATATGCTTATTCTTCTGATGGATAAAGTAGACAGCACACAATAGCAGATGTAACTAGAGAGCTGGAAATCCCAAGAAAGAATCAAAAAGAAATACTAGAGACCAATAATACTGCAATAGAAAGAGGATGTCTTTGCTGGTGTTATCAGAATACTGGACACAGGTGATGAAAGAAACTCTGTATCTAAGGATATCTCAGTGGAAATCACTAAACCTGAAAAGCAAAGTGAACAAATACTGAAAACAGAACACCCAAGACTGTGGGAAAATTTCAAAAGATATACTATACATATAATGTCAATACTAGAAAGAAAGAAAGAAAGAGCAGCAATAATTGAAACAGTAATGACTGAAAATTTCCCCAAATTAATATCAGACACCAAACCACATATAAAAGAAGCCCAGAGAATACCAAGATAAATAAATTCCAAAACTACCACCTAGTCATAATATTTTCAAACTATAGAAAATTAAAGTAAAAGAAAAAAAAAATCTGACAGGAGAGGAAAAGATTATTTATCTATAAAAAGGAAAAATATAAGAATATTTGACTTCTTACAAGTCATGCAAGCAAGAAGAAGATGGACTGAGATATTTAAATTGTTGAGAAAAAAAAACACCAACATAAAATTTTGTACCCTAAAAAATTATCCTTCAAAAGTAAAGGAGGAATAGAGGCTCTCTCAGACCAACAGAAAATTGAAGGAATGTGTTATCAGTAGACCTGTCCTGCAAGAAATGTTAAGAGAAGTTCCTTAAAGAGAAAGAATATTACATAGGTCAAAAACCTGATCTACATAAAAAACTAAGATCATCACAGCAGGTACAGGGAGTAAAATAAAAACTTTCATTTTTTTTATTCTTAATTGATCTATCAGAAAATGGCTTGTTCAAATAATAATAGCAACATACATTCAATTATGTGATATGTGTGTGTGTGTGTGTACACACACACATTAAGGTATAAGTAAAATGAATCTCAGCAAGGATATAAGGAAGAGGAAGAGAGAATTAAGATTACTTTGATATTATAAGGTACTCATACTACTTATGAAATGGAATAATATTATTTGGAAGTAGAGTTGAATCAGTTGTAAACTTATATTGCAAATTTAGGTCAACCACTAGAAAAAGTAAGAAAAATAAACAAATATGACTGATATGCCAAGAAGGCAAGAGAAAGTGGAATCATATAAAATGCTCAATTAAAACTAAAAAATACAGAAAAGAGTAGAAGGCATAAAATAGGACTAAAAAGAATGGGCAACAAGCTTAAAATAACAATGAATATGGGAGATAATATTCCAACTATTTCAATAGTTGCTTTGCATATCAATAGTCTAAAAACATCAATTAAAGACAGATTGTCAGAAGGAATATTAAAAAAACACAATGCAAACAGTGTTGTTATAAGAAATTCACTGTAAAATATAAGGACATATATAAATTGGGAAAGGAGTACAGCAAAGTTGTATATTGTCACCCTGCTTATTTAACTTCTATGCAGAGTATATGATGCAAAATGCCAGGCTGTGTGAATCAAAAACCAGAATTAAGATTGCCAGTAGAAATATAAACAACCTCAGATATGCAGATAATTGAACTCTAGTGGCCAAAAGTGAGGAGGAACTAAAGAGCCTCTTAATGAGCATCAAAGAGGAGAATGAGAAACCTGGCTTGAAACTCAGCATTCAAAAAATGAAGACCATGGCATCCAGTCCCATCATTTCATGGCAAATAGGGAAAATGTGGAAGCAATCACAGATTTTTCTTTGATTGGTCTCCAAAATCACTGGGGATGGTGACTGCAGCCATGAAATTAAAAGATATTTGCCTCTTGGAAGGAAAGCTATGACAAACCTAGGCACCATATTAAGAAGCAGAGACATCACTTTGCCAATGAAAGTCCATATAGTCACAGCTATGGTTTTTCCAGGAGTCATGTACATATGTGAGATTTGGGTCATAAACAAGCCTGAGCACTGAAGACCAGATGCTTTCAAATTGTTTCTTAAGAGTCCCTTGGACAGCAAGGAGATCAAACCAGTCCATCCTAAAGGAAATCAAACATGAATATCCATTGGAAGGATGGTGCTGAAGCTGAAGCTCCAATACTTTGGCCACCTGATGCAAAGAATCAACTTACTGACAAGGATCCTGAGGCTAGGAAAGATTGAAAGCAAAAGGAGAAGGAGGTGGCAGAGGATGAGATGGTTAGATAGCATCACTGACTCAATGGACATGAATTGGAGCAAACTCCAAGAAACAGTGGAGGATAGAGGAGCCTGATGTACTACAGGCCATAGGGTTGCAAAGAGTTGAACATGACTTTAT
Organism: Bubalus bubalis; assembly: GCF_019923935.1. Classification (NCBI taxonomy): domain Eukaryota; kingdom Metazoa; phylum Chordata; class Mammalia; order Artiodactyla; family Bovidae; genus Bubalus; species Bubalus bubalis. The sequence goes on from NC_059158.1 coordinate 60,883,467, forward strand.
GACTGAACAAAAACAATATAGATTAAAACTAAATGGACAGCATGCATTGCTCTAATATTTATCTATGCTGGACATCTTTTTATGTGGTTTTGGCCATCTGTATGTCTGTTTTGGAGAAATGTCTATGTAGATCTTCTGCTCATTTTCTGATTGATGCTGTTCATTATTATGATATTGTGTTGCATGAGATGTTTGAATATTTTGGAGATTAATCCTTTGTTGGTTATACTGCTTGCAAATATTTTCTCCCATTCTGTGGGTTGCCTTTTCATTGTTTTATGGTTTCCTTTGTATAAGTCTTTAAGCTTAATTAGGTTCCATTTGTTTATTTTTGTTTTATTTTCATTATTCTATAAGGTGGATCTAAAAAGATATTGCTGCAATTTATGTCAAGGAGTATCCTATCTATGGTTTGTGGATAAAGAAGTTATGGTACATATATAAATGGAATAATACTCAGTCATAAAAAGAATGAAATAAGGCCATTTGTAGCAACATGGATGGACCTAGAGATTATCATACTAAGTGAAGTAAGTCAGACAAAGACAAATACCATGTGATACAACTTATATGTGGAATCTAAAATACGATACATATGAACTTATTTACAAAAGAGACAACAGACTGACTCACAGACTTTGAAAACAAGCTAATGATTACCAAAGGGGGAGGGAGGGATAAAACTGGATTTGGGGATTAACATATACACACTGCTATATATCGAATATATAATCAACAAAGATATATTGCATAGTACAAACTACACTCAAAATTCTGTAATAACTAAACAGGAAAAGAATCTGAAAAAACAGATATATGTATGACTGAATCACTTGGTTGTTCACTTGAAACTAACACAACACTGTAAATCAATTATATTTCAATATAAAACAAAAATTTATTTTTAACTTTATTTTACGTATTTTTGAAAGCTAAAACAGTAAATGGATGGAGAAAAATATACCATCTTGACAAAAATCAAAAGAAGACAGGGGTAGCTATATTAATTCAAACAGAGCAGACTAAAAAGGAAGGAAACATACCAAGGATAAAAAAAGAACATTATATATTGACAAAATGGTCAATTCTCCAAAAGAAATAATGATTTTTAGTATGTATGCATCAACAATAGAGCATCAAACTATGTGAAATTAAAAACTGACAGAACAGCCAAGAGAAACAGATAAATCCACTATCATACTTGGAGACTTCAACACTATTCACTCAGAAATAGACAGATCTTGCAGGCAGATAATCAGTATGGACATAAGCTGAACTCAACACCACCATGAATTAACAGGATATAATTGACATTTGTAGACTACTTCATCCAACAACAGCAGAATATCATTTTCTCAAACTAACATGAAACATCTTGGCCACTAAACACACCTTAATAGATTTAAAAGAATAGAAACCATGCAATATCTACTCACCTACCATAACTGAATTAAACTAGTAATCAAAAAGAAATGATAACTGGAAAATCCTCAAATATGTAGAGATTAAAGAACAAAATTTCAATGAAAACTCAAGAAAACAAAATTTTGAAGTAGATGAAAATGAAAACATGACTTAAAAAACAGGATTCAGAGAAACCAGTGCTTAGAGAAAAATATGGCATTTTATTACAAGGCATATATTAGAAAAGAAGAAAATTATCTAAAATAATAATCTAAGATTTCACCTTAGGAAACTAGACAAAGAGGAGCAAATTAAATCTAAAGTAAGCAGAAGTAAAGAAATAATAAGAGGGTAGAAATAAATGATATTGAAAATAGGAAACCAGTAGAAAAAAATAAATGAAAGCAGATGGTATGGGGAGGGAGAAGGGAGGGGGATTCAGGATGGGGAACACGTGTACACCCATGGCGGATTCATGTTGATGTATGGCAAAACCAATACAATATTGTAAAGTAATTAGCCTCCAATTAAAACAAATAAATTTAAATTTTTAAAAAATAAATGAAACCACTTGTAAAAGAATGAAACTAGAGCACTTTCTAACACCATACACAAAAATAAACTCAAAATGGATTAAAGATCTAAACGTAAGACCAGAAATTATAAAACTCCTAGAGGAGAACATAGGCAAAACACTCTCCGACATACATCACAGCAGGATCCTCTATGACCCACCTCCCAGAATACTGGAAATAAAAGCAAAAATAAACAAATGGGACCTAATTAAATTTAAAAGCTTCTGCACAACAAAGGAAACTATAAGCAAGGTGAAAAGACAGCCTTCAGAATGGGAGAAAATAATAGCAAATGAAGCAGCAGACAAACAACTAATCTCAAAAATATACAAGCAACTCCTACAGCTCAATTCCAGAAAAATAAATGACCCAATAAAAAAATGGGCCAAAGAACTGAACAGACATTTCTCCAAAGAAGACATACAGATGGCTAACACACACATGAAAAGATGCTCAACCTCACTCATTATCAGAGAAATGCAAATCAAAACCACTATGAGGTACCATTTCATGCCTGTCAGAATGGCTGCGATCCAAAAGTCTACAAGCAATAAATGCTGGAGAGGATGTGGACAAAAGGGAAACCTCTTACACTGTTGGTGGGAATGCAAACTAGTACAGCCACTATGGAGAACAGTGTGGAGATTCCTTAAAAAACTGGAAAAAGAACTGCCTTATGATCCAGCAATCCCACTGCTGGGCATACACACTGAGGAAACCAGAATTGAAAGAGACACGTGTACCCCAATGTTCATTGCAGCACTGTTTATAATAGCCAGGACATGGAAGCAACCTAGATGTCCATCAGCAGATGAATGGATAAGAAAGCAGTGGTACACATACACAATGGAATATTACTCAGCCATTAAAAAGAATACATTTGAATCAGTTCTAATGAGGTGGATGAAACTGGAGCCTATTATACAGAGTGAAGTAAGCCAGAAAGAAAAACACCAATACAGTATACTAATGCATATTTATGGAATTTAGAAAGATGGTAACAATAACCCTGTATATGAGACAGCAAAAGAGACACTGATGTATAGAACAGTCTTTTGGACTCTGTGGGAGAGGGAGAGGGTGGGATGATTTGGGAGAATGGCATTGAAATATGTATAATATCATATATTAAACGAGTCGCCAGTCCAGGTTCGATGCACAATACTGGATGCTTGGGACTGGAGCACTGGGACGACCCAGAGGGAGGGTATGGGGAGGGAGGAGGGAGAAGAGTTCAGGATGGGGAACACATGTATACCTGTGGCAGATTCATTTTGATGTATGGCAAAACCAATACAATATTGTAAAGTTAAATAAAATAAAATTTAAAAAAATTAAATGAAACCAAAAGCTGGTTCTTTGATAAGATCAATAAAATCAACATGCTTCTAAGACATTTAAATAGAGAGAATACAGATTACTTATATCAGAAATGAAAGGAAAGAGAGCACATTTAAAGGATAGTGGCTCACAAAATAGAAAAGAGGAAATGGCCCAATTCTTCAAAAGACACAATCTGACAAAACTCACAGAAGAAGAAACAGACATCTGAATAGTCCTGTATCTATTAAAGAAATTGAATCAGTAATTATTGACAGTCCAAAAGGAAAATCTGTACATGAAATTGTAATGAACATTATGCTTATGCCATAAACTTAGATGGGCAAAAAAGTCACAAAACTTTATATCCTTTAAGCAAACTAATTCACCATAAGACTCCATTCCATCTCTGTCTATTGGGATTCCTTAACCAATCATGGTCACAATTGTGATAAACTCCTTAGAGTTTGCATCTCAACAAAAGTCAGAGTTGTCCATCTAGTGTTGGCTCATCTCTTTATTACATACTGCCTATGAAATGATCATCAGCCAAGTTTTTTTTTTCATCATGTTTGAGGACCAGATGTCCAGTCATTTCTGCATCCAAGTTGGGCACAGAGATCTTTGCTGAGGCCAAGAATTCAGGGGCCAAATATTGGGCATCTCTGAGCACATCAGTCATCATTTTCCTTTACCTACTTATTATTAGGGTAAAACTGTGTGATGCAAAGTCCCAACTGTGTATACAATTTACTTTTATCTAAATTCTTCCATAAGCTTAACACAGTGTATAAAACTCTATGCATAATTGATGGAGAAGGAAATGGCAACCCACTCCAGTATTTTTGCCTGGAAAATCCCATGGATAGAGGAGCCTGGCAGGCTACAGTCCCTGGGGTCGCAAGAGTCGGATATGACTTAGCGACTAGATCACCATCATGCATGATTGAATACTACTGTTTGTAATGAAAGTAAAATTGTATATTCAAGTATTAGGATAAAAAAGCTTACAGAAATAGCATATGTCTGTGTAAAGAAAATGAAAAGAAACAATTTTAAATATTTATATTTAACATAAATGCAGCCACAAAACTAAAAACACAAACATAAAATACAACAAATTACATATAATTATTTGTTACTAAAAATATAAACCAATAAAAATAATCTTTAAATACTAAGTCATGAAGATAAAGTATAAAATTACTTACAACAATCTATTACATGTATGAGAATAGAAGCTGTATTGGCCTTAACATTTTTTTATTATACTTACATTTTGGGTTAGGCCTCCAACAGGTGAGCTATGAATAAATGTAAATGACTACTAATAGTCTTTGTAATTGGCAACAATTATTTATTTGAAAAATATATGGAGAACATCAAAGCGTATAGAAAGGACATAATTCAAAAGCTAATATATGGGTGATATTACACACTGTGTATGCTGAACAAATTTGTCATTCCACAGTCACTTTTTCAGTCTTAACATCTCACCCCTATTCTCATTCTTCCATCTTGGGGCCTTGTCCTCAGAGCCTTGGCAGAAACTACTTATGAAATGAACTATATAGATGATTTACCTGGTTTCCAATTCCCTCCATCAGCCATACATAGACATTTATCTTTCCTTTTCAAACATGTTTTACACTATGTCAGTTAGAGATATTACTTGGGAATGATGAATCATGAGAGTTAACTGTAGTGCGAAAAATCTGGGAGCCATATCATGGATGGAACAAAAAGAGCTTTGTCCCAAGTCTTCGCTATTTTAAAGCTTCCAAAATCAAAATAATTATTTAGAAGGCCATGAATACTTTGAGATTCCCTTCTGTTTTATCAAATACTTCACCCACACATTTCCAATTATGATATCAGCAGAGCTGGATGAGAACAGAACACAAGATCAGGAAACTTGGGCTCACCTTTTTGTAATCAAGGGCCACCTCCTTTCCCTTTGCTGCTGCGGCTGCTGCTGCTAAGTCGCTTCAGTCGTGTCCGACTCTGTGCAACCCCATGGACTGCAGCCTACCAGGCTTCTCCATCCATGGGATTCTCCAGGCAAGAACACTGGAGTGGGTTGCCATTTCCTTCTCCAACGCATGAAAGTGGAAAGTGAAAGTGAAGTCGCTCAGCCGTGTCTGACTCTTAGCGACCCCATGGACTGCAGCCTACCAGGCTCCTCCATCCATGGGATTTTCCGGGCAACAGTACTCCTTTCCCTTTAGACCCTACCAACCCCTTATCCTGCACCACACACACAGATACTTAGTTCCATTAACCTTAGTTCCACACATATATTTGAGTATATGTATCTAGCTTCACTTGCTTGTGGAGACAAATTGCTTCATGACAGACACATCAGCATCCTACATCTTAGACCATAAACCAGTACAAAATAAATCTTTTACAGTACAGAATAAATACAGTACAAAGTAAATCTCTTGTGAATTAAGGTTATGTATAAATTATGATTTAAGTCAAAATGTATGTAGGACAGAGACAGGAGTACTTCAGAAAATATATATTTTTATGAGTAAGGCAGAAAAAGATTTAAAATAATTTTGTCTGGTTAATTAGACTAGCGGCAGCAAACTGCTTGCTCACAGGCTGAATGAAGATTTGTCCACACAGCAGTATTGACCAAAAAAATGAAATCAGCTATAAAAGAAAAATCTTAAATTCACACAAAAATACACATTTCCAGCTTTTTAAAATAAATCAGATCTAACCACAAGACCCTATATTGTTGCTTTATACCAATATACCCCTTTGGATAGAAAATGTTTTCTCTAGTTTTCCACAATAATTGTCAGTCTCTTTCAGTCAAACAAATGGAAATTACATTTCCCCACTGGCCTACTATGGTCCTGTTTTACACTTGTCACAACATTTCATTCTCAAACACCAACATTTTCATTCTCAGCAGTGGCATAGTTTAAGTAATAGTGTATATACACTTTCTACTCACTTACTTTCCTGGTTCCTAAAAATATTTCATTCAACCCCCATAAATATCTAACAGGAGAGCTTGCTCAATAACTGCCTAAGTGGTCATTACTGCCATTACTTCCCTTTCTCTGATAAAAAAAGACCCCTGATGGAATACTGGAGTCTCACGCACAACTTTTTTTTTCATACCAGAGCTGGTAATAAATGTCCCTTTCTTTTCTGATAAGGCAGTTCTCAGGATGTTAGTATAGTTGTCTATGGCCATGCCTCCAGTGACGATATCAACAGGTAGAGGGGAGCAACAATAGAAAAACAGATTCTAACAGTGAATAAGAGCTTATTTCCATTGCTACTGTCATCCATGACTTTCCATAGTATGATAGGAATATATTTCATATTCACTGATCTAGACACATTTCAATTTCTGATCAATTATAAACAAAAACCACCATTGATTTTTATCCCAAAGGCTTATTTATTTTTTATATGTAAGTAAAAGTTACTTATATTTCAGTGAAATAATTCAGTGCTTCTTCTGTTCTGACTCATTTATATATAATCTTAAGACTAACTGACTGTTCCTTTAACACTTTCTTTAATACCTTTCTTTGGAAAAAGGAAGAAAAAGCATCTGTATATATACAGGAATGTTGGAAGAAACTTTAGAAATCATCCACTTCAGCTTTTGAGTTTTACAGATGTGCCCCACCCCCAAATTTATATGTTAAATTATGGCCTTTATGGAGATGATCAGATCATGAGGGCAAAACCCTCATGAAAGGGATTGTTGTTAATTGTTCAGTCACTAAATCCTGCCCAATTCTGCAAATCCATGCAGTGCAGCACACCAGGCTTCCCTGTCCTTCTCTATCTCCTAGAGTTTGCTCAGATTCATGTCAAATGAGTTGGTAATACTGTCTAACCTTCTCATCTTCTGCTGCCCTCTTCTTCTTTTGCCTTCAATCTTTGGCAGCACCAATATCTTTTCCAATAAGTTGGCTCTAAGTGTTAAGCATTAAAAAGCAGAGACATTACATTGCCAACAAAAATTCTTGTCAAAGCTATGGTTTTTGCATTAGTTATGTACAGATGTTAGAGTTGGACCATAAAGAAAGCTGAGCACTGAAGAATTGATGCTTTTGAACTGTGGTGTTGGAGAAGACTCTTGAGAGTCCCTTGGACTGCAAGGAGATCCAACCAGTCAATCCTAAGGGAAATCAGTCCTGAATACTCATTGGAAGGACTGATGCTGAAGCTGAAGCTCCAATACTTCGACCACCTGATGCAAAGAACTGACTGACTAGAAAAGACCCTATGCTGGGAAAGATTGAAGGCAGTAGGAGAAGGGGATGACAGAGGATGAAATGGTTGGATGGCATCAGTGACTCGATGGAAACGAATTTGAGCAAGCTCCAGGAGTTGGTGATGGACAGGGAAGCCTGGCATGGTGCAGTCCACAGGGTTGCAAAGACTCAGACACGACTGAGTACTGAACTGAAGTGAAACATCAGGTGGCCAAAGTATTAGAGCTTCAGCTTCAGCACCAGTCCTTCCTATATATATGCAGTGTTGATTTCCTTTAGGATTGACTAATTTGATCTCCATTCAGTCCGCAGGACTCTCAAGTGTCTTCTCCAGCACCACAATTCAAAGATATCAATTCTTTGGCACTCAGCCCTCTTTATGGTCTAAGTCTCACATCTATACAGTACTGGGAAGACCGTAGCTTTGACTATATGGACCTTTGTCTGCAAAGTGGTGTCTCTGCTTTTTAACACACTGTCCAGGGGAAGGCAATGAGCAACCTACTCCAGTACTCTTGCCTGGAAAATCCCATGGAAGGAGGAGCCTGGTAGGCTTCAGTCCATGGGGTTGTGAAGAGTCAGACACAACTGAGCGACTTCACTTTTCACTTTCACTCACTGGAGAAGGAAATGGCAACCCACTCCAGTGTTCTTGCCTGGAGAATCTCAGGGACAGCAGAGCCTGGTGGGCTGCCATCTATGGGGTTGCACAGAGTCGGACATGACTGAAGTGACTTAGCAGCAGGTTTGACATAGTTTTTCTTGGCAGGAAGTATATTGTGTTTTATTAAAGAGGTGTTTTATTAACTTTGCCAGACTCCTAGGCAAAGTTTGGTGTACAGAATGTTTTTCAGGGATTAACACTTGTACAGTGGAAAAGGAATAAGCATAATTGTCCAGTGGAGAAGCAGACCTGGAATGCACGTCCAAAAGTCTCACTTGACCCCACTGGAGAGAACTGAAGCTGAAATGGCCTGTCGGAGCTGTCTGATGTCAGCATCAATCAGATATTGAATCTTGGCAACCCCAGGAATGACCTGACCTGGGGTGCATTGTCTACACCATTTATTATAAGACTGTGTTTTTCCCAATGATGTGAAATGTCACTTTAAAAAATATACAAGGTTATATATGTTTGTCTATCCATTATTGGTGCTCAAACTCATATTTGTTTTTTCTATTTTATGGTATTGGCTAAACTCTAGTAAAATGTTGAAAAGCAGGTACAGTAGATATCCTTACCTTTTTATTTTAACGGATATTTTTAATATTTCACCTTTAGGATATCTGTGGTATATTTCTGGTAGAAACAACTTACGAAGCTAAGACATCCTTGCTCTCTTCTTAACATGTTAAGGACCTATTATAAATGTAAATGTTAGCAAATGCTTTTTGTATATTTATTTAGGTGGTTACAAGCTTTTCTACTTTCATCTCTTAATGTAGATGATTTCCTAATGACATAGTTCTGTGGTCAGTGCAATTAATTGACACGATCTTTTAATTCTCTATGCATCAACACTCTTTCCGTTGCTTTATTACAAGAGAAATGTATTTACACACCTCTTGACTTTAGACTGGGCACATGACTGTGTGTGTTAGTTGCCCAGTCACGTCCGACTCTTTGAGACCCCAGGAACTATATAGCCTGCCAGGCCCATCTATCCCTCGGGATTCTCCAGGCAAGAACACTGGAGTGGACTGCCATCCCTCCTCCAGGGGGTCTTCCCAGCCCAGGGATCATACCAGTGTCTCCTATGTCTCCTGCATTGGCAGGCAGGTCCTTTACCAACAGCAGGTGCATGAAAGTCACTCTATACCTTTCTGGAGCCTGAACCTTAAGATGTATTGTTTTCACTTGTCCTCATGTACTTCTGCTTCCGTTTTGAGAGGAACATGTCTGGCTAAGTGGATGACTCAAGAACAAAGATGTGACAAATAAGGAGAGATATTAAATCGCATGTGATTTTGGTTTTTCTATTCAGAAACAAAATTGGCCTATATTTCTCTTGTCCTATACTTGTCAGTTTTGGAATTAGGGAAAACTAGTCTTCTAAAATTGGAGAAGGATATGGCAACCCACTCCAGTGTTCTTGCCTGGAGAATCCCAGGGACGGCGGAGCCTGGTGGGCTGCCGTCTATGGGGTCGCACAGAGTTGGACACGACTGAAGCAACTTAGCAGCAGCAGCAGCAGTCTTCTAAAATAATGTATCACACAAAGTTGTGTAAGTCTATGATAATTTATATAATATCAAGTTGGTTTTATCAACCAATTTTGTAATTTTTTTCGGTTATCTTTATCATTTTTATTATCTTCCTGCTAGTCTTTTTTCATTTGTTTTTAAATTTGGTTATTAATTTCAAACTTCTTGAATTTAAGAACATATATTGTTCTCTAAGAACTGCATTGTACCACTGTATACATTTTGTTATTCAATATAATGCAACTCAATCTTAAATAGTTTATTATTTTTATTTTTCCCCTTTAACTGAGAATGTATGTAGAAATATATTCTTTAATTTCCAATAAAAAATAAATTCTGTATAGTTAGTTCACTTCTTTTTATTATCTTTTGTCAGCAAATAAGTATTGAATATCACTTTTAATTTACTGAGGTTCATTTTGCTAAATTCTACATGTTAAATAGTATAAAATATTTCAAATATACTTGAAAATAATATTTATATCATGTATTCTGATTCCTAGATTCATAATTCTATATGTTAGACATTTCTTTGTACCTCTATACACCTTCTTAAAAGCACTAAAGAAGTTTTTAAATTATGATATTCAATTATCTGTGTTTCTCCACTGATTTTTATATAACTAAAGTTAGATTCAGGGCAGATATTATAGGTATTTATATATTCTCATTATATAGGATTTATTATTAGTAATCCATTCTTAACTACATGGTAAAATGCAAATAAAAAGAATTTAAGTAGTTCCTGGACTTTAATCATAAATAAGTAATTAACATTTTTATCAAGTACTGATGATTAAAGATAAAATTACACAGAACCCTCCATATTTTAAACATGTAATTTAATTGTATTAAGGAAAAGAACTACAGATGATGGAAGATGTAAATTGATTTTATTTTTGCACATCTGTTCACATTTCTTTTCAAGTTTAGTCCAGGACAGTCTGTGTATGATGGGCACTGATTAATTCACATGTCCCTGTGAGTAGAAAGATGGATATTAAGGAAGAAAATAAATAATTCTCTGAGTGCTACCATATTCAGATGAAATAATTAAACAATTTCAAAATGCTTCACTTCTCAGTCCTTGTTCCTCAAACATGGGACCCTGACACTGTCAAAAACAGTCCTAAATAGAGGAGACAAATAGAGGAGACAAATTTGAGTCATCCCTCAAATTGTATTTCTCACATCACTACTGAGTTATTGGGCTTTAGTTTATAAGTCAGTTTCTTTAATGTTCAGCTTGTGTGAAACATTTAATCATCGCTTAATAAATTGACAAAAATTTTAAGAAACAGACTTCACAGATGTGGCAATCACTTGGTCACTCTTGGGTTCCCTCTAATCCCACTGCAACTGCATATTTACTCATATTTAGAAGCACAATTTCAATTTATGGAACCCACCCTACAGAAAAAAAGTTATAGATCTGTTGAAGGCCAAAGAAATATTGGCAGTAACTGATGTCCGTAAGCCACTTACTGTCAGTAATGTGTGATGTATACAGGAAATGCATTCCATTCTTGATTAGTTCTGTTAATTGGGGTCAAAAATAGCATAATCTGTTTGAATCTAAAAATAAATTCTTAATATATCATTATGCAAATAACTCAACACTCTTTTCCAATCTAACCTCTTAATGAAGACTCTAGGAAATTTTACATTTCTTATATGTGACAATTTGAAATGCACTTCATGTTTCTGCCCCTGTCAACTTTCAGTGGAAGCCTAAAATCAGTTATATGACCCTGAGTAATCAGGTGACCAGAAAAAAAAGTTTTTATACTTCCTGCTTTATTGACTGTGCCAAAGCCTTTGACTGTGTGGATCACAACAAACTGTGGAAAATTCTTAAAGAGATGGGAATGCCAGACCACCTGACTTGCCTCCTGAGAAATCTATATGCAGGTCAAGAAGCAACAGTTAGAACTGGCCACAGAATAACATACTGGTTCCAAATCAGGAAAGGAGTACATCAAGGCTGAATACTGTCATGCTGATTATTTAACTTACATGCACAGTACACCATGGGAAATGTCAGGCTGGATGAAGCAAGGTGGAATCAAGACTGCTGGGAGAAATATCAATAACCTCAGACACGCAGATGACACCACCTTTATGGCAGAAAATGAAGAACTAAAAAGCCTATTGATGAAGGTGAAACAGGAGATTGGAAAAGTTGGCTTAAAGCTCAACATTCAGAAAACTAAGATCATGGCATCCAGTCTCATCACTTCATGGCAAATAGATGGGGAAGCAATGGAAATGGTGACAGAATTTACTTTCTTGGGCTTCAAAAACACTGCAGATGGTGACTGCAGCCATGAAATTAAAAGACACTTACTCCTAGGAAGAAAAGCTATGACCAACCTAGACAGCATATTAAAAAGCAGAGACATTATTTTGCCAACCAACGTCTGTCTAGTCAAAGCTATGATTTTTCCAGTAGTTATGTATGGATGTGAGAGTTGGACTATAAAGAAAGCTGAACACTGAAGAATTGATGCTTTTGAACTGCGGTGTTAGAGAAGACTCTTGAGAGTCCCTTGGATTGCAAGGAGATCCAACCAGTCCATCCTAAAGGAAATCAGTTCTGAATATTCATGGAAGGACTGATGCTGAAGCTGAAACTCCAATATTTTGGCCACTTGATTCCAAGAACTAAGTCATTTGAAAAGGCCCTGATGCTGGGAAATATTGAAGGCAGGAGAAGGGGACAACAGAGGATGAGATGGTTGGATGGCATCACTGACTCGATGGACATGAGTTTGAGCAAGCTCTGGGAGTTGGTGATGGACAGGGAAGCCTGGCGTGCTGCAGTACCTGAGGTTGCAAAGAGATGGACACGACTGAGCGACTGAACTGAACTGAACTAATATCTCATGGAGTTGAACAAAGAATAAATAAGAGGTACTTCTTGTATGTGAATTTTGTAACCAGACATAATGTAACTAAACTGTTCCATCCAGTATCTCACTGTTTCTCACAGAGGGCACTGTATGACAGTAGGTTGAACAAGGAGCCTCTCTGATGTTTTTCTGAACCTTATCAGTATTCCATCTGGAGGGTGGAAATGACAGTAACTAAGGGGAATCTCTCCTTGCTATTCTTTGGAACTCTGCATTCAAATGGGTATATCTTTCCTTTTCTCCTTTGCTTTTCACTTCTCTTCTTCTCACAGCTATTTGTAAGGACTCCTCAGACAGCCATTTTGCTTTTTTTGCATTTCTGTTTCTTGGGGATGGTCTTAATTCCTGTCTCCTGTACAATGTCACGAACTTCCATCCATAGGTCATCAGGCACTCTGTCTATCAGATCTAGTCCCTTAAATCTATTTCTCATTTCCACTGTATAATCATTAAGGATTTGATTTAGATCATAGATGAATGGTCTAGTGGTTTTCCCTACTTTCTTCGATTTAGGTCTGAATATGGGAATAAGGTGTTCACGATTTGAGCCACAGTGAGCTCCCGGTCTTGTTTGTGCTGACTGTATAGAGCTTCTCCATCTTTGGCTGCAAAGAATATAATCAATCTAATTTTGGTGTTGACCATCTAGTGATGTCCATGTGTAGAGTCTTCTCTTGTGTTGCTGGAAGAGGGTGTTTGCTATGACCAGTGCGTTCTCTTGGCAAAACTCTGTTAGCCATTGCCCTGCTTCATTCTGTACTCCAAGGCCAAATTTGCCTGTTACTCCAGGTGTTTCTTGACTTCCTACTTTTTCATTCCAGTTCCCTAAAATGAAAAAGACATCTTTTTTGGGTGTTCGTTCTAGAAGGTCTTGTAGGTCTTCATAGAACCATTCAACTTCAGCTTCTTTGACACTACTGGTTGGGGCATAGACTTGGATTACTATAATATTGAATGGTTTGCCTTGGAAATGAACAGAGATCATTCTGTTGTTTTTGAGATTGCATCCAAGTACTGCATTTTGGATTATTTTGTTGACTATGATGGCTACTCCATTTCTTCTAAGGGATTCCTGCCCGCAGTAGTAGATATAATGGTCATCTAAGTTAAATTCGCCCATTCCAGTCCATTTTAGTTCTCTGATTCCTAGAATGTTCACTCTTGCCATCTCTTGTTTGACCACTTCTAATTTACCTTGACCTAACATTCCAGGTTCCTATGCAATATTGCTCTTCACAGCATCAGATCTTGCTTCTGTCACCAGTCACATCCATAACTGGGTGTTGTTTTTGCTTTGTCTCCCTCTTTTCCTCCTTTCTGGAGTTATTTCTCCACAGATCTCTAGTAGCATATTGGGCACCTACCGAACTGGGGAGTTCATCTTTCAGTGTCCTATCTTTTTGTCTTTTCATACTGTCCTGGGGTTCTCAGGGCAAGAATATTGAAGTGGGGTTCTCAGGGCAAGAATATTGAAGTGATTTGTCATTCCCTTCTACAGGGAACCACATTTTGTCAGAACTCTTCACCATGACACACCCATCTTGGGTGGCCCTACCGGGCATGGCTCATAGTTTCATTGAGTTAGACAAGGTTGTGGTCCATGTGATAAGATTGCATAGTTTTCTCTGATTGTGGTTTTCAGTCTGTCTGCCCTCTGATGGAGACGGATAAGAGGTTTATGGAAGCTGTCTGATGGGAGAGAATGACCAACGGGGAAACTGGGTTTTGTTCTGATGGGCGTGGCCATGCCCAGTAAATTTTTAATCCAATTTTCTGTTGATGGGTGGAGTTGTGTTCCCCCCCCCGCTATTTCAGTTCAGTTTAGTTCAGTTGCTCAGTCTGTCCAACTCTTTGCAATCCCATGAATTGCAGCATGCCAGGCCTCCCTGTCCATCACCAGTTCCCGGAGTTTACCCAAACTCATGTCCATTGAGTTGGTGATGCCATCCAGCCATCTCATCCTCTGTCGTCCCCTTCTCCTCCTGCCCCCAATCCCCATTTACCTGTGGCCAAACTATGGTAGAGGTAATGAAGATAATGGTGACTTCCTTCAAAGGATCCCATGCATATACTGCTACACTCAGTGCCCCCAACCATGCAGCAGGCCACCACTGACCCACGGCTCCATTGGAGACTCCTGGAGACTCACAGGCAAGTCTGGGTCAGTCTCCCATGGGGTCACTGCTTCCCTTCTCCTGGGTCCTTGTGCACAAGGTTCTGTTTGTGCCCTCCAAGAGTCTTTCCCAGTCCTGTGTAAGTTCTGCCAGCTCTATGGTGGGGTTAATGGCGACCTCCTCCAAGAAGACTTATGCCATGTCCAAGTCTGCTGCACCCAAAGCCCCTGTCTCTGTGGCAGTCCACTGCTGATCTGTACCTCCACAGGAGACTCTCAAACACAGTTTGTCTCAGTCTCTGTGAAATCCCTGGGTCCTGGTGTGCACAAGGTTTGTTTGAACCCTCTTAGTGTCTCTGGGGGAAATGGGGTTTGATTCTAAACGTGAATCCGCCCCTACTCCCATCTTGCTGGGGCTTCTCCTTTGCCCTTGGACACGGGGTATCTCCTCACAGTCGCTCCAGCATCTACTGTCTTACTGGGGTTTCTCTGACCTTGGACGTGGCATATCTCCTCAGGGCCACCACTCCTGACCTTGGATGTGGGGTATCTCCTCTCGGCCACTCCAGCACTGTGCAGCCAGTGCTCGCTACTATCCTTCAGTTCCTCAGTTCCTCAGGGCCTTCAGACAGTCCCCCTCCTCCAGCTCCTTGCCTGATCAACACCTGCTCAACCCTCAAGACTTTAAAGGTCATTCCTCAGCCACTTTCCTCAGCCTGAGACCATATTCAGTCCCCTTGCAATATGCATCATAGCATCCTGACTTTCATAAATTCCACCACACTTGTAATTCTTTTTTTTTTTTTTTTTTTTTTTTAGTGCTGAGTGGCATGAAGGATCTTAGATCCTCAACTGGGATTGAACCCATGTCCCCTGCAGGAGAAACATAGAGTCCTAAACACTAGACATCCAGGCAATTCCCACACTTCTAATTCTTAATCTCCCTCTCTCTCATGAATCTGTAGGTTTCACGAGGGCTGGGCTTTGTGTCTGGCTTGTTCACAGCTGGTTCCTCAAGGCCTGACACAAAGGCTGAACTGAACACAGAGATACAGTAACAAGAACTGGAATTTGACCAAGGTCGTGAAAAATGTCCCACTGGGACTGAAACAGGCAAAGAAGCCTGGGAAGGGTGAGAGGCACCCTCTCGAAGAGGTAACCCATACAAATATTGCTACAGAAACTTGGAGAACCTCTGATCTAAAGAAGATACTAAGACATGGCTCCAGGATAAGTAAGCTAAATATATACATAGGGTCATAATTTGCATTTTAAACAGCTAAAATAAAAAAAGAAGAAGAAGAAGAAGAAACTATTCAGTCATAAATTACATTTTAAACAGCTAAAAATGAAAGTCATTATCTGTAGGGAATCTAAAGGCTTGGCAGCCGAAGAACAAGGTGCAACTCAAGTTTACCTCCAGACTCGTGGTTGGGACTCTTTAGCCTTTCTCAGTGTTCAGTGCAAAGAAATAGAGGAAAACAAGAGAATGGAAAAGACCAGAGATCTCTTTAAGAAAATTAAATATATCAAGGAGACATTTCATGCAAAGATGGGCTTGGTAAAGGACAGAAATTGTATGGACCTAACAGAAGCAGAAGATACTAAGAAGAGGTGGCAAGAATACACAGAAGAACTGTACAAAAAAACAGCTTCATGACCCAGATGATCACGATGGTGTGATCGCTGACCTAGAGCCAGACATCCTGGAATGTGAAGTCAAGTGGGCCTTAGTAAGCATCACTACGAGCAAAGCTAGTGGAGGTGATGGAATTCCAGTGGAGCTATTTCAAATCCTGAAAGATGATGCTGTGAAAGTGCTGCATTCAATATGCCAGCAAATTTGGAAAATTCAGCAGTGGCCATTGGACTGGAAAATGTCAGTTTTCATTTCAATCCCAAAGAAAGGCAATGCCAAAGAATGCTCAAACTACCGCACAATTGCACTCATCTCACACGCTAGTAAAGTAATGCTCAAAATTCTCCAAGCCAGGCTTCAGCAATACATGAACCATGAACTTCCAGATGTTCAAGCTGGTTTTAGAAAAGGCAGAGTAACCAGAGGTCAAATTGGCAACATCTGTTGGAGCATCGAAAAAGCAAGAGAATTCCAAAAAAAATCATCTATTTCTGCTTTGTTGACTCTGCCAAAGCCTTTGACTGTGTGGATAACAACAAACTGTGGAAAATTCTTCAAGAGATGGGAATACCAGACCACCTGACCTGTCTTTTGAGAAATCTTGAATGCAGGTCAAGAAGCAACAATTAGAACTGGATATGGAACAACAGACTGGTTACAAATATGGAAAGGAGTATGTCAAGGCTGTATATTGTCACCATGTTTATTTAACTTATATGCAGAGTACATCTTGAGAAAGGCTGGGCTGGATGAAGCACAAGCTGGAATCAAGACTGCCTCAAGAAATATCAATAACCTCAGATATGCAGATGACACCACGATTATGGCAGAAATTGAAAAGAACTAAAGATGCTCTTGATGAAAGTGAAAGAGGAGAGTGAAAAACTTGGCTTAAAGCTCAACATTCAGAAAACAAAGATCATGGCATCCGGTTCCATTGCTTCATGGCAAATAGAGAAATAGTGGAAACAGTGACAGACTTTATTTTTTGGGCTCTAAAATCACTGATGGTGATTGCAGCCGTGAAATTAAAAGATGCCTACCCCTTGGGAGACAAGTTATGACCAACCTAGACAGCATGTTTAAATTAGAGACATTAATTGCCATCAAAGGTCCGTCTAGTTAAGGCTATGTTTTTTCCAGTAGTCATGTATGGATGTGAGAGTTGGACTATAAAGAAAGCTGAGCACCAAAGAATTAATGCTTTTGAAGTGTGGTATTGGAGAAGACTCTTGTGAGTCCCTTGGACTGCAAGGAGATCCAACCAGTCCATCCTAAAGGAAATCAATCCTGAATATTCATTGGAAGGACTGATGCTGAAACTCCAATACTTTGGCCACCTGATGTGAAGAGCTGGAAAAGATTGATGCTGGAAAAGATTGAAGGCAGGAGGAGAAAGGGACGACAGAGGATGAGATGGTTGGATGGCATTGTGGACTCAGTGGTCTTGAGTTTGAGTAGACTTCTGGAGTTGGTGATGGACAGGTAGGCCTGGCGTATTGCAGGCCATGGGGTGACAAAGAGTCAGAAAGGCCTAAGCTACTGAACTGAACTGATTTGCAATGAAATGAGGAGACTGGATGCCATGATCTTAGTTGTCTGAATGTTGAGTCTAACCAACTTTTATTCATACTCCTATTTTATACTCATCAAGAGGCTCTTTAATTCTTCTTTGCTTTCTACCATTTGGATGGTATCATCTTCATATCTGAGGTTATTGATATTTCTCCTACCAATCTTAATCCAGCTTGTGCTTCATCCAGCATGGCATTTCACATGATGTACTCTGCATCTAAGTTAAATAAGCAGGGTGACAATATTCAGCCTTGATGTATTCCTTTACCATTTTGGAGCCAGAATGTTGTTCCATATCCAGTTCTAACTGTTGCTTCTTGACCTGCATACAAAGGTTACAGGAGGCAGTTCAGGTGGCCTGGTATTCCCATTTCTTTAAATCTTCCACAGTTTGTTGTGATCCATAGAGTCTAAGACTTTAATAAAGCATAAATAGATGTTTTTCTAGAACTCTCTTGCTTTTTCGATGATCCAATGGATGTTGGTATTTTGATCTCTTGTTCCTCTGCCTTTTCTAAATCCAGCTTGAACATTTGGAAGTTTGTGGTTCACGTACTGCTGAAACCTGGCTTGGAGAATTTTGAGCATTACTTTGCTAGAGTATGAGATGAGTGCAGTTGTGCGGTAGTTTGAACATTCTTTGGCATTACCTTTCTATGGGATTGGAATGAAAGATGCCGGGGTCCAGCCCCGGCAGATCCAGGGTATTCAAAGGAGAGATGGCATCGGCAACCTATTTATTTAAATATTCATCAAAGATATAAAGAGTAATAGAATGAGGATAGCTCAGTGAGGAAATTCAGTGAAGAAAAGAGGCTGAAATAAGGATAGCTCAGTGAGGAAATTCAGTGAAGAAAAGAGGCTGAATAATTCAGCCAGAAGGTGAGAGAAAGAACGACATGGGGAGACCAAGTTTCAGTGAACAAGGCCCGCACTTTATTTTCCAAAGTAGTTTTTATACCTTAAGTTATGCATAGAGGATAATGGGGGAAGGGGTAGAGTCATGCAGTAAGCCAGGCTTTCTTCCTGCAAACTTATCATATGCAAAAGTTTAGGTAATTTGCATCATCTTCTGGCCCAGAGGCCTGTTAACATTTTAAGAAACTTATTTTTCTCTAAACATGATTATGCTAAAGTCAGGCGCCAGCCTCCAAAAAACATTGGACAAAGCTGCATTCCTATAGGGCAAAGGTGAGGTGGGCTCAATCAAGAAAAGAATTAACTCAAGGGTCCAAGGTTACAAACATTGAGGCTACTACTTACATTTGTATACACTTATTATATCAATCAATACACTGCCAAGGACACAGTAGGTAAGGGGTATGGAGACTTAGCAGCAAACATTGGCCCAACAAGTGAAAAACCCTTCACCAATACAATTTCTAATCAATCTTTTAACTACTCAAAGGAATCTGTGTTTAAACAGTTTAGAACATCTCCTGCCTCTCACAGTTGGGAGGCTCTGAACAATCACATGTGGCCGGAAAAACCTATTCAGGCAGGCTAGAGGACTTCCAAAGGAGTTTGTAGGTTGAAACACTAGCACACCCAGGAACTTTATTAACTGGAGCTGTAAGTTAACTCTTTTCTCAGAGAGAGGTAGTGGGGGACAGCCCCCCATAAAGTCAGAGGTGTAGGTGAGAGCACAAAGCAGAAAGTAGGCAGACTCTGGTTTTGGGGGTAGATGCTCGAGAATTTTCAGGGGGACTTATGAGGCTCGATCCCGCCTTTGCATATGCTGAGCCTCCTTCCTCGTGACCTTTGCCACGGGCGGAGTTCCTCACGCTGGCTCCTGGCAGTGATAGACTTCCAGTTGAGCTATTCCAGATCCTGAAAGATTATGCTGTGAAAGTGCCGCACTCAATATGCAATATGCCGGGAGATGGCTCCCAGCAGAAAGCTAATTTTTTCATGTCTTTTGGCCACTGCTCAATGTTCCAAATTTGCTGGTATGTTGAGCACTGCACTTTCACAGCATCATCTTTTAGGATTTGAAATACCTCAGCTGGAATTCTATCACCTAGCTCTGTTTGTAGTGATGCTTTCTAAGGCCCACTAGACTTCATGTACCAGGATGTCTGACTCTAGGAGAGTGATCACACTATCGTCATTATCTGGGTCGTGAAGATTTTTTTTTTGTACAGTTCTTCTGTGTATTCTTGCCATCTCTTCTTAATATCTTCTGCTTCTGTTAGGTCCATAACATTTCTGTCCTTAATTGTGCCCATCTTCGCATGAAATGTTCCCTTGGTATCTCTAATTTTCTTGAAGAGATCTCTATTTCTTTCCCATTCTGTTGTTTTCCTTAGTTTCTTTGCATTGAAGATGGCTTTCATATCTCTTCTTGCTATTCTTTGGAACTCTGCATTCAGATGGGTATATCTTTGCTTTTCTCCTTTGCCTTTAGTTTCGCTTCTTTTCTCAGCTATTTGTAAGGCCTCCTCAGACAACCATTTTGCCTTTTTGCACTTCTTTTTCTTGGGGATGCTCTTGATCAATGCCTCCTGCACAATGTCACAAACCACCATCCATAGTTCTTCAGGCACCCTGTCTATCAGATCTAATCCCTTGAATCTATTTCTCACTCCCAGTGTAAGGGATTTGATTTAGGTCTTACCTGAATGGTCTTATATGCAGAGTACATCATGAGAAACACTGGACTGGAAGAAACACAAGCTGGAATCAAGGTTGCCGGGAGAAATATCAATAACCTCAGATATGCAAATGACACCACCCTTATGGCAGAAAGTGAAGAGGAACTCAAAAGCCTCTTGATGAAAGTGAAAGTGGAGAGTGAAAAAGTTGGCTTAAAGCTCAACATTCAGAAAATGAAGATCATGGCATCCGGTCCCATCACTTCATGGGAAATAGATGGGGAAACAATGGAAACAGTGTCAGACTTTATTTTTTGGGGCTCCAAAATCACTGCAGATGGTGACTGCAGCCATGAAATTAAAAGATGTTTCTCCTTGGAAGGAAAGTTATGTCCAACCTAGATAGCATATTCAAAAGCAGAGACATTACTTTGCCAACAAAGGTCCAGCTAGTCAAGGCTATGGTTTTTCCAGTGGTCATGTATGGATGTGAGAGTTGGACTGTGAAGAAGGCTGAGCGCCAAAGAATTGATGCTTTTGAACTGTGGTGTTGGAGAAGACTCTTGAAGTCCCTTGGACTGCAAGGAGATCCAACCAGTCCATTCTGAAGGAGATCAGCCCTGGGATTTCTTTGGAAGGAATGATGCTGAAGCTGAAACTCCAGCACTTTGGCCACCTCGTGCGAAGAGTTAACTCATTGGAAAAGACTCTGATGCTGGGAGGGACTAGGGGCAGGAGGAGAAGGGGACGACAGAGGATGAGATGGCTGGATGGCATCACTGACTCAATGGATGTGAGTCTGAGTGAACTCCAGGAGTTGGTGATGGACAGGGAGGCCTGGTGTGCTGCGAGTCATGGGGTCGCAAGGAGTTGGACACGACTGAGCGACTAAACTGAACTGAATGGTCTAGCGGTTTTCCCTACTTTTTTCAATTTAAGTCTGAATTTGGCAATAAGGAGTTCATGATCTGAGCCACAGTTAGCTCCTCATGTTTTTGCTGACTGTATACAGCTTTTCCATCTTTGGCTGCAAAGAATGTTACCAATCTGATTTTGGCATTGACAATCTGGTGATGTCCATGTGTAGAGTTTTCTTTTGTGTTGTTGAAAGACAGTGTTTGCTATTACCAGTCTGTTCTCTTGGCAAAACTCTGTTGGCCGTTGCTCTGCTTCATTTTGTACTCCAATGTCAATTTGCCTGTTACTCCATGTATCTCTTGACTTCCTACTCTTGCATTCCAATCCCCTATAATGAAAAGGATGGCAGAGTTAAAGGACATGTACTCATCTTCTCCTGTGAGAATTCCAAAATTACAACTCACTGCTGAACAATCATTGACAGAAGAATGTTGGATACAACCAAAAATAGATAACCCACATCCAAGGGCTAAGGAGAAGCCCCAGCAAGACAGTAGGAAGAGTGAAATCACATTTGGACTCAAACCTCATAACCACCAGAGACACTTGGAAGGCTCAAACAAAATTTCTGCACACCAGGACCCATACACCCCACAAAGAATGAGTTAGAACTGTGTTTAAGTGTCTCATACAGAGATATGGGTCAGCAGTAGCCTGCTGTAGGGCAGGGGCTCTGGATGTAGCAGATCTGGGTATGGTGTAAGTCCTCTTGGATGAGGTCACCATTAACCCCACCATAGAGCTGCCAGAACTTACACAAAAATGGGGAAACCGACTCTTGGAGAGACAAACAAAATGTTGTGTGCACCAGGACTCAGCAGAAAGGAGCAGTGATGCCAAAAGAGACTGACCTAGACTTGCCTGTGAGTGTCCAGGAGTCTCCAGCAAAGGTGTGGTTCAGCGTTGGCCTGCTGCAGCGTGGGGGCACTCAGTGCAGCAGTTCATGGGACGTTCTGAAGGAGGTCACCATTATCTTCATTACCTCCACCATAGTTTGGAACAGGGAGGGAAAACAGCCTTGCCCATCAACCAAAAATCGGATTAAGGATTTATGGAGAACAAGACCCAGTTTCCCCCTCAGTCAGTCTCTAACATCAGCTTCCATAAGCTTCTTATCCTTATCCATCAGAAGGCCAACAGAATGAAAACTACAATCACAGAAAACTAATCAAACTGATCACATGAACCTCAGCCTTGTCTAACTCAATGAAACTATGAGCCATGCCATGTAGGGCATCCCAAGACAGATGGGTCATGGTGGAGAGTTCTGACAAAATGTGGTCCACTGGAGAAGGGAATGGCAAACCACTTCAATATCTTGTCTTGAGAACCCAATGAACAGTATGAAAAGGCAAAAAGATAGACACTGAAAGATGAACTCCCCAGGTCCGTAGGTGCCCAATATGCTACTAGAGATCAGTGGAAAATAACTCCAGAAAGAATGAAGAGACAGAGCCAAAGTAAAACAACACCCAGTTGTGGATGTGACTGGTGATGGAAGTAAAGTCAGAGTCTGTAAAGAACATTTTTGCATAAGAACCTGGAATGTTAGGTCCATGAAACAAGGCAAATTGGAAGTGGTCAAACAGGAGATGGCAAGACTGAACATTGATATTTTAGGAATCAGTGAACTAAAATACACTGGAATGGGAAAATTTAATTCAGATGACCATTGTATCTACTATTGTGGGCAAGAATCCTTAGAAGAAATGGAGTAGCCCTCATAGTCAACAAAAGAGTCCAAAATGCAGTACTTGGATGCAATCTCAAAAGCAACAGAATGATCTCTGTTCTTTTCCGAAGCAAACTATACAAAATCATAGTAATCCAAGTCTATGCCCCAACCAATAATGCTGAAGAAGCTGAAGTTGAACAGCACTATGAGGACCTCCAAGACCTTCTAGAACTAACACCAAAAAAAAGATGACCTTTTCATTATAGGGGACTGGAATGTAAAAGTAGGAAGTCAAGACATGGATGCACAACTTTAAATAAATGTATTAGAGACAAGAGTAAGAACTCTTTGAATGGAAAACATCTATCTGCTTTATTGACTATACCAAAGCCTTTGACTGTGGAGATCACTATAAACTGTGGAAAATTCTGAAAGAGATGGGAATACCAGACCACCTGACCTGCCTCTTGAAAAATTTGTAAGCAGGTCAGGAAAGAACAGTTAGAACTGGACATGGAACAACAGACTGGTTCCAAATAGGAAAAGGAGTACATCAAGGTTGCATATTGTCACCCTGCTTATTTAACTTATATGCAGAGTACATCTTGAGAAACGCTGGGCTGGATGAAGCACAAGCTGGAATTAAGATTGCTGGGAGAAATATTAATAACCTCAGATATGCAGATGACACCCCCCCCCCTTATGGCAGAAAGTGAAGAAGAACTAAAGAGCCTCTTGATGAAAGTGAAAGAGGAGAGTGAAAAAGTGGCATCTGGTCCCATCACTTCATGGCAAATAGATGGGGAAACAGTGGAAACAGTGGCTGACTTTATTTTTTGGGCTCCAAAATCACTGCTTATGGTGATTGCAGCCATGAAATTAAAAGACACCTACTCCTTGGAAGGAAAGTTATGACCAACCTAGACAGTACATTAAAAAGTAGAGACATTACTTTGCCAACAAAGGTCCTTCTAGTCAAGGCTATGGTTTTTCCAGTGGTCATGTATGGATGTGAGAGTTGGACTATAAAGAAAGCTGAATACCAAGGAAGTGATGCTTTTGAACTATAGTGTTGGAGAAGACTCTTGAGAGTCCCCTGGACTGCAAGGAGACCCAACCAGTCCATCCTAAAGGAAATCAGTCCTGAATATTCATTGGAAGGACTGATGTTGAAGCTGAAACTCCAATACTTCGGCCACCTGATGTGAAGAGCTGACTCATTTGAAAAGACCCTGATGCTGGGAAAGATTGAAGGTGGGAGGAGAAGGGGACGACATAGGATGAGATGGTTGGATGGCATCACAGACTCAATGGACATGAGTTTGAGTAAACTATAGAAGTTGTTGATGGACAGGGAGGCCTGGCGTGCTTCAATTCATGGGGTCACAAAGAGTTGGACAAGACTGAGTGACTCAACTGAACTGAACAGAACTAGAGACAAAAATAATAATAATAATACACAGAATTATAAAGCAATTATTTTAGAAAATAATAATCTTCCCAGTAAACTTCCCAAATTAATAAAGGATAATGGCATGAAATGATGTTTCAGTTGAAGTGAAATTATTCTCAGAAAGATCATAATTCTAATCTGCTGGATATAAGGTTTTATTTTTCAGGATTGTGGGGAGAGGGCAAATACAGCCAGCACTCATAAAGAACTTACTATGTGTCCGAGTCTTTAAAGGGCTTTGCATCTATACATAATATAGTCCTCATAACAACCTTGTGACTTAAGTACCATTATTCCTCTTTTTCACTAATAAGGAAATAGGTACAGAGTGGTTAAAAACTTAACAATAATCACAAAACAAATAAATGGTCAAGCTAGAATTCAAACTCAGATCTAACTTCAAAGCTTCATTACTTTTTATTGCTCCTTTACTTTTTTAGTTCTATGCTTTGATATCAAATCACATGAATTGGATTCATATACCTATATTTTAGGGAATCTAGGATACTTTCTTGATGGCTGTTTCTTAATCTTTTCTCAAAGAGTCAACAGAATTTTTCATGTAACCAAGTTGTGTTAGCTCTTTACCTGTTAGTAACTGTAATCTTGCAAGCCACAAATTTTGGTAATATGTATTCTTATTTCAAAGAGGTTAAATTGGGGTGGTGGTGGCGGAGGATGCACATGAGAATTCATGAAATACATGGTAGTCCTTAAATACATTTAAATTAACTTTGTTAATTTTTACAGAACCAAATAGTTAGAATTTTCATAGAGCTAATTCCTCCTTACCTGTCTGATGTGGTGCTGTTGATGGTAGACCACACTTAAAGCAAGACTGAAATAAACCTATTCTTGGTACAAGGAAACAAGGAGCTGAAAAAAAATGAATAAAGATATATAGGTGCTTTTTGGACAGTAAATTCACTTGAACTGGAGCCCTTGACCCAAAATATCCCTCCATCCGAATAATTTGTTACTGTGTCTACAAAACAAAGTACTGTACTCTTAGGGATAGAAATTTAGCTTGAAAATCCTGGGTGATGTGGGATAGAGCTGAGGTTTTCTGAAGGTAAACAATCCCTACTATCTCAGAGGCATAAAAAACACAAAGATTTGTTTATGTTGTGTCTATCACAGACCTTACTTGTTGCAGTCATTCAGAGACTCAAGACAATGGAGTGGCTGTCTTTGCATGCAGTGTTGGGTTCTATTATAAAGAAAGCTGAGCGCCAAAGAATTGATGCTTTAACTGTGGTGTTGGAGAAGACTCTTGAGAGTCCCTTGGACAGAAAGGAGGTCCAACCAGTCCATCCTAAATGAAATCAGTCACAAATATTCATTGGAAGGACTGATGCTGAAGCTGAAACTCCAATACTTTGGCCACCTGATAGGAAGAAATGACTCATTGGAAAAGACCCTGATGCTGGGAAGATTGAAGGGGGGAGGAGAAGAGAGGATGAGATAGTTGGGTGGCCTCACCGACTCAATGGACATGGGTTTGAGTAAACTCCGGGAGTTGGTGATGAATAGGGAAGCCTGGAGTGCTGCAGGCAGTCGCAAAGAGTCAGACATGACTGAGTGACTGAACTGACTGAGCTAATATCAGAGAAAACGTGAAAACTTTAAGAGTTCATGTTTTTGCAAGTAATACTAAGTTCTGGCTTCAGCAAATAAGTTTTAATGACTTTTTGGCCAAAACTGGGCGCCATGCTATTTCCAAATATAAGTCAGGAGTACAATTCTACTATGGGCTTGAAAGGTGGGGAGGTGGTGGAAAATGGGCTTATTTGGCTAATAGCAATTATGACTATCATTAAGTCACCAAAGTGCTCCCATAGCTTATGTCTGAACAGCATCAGTGAACCACTTAGTTGTTAACTAAAGACACTTTATAACTCAGGGAAACCTACAACTGAAAAATGCTGCGAATGAGCTGATTAGACATCAACACTATGTCTACTCCAAACAGATGGCAGAAATGTAAACTCTGCTGAAATGGAAGGAAGAAGCTTTAATTATTGAAAGATGTTCTGCATATTATTGACCGAGAAATTTATCCTGTTGACTAATTTTTTTCTAGACAATGATTCATTTTCTGACCAGTGCAGCTTCACTAGTTTTTCTGTAAACAAAATTCATCATCACAAATTGCCTTTTGATTAGTTTAATTAAAATTTCTGCTTCACAGTCACTAAACAAGAGAAACTTAAGGAGTAGGAAAAGGTCAGAAAGTTGCCTTATGATTTAGTTATTCAACAGAGAACAAGATAAAAATTATTTAAATATTGGAAGGTAACTAATTTTTAAAAGCATAATTCCTTTCCTGAACAACTTGCTTTTCCTATAAAATATTTAATAGACCCTCACTTAAAAGTTTGTGAGTCTCTTTATCTTTTGAAGCAATAGTTTCTTCTTCTTCACTTTTAACGTAACTATTGCTTTTATAATTTTATTTATGCTTATCTGTTTTATCAAAACACTGCTTTTCCCATGTACAATGAAGAGTCAGGGTAGCAATTATCTGTTTTTATTATCTTACTCATGTATTTACCTGAATCCATTTGGTTCTTAAAAAGAAACCAGTGTCAGTACAAAATTGAAAAGTATTCAAATTGTGTTTACAAAAGAACAATTTTTAAATGCCTAATTTAAGAGGAGTTTCAAGTTCCAGTTCCTAAGAATTCACATGTCTAATGTATGAAATATATATATTATATATATAAGTGATTTTAAAGGGTCATATATTTCGGTAAATTCTTTCATTGTTTTTATTAATTGCTTGCCATTATATGGTCTCAATCGTTTAAGGGAAAACTAAAAAGTAGAAATTTGAATAGGATATGGTCTTAATAGTTGTAAATTTGAACCGATTACTGATGAACTTGAAATTATACAATAGAGCTAACTGATAACTTAGAGTTATATTTTCTTCATACTGATCAAAGCCTAATGTACATTCTGACTTGATATGAAAAATGAGTTTGGTTTCATGTGTATCAGTTAATTAAATGAAAATGTAATGTAGTCCTTTTAGACATCAGTAGAAAAAAATGTATGGAGATATTTGTCCTGATTCCATGTATCTTATTAGTGATAATAATTTTCACACTGCATTCAACTTCATGAAGAAATTTCTTGAGGACTATCCAGCATTCACTAAATCTCCTGGAGGCCTTTCTAGCTCCTTTGTTTTGCTAAGTCTCAAACTTGATGTCCTATGCTTCAGATTTCTGCTATGGTATTTTGATACTTTTGGTATTAAAAAAACTGTGCTAGTTAGCTATTGCTGCACTAAAAAATGGAATGAAACTCAAAAACATCT
Organism: Bubalus bubalis; assembly: GCF_019923935.1. NCBI lineage: Eukaryota > Metazoa > Chordata > Mammalia > Artiodactyla > Bovidae > Bubalus > Bubalus bubalis. Next base: position 60,911,431 of record NC_059158.1, read on the forward strand.
TATTGTACCACAGTTTTAAGATTCAGAAATTCAAGTAAAGCAAACTTGGAATAGCTTATTTCTGCTCCTTAGTGATTATTAAAAATTTTAAATATGCAAAATAATTTTAAGAAAATGAAAGGACAATTGAAAGTAAAATGTTTCCATGTCTTTGCTCCATCTGAAAAGTGATAAAAATACCAATTTGTATATTAAGTTGGAATAAATCAGGGATATGATATATAATCTCTAGTATCATCACTCAAAATTATTAAAGAAAGTTTAAAATATCAAAATAGTAGAGGAAGTAATTGAAATCTAGGGTTAATGCTAAATAGATAATGAAGGAGGTAAGATGGAATAGAAATCAAATGGATCAAAGAGCAAAAATACAATATGATGTTAGATTTAATTTGCCTGCAAAGCAGGAGAAAGGGTTTGATCCCTGGGTTGGAAAGATCAGATGAAGAAAACAATGGCAACCCATTCCAGTATTCTTGCCTGGTAAATGCTATGAAGAGAGGAGCCTGGTTGGCTATAGTTTATAGAGTTACAGAAGAATAGGACACAAGTTAGTGACTAAACAACACAGCATACTAGTAACTACAATAAATGCAAGTGAACCAGATACTTCAAATACAAGATCAAAGATTGTTAGATTTTTAAAATTCAGTCATATTTTGATTATAATAGGAGCACCTTAAATACACAGATTTGGGTCATCCCAATGCACCAGCCCCAAGCCATTCTCCCAAATAATCCCACCCTCTCCCTCTCCCACAGAGTCCAAAAAACTATTCTATACATCTGTGTCTCTTTTGCTGTCTCGCATACAGGGTTATCGTTACCATCTTTCCTAATTCCATATATATGCGTTAGTATACTATATTAGTGTTTTTCTTTCTGGCTTACTTCACTCTGTATAATAGGCTTCAGTTTCATCCACCTCATTAGAACGAATTCAAATGTATTCTTTTTAATGGCTGAGTAATACTCCATTGTGTATATGTCACAGCTTCCTTATCCATTCATCTGCTGATGGACATCTAGGTTGCTTCCATGTCCTGGCAATTATAAACAGTGCTGCAGTGAACATTGGGGTACACGTGTCTCTTTTAATTCTGCTTTCCTCAATATGTATGCCCAGCAGTGAGGGGGAGGGAGATGGGAGGAGAGTTCAGGATGGGGAACACGTGTACACCCATGGCGGATTCATGTTGATGTATGGCAAAACCAGTACAATATTGTAAAGTAATTAGCCTCCAATTAAAATAAATAAATTAAAAAAATTAAAAATAAAAAAAGAAGAGATAGAAAAAGTAAATAAATAAAAATAAATACACAGATTTGACTTGCAAAAACTATATGCAGGTCAAGAAGCAACAGTTAGAACTAGAACAGTTAGAGGGTTCCCTTTTCTCCACACCCTCTCCAGCATTTATTGCTTGTAGACTTTTGGATCGCAGCCATTTTGACTGGCATGAAATGGTATAAATAAATAAATAAATAAAAAAGAAAAAAAAGAACTAGAACAGTTAAAATGTGGAACAACAGACTGGTTCAAAATCGAAAAGAAATATGTCAAGGCTGTATATCGTCAATCTGCTTATTTAACTTATCTGCAGAGTACATCATGAGAAACACCGAGCTGGATGAAGCACAAGCTGGAATCAAGATTGCAGGGAGAAATATCAATTACCTTATATATGCAGATGACACCACCCTTATGGCAGAAAGTGAAGAACTAAAGAGCCTCTCGATGAAGGTGAAAGAGGAGAGTGAAAAAGTTGGCTTAAAACTCAACATTCAAAAAACCAAGATCATGACATCTGGTCCCATCACTTCCTGGCAAATAAATAGGGAAACAATGGAAACAATGAGAGATTATTTTCTTGGGCTCCAAAATCACTGAAGATGGCAATTGCAGCCATGAAATTAAAAAAATGCTTGCTCCATGGAAGAAAAGCTATGACATAATTAGCCAGTGTATTAAAAAGCAGACACATCACTTGACCAACAAAGGTCCATCTAGTCAAAGCAATGGTTTTTCCAGTAGTCATGTATAGATGTGAGTAGTCAAGTCAAAGTCACTCGGTCATGTCCGACTCTTGCAACCCCATGGTCACAAGGTTCTTCTGTCCATGGGATTCTCCAGGCAAGAATACTGGAGTGGGTTGCCTTTTCCTTCTCCAATAGATGTGAGAGTCAGGCCATAAAGAAGACTGAGCACTGAAGAATAGATGCTTTGGAACTGTGGTGTTGAAGAAGACCTTGGACAGCAAGGACAGCAAACCAGTGAATCCTAAAGGAAATCAACCCTGAATATTCATTGGAAGGACTGATGCTGAAGTTGAAACTCCAATACTTTGGCCATCTGATGCGAAGAGCTGAGTCACTGGAAAAGACCATGATGCTGGGAAAGATTGAAGGCAGGAAGAAAAGGGGACAGACAACAGAGGACAAGATGGTTTGATGGCATCACCAACTCAGTAGACATGAGTTTGAGCCAGCTCCCGGAGATGGTGAGGGACAGGAAAGCCTGATGTGTTGCAGTCCACGGGGGAGCAAAGAGTCAGACAAGATTGAGCAACTGAGCAACAACAACAAATAGACAGATAAAGGAATATTGAAAGTAAAAAGCGATATCAACCAAAAAAAGAAATATAGCTACATTAATATCATATAAAAGTAGACTTTAAATTAAAAAAGTAGTAACAAAGAAGGACATGTGATAATGGCAGGAGGGTGGCAGAAGGGTCTTAAAGTTTCATGTGCTTAATAATAATAGTTTTAATTTTGCAATGCAGACAAAGTGACATAGTCTATAAGGAGAAGACAAACTGACAATCATATTAGAAAACAATATTTTTTAATTTCTGGAATTGAGAGACACAGATGAAATACTTATTTATAGGATACAATATTTGAGTCTAAATTAATCACATTGACTTAATTGGCATATATGGGACATTACACCAAGCAACTGCAGAACACATACTCTTCAAGATCACTGAAACATTTACTCAAATTGACCAAATACTCTTGAACTCAGAAACAAAATAAAACTAGGAAATACTCAAAACATTGTAAATTAAGCTATACACTTGAAATAAAAAGTCATGGATCAACAAGGAAATCATAACAGAAAACAAAGTATTTTGAAAAGCATGATGGTTAAGATCAAACAGATTAAAACAGAAGGGTCAACACTAATGGAGGATTAAAGGGAATTGTATAACCTTTACTGAATGAAAACAAGAAGAACTGAAAACCAAATCTAATTATCTCTGTGAAAAAAATGAAACCAACACAACATTGTAAAGCAACTATAAACAACAATTTGTTAAGGCATTGTGGCAATTAGTGAAAGTGGAATATGGTGATTTTTAGATAATAGTAATGTACCAATATTAATTTCCTGCTTATGATGTTGTAATATGGTTTTTTATGAGAATGTTCTTGTTTTCAGTTAAGTACACCAGGCCTTTGTGTTGTCAATTTAGTCTCAAATAGGGAATAAAGAATCCTTTGTATTGATTGCATGGATAAGTTTTCTGTCGGTTTAAGATCTGTTTTTTTTTTTAATTCTAAAATTTACAGGGAAAAATCTGCATCGGTAAGGGAATTTTACTTGTTAATCATTTAAATATTATTGACTTCAAATTAGGCTTCTTTAAAAGGAATCAGAATTTACCTGCATGATCCTTTGTATAATTATAACTGGATCAAATCAGTCAGTGCTTCAGAATCAGCTTTTTGCCAGACATAAATGAAAGAATGGTGTTTGCTTTTTAACTGTACTTCCTCTCCTGTTACTAAGCATGAAGTTATTTTTTTTTAATATTTTTTGTCTTTAGCCTTAAGTTCTAAAAATTCATTGCATTTACTAACTATGCTTATACTTTTGCCTGGAAAATCCCATGGATGGAGGAGCCTAGTAGGCTGCAGTCCATGGGGTTGCTAGAGTCGGACATGACTGAACGACTTCACTTTCACTTGTCACTTTCATGCATTGGAGAAGGAAATGGCAACCCACTCCAGTGTTCTTGCCTGGAGAATCCCAGGGACGGAGGAGCCTGGTGGGCTGCCGTCTATGGGGTCACACAGAGTCGGACACGACTGAAGTGACTTAGCAGCAGCAGCATAAACTTGTTTTGACATAATAATGTGACTTGATATGATGCAAGAGAAAAATAGAAACAATGCCTGAAAGACTATACTAATTGTACTTAACAAACTCTATTTCTGAAGATGTATGCTTAATTATAATGATTGTGGGTTTTAAGAATCTACATTTGATATATTGTGATTTCATCAAAGGTGGATTTTATTTTACATACTTTAATTGTTAAAATTGAGAGAAAAGTGAGTGAACTGCACTGTATATTACTAAAATACTTTGATTTTCCTTTTAAGAGCAAGGTGTTGATATTTATCAGATTTTACAGAGAGACCTTTAATTCTTCACCAAGTAAATTACTATAAAATTTCTCCAAATGATATTCTAGCAGTGCATTTATTTTATTATAAACAAGAATTTTGCCCAATCAATAAAATTTGGCATATTCTGTGTGAAATAGGAGTTAATTTTTCACTAGGGTAATAATGGTATAAAAATTAAGAAACCTAGACAATTGAACTTTGAATGATCTGTAGGATCAGTATGGTCATGGCTGTAATTACTTCCACAAAATATCATTTCTCCTTTTAATATGCACTTTGGGTGAATGGCATGACTTACAATTATCATGAAATTGTTTTGGTCATCTTAACAATCACTACATAAATTTTCTGTTTAAATGAGGAATGAATTTCCATTAATCCATTAAGGATGTTTTTATCAAATGCTTAATTTGTTTCCACATGTGGTACATGGGAATTATTGAGAATGAGAGAGATACAGTTAAGATATGAGTATTTTCTTATGACTATAAAAAAAAATTCTCTTTCTCTCTTCAAAAAGCCTGGACCTGAAAGTGATTTTAATTTTTTAACTTAATTAAATATCGATTGAGTACCTATTTTCTGCCTTTCTTCATCACTGCATGACATATGAAGATAGACGAAGTGTAGCACTGTAATCCACCAGGCTCCTCTGTCCATGGGGCTTCCCAGGCAAGAATACTGGAGTGGGCTACCATTTCCTTCTCCAGGAGATCTTCCCAACCCAGGGATCGAACCTGCGTCTCGTGCATTGGCAGACAAATACTTTACCATTGAGCCACCAGGGAAGCCCATTCAACAGATGCAGCAAAACAAATCATGAAAGTGTTATGCAATGGTACATGGTTTTGTCAAATACTAAAATGATGGTTCCAGAATGAATAAAATTTGAGTATCAGAGAAATTAACCTAATTAAAATTAAGATTGGTAAAAGAGTAACCAGGCAAAGAAGGAAGGACATTTCAGTATGAAGATACATCATGAGAAAAGAGCTCATGTTAGGCATAGACATAAAATGCTTGATAAGAGAGAAGATCGGTGCAGATGAAGCAAAATATGAGCAGTAAAATATGAGCCTGGACATAAAGATAGGGATTGATTTTTGTGGGACCACACAGGCCATATGAAGAATATTATTGTTTATTGTAGCTGTTGTTCAGTCGCTAAGTCGTGTCTGACTCTTTGCGACCCCATGAACTGCAGCACAACCAGGCTTCCTGTCCTTCACTAACTCCTGGAGTTTGCTCAGACTTATGTCCATTGAGTCAGTGATACCATCCAACTATTTCATCCTCTCTCGTCCCCTTTTCCTCAGAATCAGGGTCTTTTCCAACAATTCTGGCTCTTCACATCAGGTGGCTGAAGTACTGGAGCTTCAGCTTCAGCATCTGTCCTTCCAATGAATATTCAGGGTTGATTTTATTGTAGAGCAATGGGAAAACCATAAACATTTTTAATGGAGAGATGAGATTTGTACTCTGAAAAGATTACCTGCTTTAAAGCAAAGTATTACTAAAAAAAAGAGAAAAATGTAGTAAAATGATAATAAGTTACACAGTACACCACTTATTCTTATTTTATAACATGAAACGATTTAAAACACAACCATTTCTTCTGGTTAATTGCTCGTTCTTTGGTTCTCTTTCCCCTTCTTTTGCTTCTCTCCAAAAAGTTTCCAGGTATAAGCATTCCCACTACCTTTGAGTTACCCGTGGTCTCTGCGACAGAATGGTTTTTCTCACAATTTCCTGACCAAGTATCTATTGTGTTGTAGATGGTTCTATTATGTTATAAACCACTTATCCAATTCTGGCTAGACTGCACAGAATCTTAATGGCTCTTTTTTTTTAATTAAAGCATTCTTTAGATTCTCAGATATTCCCAGTGTCTCCATATTCCATCCCTCAACAACCGTCCATCCCATGGCCATCCCACCATTGGTACCTAGGAAATGATCCTCTACAGAACTGTATATCCCATAAGAGGTCATTATTTCACCTTTGTCCTCTGTAGCCACTGCCTACACATGTCTGTATTATTGTAAAATATGGCAAAAGACCAAATGGAACCTTTCATGGATTTCATCCAGGGAATTGAGCCATTAGTTCTAATGTGCTCGTTTCCTCTTATCCTTCTGGAAGTTTCTACTGAATCCCTAGAAATATTATCATATTCATCCACCAAAACCACAACTATGTACACATTGAGTTTTCTCACATAGAGGTCCAGAAGTAAGGACATTCGTGACGTTAATGTTGAACTTTGTGCCCTTGACCTCTCTTGAGGATAGGATTTCCCCCAAATACTCCCATGATATTCTGAGTTCTCTTTATCTCTTGCTAATAGTGAAACAGATATTCAATGGTACTACTCCAGGCCCATACTTTGTTGATAGCAAGAAAACAAAACCACTTTATTCATGTCCAACTCTTTGCGACTCTGTGGACCATAGCCCACTAGACTCCTTTGTCCATTGAATTCTCCAGGCAAGAATGCTGGAGTGGGTTGCCATGCCCTCCTCCAGGGCACCTTCCTTACCCAGAGATCAAACCCACGTCTCTTATGTCTCCTGAATGGCAGGTGGGTTCTTTACCACTAGTGTTACCTGGGAAGCCCAAAAGATAACATATACAGACAATCCTTCCAACTTCACACTATTATACGGCTTCCCTTGTGGCTCAGCCAGTAAAGAATCCGACTGCAATGTGGGAGACCTGAGTTCAGTGCCTAGGTTGGGAAGATCCCCTGGGGAAGGGAAAGGCTACCCACTCCAGTATTCTGGCCTGGAGAATTCCATGGACTGTATAGTCCATGGAGTTGCAAAGAGTCTGACACGACTGGGCAACTTTCACTTTCATTCCAGCTTCACACTGCTAGGGAATTAAAAAAAAAAAAAAAGCCTCCAAAACATTTTTTTTCATTGATTATAAAAGCTAAGCATTGATTTTTTTCCCATTCTTCTCATTTCCTACCACAATTTTAATTCTCTCTTCTCATTCTGTTTCTATCACATAGTATGTATCAATGTGTGTTAGTTGCTCAGTTGTGTCCCACTCTTTGCAAGTCCATGGACTGTAGTCTGCCAGGCTCTTCTGTCCATGGAATTCTTTAGGCAAGATTACTGGAGTGGATAATGATTCCCTTCTCCCTCGGATCTTCCTGACCCAGGGATTGAACCTGGGTCTCCTCATTACAGGCTGATTCTTTACCATCTGAGCCATGAGAGAAGCTTCCATATATGACATTGGTTAACCAAAAAGTTGTCAAATACAGGGGAAGAACATAAAAAATAGTATATTTCAGATTAGATTTTATAATTACATGGGGAAAAAACAGTGAAATGAGGTGTCTATTACAGTGATTTAGGATTAAAAATCGTAAAAATGTTGGTGATAGAACTGGTAAAAAGTGAGTGAATTTGAGACAAATCTGGCCCAACACCTATTTAGGTAAATAAACTTGTGACACTCATTCATTTATATACTCTTTATGACTACTTTGCATTGCAAAAGCAAAATTCAGTTGATGTGATGGAGACCACACAATCAACAAAGCCTAAAATATTCACTGCCTTCTCCTTCATAGAAAATTGTTGCCAATTCCTAATTGACAGCACATGTACAAATTCAATGCCCTATTTATGCTGATTTTATTAAATGTATCAACAAGAAGATTTTTAACCTTTGTAAACAGTGGCTTTGATCTTATCTATTTTTGTTGTTGTTGTTGTTGTTGTTGTTAAGATTTATTTATTTTTGGTTGCTTGCACTGGGTCTTCTTTGCACAGGAGCTTTCTCTACTCAATTAGAAAGTAACCCCAGTAGTGAGAAGGGGCTACTCTTTGTTGTGGTACACCAGCGGCTTCTCGGGAGAAGGCAATGGCACCCCACTCCAGCACTCTTGCCTGGAAAATCCCATGGATGGAGGAGCCTGGTAGGCTGCAGTCCATGGGGTCGCGAAGAGTTGGACACGACCGAGCGACTTCACTTTCACTTTTCACTTTCCTGCATTGGAGAAGGAAATGGCAACCCACTCCAGTGTTCTTGCCTGGAGAATCCCAGGGACGGGGGAGCCTGGTGGGCTGCCGTCTATGGGATCGCACAGAGTCGGACACGACTGAAGCGACTTAGCAGCAGTAGCAGCAGCGGCTTCTCTTTGTGGTGGCTTTTCTTGTTGTGGTCACGTGCTCTAGGGCATGTGGGCTTCAGTAGTTGTGGCACACAGGCTCAGCAGCTGCAGCTCACGAACCTAAGAGCATGAGCTCAGCAGTTGTGGTGCAAGGGCTTAGTTGCTTCACGGCATGTGAACCTTCCAAGTCCCCTTCACTGACAGGCAGATTCTTACCCACTGCTCCACCAAGGAAGCCTCTGATCTTACCAGTTTTTAACCTCATGTTCTAGAGGCAGAATTTATGTAAATATTTTTAAACTTCATATGGAAAGGAGCTTTTAAAGACAGCATTTACATTCATTTTTTTTAATTAATAGTGAATTATTCTAATAATAATGTAATGATTCTGTTTTTGAATTACTTTTACCAACTCATTCATAAAAAAATTTAACATATATAAAAATATAGAGAAAATAACATAGTAATCTTTCATCTGCATGTGTATCATAGTTTGAATAATAAATTCATGACACTGTTTTATGCCTCTGCATTCCTTTATCCAACTGTGGAAAGCTCTTAGAGAGATGAGAATACCAGACCATCTTACCTGTCTCCAGAGAAACCTGTATGCAGGTCAAGAAGCAATAGTTAGAACCCTATATGGAACAACTGATTGGTTCAAGATAGAGAAGGGAGCATGACAGGGCTGTCTGCTGTCACTGTTTGTTCAACCTTTACACTGAGCACATCATGAGAAATGCTAGGCTGGATGCGTTACAAGCTGGAATCAAGATAGGTGGGAGAAGCATCAACAACTTCAGATATGCAGGTGATACTATTCTAATGGCAGGAAGCAAAGAGGAACTAAAGAGCCTCTTGATGAGGGTGAAAGAGGAAAGTGAAAGACCAGGCTTAAGACTAAATATTTTTTTTAAATAAAATAAAAACTAAGGTTATTGCATCTGGCCCCATTACCACATGGCAAATAGAAGGGGCAAGGTGGAAGAGGTGACAGATTTATTTCTCTTGGGCTCCAGAATCACTGCAGACAGTTTCTACAGCCATGAAATCAGAAGAAAATTGCTTCCTGGCAGGAAAGTGTCTAGGTTTGTAAAAACCTAGACGGTACATTGAAAAGCAGAGACATTACTCTGCAGACAAAGGTCCATATATTCAAGGCTATAGTCTTCCCAGTGCTCACATACAGTTGTGAGAGCTGTACCATAAGGAAGGCAGAACACCAAAGAATTGATGCCTTTGAACTATGGTGCCAGAGAAGACTCCTGAAAGTCCCCTGGACAGCAAGGAGATCAAACCAGTCAATCTTAAGGGAGGTCAAGCCTGAATATTCACTGGAAAGACTGGTGCTGAAGCTGAATCTCCAGGATTTTGGTCATCTAATGCAAATAGACCAAAGATCTATTGGATCTTTGAGATCACTGGAAAAGTCCCTGATGCTGAGAAAGATTGAGGGCAGAAGGAGAAGAGGGTGTCAAAGGATGAGATGGCTGGATAGCATCACCATGCAATGAACATGCACTTGGGCAGACTCCAGGAGATGGCAAGGGACAGGGAGGCCTGGTGTGCTGCAGTCCATGGGGTCGCAAAGAGTTGGACAAGACTGGGTGACTCAACAAACAAACAAACAAACAAATTCCTTTATCCCTGTCTATTTTGAAACGAATTCAAGATATTTGGGCTTCCCAGGTGGCGCTAGTGGTAAAGAATCTGTCTACCAATGCAGGAGACAAAAGAGACTCAGGTTTGATCCCTGGGTCAGAAAGGTCCCCTGGAGGACGACATGGCAACTCACTCTATTATTCTTGCCTGGAGAATCCCACAAACAGAGGAGCCTGGAGGGCTACAGTCCATGGGGTTGCAAAGAGTTGGACATGCACATGGCATGCGACTTAGCATGCACATGCAAGGTATTTATATCTTTTGTCTGCAAATATTTCAGTTTATATAAAATATAAGTACTCTTTTGTAATATAACCACAAAATATTTATCATACCAAAAAGTGACAGTATTCTTTAATAAGACTTTTTTAATAATTTTAAAGTATATTTCAGTGACCCTACTTTAAAGTCTTTATTTTGCAGTTTGCTAATGTGATTTGGGTTTCCCTGGTGGCTTGGTAATAAAGAATCTGCCTGCCAATGCAAGAGACACCAGTTCAATCCCTGAGTCAGGAAGATTCCTTGGAGAAGGAAATGATAACACACTGAAATATTCTTGCCTGGGAAAACCCATGGGCAGAGAAGCTTGGTGGGCTACAATCCCTGGAGTTGCAAAAGAGTTGGACGTGACTTAGCGACTAAACAACAACAACAGTGTGACTCTTAGGTCTTCAGATTTATAGTTTCTATCTTTATTTATTTTTCCATGTAGTTTATTTATTGAATTAATTAGGTCATTTGTACGGTAGATTCTGGATTTTGTTAGTTGAAATTTTGTGGTGTCATTTAACATGTTTCTTTAACTCCAGTACTTCCCATAAATTCACAAGCTAGATTTAGAATCAGGTTTATATTTTGGCAGGAGTATTTGTATATGGTATTATGTAAGCACATGATAATGACTTGTGGCTTCTCTTTTATATCAACATGCATTGATTATTATTGCCTCAATCCATCACTTTCATTATGGTTGTAAAATTGTGTTAGCTTAATTCTATTAATATAATCTCTACTTCTATTAGCTAAAATATTTTTATAAAAAGGAATATTCTCTAATCAAATATTTATTTACACTAAAGCATATTGGAAGAGCAGTATAACAACCGGTTCTTTCAAAATAATGAAGTAGCTTCCTAGTATTTTATGTAAGTGATCATCGAGAATAGTTTTATTATTACAAAGTCATGGATGGAAATGTATTTGATGTGTTTCAGTCCATTACAGTTATTAGTCTTAAAATGTTCAAACTGTCCCAAATTTGGCCACAGGGAGCTTGTTAAAGTTAGCTCCAGGCATCCTTTTAAAGACTCAGTAATCATTTATAACTTCCTCATGATTCCATTGGACATGAATAGCTCAGTTTGTACATATCCTGTTGCAGATCTGGAATTAGCTATTTATCCAAGGAGGTCTGTATCCTTTTAGTGAGAAGTGGTAGTTAGCACAATCGTGTTACTAGGAATGCTCATTGGTTATTGGGTTGGTCATTATTTTTAAGATTTTTTTAAAAAACAGAACTAGGACACATTTTGTTTTAAGATAACAATGTTGATGCTTCCAGTTCAATATCAGAATTATTCTTACTTAATCTCATTGATCTTACCTCCATATCTTCACCTATCAATGTTAAAAATACTTGTTCTCAGTGACCCCAACATAGTCATTTATTTTACCCTGTGTAAGAAATACACAACAGTCTCAGAATAATAAAACCTACAGAACCTACAACAATGTTATTACTGACTACTGTTTTTAGTATACCTAGACATTTCCTTTAGGTCAACTCTACTTCTAACAATTACTCAATATATTTTAGTAACTACTTTAGTAAATGGTTTGCTAACTTTAGTAGATTTCCACTGAAATTGTTCATAGTTCTGGAAATCTCTATAATATTTTGAAGTTAAGTGAAATAAACACAGGGTGCTTCCTTGGTAGCTCAGTGGTAAAGAATCCTCCTGCCAGTGCAGGAGGCGCTGATTTGGTCCCTGGATCAGGAAAATCCCCAGAGCAGGAAATTACAATCCAATGCAGTATTCGTGCCTGGGAAATCCTATTGACAGAGGAGCCTGGCAGGCTAGTCTATGGGAATGCAAAAGAGTCAAACAGGATTTAGCAACTGAACAACAAAATAAACACAAAATCACTTGATAAGATATCTTGAGAAATGTCATAATTCTGCATCTTTTAAGAGTTTCAAATCTCTTTCCAATCATCTCTATGTCTTCTACACAATCCCCCTTTAGAAAATTTCTTTAGATCATAATCAGCCTGAGAATCTATCCGGAGGAAAATAAGCATCATACACTTTATTTAAGCACTGTTCTTTCAAAAGAAAAACTAATGCATTTTTGTCCCCAAACAGTACTTGAAGTGTATTATTGAATGCTACCTTTAGGAAAACAAAAATGTATACACATATAATAAAGCATATAAAGATATATGCATATTAAATAGGATTTACTCTTTTCTCTATGGATTATCATGTTTAAATCATTAAAATGTACTTTGTTTCTTTTAATATTCCTCTATCATTCCCTTTTCAGTACTATCTTATCTTCTTTGTTGTTAGACACATTGAAATGTACAACATGCAATATTAATGTGGCAAATTTCATGTTTTCTTAAGTCTGGATTTGGAAATATGATGAAAGCTTAATGTTCACCTGAATGTGGATTTGGAGATATCACACTTAAAAATTTGATGTATCATGAGTATTTCCTCTTGAGGGTTTGGAAATATGTCCTTACTGATTGTTATGTACAATCCATAGTCAGCAAGTATAAATGATTTGACTGTGAGTCAACTCCTTATGCATATAGAAAAATGCCTTGTATAACAGTTATATTTCAAGAGCAATTCAATTATAGCTTTTTTCAAAATCAAGGAAAGATATTCTGAGTATGCCAAGTTATTATCTGTAATAACAGCCTTGCAGCATCATATTAATATAGATGATAAATACAGTTTTTTATATAAAATCTGAATGTTATGAATTGTAAATGTGTAAGATTTCTTTATTGTAACATTATTTATAGAAATTATTTCACCTAAAGTAGTTTATACTCATAATCACTGATTAAATACACTTCTGATTTTAGTGAATGCTCAGACCACTCTATAAATGACATTGAATTTTTTATTTAAATTATAAAGAATCTTTCTTACAAGAAAATTAAGTAGCAAAACCAAGATCATAGATAGACATTTGTGGTGGAGAGAATACCAACTTTCATCTAATGATAGCCATATAGTTCATTTTATTTATGCTACATTTATTTATACTAAATTACAAAACTAGATTTTTAGGCTGAATTTGGGCAATTAAAGCCTCTATGGTTGAATGACAACCAAAACATTTATAATTATTTTTCTTCTCTCAATGTTATTATCTTGGCTCTTCAGATTTGATCTTCCACCATTCTTCACTTTATGTTTACCCAATATGTGTATGCAGTTCTATTTGAAACATGGGAGGAGCTATTCTGTTTAGTTTCATTTATAATGGAGGAGTAGAATTTTTTTTAAATGACTGAGAATTAAATTTCTTTAAAATTTATAAACTTCAATATGCCAGACAGCACTTAAAGCCAACCAACAATATCTTCCAAGTCCCTGTGTTCTTGTTCAGTACTTCTCATCTCACACCAGTGTTTATTCAGGTGGCACCAAGTTATAAAGAATCTTAAGGAAGGCTCTCAAGGAGAGATCATGACAAATACAGAGCCTAGAGCATATACACTGAAGTGTCAGTAGATAAAAGGTTCCACTCCTTGTCAGGTAGAGAGTCATAAATAACTGCCCATTGCTTGCATATAACCCTCAAGTTTCTTTCAGCAGCTGATTATCAAATCACTGAAATTGAATTCTTTAATGATAATTTGGTAGCTCCAGAATTTTTCCTTCCTTGAGAAAGAAATGGCAACACACTCCAGTATTCTTGCCTGGAGAATCCCATGGACAGAGGAGCCTGGCAGGCTATAGTCCATGGAGTCACAAGAATTGGACACGACTTGGTGACTAAACCACCACCACCTCCACCAGAATTGTTATCAGGTAAAGTAATGACAAGTTCTTTAGTCTGTGAATCAACAGGGATCTATTGGTCTGAATTGATTTAACACAGTAATATCCAATAAATATACTGTTGAATTATAGTTAATTTTATCCAATAGCAATAAGAAAGAAGAGAAGGATAAAAAGAAAAGGAGGAGAAGATGGACGAGGAGGAAAGGGAAGGAAAAGTAAGTGCAGTTATTCCTCACCCAAACACTTTACCAGAGTATACAAGAAAAAAGGGGATGCATATATTGCCATTCAGGATTCTGCTTGTCTGTGAAAATGAGTAGACTGCCTTTATTTAGCCTGCGAGTGTTATCAGGAAGGAGCTAGTCTGGGTTTCTCTTTTGGAGGGATCACATGGAAGTCCAATCCACAGCCCTCAGTTTGTAACCTGCCTGCAAAGTTAAAAAAAATGCCTTCTCTTTTAGAAGATGCTTGGGCTTGTTTGTGTGCTATGCAATTCAGACTATTTGGGTTTTGCAATGGCTAAACCCAATATATATAGAATTTAATATACAATTAAATATAATATATATGGAATATATGGAACACAATATAATAATTCCAGTATAATATATATGGAATTTTTAGGAGAAATAAATTTGGCATTGAAATATAGTAGGATTCAATTTTTAATGGAATTTCCTGTATTATTATTTATAATTTCAAAAACTCTCCTCTCTTACAATCTTAGTTTTACTCATACTTACTTGTTTTCCATTTCCATTTCCTCTTCTATTTCTTTAAAAAGTGCTTCATATGCTTTGAGTATGCAACAGTCGAAATGTCAATTAGGAAGCCATAATTTATATGCTTTATAGCAAGTTTTTAAGAATAGTTAACAAAATTATAAAGATATTTGCTTTAAAAGTTTTATTTTACTAAAAATTTGAAAACAAAAATAGCCTGAGAAATGTGGGAAAATATGGAAATTTCTAAAAGGTAATTTATAGTTTTTAAGAATGACATGAAATAAGGCTAAACAGTTTTCTAATTCTCATCCCCTTTGAAAACCTCAATAAGAGCCTTTTACATTTAATATGCATCTCTAAATTTGATGAATGAATTTTAAATAATGTAATTTTAAAAGGAATTTGATTGATTGCTTTGATTTTTTGATCAAACTATAAAAGTTTTAACTAGTAGAGAGAAAATGATTTTAAAGGAAATAAATCATTTATAGATGGATATTAAGCATGTTTTTAACTAATTGTTCAATACTTAACTTATTTCTCTTATTTTAATCTACTTAAGTATGTTAGTAATAATTTAAGCATCTCTCCTTTTTCTGAATAAATTTATATTAATTTACTCCCCAAATTATTTTTAGATACTCTTATATACATATTTTGATCAATTTAAATTTAGTGTATTTTGAGACTATGAAAACAATTTTAAGGTTTATTTATATGGTGATGATGCATACAAGTTGACATAGACTTATTTAAATTAAATATAAATCACAAATAGAATAAAGGTAAATTCAGCAGATTTTAACCAATTTTATAGCACTAAATATGTTCCCTATCAAACTCATTAACAGACCAAACAATTATTAGCGCTTTTAGATAAAGTTTTGTGAAGTCTCTTTTTTTGTAGTGGCAATTCAAAGGTACAGACTTTTAGACTGAGGTTTTAAATATATCCTGAATGAATTCACTATCAGAGTTATTTTAGTAGGAGTCATCAGTACAACTGGCTCTTCCGGTTATAAGGTTATATGATCTAAAGTTCCAAATTAGCATAGTTCTGCAATCAGGACTATAGGTTCTGGTTTCCACTATTAATATAAATGTCTTGGCATACCAATGATGATTAATTCTGACACCTGTAAAAAGTTATGGACTGCACAGTAGTGGAGCAAGTCTTTTGCTTAGTTTTGTTTTTCTATTCCTATTCATTTTATGAGAAATGCAGTTTTGTTCTTCAGAGGATGCACTCTAATAAAGTTCATCTAGTAAAAGTTAAGATTTCAAGATTAGGTGGATCTACACATCTAACAAAGCAACAATAAAAAGGTCTAAATGGGTAGGAATTTTGAAACTGCTAGGTGGCATTTTGACTCCAAAGAGCTGTGGTTTTTTATGTCTCAGTATGGAAAGAATTCAACAAGAGACAAAGTGATAGGTAAGAAATGACTTGTTAGGATAGGATGCTTGTGAGACAAGCAGGCAAGTGAGCATTGCGCTGCCATGAGTACCTGGTTACATTTTTATAATCAAAGGAAAAAGAAGTGGAGAAAACCACCTTTTTCCTCTTTCTACCATCATTAACTCCTCTTGCATATTGGGCAAGGAAGTTTTTGACCATATATGGTGCATGCAGGACTGTCATGGCACAATGGAAAAATTATCTCAGAACTCAGTCAATAAGGGTCTTTCACTTTGAAATTTCCCTTTGATCTCAGAGAGGCATCTGTGAGCAGTAACTTGAAATAAGATCTTAGTTCCCCACCCAAGAATTGAACCTCAGTAGCCTGGATGAAAACTAGGAGTCTTAGCTGTTAGTCCACCAAGGGCTAGAGGCTAGAAGCAAAATTCCCTTGGCCCTTGCCCACGTTGAAAAATGTATTTTTAAAGAAGGCAAAAACTGTAAAAATAGGTGAAAAGTGAAAATGAAAGTCATTCAGTCATGACTGACTCTTTGTGACCCCATGGACTGTACAGTCCATGGAATTCTCCAGGCCATAATATTCCAGTTCCCTTCTCCAGGCGATCACAGAGTTTATTATTAGAGACACAGTCCAACAAGTGGGAGAGCACACAGAGAAACTGTTTAGTTAAGACAGAAACAAGACAGAGATACACACCCAGATAGAAAAGGTGTGAGTGTCCTCAGTAATGAGGAGGAGTGCAATAAAGAGGTGGTTAAATTCATTTGTATAGGGAAGGTCTTCCAGATCTTTGTGTAGCTTTAGCTGATTATCTGGTTTCTTTTTTCACACTTGATCTGCCCTGGAGTCTTCCCCAACATGCCTACACGACTTTTTTCAAGATGGATTCCAGCCCAGAGGTCTATGGGGGGCCTTGCAATCACTTATTCTAGGGTGGTGCTGCATTCTTTTTGACCCCCAAGGAGCCTTTCTGCACATATGCAGTTTCTATCTTGCGCCAAGAATGGAAAAAATATGTGAACTCTTGATCTTTTATTCAAACAGGGTTTAGCCCCTGTCTCTCCCTGCCATAACTGTTATCTTAAAGTGTCCACAGGAGTAAAGTCCAGGTTACTCTGTTCCTTTTGTTATTTCCATCTCAAAGTGCACACAGGAGGCTGGTGGTAAATATCTAGCCTAAAGCCCATCTGCATCCTTAGAAATATGAACAGGAGGCTAGTTGTAAATGCCTAGCCTGGAGCCCATCTATCTCCTGCCTCAACCTCTCTATAAATTATTGTTTTTTTGTGTGTGCAGAGAGCATATCTTAGGAATATTAACTTGCTGACATCACTGGGAAGGTTGTAGGCTTTATTTTTCCACTAGTGTTTTATTATCTTGAGGCATAACTCTTGTCTCCATTGAATGGCTTTATTACTAAGCAAGTTAGCTTGGCTTTGTTGTCAGTCTGGCTTTGATGCTAAGCGACTTGATTTGCTTTCTGAGTCAAGCAAGCTCACACATCGTTTCAGGGGTTTTCCATTACTTTCTTGAGTGATCATTAACTTACTATGGTCTCCCAAAGCCCCCTAAAGTTTACTCTTTGTCTGCAATCCCCTAGTTGGATTTCTGAGCTACCTATTTGACTATACTACTCTATCCCAATCAATTTGGTGTGAAGAAAGTCCTATAATATATGCTAGATGTATGCTTCATATACAAAGAGCAATTATGGCAAATGTAAACCATCATCAGACAATAGAGAGAAGAAATGCACAAAATGCCTCAAAACTAGGAAGCCTGACACATACTACTAGTAAGTGCTGGTTCTGTAGGCATATTCCTACATATTCCTATCAAGTCAGCAGCTTCAACAGCAGAGCCCTCCAGCTATCTCATTGAGCCCAATTTCAAATCATCAGTTTCACTGTAATCAGTAAACAAAGCTGACAAGCTAGTACAAGCTCCCACTACCCCCTCAGATCCATCGTCACAAAGCAACAGTATTAATCAGTGTTTCATACCTTGACCAGAGGACACTGTCATACATGTGTATCTCTTATTTCACTAAGAAAGCTAAGACTAATTCCAGATCTCCTGAAATTAATTTTTACAGTATAGTTGACCTGCTAACTGTCAGTCAAGGCCTTCTTATGACAAAATGCTGATTCTTAGATTGTCAACAGTACTTGCCTTATAACATATATAGTCCAGTAATCAAAAGCTACATACAGGTTCCAAATGTTTGTAATACCCAAATGTGTGGGTTTGGTATGGAAGTATATAGCTAAGCCACACAGTAGTACCAGTATAAACTTTTCATATTTCTGTACAACTGTAGTTTTTCACCTCCCTGATACACAGCTTTCTGTACTTCATGGTGTATATTTGCTGAATGAGTAAGAAAACAATCTACCATCTACCATCAATCAAGTCTAAGTCTTCCTCAGGCCAGTTCTCCTCTATAAGGAATATACCCTGAGGGGGCTTTAATTCAGTCTCCCAGTACATATTGCAAATATTTCCCAAATTCAGGTGTTTGAAAAAACTTAACCATATTCCACACAGAATCCTTATGTAGGCTTTTATTTAAAAGTAAATGAAAGAGAGAATACAGGCAAGCATTGAGGTTCCACAAAACACCCTATGAGCAAGTTCCCAGGAGTCTTAATTCACATGTTCTGATCTTGTTGTCTCCAGCTTAAACCACCAATACCTATGCAAAGAATGTTAACTTTCAAAGCAAAAGTCTAAGCTGGGTTTTTAATTCTCTCTGGCTGCATAAGCCAGATTGAATTAACTGGTTAGGCTGGTTGCAAACCATCATCAGTAAAGAAATTAAGTTTAGGGGATTTCCAGGAGTAGTTTAGAAATTTAAATAAATCACCATAAATTCCACTACCCTTACCTGAGCCAGGGGTCAGAAACCGGATATTCAGGATTCCCTGGGATATAATGTCTCCAACTCCCCTGTAACTGAAATCTGTCTCAGATAATTATGGTAATAAATACTAGTATTGTCATATCATGAAATTAAAAGATACTTTAAAGAGACTTTTTTCTCTTGGGCTTCAGAATCACTGCAGATGGTGACTGCTGCCATGAAATTAAAAGACGCTTGCTCCTTGGAAGAAAAGCTATAGCCAAACTAGGCAGCATATTAAAAAGCAGAGACCTTACTTTGCCAACAAAGGTCCATCTAGTCAAGGCTATGGTTTTTCCGGTAGTCATGTATGGATGTGAGAGTTAGACTATAAAGAAAGCTGAGCACCGAAGAATTGATGTTTTTGAACTGTGATGTTGGAGAAGACTCTTGAGTCCCTTGGATTGCAAGGAGATCCAACCAGTCCATCCTAAAGGAAATCAGTCTTGAATATTCATTGGAAAGACTCATGTTGAAGCTGAAACTCCAATACTTTGGCCACCTGATGAGAAGAGCTGACTTATTTGAAAAGACCGTGATACTGGAAAAGACTGAAGGCAGGAGGAGAAGGGGATGACAGTGGATGAGATGGTTTGATCTCACCAACTCAATGGGCATAAGTTTGAGTAAACTCCAGGAGTTGGTGATGGACAGGGAGGCGTGGCGTGCTGCAGTCCATAGGGTCACAAAGAATCAGACATGACTGAGCAACTGAACTGAACTGAGCTGATTATCATATCATGCATATAATGTACATATATATATATACATATATATAATACAAGTATTATAATTGTGCAAACTAATAGGTAGAAGATAGGACATCAGAAATAGAGAACTCATGATAGGTTTTTTAGCTGTTGTCTAGTTCCTGTTGTTTTTAGTTTACATAGTGAATTAGTTGACTATGCCAAAGCCTTTGACTGTGTGGACCACAATAAACTGTGGAAAATTCTTAAAGAGATGGGAATACCAGACCACCTGAGCTGCCTCTTGAGAAACCTATATGCAGGTCAGGAAGCAACAGTTAGAACTGGACATGGAACAACAGACTGGTTCCAAATAGGAAAAGGCGTACGTCAAGGCTGCATATTGTCACCCTGCTTATTTAACTTATATGCAGAGTACATCATGAGAAACGCTGGACTGGAAGAAGCACAAGCTGGAATCAAGATTGCCAGGAGAAATATCAATAACCTCAGATATGCAGATGACACCACCCTTATGGCAGAAAGTGAAGAGGAACTAAAAAGCCTCTTGATGAAAGTAAAAGAGGAGAGTGAAAAAGTTGGCTTAAAGCTCAACATTCAGAAAACGAAGATCATGGCATCCAGTCCCATCACTTCATAGGAAATAGATGGAGAAACAATGGAAACAGTGGCAGACTTTATTTTTTGGGGCTCTAAAATCACTGCAGGTGGTGACTGCAGCCATGAAATTAAAAGACACTTACTCCTTGGGGGGAAAGTTATGACCAACCTAGACAGCATATTCAAAAGCAGACATTACTTTGCCAACAAAGGTCTGTCTAGTCAAGGCTATGATTTTTCCTGTGGTCATGTATGGATGTGAGAGTTGGACTGTGAAGAAAGCTGAGTGCCCAAGAATTGATGCTTTTGAACTGTGGTGTTGGAGAAGACTCTTGAGAGTCCCTTGGACTGCAAGGAGATTCAAATAGTCCATTCTAAAGATCAGTCCTGGGTATTCATTGGAAGGACTAATGTTGAAGCTGAAACTCCAGTACTTTGGCCACCTCATGTGAAGAGTTGACTCATTGGAAAAGACTCTGATGCTGGGAGGGATTGGGGGCAGGAGGAGAAGGGGACAACAGAGGATGAGATGGCTGGATGGCATCACTGACTCGATGGGCATGAGTTTGAGTGAACTCCGGGAGTTGGTGATGGACAGGGAGGCTTGACATGCTGTGATTCATGGGGTCGCAAAAAGTCGGACACGACTGAGCGACTGTACTGAACTGAGTGAATTAGTTACAAAATCAGCAATAATGTTCAAGTCTTCTGAATCACAGTTATTCTCCATTTTATCTTGATGCCTTATAGCATAAATGTGAACTTCCTGGGATTTGAAAAGTGTAATTATTTATGAAATAGATATTCTGCATATCATGCAAAGAAAGAAGTTCTAATATCCTAGAAATGACAGTATAAAAATTTTCTGATGTGAATTAATTAGCTCTATCTACTGTTTATCTACAAACCAAAGTTAAGCATCATTTAAAATTAACATGTATTTCAATAAATAAGTATACTATTGACTTATTTTAATTATTTTAGGTTTATATATTTTTTCATACTTTTTCACACTACATTATATGTTGCTACTTAATGAAACCTGTATTTAAAGTAAAGGTAGCACATTTTTTTTTCAACATCTGGTTAATACTATGTTTAAAAATATTTGTACCCTTTACATTACAAAGATTTAGCTCATTATGTCCTTTTAAGTCATCTAGCATTTGCTTGAATAAAGCCATTCAAGATTTGTTTATGTCTTATATTTATTAAAGATAATTTTCTGTCACTGAAATGCAGAAAGATTTCTGTTGCTTTCTATATTAAAATGTAATCTTTATTCTTGAATATTAATTTTTCTCAGGGTTAGCATTCTTTCTGTCTTTCATCAGGAATAGATGAACTATAAGAACATGACATATTTAAAGATATTATTTTTCTATCGTATGAATGATTCAAATGAAAATATCAGTGATACTTATAAAAATCAAATTGCTAAATTGTAGGTCTGTAAAGCTTTAGTAAGAAATATGTCTTCATGTGTGATACTTAACAATAATGTTTTATTCTCATGCATTTTGGATGCATTTGATTTAATTTGCTTTCATCTAAACAAGTTGTTGAAATTTGTTATTTTCTGTTTTCAAGAAAGGTTCCTTTTGGAAAATATTGATTAAATATAAATATAGTATAAATTAATGTAAATTTGTACTGTAAATATAATTTATTAATTTAAGCCCAAATTCTGTCTATGAATCACGTCACGTAATCTGTATATGTGCTTAGTCACTCAGTCGTGTCTGATACTCTTTGCGACCCCATGGACTATAGCCCACCAAGCTCCTTTGTCCATGGGGATTCTCCAGGCAAGCATACTGGAGTGGGTTGCCTTGCCCTCCTCCAGGGGATCTTCCCAACTCACGGACTGAACCCAGGTCTCCTGCATTGCAGATGAATTCTTTACCATCTTAGCCACCAGAGAAGTCCAATCTATATATAGTGTCTATTTATGAAGTATAGAGACCAAAGTCATCCCTATAAAGAAACAATTTGCAATCATGATTTGTGTAAACTGAATTCAGACATTATATGTGAAATTGAGATCTATGACAAGTATCTTAAATCAGAATTATATGATTCTTGAGACTGAAGAACAGCTGTCTAATGCACAATGTATTAATAAAGAACTATCTCTGGGAAAGGAAGAATGAGAAACAAAGCCAGATTATCATGCAGTTAATATGATTAATTACAGCATTATATGTTATAACATAAAATGTATTTGTCAAGCTTATTTAAGGTACATTATTTTATAGAATATATAGCCTCATTTAAAATGGCATATTTGAAAAATATATGCATTGACAAGAAGGAACAATTAAAAAACAAATTTTGAAATGTTATTTCTAAATATTTGAAAGCTTGACAACAGATAAGCAAAAAATTAGATCATTACTTGAGATTCTTATTGTTAATTTTGAATAGATACCTAGAATATTGATTTAGTTTCTGTTAGTAGTAGTAGAATAAGAAAGAGCCCATAAACACATATCTTGAGGAAAGGAAAGGCCAAGTTATTTCTAAAACTTTGGCCCATAATACTAAAGTTTAAAAACTAGATCAAACTTTTATTTTAGAAATACTCCAGGTTGCAGCTTCTTTCTTGTAGCAACTCTTGCTGGATTATAAGAAAAAGAGCATAACGTAAAGCTCAATTCCTAAGATGATTCCAAAATATTCAAGTAAATTATTTATAGGGTCCAGCACATTTCTACCCATATCATATACAGTTTTCTTTACCTTAAAATGAATGAGAGAAAAATACTGAACTAATGGTTCATTCAGAGAATATGCCACAAGGATATGAACAAAGGATAAAACAAAATAAATTATCATAAAATACAGGTAAATATATATATATATATATCTGTATATAAATTTTGGAAAAGTAATTACTGCAGAAATCAAAGTAAATTTTATCTCCAAGAATATTCATTTGTGTTATTTTTTTAAAGGATGCAAATAAGATGCCCCCAAATATGGAAATATTAAGTAACCTGAGATCTGTACAGTGAAATACAATAGAATCTTTAAAACTGATGATAGGGGAAATGACAGCAAGTGATGCTTAGAATCAGTTTAAAAATATAATGTAAGTATGAAATATTCATATTGTATATACAAACATCTCTATTGAAAGATTAAAACAAGATGATAATAGTGATTCTCCCTATGTAGTACATTTCTGGTTTATTTTTTACATAATTTTTTTAGACTTTTTCTATTTTTAAACTTCCTCTACAGTAAATAATAATTTACAATATAAACAAAACTGATATTTTAGAAGTCAGTTTAATGGAAATACTGGATCAAAAGAAGCATGAAAAAGTAGCCCATTGTGGGAATGATAGCTTACCATTAAAAGATAACAATGAAGAAAATTCCTTAACTCATTTTTGCAACTAGACAAGAAAAAATGAATAGTACATTACTGGCACATTGAGAGAACAGGAGTCATAGGGAACAATCAGAAAACAATATAAAACAACTTTTGGTTATTTACTTAAGACTGCCCCTGAAAATTTATTACATGAGGTCGTTTTATTTCTGTCCAAAACCAAAATTTGCCCAGACCACAGAGCTGTTCTTAAAACTTCCCTGCTCAGTTTAGTATTGAAATCATCTCACTCTATAGTTAATGCACCCAAACAGGTATTATAATTAAAACTCTCAATAAACTTCAGAATTGAAATTCTTCCATATTCCAGCTAGACCAGCTTCTCTTCCTATCCTACCTAATAACTCCAGAGTTGGAGAGACTTAGGGGAGAAGATGGAAATGATAATGGAGTCTTTCTTAAGTCAAGTTCTCTCATCTGCAATTCCAATATAAAGTTGATGCAAGGTTTACCTGGAAATTTATGACTCCTCCTTCAGCTTATGGTCCAAATAGGTTCTCTTGACTAGGCCCTTCTCTGTCCTCTAATTTTTGTTGTTTAGTTGCTAAGTCGTATTTGGCTCTTTGCGACCTCTTGGACTACAACATGCCAGGCTTCCTTGTCTTCACTGTCTCCCGGAGTTTACTCAAACATCCATTGAGTAGATGATGCTATCCAACAATCTCATCCTCTATTATCCCCTTATCTTCCTGCCTTCAATCTTTCCCAGCATCAGGGTCTTTTCCAATAAGTTGGCTCTTCGTATCAAGTGGCCAAAATATTGAAGCTTCAACATCAATCCTTCCAATGAATATTCAAGGTTGATTTCCTTTAGGATTGACTGTTTGGATCTCCTTACTGTCCAAGGGACTCTCAAAAGTCTTTTCCAACTCCACAGTTCAAAAGCATCAATTCTTCAGCACTCAGCTTTCTTTATGGTCCAATTCTCACATCCATACATGACTACTGGAAAAACCATAGTTTTGACTATGCAGACCTTTATCAACAAAGTAATGTCTCTGCTTTTTAATACTCTAAGTTTGCCATGGCTTTTCTTTTCTTTTCTTTTCTTTTTTTTTTTTGCCATAGCTTTTCTTCAAAGTATCTTTTAATTTCAAGGCTGCAGTAGCATCTGCAGTGATTTTGGAGCCCCCAAAAATAAAGTCTGCCATTGTTTCACCGTGTATTTGCCATGAAGTGATGGGACCAGATGCCATAATCTTTGTGTTTTGAATGTTGTGTTTTAAGCCAGCTTTTTCACTCTCCTCTTTCACCTTCATCAAGAGGCTCTTTAGATCCTCTTCAATTTCTGCCATTAGGGTGGTATCATTGCCATATCTGAGATTGTTGATATTTCTCCCAGCAATCTTTATTCCAGCTTGGGATTCATCCCCCGTCCCCCCGCCCCCAGCATTTCCCATGATGTACTCTGCACATAAGTTAAATAAGCAGGGTGACAATACACAGCCTTGACGTACCCTTTTCCAATTTTGAAACAGTACGTTGTTCCATGTCCAGTTCTAAGTGTTACTTCTTGACCTTCTCTAATAGACCATGATAAACCCAGCCCTTTTATCAGCCATTAGTAAAGGTCCTTTTCCAAACCATCCCAACCACTACTTTGCAGCCACCAACTCTTATTTTTCCTAAGGAGGGATAAGAGTTCACTTGTTTCTGAAACATCCAAATTTCAGCAGCACCTATCATATTTCCCAGTAATCTTATGTAAGCTTTTATCATTATATCTGCAGTAAGAGGGAAGCATGATTCCCTCACAGCAATTTTATAACTCAATCTTGAAAGCCATTTCAACTTAGTTTTTATATCATCAAATGTTTAAGAAGCCAAGGGTTCTGATATGGTTTTTTAAAACTCTTTTGCAAATACAGGTAGGTAGACAAACACATCACATATCTTTCCTATTTCTGAAGAAGGGGATGAGATGATAGGGTCCCCTTGACTAACTACAGAAGATTCCTGTCCTTTCCAAAAACATGCATCCTGTGTATGGACCTGATTTATGCCTTCTAAAGAATATCTCAGCATCACCTGCCTTCAGAGCTTCTCCTCATTGATCTATTTCCCACTTGATAGCCTCACTTAGTAGTTTTACAGTCCCCACAGTCATAAAACCACAATCTTGTAACACATACCATTGTCTCAGTCTGTGCAGGGGTGAGGTTCCCATGGCCTCCATTGAAAACATCACTAATGGAGTCATAGAAATTCCAGGTGCCAAAGCAACCAAAGCAATGGAGACTCTGTCTTCCTCCAAATGCTGTCAAGAGGAGGTAGTCAACACAACTCAGAAGACTGGAGGACATAACGCTATGTAGGATGGACTTTATCTAGTGGGAGACAGGAAATAGAAGTGTTCACTGAGCAGTGACTTTAAACTACCTCTTTGGAGATATTCTTCATGAGTGAGCCGATATCTGGGTTTTCTTGGGACTTGCAAACGCTTTTATTTGCTATTCCTCCTTTTCGGCTTCAGTTCCCTTCCTACCTACATTTTCTTTATTTGAATGACATTCACCGATAAAACAGTAGCATGACAGGTTGCCTCGGATTCGTTTTCCAGGAAGTTTAGACTAATGCACCTTGAAATTAGGTAATTTACGGACAAGAATTTAGGAGATTATTGTGTAAAGGACTTGGATTGCAGATGATCAAGAAAATATAAATGTCGGTGACCCCATGTAACAGCTATTAACATCCTATAGAACTACAGTTCTGAGGAACACTTCATTTAATTTTGAACCAGTTGTCTATTTCAAATCTAAAGTTTTATGATTCCTTACTTTGTAAGTAGATCTATTACATTCAGGGCTTCCCTGATAGCTCAATTGGTAAATAATACGCCTGCAATGCAGGAGACCCCACTTTGATTCCTGGGTCGGGAAGATCCACTGAAGAAGGGATAAGCTACCCATTCCAGTATTCTTGGGCTTCCCTTGTGGCTCAGCTGGTAAAGAATCTGCCTGCAATGTGGGAGACATGGGGTAGGATCTCCAGGTTGGGAAGATCCCCTGGAGAAGGGAAAGGCTACCCACTCCAGTATTCTGGCCTGGAGAAGTCCATGGACAGTCCATGGGGTCATAAAGAGTCAGACATGACTGAGCAACTTTCACTTCACTTCACTATTACATTCAGAGATGCTGTAAATTCAGCCATTCAACCTATAATTTTCAAGAGGTCATTATTCTGACTTTGAAAAGAAAGATATTAAGCAGTAATAAAATTAACTTTTTGCACAAAGATATGTGTGTAGCAAGAATCACCCACAAGGACTTCCATTTATTTTGACCTCATATCACCAGAGCACTGAGCCAGTAACTGCTCAGTGTCAGAAAGATGAGCTGACCCAGAGGAAGCAAAGCACTGACATTGGCATCCAAATTGTTATGTATTGAAACAGCATCTCAGCTTGCACCTGGCACATTGGTTCTTCTTGTGGCACTGAGACTACAAACAGCCACTTGGCATTATCTAGCAAAGTCTAGAAGGATAAAGGTTCAATATAGAGTGTAATGTAATCAGGGCTAGCCTATAATTATGGGGAAAGTTCTCTGAATTTACACTGACACTGGAATGAAAGTCCTTGTATTCATTCAATAACCATACTCTTAAGAACTTAACAGCAAATACCAAAATGACTTCTTTACATTTATAACATCAATTTAGTGAAGTTAAAATTTTGGAGCAATGTTGAACTACTAATTATAACTCAATCGATGAAAGAAGAAAAATCATAAATATTAATATGTCACAAGCACAATAATAATACCCTGAATGTGTTATTTTATTATTATTACCAAATAATCAAAATAATTTGTATAATTATAATAGGAATAGGCAACATTTATAACTTTTCTTTTTGCGTATCTCTTACTAAAGTACTCGGTCTTCATTACTGCTATCACATATTGTGTCTTCCACTGCTTCCCCATAATTCATATTTTTCAGTGTTACTTTTAAAAGCAATATTTGGAGAGAAATTTATAATGTTCATAGTCATCAGACATTATTAATGAAATAGAAAACTCCTCATATTTTGATAAGTAAAACTGGAAAGCCATAAAACTAAACTATACCACATTGTCTTAAAAACTCACCTCTTAATTACCTGTCCTTTCCTTATGCTACCAAGGGTACATTTTATGCAAAGATGGGCTCGATAAAGGTCAGAAATGGTATGGACCTAACAGAAGCAGAAGATATTAAGAAGAGCTGGAAAGAATACACAGAAGAACTGTACAAAAAAGATCTTCACGACCAAGATAATCATGATGGTGTGATCACTGAGCTAGAGCCAGACATCCTGGAATGTGAAGTCAAGTGGGCCTTAGAAAGCATCACTATGAACAAAGCTAGTGGAGGTGATGGAATTCCAGTGGAGCTATTTTAAATGCTAAAAGATGATGCTGTGAAAGTGCTACACTCAACATGCCAGCAAATTTGGAAAACTCAGCAGTGGCCACAGGACTGGAAAAGGTCAGTTTTCATTCCAATCCCAAAGAAAGGAAATGCCAAAGAATGCTCAAACTACCACACAATTGTACTCATCTCACATGCTAGTAAAGTAATGCTCAAAATTCTCCAAGCTAGGCTTCAACAATACATGAACCGTGAACTTTTGGATGTTCAAACTGGATTTAGAAAAGGCAGAGGAACCAGAGATCAAATTGCCAACATCTACTGGATCATAGAAAAAGCAAGAGAGTTCCAGAAAAACATTTATTTCTGCTTTATTGACTATGCCAAAGCCTTTGACTGTGTGGATCACAATAAACTGGAAAATTCTGAAAGAAATGGGAATACCAGACGACCTGACCTGCCTCTTGAGAAACCTGTATGCAGGTCAGGAAGCAACAGTTAGAACTGGACCTGGAACAACAGACTGGTTCCAAATAGGAAAAGGAGTACGTCAAGCCTGTATATTGTCACCCTGCTTATTTAACTTATATGCAGAGTACATCATGAGAAATGCTGGGCTGGAAGAAGCACAAGCTAGAATCAAGATTGCCGGGAGAAATACCAATAACCTCAGATATGCAGATGACACCACCCTTATGGCAGAAAATGAAAAGGAACTCAAAAGCCTCTTGATGAAAGTGAAAGTTGAGAGTGAAAAAGTTGGCTTAAAGCTCAACATTCAGAAAACGAAGATCATGGCATCTGGTCCCATGACTTCATGGGAAATAGATGTGGAAACTGTCAAACTTTATTTTTTTCGGCTCCAAAATCACTACAGATGGTGACTGCAGCCATGAAATTAAAAGATGCTTACTCCTTGGAAGAAAAGTTATGACCAACCTAGATAGCATATTCAAAAGCAGAACATTACTTTGCCAACAAAGGTCTGTCTAGTCAAAGCTATGGTTTTTCCTGTGGTCATGTATGGATGTGAGAGTTGGACTGTGAAGAAAGCTAAGCGCCAAAGAATTGATGCTTTTGAACTGTGGTGTTGGAGAAGACTCTTGAGAGTCCCGTGGACTGCAAGGAGATCCAGCCAGTCCATTCTGAAGGAAATCAGCCCTGGGATTTCTTTGGAAGGAATGATGCTAAAGCTGAAACTCCAGTACTTTGGCCACCTCATGCGAAGAGTTGACTCATTGGAAAAGACTCTGATGCTGGGAGGGATTGGGGTCAGGAGGAGAAGGGGATGACAGAGGATGAGATGGCTGAATGGCATCACTGACTCGATGGACGTGAGTCTGACTGACCTCTGGGAGTTGCTGATGGACAGGGAGGTCTGGCGTGCTGTGACTCATGGGGTCACAAAGAGCTGGACACAACTGTGTGGCTGAACTGAACTGAGGCATATTTTTATTATTCATATTACTTCTAAAAGAACTATATACTCAGTAATTCTGTTTCTTTCAATAATATTGCGATTTAACATTTAAGCACTACCCTTTAGTCATACATTTCTATATTGGAATTCTTTTCAGATCTGGATATTGCTGTTGATCATTAATTTGGAGTTGCATAACTCATTAATTTGTGGTAAGGTGTTACAAATTCATTCTACTCCTCTTCCAACAACACAAGAGAAGACGCTTCACATGGACATCACCAGATGGTCAACACCGAAATCAGATTGATCATATTCTTTGCAGACAAAGATGGAGAAGCTATATACAGTCAGCAAAAACAAGACCGGGAGCTGACTGTGGCTCAGATCATGAACCCCTTATTGCCAAATTCAGCCTGAAATTGAAGAAAGTAGGGAAAACCACTAGACCATTCAGGTATGACCTAAATCAAATCCCTTATGATTATACAGTAGAAGTGAGAAATAGATTTAAGGGACTAGATCTGATAGATTGAGTGCCTGATGAACTATGGACTGAGGTTTGTGACATGGTACAGGAGACAGGGATCAAGACCATCCCCATGGAAAAGAAATGCAAAAAAGCAAAATGGCTGTCTGGGGAGGCCTTACAAATAGCTGTGAAAAGAAGAGAAGTGAAAAGCAAAGGAGAAAAGGAAAGATATAAGCATTGAATGCAGAGTTCCAAAGAATAGCAAGAAGACATAAGAAAGCCTTCCTCAGCCATCAATGCAAAGAAATAGAGGAAAACAACAGAATGGGAAAGACTAGAGATCTCTTCAAGAAAATCAGAGATACCAAGGGAACATTTCATGCAAAGATGGGCTCGATAAAGGACAGAAATGGTATGGACCTAACAGAAGCAGAAGATATTAAGAAGAGGTGGCAAGAATACACAGAAGAACTGTACAAAAAAGATCTTCATGACCCAGATAATCACGATGGTGTGATCACTGAGCTAGAGCCAGACATCCTGGAATGTGAAGTCAAGTGGGCCTTAGAAAGCATCACTATGAACAAAGCTAGTGGAGGTGATGGAATTCCAGTTGAGCTATTTCAAATCCTGAAAGATGATGCACTCAATATGCCAGCAAATTTGGAAAACCCGAAAGTGAAAGTGGAGAGTTAAAAAGTTGGCTTAAAGCTCAACATTCAGAAAACGAAGATCATGGCATCCAGTCCCATCGCTTCATGGGAAATAGATGGGGAAACAGTGGAAACAGTGTCAGACTTTATTTTTCTGGGCTCCAAAATCACTGCAGATGGTGACTGCAGCCATGAAATGAAAAGATGCTTACTCCTTGGAAGGAAAGTTATGACCAACCTAGATAGCATATTCAAAAGCAGAGACATTACTTTGCCAACAAAGGTCCGTCTAGTCAAGGCTATGGTTTTTCCCATGGTCATGTATGGATGTGAGAGTTGGACTCTGAAGAAGGCTGAGCACTGAAGAATTGATGCCTTTGAACTGCGGTGTTGGAGAAGACTCTTGAGAGTCCCTTGGACTGCAAGGAGATCCAACCAGTCCATTCTGAAGCAGATCAGCCCTGGGATTTCTTTGGAAGGAATGATGCTAAAGCTGAAACTCCAGTACTTTGGCCACCTCATGCGAAGAGTTGACTCATTGGAAAAGACTCTGATGCTGGGAGGGATTGGGGGCAGGAGGAAAAGGGGACGACAGAGGATGAGATGGCTGGATGACATCACTGACTCGATGGACGTGAGTCTCAGTGAACTCCGGGAGTTGGTGATGGACAGGGAGGCCTGGCGTGCTGCGATTCATGGGGGTCGCAAAGAGTCGGACACGACTGAGCGACTGAACTGAACTGAACTGAACTGAACTCAGTGAATACTAAGGACACAACAGGAACTAGAATCAAGACTAAAATTAAGCAGTGGAGAAATGACCAATAGTTAAAACCAATAACCATCATGTTGATAGATGGTGGTTAATTGAGTGCTGCAGAGCCACAATATAAAGTCAGAAGGATTGCTCTCCTAGCAACAGCTTACACGGAGATGAAACGACTGCAAATATAAAGGCTCCATGATCGAAATCAATGTTTCCTTTGGTATGTGAAAGCTAAAGTCACTCAGTTATGTCCGACTTTGTGACCCCATGGACTTTACAGACCATGGAATTCTCCAGGTCAGAATACTGGAGTGGGTAGCCTTTCCCTTCTCCAGGGGATCTTCCCAACCCAGGGATTGAACACAGACCTCCCACATTGCAGGAGGATTCTTTACTGGCTGAGCCACAAGGGAAGCCCTGTGAAAGGTCTAATAATGTACCTTTAAAAGGACATGTGAAAAGAGTTTACTTTTATGTCCCTCTCTCCTTTATGCTTTTCTTCATTATGCGTATACTCAGTATCTCCCAGGAACCTCTTTCAAAGCACATGTGAGTAAATTTAACCCACAATGCAAGTAGATCTAGTGGATTCTAAACATATGTGTATTTTAAGAAAGGCCCCCAAATGCCAAACACAGTAAAGAATATTGTGTTTATTATCTCCATTTGTTGACATTTAACCCACACAGAACCCTGAGAGATAGGTATTATGAACCTCACTTTCCATAAGAGGGAGAAGGAGACTTGAAAATGTAATTATTAAGGAAACCCATCTAGTGATTCTGCTTATAATCACTATGCTCTACTACACTCACTGCTTAGTAATGTTTTATGTAAAATCAACCTATGATCTCCACCACTGTCATTTCATACTCAGAAAAACAGAGTACATTGGAAGCACATGCCACATGAAAGATAGAATTCCCATGGGAAGCAGGCGGTCGCACCTGAATAGCAGAAGTCTCACAGAACGTTGACAGCTACGTCTATTCCAGTGTCTCTGTGTTACATCCCTATCACCTCCTCTTCCAACTCTGCCCTCCTGGCACTTATGCTTGTGTGACTGTGAGACAGCTAATCACAGAGGGGTGGGCATCCACTCTTGCCCCTCCCTGTTGCTGTTGTTCCTTCACTAAGTCATGTCCAACTCTGTGTGACACCATGGACTATAGCCCACCAGATTCCTCTGTCCATGTTCTTGTCTCAAGGCAAGATCACTGGAGTAGGTTGCCATTCCTTCTCCAGAGGATCTGGAGGGATTGCAGGAGGATCTCCTGCATCGCAGGCAGATGCTTTACCACTGAGCCACCCGGGGAGCCTTACCTTCAGGATTTGGTGGCAACTTTGTGTGAATTTACTTTCCCTTAAAGTGGGGGAAACTATGATTCATGTTTTATTTTAAAACTCTTTGCTTTGTATGTTTTCTCCCAGAACAGATACAAAAATATCACTATCATACCCTCAGGTTTTAAGGGGAGAGTCCAGCAGATGTAAAACACATTTATTGTTAGCAAAGTGAAAGTGTAGAAAGTGAAGTTGCTCAGTCGTGTCCGACTCTTTGCGACCTGGTGGACTGTAGCCCACCAGGCTCTTCCATCCAGGGGGTTCTCCAGGCAAGAATATTGGAGTGGATTGCCATTTCCTTCTCCAGGGGATCTTCCCGACCCAAGGATCAAACCCAGGTCTCCCACATTGCAGGCAGACGTTTTAACCTCTGAGCCACCAGGGAAGCCCAAAGAGATGGCCTTAATTGGTTTTACTCTGATTTAAGAAGTCCATTTCTGCCCATCTTAGCTACTCAACTTAACTTTTAATTTCACACTTTGTTGCCTTCATTTTTGCTGTTCTGATCACTTGGACTGTTTGGTTATCTTTGTTATGCTTGGTTAATAACTATTTACTTTGGCAAGGCAGTCTTTGCTTCAAACAGCTATACTTCCTGATTTAGTTGATATACTCGATTTCACTTAATATTCCAAGAAAGAGCAATACGGGGAACTAGAAAGCAAAGAATCCCTATATCAACAATCAGTCCTTATAATTAATGCCTATGATCTAGAACACAACAATTTAGGCCTTGATATCCAACCACTTTTAATGGCAAAGTGTCTTCATTAAATAACAGAATATATTAATATCTAACAGAACATTAGTCAGTGATTAATCAATAAACTGCTAAAGTAAAGGAAAAAACTCTTTTGTAGCTGATTACTTTTTCAACTTATAAAAATTTTGTTTTTATTAAATTTCCATGTGTTATATTCCCCTGACCAAATCATAAATTTTTAGCAGGTATCCCAAATCTCAAATATTATAATACAGAAATTTTAATTTTGTCTCAGTAAAACATTGCATTCTCAGAAGTTGTTACCATAGAAATACATTACTCAATATTGTGTGGTTTCAACTGAGCTTCAGAAAAATTTTCACTGTTCAGACCAATAGAAAAAAAAGACTTGCTCCCTCAAATAATACATTTTTCTTCTAATTCTGCTGCATACACTCAGAGTTGTGAGGCCATTGTTTTCTAGTATCCTTAGAACCTGCACCTACATTATAAATTAAGGACTGCTTTAGTCATTTTAGAGATTCTCTGTGGAGAATAACAACTAGATTTTCTCTGTATTTGCCCAGCAGTTCAAAGGAAAAAAGCAAATTAAATGGAAAAATAAAATAGCTTTTCTTCTTCTCCAAATGATGTTTCTAAGAATATTAGAAAGTTCTAGTAGTTGGAGTGGACAAAAGGATATATCGCAACATAAAAGTATCTCTGATGTTATTGGAAGTTTGTTATTGTCTATTTGTGGAGGGTGACAGCGAGAACAGTAGACATTAGTGCTCTCTGAGTGCCATTGTATGCGCTAGGGACTATGTACGATGCTCAGGAATCAGTTTTGAGAGAAAGCGGACAGTCTCTGGATTTAATGACATCACAGCCTTAAACGGTGGCCCAGTGGTAAAAGAATCCACCTGCCAATGCAAGAGATGCAAGAGATGCGTGTTGGATCCCTGGGCTGGGAAGATTCCCTGGAGCAGGAAATGGCAACCCACTCCAGTATTCTTGTCTGGAGAATTCCATGGACAGAGGAGCCTATCGAGCTACAGTCCATGGGCTCACAAAGAGTCAGACACAACTGAGCAGGCACTCCCACAGCCTTAAACATCCAAGGTACTCTCATTAGATGATCTCACATATAAAAACTCAAGAAGCAATCAAATAGTTTCCCAGCTTACCCAACTACATAGTTTTAAGAGTTCACTTATTTCCCAAAGTAAAATGTGTTGTTGGCTGTTCCCAAAACATCTATTAAAATTTTGAAAACCAGGATTTTTGCCCTTTTAATGTAGGGGTGTTACCAAATACACATACATACATTTTTTTTAATTCTATTTTATGTTGAAAAAAGGAGAATAAATGTCCTAAATTAGGAATACCTGACAAGAGAGGAGATAAACGGAAGTAATAATCATTCATTATTAACATGAGGAGTAATCTTCACTCTCATTCTTACAAATATTCCATTGGCTTGAAAGTGAAAGTGAAATGGCTCAGTCATATCTGACTCTTTGTGACCCCATGGACTGTAGCCTACCAGGCTCCTCCATCTATGGGATTTTCCAGGCAAGAATACTGGAGTGGGTTGCTATTTTATTACTCCCCTAACAGTCATTATTCTTACTGATGTGACACTGCATTTGTGTTTACCGCAATTCAAAGCTGGGGGATAATTCATCTACTCTAAGTTGTATCAGGAAGCTACAGGGATCTTACTAATAAAAGAGTCATCACTCTTAGATTAAGTATTATGGTTGTTGTGAACAAATAAACACTGCTGAAACCTTGCAGCTTCTGACTCTGTCTCTTATAATAATCAGAATTACAGTTCTCACTTCTGTATAACAATTCATAAAATATAGCTAGTCTTTTTTTAATCTTATTTTTTAAGATATTGATAGTTTGCTAGCTAGTAAGATATAAACATACCAAGTTTCTTTTAAGACAACTTCACTTTAGAGGAATAAATTTGTTTTCTAATTGTGTAAATAACTTCTGGGTTATTTAATATTTTTGTAACTCTGAAGATGTCTATAATATTAAAGAATTAAATTCTGAATCATGTAACTTCCAGGAACTATTTGGCCGGAATTTACTGACTAAATAAAAATTCTCTAACACAATCGTATAACTTAGTCCTCTCAGCTCATACCTGTGATTTCCAGAAAACAACTTAATCTCATCTGTGGCTCAAATGGTAAAGAATCTGCCTGCAAAATAGGAGCTGCTGCTGCTGCTAAGTCGCTTCAGTCATGTCCGACTCTGTGCGACCCCATAGACTGCAACCCACCAGGCTCCCCTGTCCCTGGGATTCTCCAGGCAAGAACACTAGAGTGGGTTGCCATTTCCTTCTCCAATGCATGAAAGGGAAAAGTGAAAGTGAAGTCGCTCAGTCGTGTCCGACTCTTCACAACCTTATGGACTGTAGCCTATCAGGCTTCCTCGGTCCATGGAATTTTCCAGGCAAGAGTACTGGAGTGGGTTGCAATTTCCTTCATCAGCAATGCAGGAGACCTGGGTTCAATCCCTGGGTCCAGAAGATCCCCTGGAAACGGGAATGGCAACCTGCTCCAGTATTCTTGCTTGGAAAATCCCATGGACAGAGGAGCCTCGTTGGCTATAGTACATGGGATCACAATGAGTTGAACACGACTGAGCAACTAACACTTTCGAACTTTCTTCTTTTCATAATGATTCATTCAGGCAGTGTTTATCCTTTCACAGGAGTTTCAAGACTTTATTTTTCTTTTTAGACCATTTACATAGTGTGAAGCCTTAATACTGACATGATATTCATTAAAGAGAGAGTTCTTCAAGGACCTGTGAGAAACAAAAATGTAAAGTTCATCCACAAATCTTAAGTGCTCTCTTATAGGTAGGACACCAGAGAACTGGAGATACTAAGAATATAATTAATGTATTATTAATTATTAATGTATAATATAAAATAAAATGCATCTTGAATAATTTTCTGTATATTTGCTAAGACTCACAAAATAAATCTTCATCCAAGAAAAACAAAATATTTTCAGGTTGTAAACACCTATTTTTTTTTGTAATATATTCAGAGAAATGTTAATACAGTTTGATATTAGTATACATATTGATACAGAAATATAGTGTTACCTTGAGGCATTAATATTTTCATACTGCTTTTATCATGCTCAAAAATATATTAACATGGATAATCTGCCAATTTGATCCATTAATTTATTACACTAACCAAACAAATTATATGCCCATTAGGTAGGTGGTTCATATATGCATATGTGATAGAGAAAAGATGCAAATATGGTGAATGAATATAAATTACAGTATTTGGGGGGCTGGAAGAAGCACAAGCTGGAATCAAGATTGCTGGGAGAAATATCAATAACCTCAGATATGCAGATGACACCACCCTTATGGCAGAGTGAAAGAGAGACATAAAAGAGAGACAAAAAGTCTCTTGATGAAAGTGAAAGAGGAGAGTGAAAAAGTTGGCTTAAAGCTCAACATTCAGAAAACTAAGATTATGGCATCTGGTCCCATCACTTCATGGGAAATAGATGGGGAAACAGTGGAAACAGTGTCAGACTTTATTTTGGGGGGCTCCAAAATCACTGCAGATGGTGATTGCAGCCATGAAATTAAAAGACGCTCTCTCCTTGGAAGGAAAGTTATGACCAACCTAGATAGCATATTCAAAAGCAGAGACATTTTTGCCAACAAAGGTCCTTCTAGTCAAGTTATGGTTTTTCCAGTGGTTATGTATGGATGTGAGATTTGGACTGTGAAGAAAGCTGATCGCCGAAGAATTGATGCTTTTGAACTGTGGTGTTGAAGAAGACTCTTGAGAGTCCCTTGGGCTGCAAGGAGATCCAACCAGTCCATCCTAATTGAGATCAGTCCTGGGTGTTCATTGGAAGGACTGATGCTGAAGCTGAAACTCCAGTATTTTGGCCACCTCATGCAAAGAGCTGACTCATTGGAAAAGACTCTGATGCTGGGAGTGATTGGGGGCAGGAGGAGAAGGGGATGACAGAGGATGAGATGGCTGGATGGCATCACTGACTCGATGGACGTGAGTCTGAGTGAACTCCGGGAGTTGGTGATGGACAGGGAGGCTTGGCATGCTGTGATTGATGGGGTTGAAAATAGTCGGACAGGACTGAGCAACTGAACTGAACTGAACTGGGGGCAAATTTAGAGAGAGAATATTTTTCATTCTCTGATTTTGCACTTAATTTCTATTCTGTCTATTGTACTTCATATCTTCAATTCCATTTCTAAATGCCATTTACCAGAAACAGAGCATAATCTCTAGAGTTCCAGGAAATGTTTGAAGCCACACATGAAATAGATTTTCTTCTTCTCCTCCAAAGCCTTCGTTAGGAGACTACCATTTGCCTGTTAGGTCTATTCCATGAGGCATATTGGACACAAGTGTGGCTACCAATAGCAGTTTGCTTATCAGTCACTTCTGAGTATTCTTCGGGTCACTAAAAGCTATCAGAACATAATGTGGTAGAGCAATCTGGTTACTAAACATGAAAAAAATTTTTTTAATTGTTCCACTCTACGTATTATGTGGATAAATATTACAGAAATCTGTATTGTGGATGATTTAAAAAGAGGGTGAAAATGCTAATATCTTTCTATAAATTAACACTGTATGTCACCAAATAAAATTTCCTTTATTAACAGAAATTCTATGTAAATTTTTTACATAATGTGCTGGAAACTAACTTATGAGTGTTCATAGGATACCACACAGCTGAATGCTCCTCGAAGATCTGCTGAAGCATGCCTCCTTTAATCAAGAGCATTTGGATCTTTCTTCAGAAGTCTTGCAGTGATTTAAAGAATTTGACCACAGCAATTACCAAACTCACACATCACAGTTTCATTAAAGATCCTTTCACTGCTCATTAGCATCAGCCAGACATTATGTAAGCATTCTCTATGACTACTTAAAGGGTTGTTTTTTTTTGTTTGTTTTGTTTTGTTTTTTATGCTACATGTTTCCAGTAGATTATATTACCTGTCAGGGATTATTGTATAGTTTTGGTGCTGTGTATTGTGTTAACAATGTGAGAACTCACAGGAACTTGTGTATCCCTAATCATGGCACTGATTTAATAAACTATGCGACATCATAGAAGA
Organism: Bubalus bubalis; assembly: GCF_019923935.1. Classification (NCBI taxonomy): domain Eukaryota; kingdom Metazoa; phylum Chordata; class Mammalia; order Artiodactyla; family Bovidae; genus Bubalus; species Bubalus bubalis. The sequence continues at coordinate 60,950,300 of NC_059158.1, forward strand.
TAGCCTTCACTTCTTAAAAGATGGCCAAATATTATTCTAATTGGAACTTATTCTATAGCTTTTTGATTGCAAGGGAATACCATGACATTTTTCATTCATCCAGAAGTGATTATTAACTTTTTAAAGTAATATTAACAGAAAGCATTGTTGTATGAGCCTCACTTTCCATCTTTAACATCACAGATAAATTGTGTTTATAGTTTCTTTTATAGTAATTATCATTCACATGCAGAAAACACAATTCTGTAAAGCAATTATCCTTCAATTAAAAAAAATAAATTTTAAATAAAGGAAAACAACTAGTTACACAGAGACCTGCTTTGTGGTTGTCAAATACCTAATCAGTCCTGGATTTGCAAATCTGATGGCAAAGCTGTTCATTACAAGTTTAAGGCCAAAGTTTAGACTCAATTGAAAAAGGAGTCCTTCCAATGAGAAAGTTCCCACTGCCTTATGAAATTTTAACATGGACCCTGGAAGAAGGCAGGACATTTTGATCAAAAATTCCACTAACACCATCCAAAGTGAGAATGAGGTAACACCTGAAAAGGAAATTAGGGTTGCTGAAGAAGGGGGAAATAAATACTGAACAGGCAAAATGGCAAACAAAAAATGGACATTTCAAGCTAAAGTAAATTAGTGATTCTATCTAACATAGTTATACTTTTAGATTCTCTATAAATATGAAGAGCCATTATACATTACTGTTTTAACAATATAGGGCCTACGGTCAGACAGACATACCTACCTCACATTCTAGATCTACATCTTCAAGAACTCTGAGCATATTATTTATTTATGCACCAATGCTGCTGCTGTTGCTAAGTCACTTCAGTCGTGTCCAATTCTGTGTGACTCCCATAGACGGCAGCCCACCAGGCTCCCCCGTCCCTGGGATTCTCCAGGCAAGAACACTGGAGTGGGCTGCCATTTCCTTCTCCAATGCATGAAAGTGAAAAGTGAAAGTGAAGTCGCTCAGTCGTGTCCGACCCTCAATGACCCCATGGACTGCAGTCCACCAGGCTTCTCCATCCATGGGATTTTCCAGGCAAGAGTACTGGAGTGCTTTATTGAGTATGCCAAAGCCTTTGACTGTGTGGATCAAAACAAACTATGGAAAATTCTGAAGACATGGGATTACCAGACCACCTTACCTGTCTCTTGAGAAACCTCTATCAGGTCAAGAAGCAACAGTTAGAACTGGTTATGAAACAACAGATAGTTCAAAATTGAAAAAAGAGTAAGTAAAGTCTGTATATTGTCTCTCTGTTCTTTAGAGTACATCATGAGAAATGCTGGGGTGGATGAATCACAAACTGGAATCAGTATTGCTGGGAGAAAGATCAACAACCTCAGATATGCAGATGATACCACTCTAGTGGCAGAAAGCAAAGAGGAACTAAAGAGCCTTTTGATAAAGGTGAAAGAGGAGAGTGAAAAAGCTGGCTTAAAACTTAACATTCAGAAAACAAAGATCATGACATCTGGTCCCATCACTTCATGGCAAATAGATGGAGAAAAGTGGAAACGGTGACAGATTTTATTTTGGGGGGCTCCAAAATCACTGAGGACAATGATTGCAGCCATGAAATAAAAAGACATTTGGAAGAAAAGCTATGACAAACTTAGACAACGTATTAAAAAGCACAGACATCACTTTGCCAACAAAGGTCTGAATAGTCAAAGCTACACTTCTCCCAGTGGTCATGTGCAGATATGAGAGTTGGACCATAAAGAAGGCTGAGTGCCAAGGAATTGATCCTTTTGAACTGTGGTGCTGGAGAAAAGACTCTTGAGAATCCCTTGGACAGCAAAGAGATCAAACTAGTCAATCCTAAGGGAAACCAGTCCTGAATATTCATTGGTAGGACTGATGCTGAAACTGGAATTCCAATACCTTGGCCACCTGAACAAAGAGCCGACTCACTGGAAAAACCCTGATGCTGGGAAAGACTGATGGCTTCTATTCTTTTTCTCAGCTATTTTTAAGGCCTCCTCAAAAACTATTTTGTCTTTTTGTATTTCTTTATCTTAGGGATGGTCTTGATTACCACCTCCTGTACAATGTCATGAACCTCCATCCATAGTACTTCAGAGATTCTGTATATTAGATCTAATCCCTTGAATCTATTTCTCACTTCTACTGTATAATCATAAGGAATTTTATTTAGATCATATATTAATGGTCTATTGGTTTTCCCTACTTTCTACAATTTAAGTCAGAATTTGGCAATAAGGAGTTCATGATCTGAGCCACAGTCAGCTCCTGGTCTTGTTTTTGCTAACTGTATAGAGCTTCTCCATCTTTGGCTGCAAAGGATATAATCAATCTGATTTCAGTGTTGACCATCTGGTGATATCCATGTATAGAGTCTTCTCTTGTGTTGTTGGAAGAGGATGTTTGCTATGACCAGTGCATTCTTTTGGCAAAACTCTATTAGTCTTTGCCCTGCTTCATTCTGTACTCCAAGGCCAAATTTGCCTGTTACTCCAGGTGTTTCTTGACTTCCTACTTTTGCATTACAGTCGCCTATAATGAAAAGGACATCTTTTTTGGGTGTTAGTTCTAGAAGGTCTTGTAGTTCTTCATAGAACCATTCAACCTCAGTTTCTTCAGCATTACTGGTCGGGGCATAGACTTGGGTTATTTTGATATTGAATGGTTTGCCTTGGAAATGAACAGAGATCATTCTGTCGTTTTTGAGATTGCATCCAAGTACTGCATTTCAGACTCTTTTGTTGACTCTGAGGGCTACCCCATTTCTCCTAAATGATTCTTGCCTACAGTAGTAGATATAATGGTCATCTGAGTTAAATTCACCCATTCCAGTCCATTTTGGTTCACTGATTCCTACTTCACCCTTGCCGTCTCCTATTTGACCACTTCCAATTTACCTTTATTCATGAACCTAACATTCCAGGTTCCTATGCAATATTGTTCTTTACAGCATCAGCCTTTACTTCCATCACCAGTCACATCCACAACAGGGTGTTGGTTTTGCTTTGGCTCTGTCTCTTCATTCCTTCTCCACTGTTCTCCAGTAGTATATTGGGCACCTACTGACCTGGGGAGTTCATCTTTCAGTATCCTATCATTTTGCCTTTTCATAGTGTTCATAGGGTTCTCAAGGCAAGAATACTGAAGTGGTTTGCCATTCCCTTCTCCAGTGGACCAGGTTTTGTCAGAATTCTTCACTATGAATTGTCCCATCTTGGGTGGCCCTACATGGCATGGCTCATAGTTTCACTGAGTTAGACAAGGCTGTGGTGCATGTGATCAGTTTGATTAGTTTTCTGTGATTGTGGTTTTCATTCTGTTGGCCCTCAGATGGATAAGGATAAAAGCCTTATGGACGCTTCCTGATGACAGAGACTGACTGAGGGGGAACTGGGTCTTGTTCTGATGGATGGGGCCATTTTCCATAAATCTTTAATCTAATTTTCTGTTGATGGGCAGGGCTGTGTTCCCTCCCTGTTGTTTAACCTGAGTCCAAACTATGGTGGAGGTAATGAAGATAATGGCGATCTCCTTCAAAATGTCCCATGCATGCACTGCTGTGCTGAGTGCCCCTGACCCTGCAGCAGGCCACAGCTCACCCACAGCTCCACCGGAGACTCCTGGACACTCAGGAGCAAGTGTGGTTCAGTCTCTAGTGGTGTCACTGCTTCTTTCTCCTGGGTCTTCTTTCTCCTGGTACACATAAAGTTTTGTTTGTGTTCTCCAAGTGTCTGTTTCCCCTATCTTGTATAAGTTTTGGCGGCTCTATGATGGGGTTAATGGTGCCCTTCTCCAAGAGGGCTTATGCCATACCCAGGTCTGCTTCACCCAGAGCCTCTGCCCCTGTGGCAGGCCACTGCTGACCCATACCTCCACATGAGACACTCAAACACTCAAAGGCAGGACTGGCTCAGTCTCTGTGGGGTCTCCTGATGAACACAAGATTTTGTTTGAGCCCTCCGAGCATCTCTGGCAGGTATGGGGTTTGATTCTTTTTTTTTTGGGGGGGGGGTTGATTCTAAACGCAATTTTACCCCTCCTACTGTCTTGCTGGGGCTTCTCCTTTGCCCTTGGACATGGGGTATCTTTTTTTGATGGGATCCAACATTCTCCTGTTGATAGTTGTTCAGCAGCAAGTTGTAATCTTGGAGTCCTCACAGGAGAAGATGAGAGCACGTCCTTCTACTCTGCCATCTTGCAATTCTGGTGTGTGTGTGTGTGTGTGTGTGTGTGTATATATATATATATATATATATATATATATATATATAATCTTTTGACTGTGCCACACAGCATCTTAGTTCCTTGATCAAGGGTCAAACCCATACCCCCTGCGTTGGTAGTACAGACTCAACCACTGGACCCTTAGGGAAGTCCCTAGCTTTGCTGCATGTTTACTCAGTCACGTCTGACTCTGCAACTGCATGGACTGTAGCCAGCCTTGCTCCTCTGTCTATGGGATTTTCCAGCCAAGAATACTGCAGTGGGTTGTCATTTCCTCCTCCAGGGGATCTTCCCGACCCAGAGGTTGAACCCACTTCTCCTACCACTCCTGCATTGGCAGGCAGATTCTTCACCCCTGTACCACCTGGGAAGATAAGGAAGTCCCTGTGTGCCATATATTTTTGGCTAAAGTAAACTCTTAAAACCCTTTGTGAAATAAGTCTTCTCAAAAAGGTACCTAGCTCCAGATACCTTCTGTTAGTTCTCATTTCAGTATCTTCACATGGATAGACAATTATGTAGACATGTATTTGCCTTCTTGAACTGCAGTTCTTCTGCAAAGACCACCATTGGTGGACTTCTAGAATTCCTTGTTCACTATTGTGTTAAACTTCACAAAATCATCACAGACCAGGGGTATATTTTATAACAAAGGAAGTGTGGCAATGAGCTCATGCCCTTGAAATTTACTTGGCCCGCCGTGTGTCACATCTAGAAGAAATATACATGATAGCAATAGCAAGTTGAAGACTCAAAGTGATTCTGGAGAAATTAAACCCTGTGCCGCCAGGATCTAGCCTACACACTGCTAAATATGCCATAAACAGTTGACCAGGTGGCAAATTCTCCATTGGAAGTGTGCACAGATCTGTGATTCCAAGACAGTGACCTTCTTACTCTCCAGTTACTGGAATTTAGATATCTTTCTTCCACAGGACACGTGTGTGTGTGTACATGTGTGCATGTGTGCATGTCACTCAGTCATGTCTGACTTTTTGCGACCCCATGGACTGCAGCCCCCCAGGCTCCTCTGTCCGTGGAATTCTCCAGACAAGAATACTGGAGTGGGTTGCCATTTCCTTCTCCCCCACAGGACCTTTAGTCCTATAGATTTAGAGATACTTTTGCCCAGTGGAAGATAATTTACCTGGCCTTGGTCATCGTTCCAAAGAAAAGGAAACTGAGACCATTTCAACCTCCTATGCTACTGAGCAGGGAGATAAAGGGGTCACGGTACAGTGCAAGCTGATCAGTGCCGATCCTTGAAGGAAAAGTGGGTGCTGCTCCTCAGTAGGACCAATAAGAAATAGTTTAGCATCAAGAAGATGCCCTCAGGTACCATTTAGTGTTTTCATGTCCAGTATTGTTCATCTATGGAAAACTATGGGAACCCAGTAGACAAAAGACTCAATTATGACTCAGTTTCAGCAGAAATGAAGGTTTGAGTCATCTTCTAGGTAAAGAGTTTCATTTGGCTGAAACAGAGAATAAGGGAAATATGGAAAAGTTGTGGAAAACAGTTATAATTGTCATCTTGGATTTCATGAAAGTATAATAGCTATCTTTAAATTATTTAATAAGTTCTTCCCCACAACATACTTTTTCCCCCTCCCTATAACTTTGTATGGAGAACACAAGAATGCTTATGGTTTTAGGAAGGAATAAGAACTAATTAATTGCATCATTTTATGATAAGGTAGCTAATTGGACTTCATATTTTCTCACTTTGGATATAGAAGTTTATATGTAGAGGGAAGACAGGATTAGGCTCTGAAAGGCAAAAAGAGTAGATGATACAGAGTATCTTTGCTCCTCCATATTCACTTCACCCAGCTTCTTCATTCTGTGCTATTTCTTCAGGAGGCTGATCTTCATGGACTGTATCATTCACAGCACTTTGTGTTAGATTCACTCTTTGTGGAATCCTGGCAAGAGGTGAGAAAGAGACAGAGACAGAGATTAAAAAGAGAGTGGGAGGAGGAGAGAGGAGAGGAGAGAGGTATCAAGGTATGGATCTCCATGGCTCTCTTTCATAAGCTGTCTTGAGCTAGTTATGTCCTTTCCATAAAGATCACTTACCATCAGTGTGGCTCCGCTCAAGGCAGTCTGCTCCATTATGACTCTTCTGGATTTCAGTTTCCTCCATCCCTTTGACACTTTAGGCCTGCGGGTGCTGGTCATTCAGCTATGTTAGGTCTGGATCCCCACACTATCCTAGTGACTCCCCTGATCCCCACAAACCTTTATAATTAGTACTTCTGGGACTCTTTTAAATTACCCAAATGTGTGTGAGCCATCTGTTGCCTGTAGGAACTCTGACCATCTACTTTCATTTGACTCCAAGAGTAGAAAACACTGAAGATAGAGGAGATTCAGGTCACACGCATGAATACAGGTGTGTACATAATAAACCAGAAAGCAGATATATAAAAAAAAGTAGGAGAGCAGAAACCAAGGCAGAGAGACCAACCCACAACTAAAGTACTTAACAAGTAGAAAAGGAGCTATTAATTGTATAGCATATAATTTGTGGTAGTCACTTTGCAATATATTGGAACAATAGAGGAGCAAATTAAAAACACGTAGTAAGACAACAAATAAGAAAATAAAAATTTTCTGCTGAAAATAATGATTCACGTAAATGGAAAAGACATTACAACTCAAATCAGCATATGTAAAGAATAACACATAATTCACAAAAAGAGAATCAGCAACAATTGATTGTTATCCAAAGCAAAGGATCGCCTATCAAGACAGTATTGAACTGAGGGTTCTTCAGTTTCTTAATTTGGAAAAAACCTACAAATGAATATATATTATTATATTTCCTGGTATACTATTAATTTATTGACTGTATTATGATTATTAATGCCTCTTTTTTGTGTTCATAAGGTTCCAAATTTTTAAAAACTTATATATTGTAATGGATAAGGTAAATGGAAAAGTACATAGTGTTTGAGTTAATAGATTTGTCACCTGAATTGTCACCTGAATGTCCTGACCACATTGTGTTTTAAGATGTATTCTAGAATGGAGGTGGAAAGGAAACATAGAACCATCATGAAGAGTATATTTTCTTAAGACTTTTTCCTAGAGTTCAAGTATGCTGCAAGCTGCTCGTAAAAGGCAAAATCTTGTTTACTGAAATATAAACAAGCTACCTTTGCTCTATTAAATGATAAATTTGCCTCTAATATTGAACTATTATATTGCTTTAAGACTTCCTGGCAAGATTCATTTTCTGATTTCACTTCATTTTTTTGCCCTTCTGGATACATAAAACAATAATACAAAGGAAGTTATGCGATTTTATTTAATACTGTGATGTTTTAGAAATTTTAAACCAAAGCATGTTTATTTTCCCTTTAAATTGGTGTATGCCCTACTGAAACTAGAACTTGCGAATTTTTTATCTTGAACCAAAATATTTTTTCTTTATCATATCTTTAAAATAGACACTTACTGTTCTAACAGCAAGAAGCTTCAAGTCAATTCTGTTATGCAGTACATCTTTAAAATTGAGTAAACTCTAAAAATTATCAAGCCCTACAATAACTCCTTCTATTATACTACATTCTGGGTGGGTGGAGCTAATAATTATTAAGAAGAAAGTAAGATAGTAATTGTGACATTGAAAAAGCAAGATATGGTGCAAACTGAAAATATCAGTGCAAGTATAATGCAAGGCAAATATATATATATAAATATAGGCATAGATATGGAGATATAAATAGAATTTAATACCAGCTACTACTTGATATACTAGACTGTGTAAAATTGAATTGTAACTTTCTACTGTTTTCTAAGTTTCTCAAAATATTGATAAATAAATAACATTGACTTCCTCAGAGATCAAACTAAAATAGATATTATCAATTTTAGCAGAGTTAATGAAATAAATATCTTAATTTTTGATCAGCAATTTTTTATAGATGAGTTGGTAAATTATTGTTTTTAAATAAAATACACAAATCAAGCATCAAAATTATACTATATTTTGATACTCTAACTGAAATCACATGGAGAGAGAATGCTAGAGAAAGGGAGCAGAGATGACTGGACTTCAGGCACCCACGCCAGAAGGCTCTCGAAGGAAGAGTCAGAGGAGAAAGGGAGATAAAGCCCTTATTTTGTAGATTTTCAACTACTGGAAAATAGCAATGCAAGCAATACTCAAAATTATTTTCTAAAATCTCATAAATATTTTAATTCTAGGCAATCATATATTTTATGCATTCAGTTCAGTAAAGTTCAGTCACTCAGTTGTGTCTGCCTCTTTGTGGCCCCATGGATTGCAGCACATCAGGCCTCCCTGTCCATCACCAACTCCCTGAGTTTACTCAAACTCATGTCCATTAATTCAGTGATGCCATCCAACCCTCTCATGCTTTGTTGTCCCCTTCTCCTCCACGTTCAATCTTTCCTAGCATCGGGTCTTTTCCAATGAGTCCGTTCTTCTCATCAGGTGGCCAAAGTATTGGAGTTTCAGCTTCAGCATCAGTCCTTCCAATAAATATTCAGGACTGATTTCCTTTAGGATGGACTGGTTGGATCTCCTTGCAGTCCAAGAGACTGGCAAGAGTCTTCAACATCACAGTTCAAAAGCATCAATTCTTCGGTACTCAGCTTTCTTTACAGTCCAACTCTCACATCCATACATGACTATTGGAAAAACCATAGCTTTGACTAGATGGACCTTTGTTGCCAAAGTAATGTCTCTGCTTTTCAATATGCACTCTTGGTTGTTCATAACTTTTCTTCCAAGGAGCAAGCGTCTTTTAATTTCATGGCTGCAATCACCATCTGCAGTGATTCTGGAGCCCCCCAAAAATAGTCTGTCACTGTTTCCCCATCTATTTGCCATGAAGTGATGGTATGAGATGCCATAATCTTAGTTTTCTGAATGTTGAGCTTTAAGCCAACTTTTTCACTCTCCTCCTTCAGTTTAATTAAGAGGCTTTTTAGTTTTTCTTTGCTTTATGATTTAAGGGTGGTGTCATCTGCATGTATGAGGTTATTGATATTTCTCCCAGCAATCTTTATTCCAGCGTATGCTTCATCTAGCCTAGCGTTTCTCAAGATGTACTCTGTGTATAAGGTAAATAAGCAGGGTGACAATATACAGCCTTGACGTACTCCTTTTCCTATTTGGAACCAGTCTGTTGTTCCATGTCCAGTTCTAACTGTTGCCTCCTGACCTGTATAGGTTTCTGAAAGGCAGGTCAGGTGGTCTGGTTTTCCCATCTCTTTCAGAATTTTCTACAGTTTGCTGTGATCCGCACAGTCAAAGGCTTTGGCACAGTCAGTAAAGCAGAAATGATGTTTTTCTGGAACTCTCTTGCTTTTTTAATGAACCAACAGATGTTGGAAATTTGATTTCTGGTTCCTCTGCCTTTTCTAAATCCAGCTTGAACATCTGGAATTGCATGGTTCACATACTGTTGAAGCCTGGCTTGGAGAATTTCGAGCATTACTTTACTAGCCTGTGAGATGAGTGAAATTGTACAGTAGTTTGAACATTCTTTAGCATTGCCTTTCTTTGGGATTGGAATGAAAACTGACTTTTTCCAGTCCTGTGGGCACTGCTGAGTTTTCCAAATTTACTGGCATATTGAGTGCAGCACTTTCACAACATCATCTTTTAGGATTTGAAATAGCTCAACTGGAATACCATCACCTCCACTAGTTTTATTCACAGTGATGCTCCCTAAGGCCCACTTGACTTTGTATTCCAGGATGTCTGACTCAAGGTTAGTGATCATACCATCATCATTATCTGGGTCGTGAAGTTCTTTTTTGTATAGTTTTCTCTGTATTATTGCCACCTCTTTGTAATATCTTCTGCTTCTGTTAGGTCCATACCACTTCTGTCCTTTATTGTGCCCATCTTTGCATGAAATGTTCCTTGGTATCTCTAATTTTCTTGAAGAGATCTTTAGTCTTTCCCATTCTATTGTTTTCCTCTATTTCTTAGCACTGGTCACTGAGGAAGGCTCTTATCTCTCCTTGCTATTCTTTGAAACTCTGCATTCCATTGGGTGTATCTTTCCTTTTCTCCTTAGCTTTTCACTTCTCTTTTCACAGCTATTTGTAAGGCCTCCTCAGAGAGCCATTTGCTGTTTTGCACTTCTTTTTCTTGGGGATGGTCTTGATCCCTCTTTCCTGCACAATGTCGTGAGCCTCCGTCCATAGTTCTTCAGTCAGTCTATCAGATCTAATCCATTGAATCTATTTGTCACTTCCACTATATAATCGTAAGGAATTTGATTTAGGTCATACATGAGTGGTCTAGTGGTTTTCCCTACTTTCTTCCATTTAAATTTGAATTTGGCAAGATGGAGTTCATGATATGAGCCACAGTCAGCTCCTGGTCTTGTTTTTGCTGACTGTATAGAGCTTCTTCATCTTTGGCTGCAAATAATATAATCCATCTGATTTCGGTATTAACAATCTGGTGACATCCATGTGTATAGTCGTCTCTTGTGTTGTTGGAAGAGGGTTTTGCTGTGACCAGTGGATTCTCTTGGCAGAACTATATTAGCCTTGGCCCGCTTCATTCTGTACACCCCAGACAAATTTACCTTTTACTCCAGGTATTTCTTGACTTCCTACTTTTGCATTCTAGTCCCCTATAATGAAAAGGACATGTTTTTTGGGTGTTAGTTCTAGAAGGTCTTGTAGATCTTCATAGAATTGTTCAGCTTCTTCAGCATTACTGGTCAGGGCATAGACTTGGATTACTGTGATAATGAATGGTTTGCCTTGGAAACGAACAGAGATCATTCTGTCGCTTTTGCGATTGCATCCGAGTACTGCATTTCTGACTCTTTCGTTGACTATGACAGCTACTCCATTTCTTTAAGGGATTCTTGGCCACAATAGTAGATATAATGGTCATCTCAGTTAAATTCACCCATTCCAGTCCATTTTAGTTTGCTGATTCCTAAAATGTCAATGTTCACTCTTACCATCTCCTGTTTGACCACTTCCAATTTACCTTGATTCATGGACTTAATATTCCAGGTTCTTATGCAATATTCCTCTTTACAGGATCAGACTTTACTTCCATCACACTTTAGTTCCATCACATCCACAACTGGGTGTTGTTTTTGCTTTGTCTGTGTCTCTTCATTCTTTCTGGAGTTATTTCTCCACTGATCTCTAGTAACATATTGGGCACCTACCAACCTGGGGAGTTCATCTTTCAGTGTCCTATCTTTTTGCCTTTTCGTACTGTTTATGGGGTTCTCAAGGAAAGAATACAGAAGTGGTTTGCTATTTTCTTCTCCAGTGGACTGAGCTTTGTCAGAACTCTCCACCATGAGCCATCTGTCTTGAGTGGCCCTACATGGCATGGCTCATAGTTTCATTGAGGTAGACAAGGCTGTTGTCCATGTGATCAGGTTGGTTAGTTTTCTGTTATTGTGTGATTTAGCTTCAGGACCAGGGACCAGTATGTCTGCCCCCTGATGGAGTAGGATAGAGGCTTATAAAAGCTTCCTGATGCACAAAGTTTACGTGTAAATATTGCTGTTTTGAGGCATTTCCCTGGTGCCACCTAGTTTTGAAAGTAGGAGGTTATAGTTATTATCAATATCACAGTAATTAATCATCTACAAATGAAGAAAATAATTATTTGACAATTTTTATAAGGGAATGGTAACCCACTTCAGTATTTTTGCCTGGAAAATTGTATGGACTGAGAAACATGGTGGGCTACAGTCTGTAGGGTCACAAAAACTGGACACGACTGAAGCAACTTTGCACACACGCATACTTTTTTACTATCTTGTAACTTCTCCTCTTTAGAAACCTGGTGGTTTTCATTCAAGTTTCCTCCAATTGAAAATACTCTTTGCAAGAGTTATAGTGATAGGAACATGTGTTTAAATTGTGAAAGTCGCTCAGTCGTGTCTGACTCTTTGCGACCCCTGGACTATACAGTCCATGGAATTTTCCAGGCCAGAATACTGGAGAAGGTAGCCTTTCCCTTGTTCAGAGGATCTCCCCAACACAGGGATCGAACCCAGGTCTCCCTCATTGCAGGTGGATTCTTTACCAGCTGAGCCTTAAGAGAAGCCCAAGAATATTGGAGTGGGTAGCCTATCCCTTTTCCATCAGATCTTCCCGACCCAGGAATCAAATCTGGGTCTTCTGCATTGCAGGCAAAATCTTTACCAACTGGGCTATGAGGGAAGCCCTGTGTTTAAATTACAAGGTATTAATTAACTATGTCACCTTTACAAATTACAACTCCTCTACCTCTGATTCCTACTTTGGCTTAGTCAATATACATTCCAATTCCTGTCTAATGTACAGAGGCAGGAAATTTAAAAGGTTACATTTCCTGGATTCCTTGCAACTATTTTTTTTTTTTCTCTCTTAAATATATTTAGTAGAAGCCAACTGTTGGTCAGCAATTTTTTGATCCTAGTCTCCAGCTAAGGCAGTGGGATTATGAAGGAGTGAAATGAAGTGAAGAGAAGTCACTCAGTCATGTCCAACTCTTTGGGACCCCATGGACTGTAGCCCACCATGGGATTTTCCAGGCATGAATACTGGAACGGGTTGCCATTTCCTTCTCCAGGTGATCTTCCCGACTCAGGGAATGAACCCAGTCTCCCGCATTGTAGGCAGACGCTTTACCATCCAAGCTACCAGGGAAGCCCAAACATTCTGCAGCTCCAAGACTGACAAAAGTAATGTGACTATAGAATCAGTGGCCAGATTTCCCAGATTTCTGTTTGTTACAGATGGAACCCTCAGTGGGCTGGTTCTGTAGTGTTTTGCTGGAAGTGATTCTTAGGAGTTGAAGTAATAACTGATCCCCTAGCCATTTTCATAGTTTTGCCAGCAACTACAACATAGTTTTGTAATTCTCTGTATTAGATCTCTCTCTGTTTAAATTAGATGGAAGGATCACCATTATTCTCAATTGAAATCATACTAAATATTAACTCATGGAGCTATTATGAGAATAAAATATAGGTAAATATATAAAACATTGATTGTTTACAGAGAACAGTGTAGGATTCATGATCTCCAAAGAAGATTTAGCTTCAGGACCAGGGACCAGGCTTGATCACTCAAGAGCTTTTGTGTAGCAGAATATTATTAAAGTGAAAAGGGGACTGAGAAAGCTTCTGACATAGACATCAGAAGGGGGATGGAGAGTGCCCCTCTCACTGGTGTTAGCAATAGAGTTATATACATTTTTAATGGGTTATTACAGTAAATCTAAAGAATGTCTCAAGATTGTAAAGATCTTACTAGATCCACTCCTATAATTTACATTTTAAGATAACAGGATTAGCCAGAAGGTTTTTGGGAAGGAGAAATTGTCCTCAAGCAGGATACATTGCTGTTATATAATCCTTAGTACAGAGTTTAAACTGAATTGTTTGTTGGATAGTCATCAGTTCTGGGCTTAAAGAAAAAAACATTTTACGTGACTAAGACTAAGGAATGTAGAAAAAAAAAGATGTTTGTCCTTTCCTCTTTCTTGAGAATTCCAGACCCTTATCTCCACTTCGAGAGCCCCAGACCTTTATCTCCTCCTCAGGGACCACAGACTTCTTATCAACCTGCTTATGAATTGACTCTCTCAGCATTAAGATTGAATTGATTCTCTCAGCATTAAGAGTGTTGGCTATCAATAAATGTTCAGAGAAGTTAGTAGAGACATCTCTTAATGAATAGATTTTATTTTTATAAACATACTTTTTTTTTTAAAACTGAAGCAAAATCTAATTTTGGGTTAATGAAATTTTCCAAAGGCAATATTTTTACTTTTGTGTAATTTAGCTTTTTTTTTTATTATGATATTTGTTTTTACATAAACCAAATGCAAATATGACCTAGACAATCAGAATATTGTTTATGGGTTATACTAGTAGGGTTAATGATTTATATTGTCAAAAGATAAATTGAAAAGTGGTTTATTTTTGTAACTGATCAATGTTACTTCACTGTAATTCATTGATTTCACTGTAGTATCCATACTAATGTGTTTCTTAAAAATTAGCAATTGTTTCAAGCAATTTTATTTGGCTATTTCTATGCATCTAACAAAAAATTTAAAATTCATGAAATAGTTTCAATTATTAAAGGAAAATATATAAATAGGGCAAGCTACCAATCCTTGTTGGAATTCCAATTGTAAATTATTGTTCAAATGATGTCTTTTGGTTCTGTACTGTCTTCCTAATGAATTTTTTGTAATATCTGAAGCATGGTCTATAGGTTTAGGGAGAAACTTATAAATTAAAAAACAAAACATTTTCCTAATTTTTTTAAATCTTATGAGGCTTGGAGCTAAACATAGATGACAAGTACTTAAGATGTGGATTTTTTCTTCTCGTAATAAAGTGTTTATTTAGAAAATATTTTAAACATTGCCTTTTTGTACAAAACAGTCATGTCTGGTAAAGCAACAGTGACATCCAGTGACAGCTCAGATTTATTCAAGGAATATTGTTTAGATTTGCCACATGAGGAAAAGAAAAACTTGTTGAATATTAACCTGCACACTTTTTACATGTCCTAAGAATGTGTTCATATAAAAACATCATTGGATGAAAATAAAAACCAGTCATTTATTAGAGAATGAAAAGCGAAGTCATATATTGAAAGAAAATACTAGCAAAATATGTCTGATAAAGGATTTGTATCCATAATACACAAAGAATTTTGTACCATATGTCAAAAGTGGATTACAGTTGAAATCAACAATGATATACTACTAAGCACTTATTAGAAGGGGTAAAAAAAAATTCTTAAGTGATTATACCAAATGCTGGCAAGTACAGAGAGCAAGCATTCTCATTCATTGCTGTTGGGAATATAAAATATTACATCCATTTTACTGCCAAAGTCTGGCAGTTTCTTACAAGGCTAAACACTGTCTTTATGTTCCAGCAATTGTGCTCCTTGGTATTTACTTATATAAGTTGAAACCTTATGTCCACACAAAAATATGCACACAAATATTTATAGTGATTATTCATAATCACTCAAAACTGGAAGCAATTAAATTGCTTTTCAGTGGGTGAACAAGGTGGTATATCCATACAACTGGATACTATCTAGCCATAAAAAGATGAGCTCTCAAGTCACAAAAAGGCACAGAGGAAAGTTAAATGCATTTTCCCAAGAAAAGGAAACCAGTCTAAAAAGACTTTGTACTGTATATTTTTAATTATAATGACATCTGGAAAAAACAAAACTGTAGAGAGATTTAGAAGCTCAGTGCTTATCAGAGAGGGGTGGCAGATGGGAGGGATGAACAGTTGAAACACTGAGGATCTTTAGGGCAGTGAAACAATCCTGTATGATATTGTAATGGTGCATTCTAGGTATGATGCATTTTCAAAACCTGTAGAAGTGTACAATTGTGAAGCTTAATGTAAACCACAGTGTTATTAATAATAATGCATCATTATTGATTCATGAAGTGCAACAAACATACCACACTAATGTATGATGTTAATAATAATGGAAATTGTTTGTGTGGGGTGATATGGAAACTCTCTGAACTATTTTCTCATTTTATCTGTAAATCTAAACTCTCCTAAAATTTATTAATTTTAAAAAGTCAAACAATAATATAATTTCAAGATTAATCTTATTCACTGAATGAAAGTCTTTTACTGAATGATAGATCGTCACCAAGATATTGAATAGCATTATTCATAATTCTTACTGATATGTTAAGTAATGAATATTGAGTAACATGATGACTGTGTATCTATATGACTTTAATTGCAAAAGTTAGGTGTTGTATGTGTTTGGAATGAGAAGGACTTCACAGTAATGTTACTTGGCTCTGTCCTTGTTATTGCATTATTCGTTATTTTTATCAATATCATTGACATTGAAAACTTGAATTTATAATCCACCATTTCTAAAAGCACAGTGGAAAAGTTAATGCAATGGATCCTGAAAAAATATAACAATGCAATCATGATAGGCTGAAAAAAATAGACTGTCCAGTATAAAACTAACAAGGTACATACAAAGTATCACATCAATTACAAAATTCTACTATAAGGTAGAATTTGATAATAAATATTAGATTCCTAGTTGTACACAGATTCAATATAACCTGTTTGTGAAGAGATTTTTATTTAGTCTGCCTCAATTTCTGTTGTTATTCTGTTTTACTTGAAAACAAAGGGAGGAAATGAGCCAACTGAGCTCCAGCTGGTAGACTGCACCTAGAGTACTGTCTTAGGTCCTTGTTGCCTTGTTTTAAGAGGGCCATTGATGACTGAAAGCATCTTGAGAACAGGTGAGGTGTTGAAATATATAACATGAAGGGTGAAGAAACCTGATAATTTTGGTGGGAATGTAATTTGATACAACTATTAATAGCTGATATTTGTCTTTCTCTTTTGACTTATTTCACTCCGTATAATTGGCTCTATGTTCATCCACCTCATTAGGACTAACTCAAATGCAATCTTCTTTAGAGCTGAGTAACATTCCTTGTATTTATGCACCACAATTTCTGTATCCATTCATCAGTTGATGGACATCTAAGTTGATTCCATGTCCTAGCTATTGTACAAAGTGCTGCAATGAACCTTGTAATACATGTGTCTCTTTCAATTATGGATTTCTATATGCCCAGTAGTGGGATTGTTGCGTCATATGGTAGTTCTATTCCTAGTTTTTCAAGGGATCTCCATACTGTTCTGCAGAGTGGTTTATAAGAATTTTCCATAGTTTGTTGTGATCCACACATTCAAAGGCTTTAGCATAGTCAGTGGAGCTGAAGTAGATATTTTTCTGGAATTCTTTTCTTTTTTATGATCCAGAGATGTTGTAAATTTGATCTCTGGTTCCTCTGCCTCTTCCAAATCCACCTTGAGCATCTGGAAGTTCTTGGTTCATGTACAACTGAATCCTAGCTTGAAGAACTTTGAGCATTACTTTACTAGCCTGTGAAATGAGTGGAATTGGGCAGTAGTTTGAACATTCTTTGGCCTTTTCTTTAAGGGCATGGAATGAAAACTGACCTTTTCCAGTCCTGTGGCCACTGCTGAGTTTTCCAAATTTGCTGGCATATTGAGTGCAGCACTTTCACAGCATCATCTTTTAGAATTTGAAATAGCTCAACTGGAATTCCATCACCTCCTCTAGCTTTGTTTGTAGTGATGCTTCCTATGGCCCACTTGACTTCACATTCCAGGATGTCTGGCTCTAGGTGTGTGATCACACCATCATTGTTGATCTGAGTCATGAAGATCTATTTTGTACAGTTCTGTGTATTCTTGCCACCTCTTCTTAATATCTTCTGTTTCTGTTAGGTCCACACAGTTTCTGTCCTTTACTGTGCCTGTCTTTGCATGAAATGTTTCCTTGTTATCTCTAATTTCCTTGAAGAGATCTCTAGTCTTTCCCATTCTGTTGTTTTCCTCTATTT
The DNA here is from genome assembly GCF_019923935.1 of Bubalus bubalis. Lineage (NCBI taxonomy): Eukaryota > Metazoa > Chordata > Mammalia > Artiodactyla > Bovidae > Bubalus > Bubalus bubalis. Next base: position 60,967,948 of record NC_059158.1, read on the forward strand.
CTTTGCATTGAATACTTAGAAAGGCTTTCTTGTATCTCCTTGCTATTCATTGGAACTGTGACTTTAGATGGGTATATCTTTCCTTTTTTCCTTTGTCTTTCACATTTCTTTTCTCAGCTATTTGTAAGGCCTCCTCAGACAAACATTTGCCTTTCTTTTGGGGATGGTTTTGATCACAGCCTCCTGTACAAAGTTACAAACCTCCATCCATAGTTTTCAGGCACTCTGTCTATCAGATCTAATTCCTTGGATCTATTTGTCACTTCCACCGTATAATCATAAGGGATTTTATTTAGGTCATACTTGAATGGCATAGTGGTTTTTCCTACTTTTTTCAATTTAAGTCGAATTTTGCAATAAGGAGTTCATGGTCTGAACCACAGTCAGCTCCCAGTCCTGTTTTTGCTGACTGTACAGAGCTTTTTCATCTTTGGCCACAAAGAATATAATCAATCTGATTTCAGTTGACCATCTGATGATGTCCATATGTAGAATCATCTCTTGTGTTGTTGGAAGAGGGTGTTTGCTATGACCAGTGTGTTCTCTTGGCCAAACTCTGTTAGGCTTTGCCCTACTTCATTTTGGACTCCAGGGCCAAAATGCCTGTACTCCAGGCATCTTTTGACTTCCTACTTTTGATTCCAGTCCCCTATGATGGAAAGGACATCTCTTTTTGGTGTTAGTTCTAGAAGGTCTCCATCGAACCATTCAACGTTAGCATCTTTGGCATTAGTGGTAATGGCATAGACTTGGATTACTATGATATTGAATGCTTTGTCTTGGAAATGAACCAAAATCATTCTGTCCTTTTTGAGATTTCACTCAAGCATTGCATTTTAGACTCTTTTGTTGATTGTGAGTGCCATTCCATTTCTTCTAAGGGATTCTTGCCCACAATAGTAGATATAATGGTCATCTGAATTAAATTCACCCATTTAGGTCCATTTTGGTTCACTGATTCCTAAAATGTCGATATTCACACTTGCCATCTCCTGTTTGAACACTTCCAATTTACCTTGATTCATGGACCTAACATTCCAGGTTCCTGTGCAATATTGTTCTTTACAGCATCAGACTTCACTTTCACCACCAGACATATCCACAAGTGGGCATTGTTTCCACTTTGGCTCAGCCTCTTCATTCCTTCTGGATCTTTTCTCTGCTCTTCTCCAGTAGCATATTGGGCACCTACCAATCTGGGGAGTTGATCTTTCAGTGTCATACCTTTTTGCCTTTTCATACTGTTTATGGGGTTCTCAAGGCAAGAATACTGAAGTGGTTTGCCATTCCCTTCTCCAGTGGACCATATTTTGTTAGAACTCTCCACCATGACCAATCCATCTTGGGTGGCCCTACATGGCATGGCTCATAGTTTCACTGAGTCTGCAAGGCAAAATTATTTTAAGATAACTTTAATGATCTCCAATCATACTTTTCCTATCACTCAAACTTGAATTAGTAAACTTCAAAAGTCTTTTGTATATCCTTCAATACTATATATTCATATGACTATATTAAATACATGCACATGTAGAAGTTATTCATTTCTTTTACAAAAACATGAATCACAAATAGTACATTGCAATGTTAAAAATAAAAAACTATTTTAAATGAATTAACTATTCTTCAGATCATAAGGTTTGTTCAGTCTTTCTTCTGTTGATTGATTTTCACTTTTTCTTTTTTTTAGTTTTATATTGCAGTTATGCTGCTTACAAGGAATATCTTTGTATATGTGTATATTTAGTTATTATTGCTGTTATTTTTATATGATATTCTGTAGAAACATTTTAAAAACTTGGAATGCTAGGTTAAAGATTATAAATCTTTTGTTTAAGTGATATTACAGATACATTTTTAAAAATTGTAACAAGCCTTGTAAGAAAATTAAAAAGAAGTAAATTTCCCCTGTCATGTTATAGCACTGGATACTACCAAATTTTAAATGTTTGATAGATCTGAAGACAAAAATATTATTTATTTATTGCTTTAATTTGCATTCCTAGGAGAGAAGTTGAAAATATTTTTCATGATATAGGTTTTTGTTGTTACATGTCTTCTGTAGATTTCCTTCTATATTAGTCAAGATAGTCTAGGATATGCTGAAGTAATATATTAATCCAGAAACTCTGATGGTATAGCACAGAAGAACTTTATTCCTCAATCATGTTACATGACCAAAGTGGATTAGCAGCAAGGCCAAATCTACAGTCACTCAAGGGACTCAAGCTAAAATTATTCTTCAATGTTGTATTTGAACCACCTGCAATATTTGTTCCAAGGGAGCTTCCAATGAAGCATACAATTATAAAAGAGGCCTATCAGCTCATTGCAGCTTTAGCTTCCAAATAACACATGTCACTTCTTACACTGGTTAGTCCCATAATACCAATCTAACTTTCAATAGGCCTGGGAAGTGCAGGCAAGCTGTATTTGGTGAATATATGATAGATATTAACCATGTCTACAACAACTACCATTTCTATAGCTTGATATTTGTCTTAAAAAAAAAAAAATCCGTTTTCAGGAGCATTTGTAATATTAATTTTTTTAATAGATTGTTAACATATACTTGTTTAACATATCATTTATTTGCCTCTAGCTACTTTGTGGTATTCCTTGCCATGCAACAACAACAAAAGCAAAATTTTCCATTTTGTACTATTATTCCCACAAAATATGTATTCATTTTTTTACATTTAAATATTTTCTTCATTGATACTGATTTTTAAATAATGAAGTAAGAATTTGGTTTTTCTTCTGTCAGATAATTAATAGACCCCATCAAAAACATTTATTAAATAATCTATTTCCCACTGAACTAAAATATTTCTCTTAAAATACTATGTTAGTTCCTGTATAGGGTTTATATCTCTTCCAAAACTACTTTTTATATATTTCACAAGATGCTGTGTGCCTTAATATGACAATATACTTTCTTTTGCATACAATGTTTTCATACTCAAATTTAGTATCTAGTAAATCAAGAACAGAAGCTCATCTTCCAGTTCTTTATCATTTTACTAGGTATAATTCTTTGGAACCATAAAAACCTATTCAAAATCTAAGGTAAAATCAAATTATTGTGGAATCTGAATGAAAACAATTTTAGCAAATACTTTTTGTCATACGGTTTTTCCTTTTTAATATGTGTATGTAATTACTTAAGATTGATGCCCTAATTTTGAACAAAATTTATATTTTTATCTAAATCCTTTCTGTTTCTGGTATTATTCTTTCTACATTATGGGAGTTCATTTTTCTGAACAAACTATTTAGAAAATTAATAATGCTAAGTGAATTGTTCTTCTAGAGTTTATCATGTTACAATATTAAGGTTTTGACAAATGCATTAAATGACTTGAGAAAAGCTCCATTTTTCTGTGATCTAGAATACTTCATATTGGGCTTCCCAGATGGCACTAGTGGTAAAGAATCCACCTGCCAGTGCAGGAGATGCAGCAGATATGGGTTCAGTCCCTTGGTTCAGAAGATCTCCTGGGTAGGAAATTGTACCCCACTCCAGTATTCCTCCCTGGAAACTTCCATGGGCAGAGGAGCTTGGCGGGCTACAGTCCATGGGGCCACAGAGTCAGACATGACTGAGCACAGCCCAGCACACTTCATATTACACAGAGCTTTACTGTTTAATAAGAGCTCAACTATAGGATAATAAGTATCTTACAGCTCTCTTAATGGGAGAGTTCTAGGTATCTTTCCAGTTGGTTTCTGTAATTGTTTATTATTTGGTGATTGCTTTCTATGTTTTTGAAGTCATTCTTGATAGTTTAAATTTTGATAGGAAACCATCTGTTTTTTCTAGGTTTTCTAAGTTATTGCCATAGTATTGCTCATAATATTTTACAATTCCTTCATTCTGTATCCTCTTTTTTCTAAACATATCTATTTTATCAATATAAATATTGCATAATTGTGCTGTCTCTTATAGTTTTTTTTTTTGGTCAGGTTTGTTCAAAGTTTATCTAATTGACATTTTTAAAGAAGCTTTTGACCAATTGGTTTAAGCAACTTTGTATTGTTTTCTGTTTAATTATTTCAACATTCATTGATTTGTATTCTCTTTTTCCTTTTTCGGCTCACTTTTTTCCCTAATGTTTTAATTTGGATATTTCATCAGTTTTTATTTTTTTCAATCTACATTGGCTATATTAGGTCAGTTTTATAATAAATTCTTGTAATTAAAACAATTTTTTTTAGTTAAAATCCCATTTATGACTTGATTTTCTCTTTGATTCCAGCACTTCATTTTATTTTATTTTTTGAAAGGAAAGAAAGACTTAATTTCAAGGAAAGAAAAAATACTAAGTACAATACAAAGATAATACCCACTCAGTGGCTAGATATTTTTTCCTGAGGGATTTCACTGTGTTTATTCCTCTAGCATTTTTCCATTTTTGACTTTTAGGGTGGCCTTCTGTGAAGAGTTTCCTCATCCCAGCTGTTATGATATTTAATCCAGAGTTGCCAACTTTTGATCTGGTGGTTCCTAGACACAAGTTAATGAACACAAAGCTTTCTAGTATTTCTGAATCCCGTCCTGCACTCAAATTGGAATTAGTGTTCTCATCTCTGGTCAATCCTGAATTGTTTTCAACCCTAGCTTCATCCTGCCTCTCTCTCAGAATAGTAGAACAATTACTAATGTTGTCCATGGCCAGAGTCCAAATTACTTGTGCCCCACACAAATTTCAATTTACTCATTTTTCCTTTTCTATCTCTCTTCTCGCTTCTACCCAAGTAAATTATGGTGGTTTTCTCGGGAAATATTTACATTAAAGAGCTCTTTTTTTTCTCCTAATTTAAATATTAGATTTTTGTTTTAATACTAACTAGGAAAAACAGGATAATCTTTAAAATGGATAATCATCTCTTTTTGATCCTAATGTTACTCCATGGGATGGCTTAACATTTCCAGTAAGGGAAGTCATGGCATTTCATTCTGGAAATACATGAAGGTACTTCCTGTTCCCTCCTGGACTCAGCCTGAATGGTATAATGTTAAAGTGAAATGGTCCTGGCTGCTTCTGTATTTTATGCATGGCCTGCTGCGGGACTAGGCAGATAAGGAATTAGAGGTAAGCAGAATTAATACAAGGACTTCCCTCATGGCTCAGACGGTAAAGCGTCTGTCCACAATGTGGGAGACCTGGGTTCGAGCCCTGGGTCGGGAAGATTCCCTGGAGAAGGAAATGGCAAGTCACTCCAGTACTATTGCCTGGAAAATCCCACGGACAGAGGAGCCTGGTAGGCTACAGTCTATGGGGTCGCAAAGAGTCGGACGTGACTGAGCTACTTCATTTTCACTTTCACTTTTAGAATTAATACAAAGAACCAATATGATACCTGATATGCTAAAATTTAAGGATGGGGCTTTGTTGTAATCCAGAAAATGCATATCTGCATAGGGTTATAGTAGCAAATTTATAATAACTGTGCAATACTTTAATATGTTAGTCTATAGCATTGTCTCAGATTTGAAAGAGTCCAGTCATCAAAATATGATCTTGAGGACCAGCTTGGGAATATCCTCAAAGATTTGGGTATGTTGTGAAGTATTTTAACATCTTGGGTCATCTAGTATAAGTTGGTTTAAATCTGACCTGAATGAGTAGATGTTCCATATCTTATCAAATCAGTCTCTTAGTCCTGAGCATGGGTCAGTTTAGTTAAAGGGTTGTGTCTCATTGCAGGTGGTGGTATTGCAGGTAGGCTCCCAAATTTATGTCTATATGGTGCCTGTTTGCATCAGGTTACTTAATAAAAAGCATTTCTATAGAAACACAGGGCTTCCCGGGAGGCTCTAGTGGTAAAGAATCCTCCTGCAATGCAGGAGACACAGGAGACGGGGTTCCATCCCTTTGTTGGGAAGATCCCCCGGAAAAGGGCATGAGAACCCACCCCAGTATTCTTGCCTGGAGAATCCCATGGACAGAGGATCCTGGTGGGCTACAGTCCATGGGATCACAAAGAGTCACACACAACTGAAGCAACTTAGAATACATGCATGCACTGTAGAAACTAAAGAAACAAAGAAACAAAAAAAAAACTTTTGGAGCGGACTCTAAGCCCAGTCTGAGTCCCCAGAGTGGCCAGCTGAAATTTCTAGATGTCTAGTTTGAAGCCTCTTCAGATGGAGAGAGTGCAGGCAGTTGAAATCTGAAAGATGTTCTTGGTTTTCAGCTTAAATGTCTCTGGTAGTCTTTCTGAGTGGCCACATAGCAACAGGCACAAAGATCGTCCATGAGCTATTGTGGTGATTTCTCTGAAGTTTATATTGTTACCCCACTTCAGCTTGCATGGTTTTGGGGAATGGACAATTGTAGTTTGAGGGTTTCAGAATTCTGGAGGGATCAAGTCAGGAGAAAAAGAAATTGATTTTTGTTCATAAAGGTATACTTTAACAAATTGCTGTAAGTCATAGTTAGTTTGGGCTTCCCTTGTAGTTCAGTCGGTAAAGAATCTGCCTGCAGTACAGGAGACCTGGGTTTGATCCTTGGGTTGGGAAGATCCCCTGGAGAAGGAATGGTTCACCCACTCCAGTATCCTTGCCTGGAAAATCTCATGGACACCGGAGCCTGGTAGGCTTCAGTCCATGGAGTCGCAAAGAGTCGGGCACGACTGAGTGACTAAAACTTACTTATAGTTAGCTTAAGAGAGAAAGTTTCCTTAAATCTGGAAAACAAAAGATTAAAGAGCCAGCAGTATTTCAGACAAAAAGTCATAAAAATTATAATCACATTCATCAATTCATTCAGTCCTATATAATCGATTTTAATCTTGATCTTTCGTTAGCTATTTTATGAATCTGTTTTTTCTTAGAGTTCTGATCTGATGGTATGATCTGAAAGTTAGCAGAAACCTGTATTTGTCAGAGTCCTTTCCATGAATCTCCTTGAAGAGGAAGCACTTTGCAAAAGTATCAGAATAAAACAAAACTATCTGTAAATGTCAAAGGACTTAAAAACGCCTATGGTTAAAGATCTGATAAGAGTTCACTATATGTAATTGATAAGGAAATTTGGTCATTTCTCTGAACATAGGACATTTCAAAATGAAAACTGGAATTATGACTCTTAATATTACATATCAGATTTTTCTTGTTTCATAAAATTTCTAGAACAATTTTATCCATAACATATATACATAAGGAAGGTTTAGCACTATTTGTTATTTGCCAGTGCTTCCCATGTAACTTAGCACGTCAAAGAAGCCTGTGTGTGCTGGTGTACTAGGTCTCTTCAGTCGTGTCTGACTCTTTGCAGCCCTATGACTGCAGCCCGCCAGGCTCCTCTGTCCATGGGATTCTCCAGGCAAGGATACTGGAGTGGGTTGCCATGCCCTCCTCCAGGGGATCTTTCCAACCCAGGATCGAACCCACATCTCTTACATCTCCTGCATTGGCGACGGGTTCTTTACCATTAATGTTTCTCATCTATGAGGAGAGAGAATAAATCTTTTGAGATGGTCAAAGGGTCCTCTGGAAATCCTAGAGTTACTTCAAGGTTAAAAGACTTCATTCAGAATTTGATTTGGGGGAATCCATCAGAAATGTTGAAAGGTTATATACACATGATTAAATAAGATCACCTATTATTATGAAACAATACTTAATTATCCACTTAACCAAAGTAGTACAGGATTTTAAAGGCAAATACAGGAAGTTACATAGTTGTAAGCAAAAACAATTCTTTTCATGTTAAGAAAGCTCAATTTTCTTAAGTAATCAAGGACCTGATTAAGACAACATGAAGCACAAAATTATTTTTATAAAATTCACAATCATTACTTTCTAGCCAGATCACTTAAAAGTCAAAGAAATACCTTTAACAGTCTCTTATCAGAGCAGACCTGTTCTCCAAAACACTTTGTCCTTTTGGCAGATGAGACAAAATTACATTAAGTATACTTTGATATTAAAGCTTATTAATAAAAACTCTTATGATAACAATTCAATTTTAGCCAATCTGGTTACCCAAGGCAAAGTTCTTTTTCTCTCTTCTCAACTCTCTTACCATTTTGTCCTTTACTTCTTTCTCATTCTGAAATAACCAGCTTTACTTTAGGATGAAAGAGCAAGAAAAGCAAAATAATTACTGGAAAGTTTGGACGACACCACTGTGAGCCCTCTCCATAGGTGGTCATTTCCTTTCCAGAGCATCCCGTCAATCTCTCTTGGACTAGAATCTACCTCCACTTGTACAGGACACACATGGTGTCTAGGGAAAGCCCCTGGCCTTCTGGTGTGTAATTCCAGAGTTGGCATTTTGGAATGCGTGCCTCTGGAAGCTTCTTTGGGGTTTTTCATTCATCAAGGATTTGCCGTACCGCCTCTGGGTCCTTCAGATGTGCTGCCACCAGATATTCATGACATTTATATCTGTCCATTATTATTTTTCTTTTTTTAGCAATATCATACCAGATATTGGACCCACAATATCCCATTTGGTCAGGGAATGAAGAATGACAGGTGTGAGGGAATTGACAATAGACTTCTTTGTATTTTCCCTCTGATGATGCCTCTGGTCTCCTTGAGAGGCTGTTTTATTCTCCTGGGTTAGGACATAGTCCAGCCATGACCCATTGACTCAGGGTTCACAGTTGGAGGGCTCCCATCCCCCTCAACTGTGAGATTCCTTTCTTCATGCCTTTAGCTCAGAGCCTCTCCTTGGCCAGTGACAAAAGCTTTTCGGTTCAATCCACCCTGCTTAGCTCTTCATGGTCAGCATATTAGTAGTTAATTAAGTTAACTATAATTAAGTTAGTTAATTTATAAATAGTGGTATGATTACCTCATTAAACCATATGGCCTTGATCTTACTGCTCTTAGAAGATCACTGAATTATCATGGCAACCCTGACACTTTGGGTTTGATACCACAGGTAACACATGGCAGAGGCAATACCCAAAAGCACACAGCAGCGGGACAGAACCTCAGCAGACAGAGTCCCTTCCCCAGATGGTGTTACACACCTGAGTTAGGTGGTTAGTAAGCAAATTGCAGGTAAAAGCATTCCCCTTGGTTAGTTGCAAAGATGATCTTAGAGTCCTCATGACTATGCCAATTGTCTCATGCTGGTCTCAGTCTATCAAAAACCAGTATTATGGCTGAACAGGTCCTTATGGTTCTCATTGTGATTACAAGATGCCCTGTAGCAATAACCACCGGGAAACTTTGGGAAAAGAAAAGATTTATTGCTTACAAGACCTGGATATTACATGGCACACCTGGGGCAGCACTGGAAGGTTTCAAACTGGGAGATTGAGAACTGACCTGGGGTTCAGCTTTTATTGAGGTTGAGGGTGGGGGTCCTGGGTTGCATGGGTTCACTATTTATTAGTGAATTTAAAATATGAGAGTGGGGATTCAAAGCAAGGAAATTAAAAAAAAGTGACCCAAATGGTCAGTTATTTAAACCAACAAAGATCTCTAAATAAAGGAGCTTCAGTGGGGAAAGGCCACCTGGTTCTTTACCTGGTCATATGGCTGGCAGTGTGTATATTCCAGATAGCATCTTTGAAGTAGACGCCTCTTTGAAGTGGATGCCCCTTTGAAGTGGTGTATCAGCAATCAAAGCTTATGTCAGGCATATGCATTACAAAAAAAGAAAAAAACAACTGTCAGGAGTTTATAGTACAGTCACTTTAGATCACTGATTCAGAAACAAGAAACAGAAAAGGAAATTTAGTAATAAGAAACAAATTGTATAAGTCACAGATGGCAAATTTCTAGTTATGTGCAAGGACAGAAAGAAACAACGCAGAGCACATAAAGAGCAAGAGCACATAAAATGCAAATCTACAGTCTGCGATGCATCACAGGAATTTCACTAGTAAGCAAATTCTTTAAGCGTATAACCCAGACTACTGTGTGAAATAATCATTCTATTATATGAAGTACAGGTTCTCTATACATCTACAATTTGTGCAGAAGATGAAAACAGAATATAATCAATTGGAAGTTCCAGGAAGCAAATAGATCAAGTAGCATCTAAAACACTAAAATATTAGACATGTGATGGAACATTAAGTGATCTGGATTTATTCTATTAAAGACTATGAAAGAGATTGGATAACTGATTGAAGTATATAAAAGGTTTTTCCAAATAGAATGATGACTGTTTTACTTCTAAAGAAACAATAGGATTTATATCCTATTTAATGAATACTTTCTTTTCAAAATGATAAACAAGAAAGCATTGATGATAGAAACTGCAGATTTTCTCTTACTCACAGTCATTTGGCAAAAGATAGGGGTCTGTTTATCCAAAGTAGCTTAATACATGTGGCCTAGCCTCCCTGATGGCTCAGCAAGTAAAGAATCCATCTGCATTGGTGGAGCTGCTGGAGATGTAGGTTCAGTCCCTGGGTTGAGAAGATCCCTGAAGGAGGAAATGGCAACCCACTCCAACATTCTTGCTTGAAAAATCCAGTGGAAAGAGGAGCCTGGAAGGCTACAGTCCATGGGGTTGCAAAAAGTCAGACTCGACTGAGAACAGTGATAAAGTGCTGTAAATTACACAGCTATAGTCTCCATTTGAAGCTGTGGAGCAGATACACAAGTTAGCTAATATACAAGCCAAGAATTCCTGGCCCAAATATGGATCTTAGAGGGTATGAATCTAATTTCAAATTTTTATCTTGGGGTGACCTTAGTTCTAGAAAAGTGACAGGGCTGCATTATATGAGCTTGGACTTATACACATTAGACAAGAGAAAATGAGTCATAACTCAACTCCCTAATAAATGAGAGATCTGTGTCTGAGGCTGAATGGTCCAAGGTCTCAGTAGGTGGTCTAAGAAGGCTTCCTGATGCGTGAAATCTGAACTGATAGGCAGAGCTGAGGCAGTTTTCACTTTTGGCAGAATATATTTTAAATTATTTATATTAAATAAATACATAATACAAAAAAAGGCAATAAGCGAGTTCTTTTTTTCCCCAAGAACTGCAAGATACTCCATGTATCTAGAATATAAGATTCATCTGGGGACTATGAGATAATAGTTCTAAAGGAAAGGCAATTCTTAGTTTATGAAGTACTTTTTAAGGCAATATTTGGAATTTTTATTTTATTCAGAAGAAATTAGAACACTATCTTTAAGCTCAGAGCAGTGCAAAGGAACAGCATGAATATAAGCGGTAATTGGGTGCATTTTTCTCTAGAAAATGTAAAAACAATAATAAAATCAACTTAACTTAGTCCTTTTTTTAATGCACCAGCAATTCTAAACAGTGATAAAATACTTCTCCCAGAAAAATATTTTGCTGTTTGAATTCTAAACAATTTCTACTGCACTTATTGCTGGATTTTAATATTACATATGCAGTGTGGCAGATTGTATTTTTCGAAAACAGCATTATGCAATGGTATTTCTACTCCCGTATGCTCTTCTGAATTTGTCACTCTCATCAAGAGATGGAAACTTTGTCCCCTCTATTTGCCTTTGTGTGGGCTTTTGTAACTGCTTTGTTGAATAGAATGCAGTAGAAGTGCAGATAGATCTTAAGTATCCCTTTCTTTTCATGCTTGCTTTTGGAACCCAGTCACCACTATTATGAGGGAGCCAAGAAATAACTTGCAGAGGTTACATGGAGATGGTCCTGATGACACACGACGAAGATGGCACTGTCCCCTTCGGCTGACTAACCTGTACACAGGTTTCCTCCTGTCTTCCTGACATTTCTCTTCTGAGAGCATTACTTTAGAAAATTTGCAGTCATCTGTTCTTTCTCTGCCTTTTTGAAATGTAAATCTCCCATTCTCCTGACAGTTTTACAACCTAGGAAAATCTTTCTTGAGGACTTGGGAGACATTCCTTTAAAGTACAGTCATTCAGAAAGATAGCACCCTTATTTCCCAGTGTCTGAGAGAGGGTAGGAGCTTAACTTTGATAAATGCAAATTAGTCTATACATATGACTAAACTCTCCCCTAATGTCCTCTAGTACTTTTGTACTGACTCACCCTGCACTTGAAAACTTCCCTCTCTCTCGCTATTGCAGTAGACTTTACCTCTACTACAATATACTTAAATAGAAATGAATCGCCAGTCCAGGTTCGATGCAGGATACAGGAAGCTTGGGGCTGGTGCACTGGGATGACCCAGAGGGATGGTACGGGGAGGGAGATGGGTGGGGGGTTCAGGATGGGGAACACGTGTACACCCATGGTGGATTCATGTTGATGTATGGCAAAACCAACACAATATTGTAAAGTAATTAGCCTCCAATTAAAATAAATAAATTTGTATTTTAAAAAAATAGTTGTTCTCACTGTTTCACTGCATCTGATGCATTTTTTTTCTATGATTCATTATCTGATGATATCCAAGATTGCAGCATCACCTGTTCAACATTTGAGTAATGAATATTAAGAGTCCAGCATTCAGCGGTCCACCTAATTGCCCCCACTGGTGATCTTTGGAAAAGATACAAACTGTCCTCACTTAGCCCACCCATATCACAGATGTGCAAACTAAATAAATAATTGTAATTGCTTTAAACCACTAAGATATAGGATGGTTTGTTGTGCATCAACAAATAACTGGAATAGTAAGCTTCTAGTTAGCAGAGTTTTGCTAATAACGCTTTATAAACATTGATTTTTATGTAGATATTGTGTATGTGTATTTAAAACATTGAAATAGAGTATGAACTGGAAGTAATAATTTTTGGTAAGTGAAGATTTTATCCCACACATGAAAATTTTTGCTAAATTTAAAAAATATTTTAAAACTAAAATGTGCTCCTCTTTTTTTTACTGTTACTTGGTTGCTGCTGCTGCTGCTAAGTCACTTCAGTCATGTCCGACTCTGTGCGACCCCAGAGACGGCAGCCCACCAGGCTCCTCCGTCCATGGGATTTTCCAGGCAAGAGTACTGGAGTGGGGTGCCATTGCTTGGTTACTGGGAAACAAAAAACAAATCAAGAAAATAAAATATTACATCAGAGCTATGATGTAGTAGTTACTTAAATGTTTTGCAGATGTTCCAGTTGTATTAAAATTCACTTACTAATTATTAGACACTTATGCTATGCTAAGTCACTTCAGTCGTGTCCGACTCTGTGCGACCCCGTAAACGGCAGCCCACCAGGCTCCCCGTCCCTGGGATTCTCCAGGCAAGAACACTGGAGTGGGCTGCCATTTCCTTCTCCAGTGCATGAAAGTGAAAAGTGAAAGTGAAGTCGCTCAGTCATGTCCGACTCCTAGCGACCACATGGACTGCAACCTACCAGGCTCCTCCATCCATGGAATTTTCCAGGCAAGAGTACTGGAGTGGGGTGCCATTGCCTTCTCCGATTAGACACTTATTTACATAAAAACTTATTTTATAACACTGTGCCAAAGGATGATACACACAATTGTTAAGTAGATATAAAAATACTGTATAAATATTGTATTTTTTGCTTCTATAAAAACTTGAAAGAACTTGTAATCACTTGCAATGTTTTTGTATAACCAGCAACTGGTTCATAATACTGTAAATTTCGAGAAAATTGAATGCACCAATATGAAACAAATAAAATGAATTTTCACTTGAAATGTTACACTGCTAACCATTATGTCATACTAAATAAAAGTGGAAAAACCCTTTCAGTAGCCAAAATAAACAATAGAAAGTCAGTGAGTGAAAAAAGTTCCTTTTTTTAGTCTCCATAGATTAAGTCTTAAGTGACTAACTCCTTTTTCAGTCCTCTCATCCATGTAGGAAGTTGTGACGCCACTGCAGCCTCTTCTTTTAAAACACTTTCCTGTTCTCCTCACAGTTCATACAAACACTCCTCCCCAAACTCCTCTCCTCCTGTCAATCTAGTGGAGCTCAACAGGGAAAAACAACAACGGCAAAACCCCCAAACAAACAGCAACAACAAAAATATACTAGAAAACAATTGTAGTAACGTCTGCATCTATTTTGGAATATCCAATATCTCCAATGTTATGTATATGTTAACTTCATGATCATTTAAAAAATAATTTTGTCATATAAGAGGGGGGGATGTTTAATAACTTACTCTTTTGTCATATGCTAGGTAGATCACTGGAACGATTATTTTAGATTGTATATTCTGACACTACTGAAACTATGGCTATTTTCCATTACACTTAAATCATAGTATTTAATAGATATTTTTAAGTTGATGCATAAAATAGTTACAGAGGGAGTGACATAATTGGCATTTTATTTCTGAAGGATCACACTGATACCAATTTGGACACTAAATTAGAGGAGACTCTGCTTTATTGACTATGCCAAAGCCTTTGACTGTGTGGATCACAATAAACTGTGGAAAATTCCGAAAGAGATGGGAATACCAAACCACCTGATCTGCCTCTTGAGAAATTTGTATGCAGGTCAGGAAGCAACAGTTAGAACTGGACATGGAACAACAGACTGGTTCCAAATAGGAAAAAGAGTTCGTCAAGGCTGTATATTGTCACCTTGTTTATTTAACTTATATGCAGAGTACATCATGAGAAACGCTGGACTGGAAGAAACACAAACTGGAATCAAGATTGCTGGGAGAAATATCAATCACCTCAGATATGCAGATGACACCACCCTTATGGCAGAAAGTGAAGAGGAACTCAAAAGCCTCTTGATGAAGGTGAAAGTGGAGAGTGAAAAAGTTGGCTTAAAGCTCAACATTGAGAAAACGAAGATCATGGCATCCAGTCCCACCACTTCATGGGAAATAGATGGAGAAACAGTGGAAACAGTGTCAGACTTTATTTTTCTGGGCTCCAAAATCACTACAGATGGTGACTGCAGCCATGAAATTAAAAGACGCTTACTCCTTGGAAGGAAAGTTATGACCAACCTAGACAGCACATTGAAAAGCAGAGACATTACTTTGCCAACAAAGGTTCATCTAGTCAAGGCTATGTTTTTTCCTGTGGTCATGTATGGATGTGAGAGTTGGACTGTGAAGAAGACTGAGTGCCAAAGAACTGATGCTTTTGAACTGTGGTGTTGGAGAAGACTCTTGAGAGTCCCTTGGACTGCAAGGAGATCCAACCAGTCCATTCTGAAGGAGATCAGCCCTGGGATTTCTTTGGAGGGAATGATGCTAAAGCTGAAACTCCAGTACTTTGGCCACTTCATGCAAAGAGTTGACTCATTGGAAAGGGCTCTGATGCTGGGAGGGATTGGGGGCAGAAGGAGAAGGGGACGACAGAGGATGAGATGGCTGGATGGCATCACTGACTTGATGGACATGAGTCTGAGTGAACTCCAGGAGTTGGTGATGGACAGGGAGGCCTGGAGTGCTGCAATTCATGGGGTCGCAGAGTCGGACATGAATGAGCGACTGAGCTGATCTGATCTGATCTGAAGACCACAATCAGGAAGATCAATATGGCAGTTGTTGAATAGGAGATGAGGAACCAAGGTGGTAGCTGGGGATTTGGAGGGAATGGAAAAGATAAAAGTACTATTTACAAGCTATAATCCACAGGACATATGGAAAAGGAGGTGTTAAGAGTATATGGTATCCAGAAGGATAGATTTAGGAAATCAGTGAGAGTTTAGCTGTATATATGATGCTCTAAAAATGTCTCTTTGACGGTCCAAGAAGATAATTGTATATATAACATTTGTGTTTAGAAGAGAAGTATTAGAGAAAAATCTTGGGGTTTCAATACATATATGCTCTACTTGATATCAAGCATATGCTATCTGAGGTTCAGCCTTTAGGTTAGAAGAAAGAAATGTTAAAAACTTGTGAAAAAAAGGCAACAATTAGTAGACAAGCATAAAAAGAGAAGTTATTCTGTGAAAAAGACTTAGAAAATCATTTGGAAATTTCTAAAAAGAAACAAGGTGTATAGAGATGTCAAGATAGTCCTTGTAAAGTGCCCATTTGACTTAGCAAGTAGGGAGTCATTGCGGTCATTAGAAAGGGGGCCTTCACTAGAACAGTGTGGGTAGAAAGATGTTTCCTGTGACTGAAGTAGAGACTGCAGAAGTGCAGATAACAAGTATTGACTCTTTCTAGAGTCTTTATTCCATACACCAAGACAGAGTGTAAAATACTAAATAAAGAGTAAGTTGAAGGAAGAGTTTGCTTTCCTTTTTAAAGGGGATGAAACTTGATTGTGTTATTGATGTACAGAAAGAGCTAACGTGGAGAGAAAGTGGTAAGCGATACTTGAAGATGTGAAAGGAAATAAACTCCAAATAAAACCTTCTGGGGAATATATTGAGGATTTACTTGTTCAATATTTATTCCAGCTTCCCTTTAGTATTTCTTTCTATATTGCAGAGACAGAAAAGCTTAAAACAAATCCCAGATATTTCATGGCTAGAATTCCGAATACTTTTTAGGCTCCATAATCAAATGAACTTACATAAGATTTGAATCAAAACTGAGGTTATTGATGAGAGAAGCCAAGTGCATGGGCCTCTAACTATCTGCACATACTGTGGAAGAGGTAGCATGGTTCTGAAATGAACAGGTATAATAGCACTGTGTCTGTGTGTGTGTGTGTGCTTTGTGTGGGTATGCACACACACGCTCATGTGTACCTGTTGGCATTTGTCTGAAAACAACATCAATGTAGACAACTTGTGTGATGGTTATTGAGTCGCTAAATCATGTCAGACTCTTTGAGACCCCAAGGACTATAGCCTTCCAGTCTGTCTGTCCATGGGATTTCCCAGGCAAGAATAGTAGAGTGGGTTGCTATTTCCTTCTCCAGGGGCTCTTCCTGGCCCAGGGATCAAACACGCATCACATACATTGCAGGCAGATTCTTTTACTGCTGAGCCACAAAGGAAGCCCTTATAGAGACAACTTATCAATGCAATAGACAAGTTCTCATTATGGAAGGAGTTGCTGATGCTTTCACAACAGTTCTGCTATTGATAATTTACATTAGAGTCTCTTGACAGCTCTCTCAGTGATTTATAACCCATTTAGAACACTGCAAAAATGTAAGTATTCTTTTTAAACCACTTTATTGTGACATGATTTATACACAAAAAAGCTATACATATTTAGTTTCACATCTATGAAAGTCATCACAATCTATGCCACAAACATATCCATCACCTCCAGAAGTTTTCTCTTACCCTTATAATTATATGATTTCTCTTTCTTTGTGATAAAAACACATAACATAAGATCGAGCCTCAACAAAATTCTAAGTATATTGTACAACTGTTGTTAACTATAGGCAGTATGCTGTACAATAGATCTTAGATTCTGTGTGCTTTAACTCAGCCATGACCCATACAACTGAGAAAACAGCTACGAATGAGAAAAGATTGCTAGTGGGGAACAGGAAATCTGATGACATGCTGTCTGGCAGTCTCCTTTTTCTCCCCAAACAAAAAGAAATTTTCTGCTGAGAGCAAAATATTGGAGTAGGAACTTGCGGAATACAAATATTTTACTTTGCATTGGTGTTCAAAAACTTACCCTTGTTTTTGTAGTTATCCTCGTAGTTGTCTGATTTTGAAGGGAAAATACAGATTCCTGAATTAATGGAATTCAATTGAAATATTCTGATTGAGGCAATGTGTAGAATAACACAAAAAATTTTGACTATAAATTTCTTGAGTGCTGAATAAAAATGTAACTTTTCTGATAAAATCTATTTCTGAGTTTACAGGGTAGAATGCAAATAATCCAGGGCTGAGTAGGGTGAGGGGGAACAAGAAAGGAGATGGAGATAGTAAGCTGCTCTTGTGGCATTGAAAGAGTTAAGTTGTACATATCCATGGAGATAAGAATGAAGTTTTGAGTCTATATGAAATAGAAAGTTAGAAATGTGCCTAGATATTTGGCAAAACTAATACAGTTATGTAAAGTTTAAAAATAAAATAAAATTAAAAAAAAAAAAAAAGAAATGTGCCTAGAAAGAAACAAGACTATGCAGAGAGTTACATAATTACTGAAAAGGAAGACTATGGAAATATCTATCCATCTGCATGAGTAGATCCTAGGAATATTTTGCTAGGATTAAGTAGAAAACAAGCTTCCCTCAATTACTTAAATCAATGTGCATGCTCCTTAAATGAGTCTGAGATCAAATTTGCACAACTCTAATGGTTTTGAAATACCCATAGGAATGAAAAAAAAAAAAAAGGAGCTTAAAAATAAGTAAAAAAAATTATTAGCATCAAAATGATCATTAGCAGACATAGCCACCAGCATGATTAGAGACCTAAAAACTTCAAAAAACAAACAAACAAAAAATAGAAAAAAATCATATGGAAGAGAAAAAGACCAGAAAATAAGTATTATAAAGTTATTAAAGACAAATGAGAAAGTAAAAGTGTAAGTCAGAAAGCAAAAAATTATGAAAAAAGGCATAATTGAAAGAAAATCAAGTAGTATTTTAAAATTAAAATACAGTCGCTGCAATTAAAAGTTTACTGAATCAACCAAAAGCATGTTAGGCACAGAGAGATTTGGTGACTTGAATATGAGATCTTAAGATATAACCCAGAATGCAGCACAGGGAGATGAATGATCTTTACTTCCTATTTCATGAGAAAATAAAAGCCAAGAGAAGACAACGCCTATACACACCCACCGCC
This sequence comes from Bubalus bubalis, assembly GCF_019923935.1. Taxonomy (NCBI): domain Eukaryota; kingdom Metazoa; phylum Chordata; class Mammalia; order Artiodactyla; family Bovidae; genus Bubalus; species Bubalus bubalis. Next base: position 60,986,511 of record NC_059158.1, read on the forward strand.
TGGTCTGCCCATACTTTGCAACTGCACACATATACTCTCCAGAATCAGCTACATATCTGGGGTAACCAATATAAAATTTATCAATTTCAAGGTGATGACAGACTTCCCTGGTGGCTCAGACGGTAAAGCGTCTGCCTGCAATGCAGGAGACCCGGGTTCAATCCCTGGGTCAGGAAGATCCCCTGGAGAAGGAAATGGCAACCCACTCCAGTACTCTTGCCTGGAAAATCCCGTGGACAGAGGAGCCTGGTAGGCTACATTCCATGGGGTCACAAAGAGTCGGACACTTCACTTTCGCTTTCACTTTCACTTTCAAGGTGATGACAGAGGGTGTCAAACCAATGTCCTGTGAAATGGCACTAGGATAATCAGTCACAGGTTCATGAAACCAGCCTCTACTTCTGTTTCTGTGAATGAGCTGCCTGTCTCTTAGCTAACATCAGTACATCCACCAGAGCACTCACGTACAGCCCCCTAATTGTTCAAGCTTATTCTTTCCATATTAATTTATTTATTTAGTGCAATACCAGTCAATATCATTTTTCAAAAAAATTGTTACACCAAAGATTAAACTTCATATGGAAGATATAAAGGGCAAAAATGCCAAAAGAACTTTGAAATGTTGAAACAGAAGACAAAGATGATGATTTGAAAGACAAAGATTTAAAAGTATACATTTAGAGAAAATGTATACTGTTATATCCATTATATTATAGTAGTAGAATTTTTTAAATCTTAAGAGCATAAGCCATGAAGGAAAAGATGGATATCTTTACCTATGTCAATATTAATTCTTATATGACAAAAATACTCAATCTAAAAAGACAAGACACATACCTGCAGAAGGAATCTTCAATCCATATAACCTAGAGGATTTTTTTTTTTTTCAGAATATACAAGGAATACTTACTGTTTCAACAAGAACAAAACAGAAAATTAAGTATTTTAAATGGTCAAAAGATAGGAACAGGCATTTCTCAGAAGAGTAAACCAATAAATATGACCACTTCCTTGCTAGAAATCTAAAAAAATAAAATCATATCTACAATAAGACATCTTTCCTTACAGACCAGTTAGGCAGAAATTAGAAATTCTGATAACACATTTTTGCAGGCATTTGGAGAAATAAGTACTCATATACTGCTGTGGTGAGACTACTTTGTGGAAAAAAGTAGTAGTGAAAGTGTTAGCCACTCAGTTGTGTCTGACTCTTTGAGACCCCATGGACTGTAGCCCACCAGGCTCCTCTGTCCATGAATTTCTCCAGTCAAATATACTGGAGTGGGTAGCTATTCCCTTCTGCAGGGGATCTTCCCAATCCAGGGATCCAACCTGGGTCTCCTGCATTGCAAGCGGATTCTTTACTGTCTGAGCCACCAGGCAAGCCCACTTTGTAGAGAACTTTAACAATAACTTGTATAATTAAAAGCTGCTTGTTCTGCAACCCAGAAATTCCAGTCTTTCATTTCTATCCCGAGAGATGCTGGAATTTGTATCAATACAAGATGTCATGTGTAAAAATGTTCACTGAAGCAAAACAAGTCCAAACAAGTTAATCTACTTCTCCTCAGTAGAAGAATGGGAAAAATTAATGATATGTTTTAATAAATGGAATACTATACCATAACTAAAGCTAACATAGAAGAGCTACACATATAGCCATATATACATTTCAGAAATACAATGACATGTGAAAAAAGTTGCAAACGAATAAGTTGATGATAATACTCTTTATGCACATTAAAAAAGCAGCAGTATAAATTGTTTGTATAAATAGCATATAGAGCAACGTACAGCATCAGAAACGGGGAAAATTCCCCCAACTTCAGGATATTGACTACTTCTAAAGAGGAAGAGAGACTATAAAATGAACTAGATTTAAACTATTTCAGAGTAAAGTAAATTTGGATCTTTATTGGTTAGGAGTGGTAAAACTAATCCACAAACATGAAAAAAGTGCCTCAGAAATGTTTCAAGATGGAAAACAGTCTGCTAACCCATGTGTCATAGCAGAGTGTTAATACTCACAGATTATTTCCATGTTTAGTGACATATGGGCAACTAAGCCTGAACACCTATGCACTTTACTCTTTAATGCATTTGAAAAGTAAATGCATTACTCAGTTATCATCCATTTTTGTGAAAGGAAAGGTACTTTAACATGAAAAATGTAGACTGACCTTGTCATTTGCTCTTCAGTTTTTGTCTTTACACCCTCATTGTTTAGTCTGACTGGTTATAATGAATGTCACCTATGTTCTGAATGACTTCAAACATCAAAAAAGAGAAAAATTACTGTTGCCCAAGAAGTAGTAATAGATATTCTTCTCAGTCCAGGTGGGTTTTTGGCAGGCATCCTATTTTCTAAACCATGTAATGAATCACTAATATATGGATCTGACACAATCGTAATACAACTCAGAAAAAAAAAAATCATGCCATGAAAATACCTTTTCTTGAATTGATTTTGCTGTTAATGGAAATGAATTTGCAACTATGGCATTTCTAATTAACCTTACTTTTCTGTTTGCAAAATGGGCAACAGCCTTTTATCACCATTAATAGAAGATATGGTTTTGTGATTGCTTATTCTACATGTTATAGTACCAGTTAATCAAGCTTATTCTGCTTACTTTCTGGAATACCTTGCAACCTGAAACAAAATTCAGTTTATATTTTCTTACTTTTGTATTTCTTTTAATTCTACTCATTAAATTGTGAGGATACTGTCTGCTGCACTGACATTTTTCTACCATTCTTTTGCTTCCTTTTGTCCCCTAAACATGTTCCCCAAGACCTTTCCTCCAAGTCGCTTGATGAATCCTTCCACAGTTATGGAGCTTCCCTGGTGGCTCAGAAGGTAAAAGAATCTGCGTGCAATGCAAGAGACCTGGGTTCAATCTCTGGGACAGGAAGATCCCCTGGAGGAGGGAATGCCAACCCACACCAGTATTCTTGCCTGTAGAATTCCATGGATAGAGGAGCCTGGTGGGCTACAGTCCATGGGGTCGCAAAGTCGGACGACTGAGCAACTAACACTTTCACTTTCCACAGTTATGACTTCATCCTACCAAAATCACTTGTTAATTCAGCAAAATTTGTCATGTCAATGAAGAAAACTGAAAAGGTCTGTGTGTGCCATTAAGAGGGCAAAAAAACATCTATGCCAGAATATACTGATTACATCCCCTGACACTTTTGACGAAAAATGTACTAAAACATACTGAAGTCGCTCAGTCCTGTCGGACTCTTTGCGACCCCATAGACTGTAGCCCATCAGGCTCCTCTGTCCATGGGATTTTCCAGGCAATAATACTGGAGTGGATTGCCGTTTCCTTCTCCAGGAGATCTTCCCAACCGAGGGCTCGAACCCGGGTCTCCCACGTTGTAGACAGACGTTTTACCATCTGAGCCACCAGGCAAGTCTGGGACTCAAACATAAGTTCCAAGAAAACATTAATGTTTATGTGGTATGTTAACTGCAATAGTTCCCGTAGTGGCACCCAGGAAGCGTCAATAAATAGTTGGTATGATGGCACAGCAGTAAAGAATCTATCTGCCTGTGCAAGAGACTCATGAGACATGGGTTCGATCCCTGGGTTCAGAAGATCCCCTGGAGTATGAAATGGCAATCCACTCCAATATTCTTGCTTGGAAAATTCCATGGACAGAGGAGCCTGGAGGACACAACTGAGTGAGCACGCAAAACACACACAAATAGTTGGCAAATGAATGATTCAGAAAATGCTGTTTGCATTTTAATAAAGTGGGAGGCAGCTAGCATTATGATGAACATATGTTAAATATTGAGTTATTAATCAAGATGGAAAAGTACTACAAAAATATCTTCTATCCTGCTTAAACAAATACACATCATAAAGATGAAATTGTAAGATATGTTGTAAAGCTGTAATCTTTATATATGGCCTTTATATATAAGCTATATATGGCCAAAAGCTAACAAAATTATAAGACATTCTAATTGAATTATTATTGTGCATATTGGACATTAGGTTAATTAGTGAGTGATGCTTAATTGAATAATAAGCTAATCACATACATAATTTATAAGTATATATTTATTCCATACCATTGATCTTTCTTGCCTTTATTTCAGAAAAATTAATTATTATGTGGTAATCAAGATTATCACGTAATTTTGGTATGCTGCAATTTGAAATATTTTGTCCAAAATATAAATTAAAGCATTAAAAATTTTTATGTTTTAGACTTTTTCCTCTAAAGCAGTGAAAATTATTTCTTACAATACAAATGCAAAGTGAAGAGTTTTAATGAATATCACAACCTGAAACAGAAATTTACATGACAAATTTTAGTGTAATTTTTAAAAATCTGATTGCTTTATTAAAACCTTTAAGAAAACACTGTCAGCAGTTCTGGTGTCCAATGTTCATCTAATTGTCAATAAAAAGATTATTATTACACCCCGCATGTCGTGTATGCTCTCACACACAAAATAGTTCAGAGTTTACCTGTATTGTTTAGTTTACCAAAACATCCCTCAAACTCCAAGAGCAACTATTGCAGATACTTCACTACTTTGTGTACTTTTCAGAAAGAGAAATTAGAATTAAACAAGAAGCCAGAAAATGGACTCTCAGCACTTTGAGAAAATGATATTTAGCATCTAATATCTACTCTTCTTGTTACCTGAGAGAAAGATTATGACAAGGTAATTATTTTGATTTTGTCTCTTTGCTGAGCACTTCTGCCATTCAAATCCTATCTGTGCCCAGAAGCAGAAAAACTGGGTAGCTTACGACGGAGAGGACTGCAGATAACACCTCGATCAAGTGATCAAGTTAACGTCCGTCATCAGTAGTGAGACAGACCCAAATCAAATGTCCCCTGAAGAAAGGAGAACAAAGCTGTCTCACTCCTGTAAGAGTCCAAGAAGAGATGCACAGTCTAAATTAATTATTAGGAATGTCAGGCAGTCCCAAATAAAAACATTCTAAATTTGTCTGCAACCCTTAGAAGTGTCAATAAAACTGTCATATTAAAAAAATGAGTTATATCTATGTGAAGTAATATGGAATAAACTCTAAAATATGTTTTACTTATGTAAAAAGCTGGAGAATGGTACTTCAATTTCTAACACACACACTCACACACACACAATTTCCAGAATGACAAAGAAACAGTTAATAGTGGCAACCTCTGGGAGTGGAATCAGATGAAGAGTGAAAGATGTTTAGTTTTCTCTTCTCAGTTTCCTTTCTTGTATGATTTATTTTTAACCTGAACAAAGGTCTTATTTGAAGTTTTAAAATAAAATAATTTATTTAATTCTTTTGACTACTGTAAATTCTGTTTCTGACTCTGAAAATGAAAAATATTCTCTGGCAAAAAAAAAAAAAATTGCGGTTTTCACTTTAGTCAACACAAGACTGATGGTAGGTCATGGTACCTGGGGTCTCATTGCATCCTTGTCGTTAAGAAGCTATGCTGTTTGGACTAGGCACTTCCATTCTCTGGGATTTAATTATTCATTTTATTGATGAGATTAACTCTAACCTTAAATAAGACTCATACAATAAATGAAGACATATAACATGCTGCCAACAGAGGGCAGTAGTTAACCACAAGTAGTTCCATGTTCTCTGAGAAATTTTTCACACAATTTGAAGGAAAATAGTAATCAGAGTGGGGACTCCCTGGTGGCTCAGATAGTAAAGAGTCTGCCTCCAGTGCAGGAGTAATTAGAGTTTCCTTCCTATTCCTGAAAATTTGGACCACATTCCAATTTCCTCCCACTGAAACACTTCTACAAACCAAACATTTCATTATCTCAAACAATTTCAGTTCTTTGCATTAGGAAAATAAAACATAATAAAAAGCAGAATATAAAGTTTTATGATGAGCTTTGTGCTGAAAGAGGAGCCTTTGTTAATGGGACTCAGAATGACCTTTCCTCTTTTCCTTCTGATCACTTGAATGGTGAATGTTAAGGCAGTAAAATCTGTGGAAAGATAAAAGAAGAGGGATTACACGTGTACCCCAATGTTCATCCCAGCACTGTTTATAACAGCCAGAATATGGAAACAACCTAGATGTCCATTGGCAGACGAATGGATAAGAAAGCTGTGGTACATATGCACGATGGAATATTACTCAGCCATTAAAAATAATGCATTTGAATCAGTTCTAATAAGGTGGATGAAACTGGAGCCTATTATACAGAGTGAAGTAAGCCAGAAAGAAAAGCACCAATACAGTATACTAACACATATATATGGAATTTAAAAAGATGGTAATGATGACCCTATATGTGAAACAGCAAAAGAGACACAGATGTAAAGAACAGACTTTTGGACTCTGGAAGAAGGTGAGGGTGGGATGATTTGAGAGAACAGCATTGAATCATGTATATTATATATGTGAAATAGATCACCAGTCCAGGTTCTATGCATGAGGCAGGGCACTCAGAGCTGGTGCATTGGGATGACCCTGAGGAATGGGATGGGGAGGGAGGTGGGAGGGGTTTCAGGATGGGGAACACATGTATGTCGATGTATGACAAAAGCCACCACAATATTGTAAAGTAATTAGCCTCCAATTAAAATAAATCAATTAATATACAAAAAAAAAAAAGAGGGATTACTACAGATTGGGGCTATACACTATGCTCAGCTACTTACTGGACTTCCCAAGTGGCTCAGTGGTAAAGAATCCGCATGCAGGAGACACGGGTTAAAAAGGGATATATACATATTATGCATATACATGAATATTGTTTATTTTTATTGTTTAGTTGCTTCACTTATTGTTTAGTTTATCGTTTATTTCCCAATCCAGGACGTAATATGCAATAAACTCTAAAATATGTTTTACTTTTGTAAAAGCCTGGAGAATAGTACTTCAATTTTGAACACACACACACACACATATTTTCCAGAATGACAAAGAAACAGTTAATAGTGTCAACCTCTGGGAGTGGAATCATATGAAGAGTGAAAGATGTTTAGTTTTCTCTTCTCAGTTTCCTTTTTTATATGATTTATTTTTAACCTGAACAAATGTCTTATTTGAAGTTTTAAAATAAAATAATTTCTTTAATTCCTTTGACTGTTGTAAATTCTGTTTCTGACTCTGGATTGGGAAGATCCTGTGCAGAAGAAAATGGCAACCCACTCCAATATTTTTGCCTGTGAAATCCCTTGGACAGATGAATATGGTGGGTTACAGTCCATGGGGTCAAAAAACATATGACATGAGACATGACTTAGCAACTAAACAATAACAATAAATAATATGCATGTATATGCATAATATATATATATCCCTTTATAAAAAATGACAAACTAGTTTTCTTGAACCAAATTTTGGATATTTTATACATGCAGTTATTAATTAAAAATAGATATCAATTTAGCTATTATCTCAATTCTAAGATTTTTAAAACAGAAAAAGTTGGAATACTAAATAAAAACTCTTACAAGTCTATAAAAGATATACCAAACTGAAACAAAGACCATAAATAGCAATTCACAAAAGAAAAAAAAAATGTTTAATGAGGAAATGAACATTCAATTTCAATGGACTACAAATTAAAATTTTTGCCATGTTTTGCCTATAAAACAGAAAAAGCTTTTAAGAGTGTCATTGAGGGTCTTGGCATATAAGTACTACCATAGACTTTGAAGTTCAAGTGGTTAGAAATTGATATAAAAGTATAATTATAACCATGAAACGTCATGATAAAAAATTTTAGATGTTAATCAACATGGTAATAAATATATATTTG